>NC_135201.1:6875000-7500000 GCF_050948175.1 Xylocopa sonorina | reverse complement strand
TTATTTAATTGATGAAACAGTTTATTTCTCACTCAGGTTGAATTTCATTAACGTTGACTACGATGCGGAAAATGTAGCCTGTATACACTTCAGACCTTTAATTTGATTGTTTAAGATGTACGTTGAGGGAGAAAGTGTACAGATGCGTAGCTTCGATGTGACTATCGAAGATTCAAGTTCTGTCAAACGAGAAAGCGAAAAAGAAAGTATCTTGATTCGCTGGTGGGATCGAAGAATTCCATGATACACTTTAAACACGGAAAATTAAGCAGCTCTAAACAGAAATAAGGAAGACTAAGTCATTTAACCACCACTTCTTTTCAGAAAAAAGTTCTGTTTATAAATGGACATCAATAAGCCAATAATTCGTTATTACGGAAGTGCTATAAAAATATAAGAACAATTTTAATGATAAAAATCTATAAAAGCAAGTATACATAAATGTATACATAGAGATCTCGTAAAAACAATGGCAATTTGACAAGGTAAGTTTCTTTCATTCCTTTGAAGAGAAAACGTCCAGTTTCTTATTGTATTACAAATGACATGCATAATGATAATGCAATACGTACATTTATCTTCATGGTTATTGATAAAAAGGAGAGACTGAGAGAGAGAGACTACGCAACCAACGATAATCTATGATCTAGTTTCATAACAGTGTAATTAACGATAGTTTCAGTGTTTCAAAAAACGAAACAGTGCAAGTTAGTTAATTTATTACAACATAAGTAAATACGTGTAAATTAAAAGGAATACTGTCCTTTGCGTAAGATTGATAATTTTTATTATAAACTATGATTTTATATCGAACAATTTTTCACATTCAGCTCAATAAGAATATATATTAATAACTTTACATCCAATTATTACTACGGTATAGCTTGATTAATAATCTTAACAGTGTAATTGCACAAATAATTCAGAGGAATTGTCAGAAAAGAAATAGAAACACATCGAATACTTATAGATCCGAAAAATTAAATAGATTATCGTCAAGTTTTCTTTTAATTAAATCGAACAATCTTACGTAGCTAATTTCTTCATTAATGCCTTCCGTTTCATTTTTAGGATCCATCCTCTTCTCTTTCAACCCTTCTTCTTGTGCACGTACTGCTCTGCGAATTCAACTCGACATTAAAATCAAGTCAGCCACCAAAATCCTTTAAGATAAATCCTTTTCACGGAGTTAAGAATAAACAATAGTGATTCGCATAGGTGGACTGAGTTCTTTCATATATTAACTGCAACTGTCAAGAAGGTATATTGTTGCTGTACCAGGAGGGGAGAAATTATATGCCTTCCCTCTCTCTCACTCTCTCTCTCTTTCTCTCTCTTTACTTCACACTTTAGTCGTCCATTTCTTGTTCTCTGCAAATACGACCCTGAATTATATAGCGAAAAACATACAATTATGTAAAAAAAAGTCGAGGACGGCAAAATTTCTGGTTTCGCGATTTAGTTCAAATCGTTTGCAACAGGTAGCCAGAGCGATTTTAATAGTTTTCTTAGAGCTACGTTGCAACTTCAACTTTTTTTCCGCCGCTGGCTACTGTGCAATATTAATATCCCACGACTTTTGTCGTAACGTGTATAATTTTTAGTTAATTCCTGTAATTGGAGATGTATTTCATTACTGTTCTAGGAATTGGGTCGTTGTGGTTGTTTCGAATGTCTATATTTCACGGTTGAAGTTACTGTACAGTACAGAAAGGAATGAATGGAAGAAATGGAGTAAATGGAAACACTTCTATCGCTTGATTTATTTGCCTCGATTCACTTGGTATCATTCCAATAATTACGATTACTCTTGTTTTATCATTATTAATCACTCGCCGCGTTCAACTCGAGGAAATGTTTCAAATATTACCGCTTTACGTCGACAATGTTTTGATTTAGACCTCAGACGGACGACTTCAGGAGGATCAGCAAAGTTCCCGTCGGACGAGTTATTTGTTGCTCGTAAAGAGAAACGTTCTCACGTAAAAAAGCTCGCTCTGTTGCTACTTTTATCGATACATTTTAAATACACGATGTCGACGAAATCCTCCGTCGATCTACGAGCAGATCTCGCTGAATTAGTGAAACGAAAGGCAGAAATAGCTGTGAGTATCGAAACAACTGCGTTTCTCTTTTCTACGCATTTACAATTTCCTGGCGAATCGTCTCCTTGATACAATTAAATTAATTATCTTCCTGTAGGTGTATAGTAATTACAGTTATATACGTTCTGATATATTAAGAATGTTGTAGTAAAGAATAACACGCAATTGTTGGTATTACGTTTCAGATGCGTTGAGGTTAGGATAACCTAACTTCTTGCCCTTTCCCTATTATGTTAATAACTTGACACCTTGGCTATTTTTCACTTTAATTTTCGAAATTTCCAACTACTATTAATTGTGAAATACTATTTATTTGACAAATTTTTAGCTCGTAGTATATTAAATTTGTCAAGTATCTCAAGTTACGTTATAATGTGTATAGTTCATTTTTCATAAGGTATTATAATTTTACAGGACACTCTTGCTAATTTAGAACGTCAAATCTATGCATTCGAGGGTAGCTATTTGGAAGACACACAATTATACGGTAACATAATTCGTGGGTGGGATAGATACTTGGCCAGCAATAAAAATACGAACAGCAAAGCAGACAAACGGAATAGGAAATTCAAAGAGGCTGAAAGGCTATTCTCAAAATCTTCGATCACCTCTATGGCTGTTAGTATGAACCAAAATATTTATACAAACCAACTTAACTTTTAGTTAATCTACTAATCCTTTCTTTTTGTCACTTTTAATGAGTGATTTATAAAATTCGAGAACATATCTTACATTATTTCAATATAAAGTCTTTCGCTGTACATTTTTTATGAATGATGGAGCAGAATAATGGTAGAATTTTAATAAATTGGAAGTATACATCTTTTGCAGGCTGTTAGTGGACTTGTCGAGAACACCCAGGAAAAAAGTAAGGACCTCAATGGATATTCCTGAGATAGTTAATTCTTTAAGCGGAAAAAGAAAGAGTATAATTTATTTCTCATCCTATCCTCCGTTCCGACTTCTCTTTTTGTCCTTTCCTTGGTAATAATTCTATTTTAGTTCTTAAGTTATCCTTAATTGTATTTCTTTTTCTTGTCATTGTATCGATCTGACTGTCTTCCAATAGAAAGAACAAAACATAATAAATGTGGATTATTATGAAGTACAGTTGATTGAATTAATGAAGTAACAAAAAAAAGAAATTTGAAGGATACTTAATAATCAGTTTGAATTTTTGCGAAATAAATTTGAGTTTTTTCTTCTGTATTTAATTTATAAATAAATTTTAATTTATTTTCTTTCACAGTCTATTTCAATGATGATTCATTTCAAACTTTTTCGTTTGTATTTTATATTGTTGATATTTTCTCTTTATTTTTATCTACATTCATATCTTTTCTGCATCTACTTATAATAAATATCTATTTCTTTTTCCTGTTTTGTAGTTTTATAAGACGTTGTTCTCGATTTAACAGTTCCTGGACAGCATAAAAATGCCTTGCGAATATTCTAACAGTTTCCAACATATAAAACAGTAAAGTATTTTATAAACGTCTTATGTTGCAAAACAGGCTACCTCAAAGACGTCTTCCGGGCGGCATACAAATTTTATGAACGTTTTTAAAACGTTCTATGCAATCTGGATTTTGTCTGTTACATTTGCTATGTTCTACGTGTACATTCGTAGTGTATTAGTAATTTGCTTTACTTGTATGTATCGAAATCGTAGAAAACAGTTAGCTCTCGCATCATTATTGTATTGTTCATCTTTCCTCTGTGTCTAAGTTGTAGAGAAATCTGTAATGGTAGAAAGCTATGAAATTAAGTAGAAAACATAGATTTTGGTCGGTCAAACGATTAAAAATTTCTCCGCATCTTTTAACATAAACGTGTCGTTCGCGTACAACACGTTAGACGATCCTTGTTGGATTAGATCTTTACGCGTACTCAATTTTGTTTACGCCATAAATAATCTCTTCAATTACGGGATAGTGATAACTCGACAGTGACACCTGTGTGATGGCACACCGTGAAAATGAAAATGAGAAATTGTGAACCATTCAAGTTCCACCAAAATTATGTAGTAGTGCACCCTACAGTACATGCGATGTTGGTAGTGAAGCTCTTAACTCTTTGAGCACGAGGGAATAATCTGTGAAAGTGGCACCATCGGTTTTCTGCAATAAAATTCATTCATTTGCATGTGATGATAATGATAATGATTATAATAATGTAATAGGGAAACCATCGTAATGGCAGATGCCAGGGTGAGGCCTCCAGGGAGGGTGCTCAAAGAGTTAATGTTGTTTTGGTCGATCGAGCCACGTGGCGATCAGGGATCGCGGATCTCCCATTCTAAACTTGATTCCAGTTGACCGGTACAGCGAATCGGAGTCGCAGATCGGCAACAGCGGCAGCGAAGACAATTGCAGCCTCGTCAATTCTCATGGGATGACCGCGAACAGCGGTAGCAGCAACGGTAACAAGGAATCGTCCGGGAAAAACCACTCAGTGACCAGCCAATACAGTCAGAACGGATCCGTCGCGTCCTCAGCCGAGATTTCTGGTCAATTCGCCAACGGGCACGCGAGCAACGGCAGCCTTGAGCACGTCTCCTTGAAAGAGAATACCGGGAAAGAGCCATCGAAGAATAAATCGGGAAATAGCGCGAAAAAGAATAGCAACAAAAGGTCCAGGAACAGGTAGAACAATCTGAAAGTGGTGTCCGCTCTGAAAAGGACCTAAGTTACTGGGGGCTGTCGATGGAACTGTATTTCTCTTTTTGTTCTCCGTTGGATTCTGTTTAACACGTATCAGATCTCACTTCATTCCCCGCGATAGCACCCGTGAAACATTGAGCATTACAACGGGCAAGTGAAACAAGTTACATAATAAGCTTGACATTAGCGATACCAGGTAACACGATTTTTCTATCAGGTATTACGACTGTAAGATAATTTCATTCACTTGATTTTATATTTATTGACTCGAAAACATTCTAGTTGTAACATTTTACCGCTTCTATAGAATATAATTGTGCATATTGTATGATAAATCTCCTAGACATTCGACGCGCTATTTTCCACGTTTCATTATATCTATACGAAGGTAATAAACTATTATTCTAATGTTAGAAGTCTCAACGTACATCGATGTCCATTTAATTTCGCATCCTCTTCGTTGCACGTTTGTATAACATTTTTTATAGACGTCTAGGATAAAAAGTATGTTGAACTTTCATTACATTTTGTAAATTGATACCCGACCTAATTTAAATAAATGGACATAAATAATTTCTATCGATAAAGTTAAACATATTCTCAATAAACTATCAATAGTTTACTATAAATTATTGTGCTAAAACTATCATTCTCGTTTGTAGCGTATAAAGTACGGAATCACATCGTTCACCACTCTGCTTGGAAAGAAGTATACGTTAAGGGGTTAATGAGGTTCAAGAACGATAGTTGCCGGTAGGAATGCCTTCAAGTTATCATCTTGCTTCACATTCTTCGGTGGCTCGTTCCTCGTAACAACGGCATTGAAGCCGTTATGATCGTCGGCCGTGTACGTGACCGTACGAATTGACCCGTCCGCCTCCACCACGGAGTACTCGCCCTTCACAGTATCGCCGTCCCTTTCTTCCCACGCTGACTTCGAGTCACCTGTATATCCGTCCAAGACACCATAGTTGAACGAGTATCTTGGATAGGCCTGATGGAAATACGTATTCTAATTTAGTCTAACGATCCTTTTCCATTTTACTTTGTTTTTATACATTTTGCCACGGACACTATTTTGTATCGTACTGTAATCTTCTTCATTTCTTTTCAGTTTCTATATTATAATTATAGCAATCGATATTTCAGATGGCCAAGCATAGCTTGCAAATTATACGCGTAGAATTTTACTAGGACCTGGTTTCTGTGAAGTTACCGTGTTTTCTGCTTCTTTTCCTCGTTTCGTCTCACTCGCAACGACAGCGGAGGCTGTTTTGATAATTGGCGGAGCAATGTACACCAGCGACGATGTCTTTGGCAGTGGCCTGTACGAAATCGGCGTAGAAACCTTCACGTAAGCCGGAGGTGCCGGTTCGACGTTGCTCCCGATCGATTTCAGGGCGCAAGCCACGGGCACTATCGCCCCGCTCGCGGAGGTAGCATCGACTGGCGTGCAAGGAAATCTTCTGTGAACGAAATATCCCGTAGATGAATCTCTTTTAATTAGGAAAACTGATCTCTTCCGATATCTTTCCAATTTGTATAATTTTTGCGAATACTGTTGTTATTTTTATTACCAATACATAAATCTCTGAACTCGTAGGAATTTACTTGTTAATATCATTTGTACAGTGATAAGAACGTCTAGTGGTTAACGAAAGTTTACGGAGTTGTGTAATCTTACTGTTGAAGAACGCCGGCGATGGTTAGTTTGAAAAAACAGCACAGAATCACAGCCTGCAAATAGATAAAATTAAATATTATAAATAACCTGTGAAATATAAATTGCAGGCGATTGTTGCAGTGGAGACTCGAAAGAACTGCAGGATCTATCGCGTATGCGTGGATCGAGTTCTGAATTGCACAACGCGTTTACTGCACTCCGGAGGAGTGCCGCTATGTAGACTCTGGAGCCAGTGGGTATATACAGTAATGTATAGACATGTGTATGCGTAGGTGCCCCATTCAACGGTTCTCGCGCATGATTGCCAGATAAAAAGTAACCTGAATCCCAAACCTTGGGCACGATTAACACGCTCTGCGTCTCGTAAATCGAAAAAAAGGACATGCACGTTTCTCATTCCGTGAGAAAGAGTCGAATGCATTGAAGGAACCGAGTGAACGCGGCAATCGATATTCATCCATCTTTCTTGCTCACTGCGAACCGTTCCTATTAGGCAACCGCACTTTCAATTGGCAAGCGCGAATAACGACAAGATGTAAAAAGTGATCGGTTGATTTAGAGGCTTATTAAATCTCAAGATCAACGTTTTTTAATACGGAGAGGTTTGTGTAACAATAGATATCGTTATAATTGTACAGTATTGTAATTATTGATCTTGCAGTTTAGCGTTTGGGCGAACAAGCAGGATTCCTTAATAGTACAACCCTAATAAGATTAAAATCTATATAAATGAAGCATTTTTAATTCTTTTTTTTTTCAAAGAATCTTACGGGTATAATTTAAAATATTGTCGTTTTAGAAGTAACAATTTCTATTCTACTCACCTTGTCGGTAATTCTTTTAGGAAACTGCGACCGCATATTTTGAGAGAACCGTGAAATTAGAATCGATCGAAACTGCAGCAAAAGCGCACCGTCTCAGAATGTTTCCTGGCTCACCATTGATCGAAGATTGTTACCAAATTGTCAACTAATCACATTTTCCTTTCTTGAACGAAAAATACGCTTTTCATAATTAATTATCCGTGCACGTTTGTGATGCTAGTTTTCATAAATATTTGAAGAGGATCTAAGGAAACTTTCACGGCGGTTCATCGAAGAATAGGACATCAGCCTCCGGCACATCTTTATATATGGCTTATATAGAGTGGTCTTACAGTATTGAGTACACGTTTTCGTAACGTTTAACGCATCGTTGGTGGTTTATATTTCCTGTATAGATGAAATGGAAATGTAAGGCGGTGTGTAAGTGGAGTAATTTCTTCCATAACATTTCATATTACACTTAAATCACGTGTAATACACTTAAATTGATTCAATCACCCGGTATACACATGCGAGGACGTTCACTTACATTTTTTTGGGTCTGCCTCGGTACAATGAGGGATGCGCAACTTGCAGTCGTGGGAACGTCATCACCTGTTGAAACTGAGGTACTTTAATTACCAATAATCATAGATGTAAAACGTTTGCAATTCCACTGTTAATTAGAATAGTTTAAAATATAAATATTCCGTAATTATTCTTAAAAATTGAATTAATATTCACTTGGTATCATTTCATATTAGTAAATTGTTAAAGTTACATAAACACCGCCATATATGTACATAGAATTATAATAATAGAAGCAAGAAATATTCTACTGCAAATGTACCACTAGGAAGTCAAATTCAATTATAATTTAGTTAGTATAATATTCTGTTAATTTGGTAACTTAAGAAGTATAATATGTCGTATTTATACATATACGTCGCATTGGCCAACAACAACTAAAATGTCTGTCAATACTCAATATGTTAAACATATGCTGAAATCTGACAGTTTTATAATTTCTTTTATATTTCCCGCTTTAGAGGTAAGAGAGAAAAAGATGCTATAAGAATGAGTGAGACAGATGACGTTGACCCTACTCTAGAACCCATGGCGTCATCTCTGTGAAAAGTGCTCAAATTGGTTGCTCAGCATTATCGACAGCGAAGTAAACTACTCAAAAACTACATGTTGGAGAAGCTCTAAAACTAGTTGGGCATTTGATTCACTACCTTCCGCAGAGATAGAAGAAAGAAGAGGAAGAAAGAAGAGGATAATCTATCACATTATTTATTCTTTGTCATTACATATTAACTTTAAAGCACAATATTATATTTGCTGGTATATTATGCCGCTGTAAGAATGTTCTACCTGTAAATTTATAGAAGAATTCAATAAATCTTTAATCATTACTAATTAATTGTTTAATTAATTAACAACCTATCCAGCAATCCTAGAAACACCAATCCCAATCCTTAAACGAGATAGAACTCGTAAAAAATAGTCCTGTACAGAATTAAACCAGTTATCAGGAGAACATGAAGTCATAGGAGGTATCGGAAATTCCAGGAATTCTTAATGACGTCATTTCCAAGAAATGGCACGTTAGGATACCTCCTGTGATGTCATGTTCTCCTGATACAAACTCGGATTTCGAGGTTTTCCATCGAAAAATCGGCAATGTATCAGGAGAACATGACGTCACAGGAGGTATCGGAAATTCCAGGAATTCTTGATGACGTCATTTCCAAGAAGTGGCACGTTCGGATACCTCCTCACATGTTATGTTCTCCTGATACAAACTCGATTTTTCGAGGTTTCGATCGAAAAATTGCGAAAGTATCAGGAGAACATGACGTCACAGGAGGTATGCTGGCCACTTCTAGGAAAATGACGTCACTTCTAAGAATCGCCGAAATTCCAGGAATTCTCGATGACGTCAGTTCCAAGAAGTGGCACTATTCAGATACCTCCTATGACGTCATGTTCTCCTGATACAAAGTCAGATTTTCAAGATTTTGATCGAAAAATCGGCAATGTATCAGGAGAACATGACGTCATAGGAGGTATCCGAATAGTGCCACTTCTTGGAAATGACGTCATCGAGAATTCTTGGAATTTCAGTGATTCTTGGAAGTGACGTCATTTTCCTGGAAGTGGCAAGCATACCTCCTATGACGTCATGTTCTCCTGATACATTGCCGATTTTTCGACCAAAATCCTGAAAATTCGACTTTGTATCAGGAGAATATAAGTGGTGAGGAGGTATGCGTGCCACTTCTAGGAAAATGACGTCACTTCCCGGAATCGCCAGAATTCCTGGAATTCTCGATGACGTCATTTCCAAGAAGTGGCTCTATTCGGATACCTCCTATGACGTCATGTTCTCCTGATACAAAATCGAATTTTCAAGATTTTGGTCGAAAAATCGACTTTGTATCAGGAGAACATAACATGTGAGGAGGTATCCGAAAGTGCCACTTCTTGGAAATGACGTCATCAAGAATTCCTGGAATTGCCGATACCTCCTGTGACGTCATGTTCTCCTGATACTTTCGCAATTTTTCGATCGAAACCTCGAAAATCGACTTTGTATCAGGAGAACATGACATCGCAGGAGGTATCTTAGCGTGCCATTTCTTGGAAATGACGTCATTAAGAATTCCTGGAATTTCCGATACCTCCTATGACTTCATGTTCTCCTGATAACTGGTTTAATTCTGTACAGGACTATTTTTTACGAGTTCTATCTCGTTTAAGGATTGGGATTGGTGTTTCTAGGATTGCTGGATAGGTTGTTAATTAATTAAACAATTAATTAGTAATGATTAAAGATTTATTGAATTCTTCTATAAATTTACAGGTAGAACATTCTTACAGCGGCATAATATACCAGCAAATATAATATTATGCTTTAAAGTTTATATATAATGACAAAGAATAAATATAGATTAGATATAGATAGATTATCCTCTTCTTTCTTCTATGGAAACCTTTCAGCTCCTCGTAGTCCACTTTTCCTTATAATTTTGGAAGTATACTATTGGACAATTAGTGATTAATTAAGGATATTCATCTGAATACACTTAATCTTCAAAGCACCAGCATCCATTGCCTTCCTGACTTCGTTTCCCCTTCTCTTTGCTTCTCTCTCTCATTTTAATTACAGAATTTTAGAGTACTGTCGACTATTTAAAGAAATACCTTAATTTTCATTAAATAGAACGAGGAAGATAAATTGTACTTCCCGCTTTAGAGGTAAGAGAGAGAATGATGTATATGAAAGCTGTGGGAGAGAGTGAGACAGCTGATGATGACTCTACTTTGGAACCCCTGGCGCCATCTCTGTGAAAAGTGCTCAAACTGGTCGCTCAGCATTATCGACAGTGAAGTGAACTACAAAAAACTACTAGCGCCATCTCTGTGGAAAGTAGTGAAACTAATACCCGACTAGTTTCAGAGCTTCTCCAACAGATGGCTCTAGTAGTTTTTTGTAGTTTACTTCACTGTCGATAATGCTGAGCGACCAGTTTGAGCACTTCTCACAGAGATGGCGCCAGGGGTTCTAAAGTATAGCCAGCGGCATCTATCTCACTCTTTCTTATAGCATTCTTCTCTCTCTTACCTCTATAGCGGGAAATATAAAAGAAATTGCAACAAAACTAATGAGATATAGAAGGAAAAACAATAGAATTACTAAATTATACAATAAATTAGAATAATACGATTGAAATATGCAAGAACTTACAATAAAACTATTGAAGTATACAAGGAATTACAATAAAACTATCGAAATGTACAATAAATTACAATAAGAATTCTTATGTATATCACTTTTTTTTTTTTAAATGCTTAAACTTAATATAAGCAATATTACTTAAACGATATGATGCATGTTGAAATAATATGTAATACAATATTACAAATGTACAGAATCATTTCTTTACCCTCGCATGATTTTACTGTAATGTATTTCAATTACACATTGACTCTAAATACGCGTGTAGAGATTTCAAGTGCCACATGCTTATTTGTCAGAAATATCATTTAGGTTATTGAAAAGAGATAATTTCATAAAATTGTAGTATGAAAGCTATTGTTAGTTAACAGTACTAGCATTTGAATTGATTTGAGTTACGTGACCCAATATTGCGCGAAGTCGTATGATTGCAAATAAACGTAACAAAAATAATTGAAGAATTAATCAAATGATCTGAAAAAACCTAGGTTAAGTATTCCGAATGAATTGACAAAAGCAAATAGTTGTTTTTACTGTACTTCTAACAACATTTACTAGGGAAAACCATTAAGACACGTTGGACACATTTCTATTCGCCGGTTTGGTAAAGAAGGCATGTGTCTAGCGTCAATGTAACGTCAGATCTCGTGAAGTGAACTAAGCTTTTTTCCAAATTTTGTACGTTTAATTTATAAAAATTCTATTTATTCGAAATGTCGAGCATGTTTAAAAGAAGACTTCAAGCCCTCGGCTTCGTGGAATGGGATAAAGTTAACATAAATGGTTGGTTAATATAACACAATACTGGCTCGAAATTACAACATATCGTACAAGATTCTAGTAAAATCTATCATTTTCGAAAATTCTACTGTTCTTTGAACGATTTTATTGTTTAACAATTAAGTAGTCTAACCGCTTTACAATGTTTAATTTAACTAGTTTAATTTAGATAAAATTGAAAGGTAGACACAAGGTAAATTTATTTGAAGAAAATTCCTAAAGATATAAATAAAAATGTATCATACCTTTCTGATGGTTAAAGATTAAACTACACAGAAAGTAATAATGTTTAATTGTACTATGATAAGTTGTAATGAATTTTAATGACAATCTAGTTTATTCTATTAAGAATCATATCGTGTCCTTATCCTTTAATTTTGTATTTAATTACTAAGATAATATTAAAACTATACATGTGATTAAAATGTTGTAGATCCGCAGCATTATCGTAAGGTAGCGTTATGGCTGGAAGATCAAAAAATACGACAGTACGATATACAAAGTAGAAAAGAATTACGTGATATAAAAAGTCAAAATTGGCCGCAAGCCTTTGCTAAGTATTGCAAGGATGTTAATTGCCCAATTTCGAATAACATGATAGACCAACTTGAATGGCTAGTCGGACATGCAATCTGGTTGGAAGCGGAAAATAATGGTAAATACAATTTTTTATTTGTAACACTTTGTATGCCAGTGCAAACATTCATTACATAATTATATTTATAACATAGCGATGTTCAATAGAAATGGATAATTTAATTTGATAAGTATCTGTAATAATTATATGTTTATTATATTTTAGTTGAGGAGTACTCGCAAAATGTGAAGGACATGAAATTGAAAATAAAGCAGGAAGCAATGGTTCCTCAACTTAAGTCCAAGAATCCACTTGATAATTTAGACTGTGAGTATATATATATATATATTGAATATTGAACAACGCACATTACCTTTGTTTGATTGTTCTATTATTATTAGTTGACAGTAATCAATTCAAAGATGGAACCTACTCTGTAGCAAAACTACTTCGAATTCCACGACATCCAAACCATCTGATCACCTTGAAGGCTTGTAGTAAACTGGTACAAAGGAGATTAAATTCCGAATGTCTACAAAATCCTAATTCTAAAATTATTCGTGGCAAACCGTTTCCTGTAATGAATATTAACCCTGGTTTTCAACTGAAGAAACCTGCCGTGGAAAATGCTGCGAAGATTCTTGCCCTTCTCTATATTCAAGACATTAGAAATCTTCAAACGAAAATTAACGAAGTGATCGTGCGGGTGCAAACTATCACAGCCAATCCCAAGACAGACACTAAGTTAGGAAAAGTTGGAAAATAAAGATCATATTTATTACACTAATATAGATAGTAATTTTGATATTTTGTTATGATATTTAATCGTATATCTCAAATACGGTAAAAATCTAATATTTTATCGTTTTTACATCATGAAAAATCTCTGTTAAAAAGCCGCTATATAATATTGATTTAGGAAATTATTTTCGCATAATCATGTATTGTATTTCATGCATAAAAATGCACGAAAAGTCGAAATGATGTCTCTTAATTATCTTGTACATTTTTTAATGTGTTTTTCGTATATATAGATATATAGTATTGTTATTATTTATTTAGGAAAAAATACCTGCGTAAAAATCAAAAGCAGATTAGTCAATTGACATTTTGAAGAAAGGAATAATTCAAGTTATTTTTTCTCTAATTTAATAAAATAATATACAAGTTTATTTTCTGTTCAGGCAGATATAAGATTTCTCTCACTGAATTGATTTTCCTTTCTTCATGCATTCGGATATTTATTTAGTCAATGATTTGTTTTTCAATATTAATATTATATCAATCAATACAATGGTACTAAATGTGTATTTCTTTAATCTTGTGCGTATGTATGCCAATTATTTATTATTGAAAAGTATTTAAATCTTTAAGCTGTATATTATTTGTCTTTATGTGAAAACCATAAGTATGCAAACTATCACAAACTCAGTCTGAATAAGGATGCGACCAGAATGTATTAATCATAATAACTAGATACTATATATAGTTTCTGAACATAGAAAATCGATCTACACATTAAGATAAACCGTTTTATAGTGTAGTTAAGTTTAAGGTAAATGCACTAAATACTGTTCCGAAAATTTTGATTTATTAATTACGAAATTATTACGATATTAAAAATAATGTTTAAATATGTATGCATATATATATACACAAAGCTGGTTTCTTGCTGTTTGTAAGTGTCTTTCAGTACAATTAATTCGTTAATATGTTCATTTAGAATATAGTATATTGTTTGACTTTAAACGCAAGATTAAAGACAAACAACGAATTGTATATTTATTTGATAAATTTACAATTTATTTATAGATTTTTCAAATAAGTGAAATTATATTATATATAAATTCGACACACAAATACAATTGCTGAATAAAATATAAACTTTTGATATTGTATTGATATTGTTCTTATTCAAGATTCTTTACGAATTTAAAAATTGATTGTGTTTTATTCGATAAATCGAATGTACATTTTAATAAAAATTAAGCTTCATCTACTAAGGCACTCTACTTCGAGGCTGCCCTTTGATTGCTTTCTTCAAATCGCTTTTATTCGGCAGGTAACGTTACTAATACTAATTATTATTTAGTGATTAGATTGTAAGATTAAAACAATCTCTTTACAATGCGAATATCATGTGTGTAATTTCTTATACTTTTATAATTAATTTCATATTTTACATTTGTACAAAAAGTATAACTATAATAGTTTATGTATTTGCTATATTTTGCTTAAACATATAAACCCAATTTTTATAATTATTTATATAACAGTAGGAAAGAAATACATTAGATTTCTCATATTTTATTTCTTCATAAATTGAAGATAACTTTTAATACTATAATTATTCTAGACAAACATAAGTACTCTTACTCTAGAAAATAGTGTATATATGTTTAAACTAGATATAGTGCATACTTGGAATAATTTATATTATATAAATATAAGTTTAACTGTACAATTAAAATATTTTACTAAATTATTACGAGGAATAGAGATTTGTTTGAAACAAGAGAAGTTGAAGATAAAAATGTTTACTGTACACATATTAAAAAAGTATAAAAATGCAAAGCTTGTTATATCGATATTTATCAATTATTTTTATGTGATAACTTCAATACCAACATTAATTAATAATTGTGGAAGTTATGACACATTTTCAGAATGATAGAGATATCTGTTAATAAAATCAGAAGGAATAGGATTGTTCTATATCATATAATCTATGTGATATAAAAACTAATTTATATTGCTTCATTCTCAGAGATTTAATTAAATAGTATAAAAACGAGTGAACGTGATGATATAGTATTGTCATAAAAACTTATAAATAATCAAATAATACAAACAAAGTAAAACGTAACTATATAAATAATATTTCTAATGAAAATATCTGTACATATTCATTTTTATACATTTAAAATTGCTTATAGATTTATCTAGAAGACAAAAGATTTGATATATAAAATCAGATCAAACTATATGTATGTGAGAAGTAACAGGTATTTGTGTTTTTTTATTATTTTTTAATTCTTTGTTATATGGAATAGATTGTTCCATTGTCCTTAATGTTTATTTTATGTACATCTTGCACTTAAATTATTACCTACAGCATGTTGATACTTTTAAATAAGTAAAAGTTCATGCTCCCAAATTTAAGCAAGATGTAACCTGATATAACTTTTGATTATTCAGTATAAGATCGAGGAATTTGTAGTGAAATAGATTAAGTAGTGAAATAGAAAGCTAAAGTTATATGGAAAGAGATGAATAGTTATTGAATGTAGATTAAAATGTCTGAAAGATTTAACAAATTTTCCTACATCCGTGCAGCTGAAGAATGTATTTTGAAGCGATTGTAAAAATTTCTATGGAATTAAAATTTACGAAAGCCTACATCTATCTCTATTTCCGGAAGGTACAGCCTCGAGTGTTCTTCGCCTATCCCCATCTTCCTCTTGCATCGAAGCTTGAAGAGCTCTGGCAAGCGCCTCATCTTCGCTCATACTGCCTTGATAATTCTTAAATATCTCGCCGTTCCTTCTATTTACCTTTAAATTATTCTCTAAAACATCGAGTCTCTTTCTCCGAGTTGTTTCTTCTTTACCTATGCACTCATGATCCGTTGGATGTCTGTGTTTTAAACAAAAGTTTTTACCACAGTCAGAACAACGCACCTGCACAATTTCTTTGATTTTGCAACCCTTCGATGAGCATCTGAAATAACAAAGATTGTTCTGCTCTACTAGCACGTATACTTATTAGAAAAAATATGGGAATTATACTTTCGAACGAAAGTCTATAATCACCTGTTGGAAAAGATTTTCTGATTAGGTTTTTTCAAATCCGATTGACATTCATTGTCAATGTGCTGTCCAACAGCGATATCTGGAGGATCGCCACGTTTAACAGGCACTGGAACATTACAAAGAGGACAAACTGGCACTTGGATATCTTTCTGATAAGCGCTTGGGCAACTGTGATTGTTGTATGATATGTGTTCGGTGCAAAAAATTGCTGAGCAAGCGTCGCACTTTAGAGGTAAAAAATCCAATCGGTTGCAACTATTCTCTGAGCAATGCTCGCCTAAGTTTGGGAATTCCATCTTTGATGTGAAGAATCTAGAATGAAAATTACACAAGTTTTATAATTATATAATGATAACGATGGTAACGTTAGCAACAAGAAGATGAAATTGTTAAGAATAACAACTGATTATTATCTGCCAACTTTCGTAAAATAATTATAAAAATCGTAAACTCTAAATGATACAAAATTACAAAATCATAACTTAACCTGTATGAGACATGTCGCAAATAAAAAACGTTATACATCTTCTAATTGTTATGTGTTTCATTTTAATATTTAAGAACATTGAAATAAGTTAAACGAGATTGAAACTATTCTAAGAATTTAGTCAATATACGATGATAATCAAAAATTGAACGTCATAACCTCTAACGCTTTAGGCACCATGTCTAACCTCTAAACTGTACGAAATTGAAAACTGACAGATCATAGATTTAAATAAGAGAAACTTATCGACAATTGAGTAAATCTGGAAAGATACGTAGAATAGAAATACTATGCTATAATAATATATGCAAATATACCTCAAGTTACTTGCTCAAATTGATCTGTTGCAACTCCTTTGACGTGTCAAAATGAACATTTCAGGTTTAACAAATATCACAGTAAGATACAAGTATTTTCGAGTAATTTCGTCGTTTAGTGCACCATTAGTAATTTGTAGAGTTTATCACGAAAAACATGTGAACCTCGACAATATGGTTTCTTCGAGTACAAAACTTAAAACGTGTAACTTTCTCGAAGTAGCACGAGTAACTGACTTGTCAGATTTGACGCGAATTGAAAGCATGTACACATATATATACCTATCGTAAACTTACGAAACGGACGGAATAATCACGTCACTGAAAGAATAATGCGAATTAATCATGACGTTGCTTTCAACCAAACTGGAAGTGGCGACTCGGCTCGTAAAAAACAGGCACTAAAATTTCGAGAAATACATTTCGAATAATTTCAAGTTTACGTCGAACAATATTACGTTATCTTTCGTTCTTCCTCTTTATACAATTGTTCTGCTAATAATTTGCTTTCTTCTAGTATCAATTTCAAGAATATTTCGAAGAAGAAAATCTATGTCGCTGTTAAACAGGAATAGAAATGAATGAGTAAACAGTAACGATAATATTAAGTGTTGGTAAAATTCTGAATTACGCGGAATAAACAAAGGTTTACGATTGAAATGAAATGTAAAATCGCGATTCAGTGGAAAAGAAATGTTACCACGGTTCAAAAGCAATCGTTCCGTTCCCGCGTTCCGCGTAGACGGGAACTGACGGAACGTGGAGCGCGTTCTCGGCGATTTACAATCATAAACTTGAGTTTGCTTTGTACTTATCACTGGAGCATGGTTTTATTATGATTTTTGAGCGCCAGGTGGCCGCGTTTTTGTTGTCCGTTTGTCGAACAGTACAGGTCTCAGCGCCATTACATCGATTAATGTCATCGTATGTATCCGCGTCCCGCGTAACTGATTTCCGCCAGCTAGCTGCCTAAATTCGAGATAGTGTGGATCAGGTCGATATGTCGACTAAGCGTAAGAATCAGGCGACGAAGAAGGGCCGCGCGAAATCACGGAAAGTCGAGTACGACGAAGAGGACATCTCGAGCGAGTCGGATGTCGATGACGCCGAGACCGGCTCGAATGCCGACGGTGAGGATGCTGCCGAAGATGATCTTACCGATGTCTCCAGTATCCCGGAATTGCCGCCACCCGAGGTGAAACCATTTCCATCCTTTTCATACGGTCATTTATCCCAGGTAGAGATTAGAATCGCGGCTCTGACGGGACGAGAAAGCAACATTGGTATTTACGACGCTGGTGGGCGGCTCGCAGCCATGCATTCCCCGCGCTCCTGTAAAAAGGTCATCTCAGAAGAGAGAGGATCGGTTCACCGTTATTTGCGCTATTTATATTTTCTGATCGCCGGATAGTACGAAGTTTTGTATTCGTTCGCGGGCTATTTTCTCCGCTAGACGCCTAATTCTCCTCGTCTGGATAGAAATCTATTATTTTCTCGAACCGAGAGATGAATTAGACGAATAGCGTGAAGTAAAGATATCTCGTGGAATTGAGTTGTTTGACTGTAGGGAGAAATGTCTGGAATGGATCGTAGAGTCGGTTCTTGGTAAAGTTTATCGAATGATCTTTGTCTTGTGATGAACGGAGGACTCACGTTCGTTTGTTACAGGGTGGATGGGGAAAGCCGGGGACTTTGCTCATGTGCGGCCTCACGAACTGGGATATGGCTGGCCGTAAGAATCCGCCGAAAGGTGTGAAAGCTAACGTCGGACGTAGTTTGTGGACCCCTCACACTTTCAAAAATCTAAACGGCGCCAGAATCAGATTAGTCGCTTCTGGTCCAGCTGCCTCCCATAGTATTATCGTTACCGAGGATAACAGATGCTTAGCTTTTGGTAGAAATGATAAAGGTAAATGAACTAAAGGTAAACAAAACTTATCTCACAATTAAGTATTATGACGTGTAAGTAAATGAGACTCGAACGAAAAGCTAGAACTTCCCAGGATTCGTTAAACCGTATTATTTCTGATTGGCACCGGGTTAACAATTTTTGCAAGTTAACAAGTGATCTCGCAAAGTTATACTTTGTTATTGGCTAGAGTAAACTTCCCGTTATATTAAGAGTACTGTCATTTGAAGTACCGTTTTCGAATTAATACAGTTTTACAAAATAATAATTCCAGGGCAACTAGGTGTTGGCGACACGAAGCGCCGGGATGAACCGACGGAGGTTACAGCATTGAAAGGACATACGGTTATAGGAGCATCCTGCGGTCGCAATCATACTTTGTTTTTAACAAGTCGCGGCATTGTGTTTGCCGCGGGAGACAATAAATTAGGGCAGTGCGGCGTCGGTAAATCCGATACCAGCATTATCTCTGCCACTAAAGTGAAGTATTCCGGCCCGCCAATAGTGAAAGTAGGATGCGGTGCAGAGTTCTCGATGATCCTGGACATTAAAGGCGGTCTACACTCGTTTGGGAGCCCGGAATACGGGGCGTTGGGCCACAATACCGACGGAAAATACTTCATAACTAGTACGAAAATGGCTTTTCATTTTGAGAAAGTGCCTAAAAGAATCGTTTTATACATCGAAAGAGCGAAAGATGGGCATGTAACGCCGTTGGACCGCGTCGAGATCACAGATTTCAGTTGCGGACACTATCATACCGTCGCGATCGACAGCAAAAATCGCGCATTCTCCTGGGGATTCGGAGGTATAGGACGTTTGGGCCACAACGAGCAACGGGACGAGTTGGTGCCCCGCCTGATCAAATACTTGGAGCCGCCTAATCGCGGTGTCAGAGCTGTACACTGTGGTAGTACTTACAGTATCGCCATTAACGTGCACGGTTCAGCCTTAATGTTTGGACAAACGAAACGTACAGGAGAGGCGAACATGTATCCGAAACCGATTCAGGATTTGTCTGGCTGGGAGATTAGATGCGTCGGATGTTCATCGACTAGCGTAGTTGTCGCAGCGGACGATTCGGTTATCGCTTGGGGTGCTAGCCCCACTTTCGGTGAATTGGTAAATAATTGTATAATATTTTTTAATAAATACGTTAATAGACCCTCTGCAGAGACTTTTAAGCTAAATCACCTCTTCTTCGATTAATAATTACAGGGTTTCGGTGAAATGCGTAAGTCCTCGACCACTCCCATGGAGGTGAAAGCGCTGGAAGGTTTGTACATTACTGCTGTTACCTGTGGTCTCTCTCATACGCTAATGATTTGTCGAGATGAATCTGAAGAAGAGAAAGCTAAAATTAACAAACTTCAAGTGTATTCCGTTTAAAATCGTAAACAATTCGTAATTTTCGATTATTCGAGATAAATTTCGCTGATTGAACCTTGCCACGGTCGTCGACAAGCTCGGAAATATTTTTTTCTGTATTCATCGCAAGCATTATTACAGTTAAAGAAGGGAATAAAAAGAGAAAGTCGTATTGTAAATGAAAAAAACACATCACCGTCGGTTAAATAAGTTAGCTTAACGACTTAAAGAAAAAGGTTTGAAAGATCTGTGAACGGTTTATTAATAGACTGCGAAAAACGTCCATATAAAGTGTATAGACTTAACTGTTACTCTTTCTCTAACTCTTTCTCTCTCTCTTTCTCTCTCTACTTTATACTTCCATTTTTACTTAACGTAAAACGATGAAAAGTTTACCATAATAGGGAACCCCATTCTGTTAGTAGCTCAGGATATAGACCAAACGAATAGATGCGAAAAATATATTTTGATACGTTGCTATTTTATTGAGGTACACTCTCTTTCTCTCACAGCCTGTGCCTTTAACGCTGGAATTACCAAATCCGTCATCTTCACGGATTTTAGATTTCTTTTTCTCACAATTACCAAAAACATAAAGTCGAACATAAAGTAGAACCTTGCTTATCCAGACCGAATAACACACGATATTTAAATAATTCTCTTTTTGTATGAAAGATATTAATTATTTTATAAATATTAATATCAAGAGAACATTACTCTCTCTTGGAATGAAAGTAGCTATTTTCTTCAATAGATTGGTGTTTCGATAATCGAGGTTCTACTTTGTTGACAAAATTTATGTTGACCCCCGTTGAGATATAGAAAAGTTATTATATATTTATATCAATTTTTTACTGATACCTCACTCTAATTTCCCCGATCGCCTGTGAATAGAATATTTAGGTATACATTCAGAGTTGGTAGTTCTAGCGTTAACGAGAACAGAAACAGTTGAACACGTATGAGGAAGAGTGCTGGGAACTGGAAAGAATACGTTATGGAATTTAACAAATACTGCCGTTATACATTTACCTTTCATTATTTTAATGTACTAGAAATGCAAATAGTCTGTATGTCATTGATTCATTACAGTAGTACCTGAATCATTAAATCAGCAGAAATCATTCTTATACTCAATATATGTATAGAGACATTTTACATGCCACTATACAGAGCAAAGACGGACTTTACATTTTAAATACTTGTTTTTATATTGAACGCGCGAAGAGCGTTTTATAAACTCATTTATATCAGTGTTCAAAGTTATGGGACGTTTTTTTAACTATATAACTACGGGATAGGACAATATTTTTCTCAAAATCCAGCATTGTTTATCATACATTTTAAATTAAAGGATTGCTTCACGGTTACACTGAACAAGCGAAAGTTTCAGTGAAACAAGAAGATATACAATGTTAATTACTGTATTGTATAGAATATATCTTGGGAGGTTCTTGTAATGAATTGAAAACGCGATTTTGGACACACCATATGCTATTGAAAACTCATGTATACGTATTATAATTAAGGCTATCCACGTCTCAGTAGTGAATATAATCGAAATTTTATATACAATTTTATTTTAGAACTGCTGACAATGTAACACAAGAATTCATAAAAAACAATTCATACCAATATTCTCAATATGTTTAAGAAAGACTGTAATTAGAATCACTGCCACAATTTGTATTCGGAGATGTTTTGTATTGCGATGAAATGAATCCAACACTTGTTCATTCCATTTCTGTTCCATATAATACTTCCACGGGATTACGCTGCACCATTTTTTTGTAAACTCGAAACAAATGTACAAGGCAAATTATAAAATAAACGAGATTTTTAAGTAATTTCTTTTGAAGCATTTTTTTTTGTTATCAAAACGATAAGGAATTAAAATGCGATTAGAAACTCGTCAGTCTTGGTCTGATACATTGATTTTACATAAACTATGTATTTCAGAAGAGTCATAAATTCTTAATTTTTTTAGGGGTCCTTTTACACATTTTCAACATTATTTTTAATATGACATATCTCTTGATGATTACAAATATTACAAGGGGTATTCCTCATGGTTTCTTCATTTAGTTTTTTACTTAACTTTTCTTTTTCTGAATGCTTTTTCATCTAATGTGAAATTAATTATATATATTCTAATTATCTTACAGTGCAACATATTTACCTAACTATTGTTCAAATATTAAAAAGATGATACTAACAATAAGTTTTTGATCCATTGCTATAGTAGAAAGTGCAATCAATTGATGTAGGGTGTCCTTTTTGGTTTGAGAAATATTACCATGCACCCAACGTAATAATTGATATGCTGTAAAATGTATTGGATCTGATGGTTTGGATTTTAGAGTTCTAGTTAATGCCCATGATAATGGTACCATAACATTTTTTCTGTAATCATAGTGAATTAAACGGTAAAAATACTATTCTAAAGATGTACAATTATCGATTACCTTAAGTAATCACATCGTTGTGCATTTAGTTCATTTGCAGATTTATTTTTTGCTAGAATGTGACACTGACAAATGGATTGTTGTAAATGCTCTGATGTATCAGTAATGGAACTGATTTTAGAATCACTAGCATTACAGATGGTTTGTATTATTTCTGAACTACTACTGGTTGGCAATATTTTTTCTAACGACGACGTTAATGAACAGGTTGAACACGATTCAGAAGAGATTTCTCTAGAAATGGTACAAACAGATTTTGGATAATATTGTATGTGTAGCTAATAGAATTAACAGTTTAATATAATTATGGTAATGGAACATATTTTACTTTTTACTATGTAAACATTCATAAAGATTTTCATTGCCTCTATCATGACATTGATCATTTAACACGAAATGCTGCATTGTGCATTTCTTATATATAGATGGAAATTAAATTAATTTATCAATGTTTGACATTTACAAAAGAAATGGTTATTTAAAATCAAATACAACAAATTTAACAGGCAATTGTTTGTAATAAACAGTATTAAGTAATTAATTATAAAGAATATTTTAAATGCAGAATCAAGTTTATTTACAAGTACAGTTTAAAATATCTTTAATAGAGATAGGATAGCTATTATTCTTTCAATCACATTTTATATATAACAAGCATATAGAAAATTAAAAGATTAAATAAACTTTACTAAAAACGGAGACACGACTGTTTTATCTTGTAAAGTACAGAACTAATAAATATATTATCATATATTATGTTTATATATATATATATATGTATATAACGATATGCTTCCATTTGTTGTGCAAATACAGAAATCAAATCGGTAATATACTAATAATAAAAAAAGGAAAAACTAGACAACTTTAAAATCGCAAATGCTACAATATGTATAAAGCAATGTATATTCTGCAAGAGATAAAAATAGTATGTTTGCTTGTGATATCATTGAATCTTACCGACATTTAATAATCATTAAATTACGCACGTATGCATAATATGTATTTACACGAATATAAATTTTGTATTACAAATAGCTATATAAAATTTAACTGTTTAACAAAGAATATATAAATTACAAGCAAACTCATATATGTGTGTACATACATATATCTTTGATACATATACGAATCATTTCTTTTCGTAACATACACAAAGCAGTAATTATTTATTCACGTCTGTCTCGGAAAGTTCTTACACATCTTCGATATCTATTTAGTTTTTCAAGTAAAGTTTAGACCATGTTCGAGGTATGATTCCCTTTTAAATATCACCGTCAGAACTTTTATATTACAGTTAATTAAATCAAAGAGCAATAACAATTTGAAGTGTTTGTGAAAGTGTCGGCTGCCTGTAAATCATCTGCCAATTGTATTGCCCTTTGACCTCTATGTCTCGCACCACCCATACTACCATTACCGTATTTAACAAGGGCATGTCGATCCCAAAGACCTGGTGTTTGTATTATCTGTAAATAATACACGCTAATAGTACCTGGCGAATTCTACAAGAAATAAATCATTATACCTTTTGCACGAGTTCTTCGAAACAACATTTGATGCCATCCGCTGTTTTGGCGCTACTCTCGATGTATAGAGTTTGATGCCTTCTGGCAAATTGTAGACCTTCTTCGGTGCTTACTTCTCTGTTTGGTAAATCTATTTTATTACCCACTACCATTTTAACGATATCCGTTTTGTTGCAATATGTGTTCAACTCGTTCAGCCATGTATCTAACTTCATGAAAGTGGTTCTATCTGTAACATCGTACACTAATATAGCTCCTTGACCGTCTCTGTAGTAACTAGGTGTTAGGGTACGAAAACGTTCTTGTCCGGCGGTATCCTGTAATAATTTTCTGTTCGTTTATCTATTTATAAAATATTCCCCGATTTACATCCTACGACTGACCCATATTGCAAGTTTCACTGTATTGCCATCGATTGTAATTTGTTTAGTCCTATAATCCATGCCAACCGTGCTTTGCATATTTTCATGGAACTCATCCTCTGTAAATCTGAGCAATATGCTAGTAACAAGAATATTAATGTAAACACAACTCATCCGAATTAAATTGCGATCGAATAATATATTTGCCAAGACGATTACCTAGACTTCCCGACATTCGACTCTCCTATCATTAGCACCTTTAGCACTGTTAATACCTCTTGATCCATAATCGCTGTCATTATAGTATCACAGCAGCCAACGTAAATACTTTATTACACTTCTATAGAATGGTCGATCTATCATAAATTGAATGTATTTATCTTAATACGGATTCTGAATTTTTTAAAAATTATACGTGTGAGAATTATACTGCAATATACAACATAGAAATTTGTACAATTACATGGCACTTGATATTAACGACAATAATAAAGATCGAGTACAGAAATCTCAACGGATATTGTTTACAAAACACGATAAAAGATATTTATACGCAATTAAGGTTAGAAATCGATATAAATGCCAGCAATTCACTTGATTATTACGTGAATTGTTAACAAAAGTTGCTTACCGTGAATGCGTCACTCAAATCTAACGAATGATCTCATCGTTTTTCGAAACTTACGAATAAAAATTACAGTGTACTATTATCGTAATGCGACCTAGATGGTAGGAAAGATAGCGTTAAAACAATTGTTATAGTTGTCGCAAAATAGTGCAGATGTCGTTTGTATTTGTCTCTCGTAGAGCAGCCAAGAGAAACGTTCACTGTTTACGTGAATTCGTGCTTTTTCTCGTTACACGCGTTTAAAAATCGGGAGACTATCACGCGACTGGCGTGTAATTCCCCACGTAAAACGTCCAAAACGAATACAAACGACGTTTTGTTTCTCTCACCGGCGGAACAAAACGGATTCGTCTAAAAATATCATCCGGAATTTATAATATCGAGTTTCAAATCGCCTCGTATCCGCGCGCGGGATTCGCATCAAACCTGCCGTTGCTCGTAACGCGTCAACAGATGAGATGACGAGTTCGATTCAAATCGAAAAGTACGAACGAACCGTCGTGAACTGTCAAGATAATTCTAGCCGTCGAAATGGGGAAAGATATGGCCGTCAGCGTTCCTAACCTCAACGACGCGAGGCATACGTTATCGCGCAGAAAGAGATAACAGTCTTATCGAAGATGTCAACTATGAGACACCGTCGATTCGCATAGGGAACGCGGCTGGCGATGGTTCTCGCGCGCGCGATGTAAAACTCGATCGCGAGCGCCTCGATCGAACGAATCGTTTGGGTGTTTCTAGAATTCGTTTAACAGCAGAAACGACGCAGACGAAGGGCCCGCGGTTCTTAATCGAATATGTCATCGACGAACGATCAGGGACGATCGCTACTCGAACTGGCAATAAGTACTCACCGGCGTGGCAGCGCTAAAAAAGTTGAGCGTGCGAGCGCATCCTTGGACGTGCCCGATATCTAGGATACATAAAGCGAGGTTTTCGTTTCGCTATAGTGGCAGGAACGATAAAACGAGGAGGAGAAAAAAAAAAGATGGCCGCCGGTAGGCTGCCATGAAGGGGCTGCGTCGCTCGTGCTCGTGGAAATGGGACGTTGCGACATCGAAGTGTCACCGTCGTGCTCGTCAAGTGTCACCAGAGTGTTCACCGAGTGACGTGAAGTGTTTTCTGTCCCCTTGACCGCCGGATTAATTACCCGTGATGGCATCCGACGGGTAAGAAACAAATCGTTCGATTCTAGGGGAATGGAAATACGGCACGATATATAGTGGCTGTGTGTTTCGCGGATCGATAGTGAATTTTTTTCCCAGTGACCCGTCCCAGTTTTCTTCGGATAGATAGGCTCGTCGTAATTCCTCAACGCACAATCGCGGTTTTCTCTTTACTTTTACTTTGTTCACCGATCGAACTGGGTGGGTCTTGTTCTTTGAAATTCTTTCGCATTTTACAATTCGCACGCATTATCGAAGCCGTGTGTGTCTTTCTACCTCTCTCTCTCTCTCTCCTTCTCTCTTTCTCTCTACCTCTCTGTGTCTTTCACCACTTTCGTTTTTTTCTTTTTTTTTTTCTCCTTTTTACTCGCCTCGTTTTCTTCTCTTTTCTCTCTTCCTTGTATACAACTATGTGTACGAATGGATTTCTGCTGCCTATTTCAGTCAATTAAACGGATAGCATGACATCAGACAGTTGCTCGTATTGCAGCCAGCATTCCTATCAATTTATGGTTATGGGGGTGGGGGGGTGGACACCCTTTTATTACGGCGAAACTCCTCGCTCGATTTCAAATGTTTCTCTTCCCTCGTTGCGAGCCTCGCTTTTCCCCGTTTTGTTTTTATCTGCACACGGTGACAGTCGCCGCTTTTTCGCGAGCCTCCGCACGCTTATCGATAGTTTCATTATCGGGAAAAAAATCGTCGATGAAAGTGGCTTCGTCGTGTCCCGTTCCCTCGTGCATTTGGCAGTACGATATTGATTAATTATTTATAACTTGCAGCTAATTCGGGTGGCATTTTTAGTTTTCATCTCGAGGAGTTTCATCCGATCGGCTGTCATCCGAAACGTTCAGAACACTTCTTCCGCTGTGTTTCATGTTTTAATCTGTGCATCGAACACCTAACTGTTTGCACCTTTTTTCTCTCTCACTTTACCGCACTATTTTTAGAGTTTTTAATTATAGTGATAAAAAGGAGCAACAAATTTATCTTCGAGTGGCACCCTACACGCTTTAATGATCGAACGTGTGAGGGCTATTTTATTAGGTTTAACTACAGTGAATTTTAATACCGTGTTCCTTTCGAATAAATCTTCGATTAAATTCTGAGTATATAGATAAGTAAAATTGTAAAGATATATATATAAGCATTATGTGTAATTGCAGTAGAATGGAATGGGTGGAAATAATAGAACCTCGTACCAAGGAGCATATGTATGCTAATCTTACGACCGGAGAATGTGTATGGGACCCTCCACCTGGTGTACCAGTGTAAGATATAAATATATATTACATCCTTTAATTTTAATATTTTTAATTACAATTAATCCTTCTACAGTAAGACAACGGAATAAGGAGCATAAAAAGATGGATTTAAAAAATATTTACTTCACTTTTAACAAAGATTTTCGCACTTGCAATGAATGCACCTCTTTCTTTCCAAAATCTATAACTGTTGATATAGATGTCTAAGCAAATTTATACGAAATGAAACCTAAGTAAAGATTTGTTTTGCCCTTTAAATATTATAATGTGTAATTTAGGTATTTTTTGTACATTTTTACATATTATGTGCATGTTTGCATATTTCAATTTCCTACAAACAATAAGGTCTAGTAATAAATATTTTTAATTATGTCGCATGCAATACTATTTAAAATACAAAATTGATAATTCTACAGTCAAAGGTTTTATACTCAAGTTTTACTTAAGACCACGCTATAAGAGAGTTTAAAAAAAATTGTCTATCATTACCAGGAAGTTTCAACTCTAGTTTTACGCTACATTACTTTGGAAAGAATACTATAAACACAACTTTCTCATTAAGAAAGATAATTACTTGACCAAGATTAGGTTGTCTTTCTAATTAACTTGGTGAAAGTTATCATAGCGTAAGCTTTTCCTTTTATGATACAGGAAGCGTTTATAATCCAAACGAGATTTCTACTTAATACCTGACTTGAATTTGAATGCTCTCTGCAATCTCTGATCATTCCAACCGAGTAATTAAAATCTGTAGCTTTAAAATATTATAGAAATTTAATAATTTCACAAATGTTAGATATTTAGGTATACAGTTCACAGCTGTGTTTTCAATTACAGGAAAAAGACAGACAACAATCAGTGGTGGGAATTGTTTGATCATAATACTTCACGGTTTTACTATTACAACGCAACCTCCCAGAAAACAGTATGGCACCGTCCGAGTGACTGTGACATAATACCTTTAGCAAAGCTTCAGGTGAGTGACTCAGTTTTGCTTAATAACAAATATTTAATTCAAGGAAATTATGATATACCTAGAAAGGTATCTCTGATGCTACGCTAAAAATTAGGTGGGTCAGACAAACATTTGGGACCCGAGATAACAATGAATGTCTGTTTACATTATATACATTTACTCATTGAACATAGTATTTGAGTTACTAAAGATAAAAATTCAACAGTACGTACAGACATAATGATTTAGAAGCTTAGTCTATACCACTATACATCAATGTAGTCTCTCTGTAGAATGTTGGGGATATAAGTGTGCAAGCTGTCTGCTTTGCTTACAGCTATAAATAGACATTTGTAGCTAGGAGAAAAAAACTCTGGTTTACATTATACCATGCCACAAGCGTGAGAATCATTTAATGGAGTGTTTGCGCGAATTGGATCTAAAAAAAATCGACTTTTTTTTATTTTGTATTACCGCGATGATCCTAAGTTGCGTTAGTAACGTTCTGATAAGACTCTTTAAGGATTTTTATTTTTTTAAAGTACGTTTGCTATTTAATAGATATTAGGCATATTTTAGCACTGAATTTAACAGTGAAAAGAAAATGATTAAAGTCTGTTTGATCTGTATTGTAGACGTTGAAACAGAATACAGAGCCAGCAAGTAGCAGCGGAGCTGATACTCAGAAATCAACCGAGCCAAGAAAGAAAGAGTCCGTATCAACGCAAACGCAAACTCCTTCGGTTAGCCGATCAGTAAGGTTCAATCATCAACAAGAAAGTTCCAATTTATCTTCTTCATTGGTAAGTTCTAAAGATCGCCAATGTTTTTCGTGAAATCTTTACTGACATTAAAGAAATGACTTATGATTAAATTTCTGCCATAGCAAACCGCTAGTGTAAATAAAACGAGAACGCCGAGCGTTGGTGTCGATCTCCAGACATCTCCTCCATCGCCATCACCATCCTCTAGACGGCATCATCATCACCATCACCACCACAATAACAGACATCATAGGCACCATGAGGTGCCCACTACGCGACGTCAGCATAATCATTCTCAGGATTCTAGTCGATCCAGCGACAGTTCCGTCTCTCATAGTCGAACGTCCTTGGAATCGACTGGTTATCGCTTGCTGGACTCTCCACATCGGCATCATCATCGTTCTGCCACCCAAACGACAGTCAGTCAAGTGCAATCCTCGCCTAGACAACATAGCGGTACATTGGAAGCCAGAGGACATAAGAGCGGCACTCTAGAGAGTGTGAAGAATCAGACCAAATCGGTGCCGTTGGGCGAGCCACCGCCACTAGGTTTATCTCTCTCGACGAGCACTCCGCTCTTTAAGAAGAAATCATTCATCGATTCGCAACGCGAGGGTCGGGTAGGAAATTTAGAATTGGAGAAGAATAAAAATGGTAAGAATGTGAGTTAAATTTCATAAAGAATCGGTCCGCGTTTTGCACAACAGAACCAGCCTACGTAGTTTACAAGTAACAACAACAGAAAAAAGATTACTCCTATAGAATGTTCGAACAGACTGGTTCCTTTTTGTTGAACACGGTCTGATTAAACTTTGCCACATATTTCTGTTCGAGCGAAAGGTGAGATGCAAAAAAAAAAAATTGTCTTAATCCGTACTTTGTACTGTTGTAGGAAGAGAAAGTAGTAGAAGCTCGTATGGTCCTGAACCAAGTACTTCGCCATATCGTGATTCATTGATGGAGTCCAGGATATTCAGGCAAGAGATGCCCCCGTACCGTCCGCCAGAAGTTCAATTGAGTCACAGTTATAAGTCGCAGGGTGAGAAATATGGCTCCCTTGTGGAAAGTAGTAACCGTTATCATAGAGATAGGGAAAGGGAGATTCATCATAGAGAAAGAGTAAACAGTTTGGACAAGACAAACACTTCAGCCTTTTATCCAAGTTCCATGCATCCGCGTAATATGAATAAGCAAGATAATACTGGTAGTATAGGGAGAAGGCATCATGGTTGTTCGGTATCACTGTCTGAGGCGAACGTTAGGGATATGTACGGCGCGACGTTAGCCGAGAGGAACGAGCCTTCCAAGAGTCTCGTCAGAGGTGTAGTTGTTCTGAGCAACGCGTCGAAACAGAGGAGCATGGACGTTGTGGAACGAGAGAGGGAACGGGAGAGGGAACGGGAACGGGAACGTGATAGAGAGAAGGAGTACAGAAGGAATACGGCGTGCAATAATTCGTTGGATTGTAAGTTCCTTTACCGCCTTTGTGTCTTCTTTATGCTTCTTATGCCTTTAAAGATAATCAAATTAATTGTCAACTCTTTACTTTTTTTTTCAATGCACTTCTCAAGGTGTACCACAGCCATTGGCTCGCAGTTACAGTTTTGTACAGCAGCAACAAAAATTGCAGCAATTGCATCAACAGCAACAGCAATCGAGGAGAAGGGACAGGGATGACGATTCTATGCACGAGCGATATCTTATCAGTCAGAGTCATGAGCCACCTAGGCAAAGGCTTAGTAGTAATACTAGCAGTAGCAATAGCAGTAATAGTAGCAGTAATAATAGCGCCGTGGGCGAGGAGACGGAAGGGCTGACGGAAGTGGATGACACTAAAAAGAAGAGGAGCAACGGTAACCCGAGTCCGCCTCCGTCTTACGGAAATCTGTTATCCGAGGCCTGGCTGCCACTTCAGCATTATATTATGCAACAAGCAGAACTCTTAAGTATGTCTCTGGTGATAAAACTTTGAATCCAGCATCTTATAGAAATACCTAGTAACACTTCTTTTTTATCCTTTAATTTTATAGGTAGTTACAAGTTTCAAGATTTAGCAGAAGAAGGTGACGATTCTTTGGACGAGGAGGGTGGAAGGGGCGAAGTTGGCGCGAGGGCTGACGATGATTCCGATGATCAGTTCGCGGATGATGAAGCGGCGAGCAACCAAGGCGATTCTTCCAGTCAAGAATATCTCGAAGATCCTTATGCAGGTTAGTTATTATTTATACGTAAATTAAGGTAAAATACTGAACCGATATGTAACCGTTACAGATTTGGGCAACTATGATACCGCCGGGTTCGCGACGTACTACAACACCGCGGATACTCTAACAAGGCCGCAAGTACGACCACCGTCACCACCGACCATTTCTTCGCAACCAGAGACGCGCGAGCCCATTGTAACGACTGCTGCGAGGCAACCGTTAGTACCGTCCCCCGCGATAAGCTCTGTTCCCGCCGTCTGCAGCGTTGTCGAAAGCACCGACGTCGACGAGGCGAGACGTGACGACAGTGCTGGCGGTGGCGACATCGAGAAGTACGCGCAGGATAATCTGAATTTGAACTGCGGACGTCCAAAGGGGTTGAGGTTGTTGTTCAGGAAGAAGTTCAGCGTTCGTGATATCCTTAGCTGGTCTAAAGATCCAATACCGCAGCCGATGCTGGTGGTCGTGGACGGTGAAAAGCTATTGAAACGCGAGGCTTGCAATTTGTTTAGGTTGGTGCAAGTGTACATGGGTGATCGGAAGACAAACGTGGGGATGACGTTGGATAGTGTAGCTATGGACATTGTAAACACAGCGTACTCGAAACCACCGTTGCGGGACGAGTTGTACGTACAGATTTGTAGACAGACAACGGAGAACCCGCGTAAGGACAGTCTGCGCAGAGGATGGGAGCTGATGGCCGTCTGCCTAGCGTTTGTTCCGCCTAGCGCCACGTTTGAGCCTTACCTCGAGGGTTACATGAACAGGCATCGTGATCCCAATTTCCAGTTCCCAGAGGTGGCCAAGTGGCCTATTCACGTGCAAGTTAGTCACTATGCGACCGTTGCCTGTCGTCGGTTACAACGAATCGGAGCGCATGGCAAGCGACAGCCTCGCAAGGCAACTATGGAGGACATTGATCAAGCAAGAGTACGTTTCATGGATCTCCATCGATCTATCAGCGCGAGCCATCACACTGTTCTCAACCATTTTTGTTCGTTTGCAGATTCAAATTTTCCGAGCGTCCATGTTCGGGGCTACGCTGTCGGAGGTAATGGCTCTCCAGAGAGACAGATATCCGAATCTAGAGTTACCATGGATACAAACCACGCTAACGCGGCAAGTGCTGGCGCGTGGCGGTATCCTGACGGAGGGTATATTCAGAGTGTCCGCAGACGCGGACGAAGTCAGTGCTTTAAAGTCGTGCTTGGATAAGTTTGAGGATAACGCGAAGCTGATAAGGAAGCTGGACGCGCACGCGCCCGCTTCCTTGTTGAAACTATGGGTTCGAGAGCTTTACGAACCATTGATACCTGATTCATTTTACACGGAATGCGTGTCGATGAGGCACGACGACGTCGACGCATCGGCGGCCAATGTTGCTGCGCTCGTAGACCGGCTACCTGACTTGAATCGTCGTGTTCTCTGTCACCTTATACGATTCCTTCAGGTAAACGTTTTTACTTAGTCCATCAAAGATATCGTTCAATTGATGATATCGTTTCCATGGTAACGACAATAAATATACATTATGTTCAATAAGAGAAAAAAAAATAACGATAAATTTGATGATAGAAATGCTGATCGACACATTAATAATTTAAATAATGATACAGTCAGCGTAGACTGCAAGGAACGGTGACTGATCGTACGAATTAAACGTGTTTCGCTAATTTTTGTCATACATTTACCAGGAAAGGTTAATTGAAGCTAACGATCTCGCTGCAATGACCTCTTTTCTCCCAGTTTCTAGTCCCCTCAATTGATGAAACGTTTGTTCCAGATTTTCGCCAGGCCGGAAGTCGTCGTACGCACTAAAATGGACGCGAACAATTTAGCAATGGTGATGGCGCCAAATATATTGCGTTGCACTTCGCAGGATCCGCGTGTGATCTTGGAGAATGCACGAAAAGAAATGGCTTTTGTTCGTGCTCTTATCGAGTCATTAGATACCGCTTGGGTCGATGATCTTCACTGACCATATTCTATTGCGCGCTAGAAAGAATGAAAAGAACGCTCTAGACTACTATGCCAAATGAAATCAGCTGTATATTCACGTGTATTGTTAGTTACTTCACTGTTCTCTATTATATATTTCACTTTTTTCGTTTTCATTTTTCTTCTTTTCTCTTTCGTCATTATCACACACGATGACCCCTCCAATAGATCCGTTGAATGTTCGTAATGTGTAATTTAGCGCTAAAGTCTTACCACCGCAAGCTAATCACGCCGATCCCCGATACTGCTCCTCTAGTTTTTTTCCTATTTATTATTTATACGCAGATTATATACGTTATACAGATAGAGATTATTAGATTATATTATGTATATCGCTATATATATTCATATTATATATTTTACCAAACCCTTGTTAACCGTGTTGAACAAACGCGGACGGCTTTTTTACTCGATCAATTGTTGAATCTCGTGTAAGATAAAAGAAAAAAAAAAAATGAAATAAGGAAATCATGTGTTACCGTGTATAGATCTGCACTCCGCGATGATCTTTTTTGTATAAGCGATACGAATTTGACGTGTACAACGTTTTATCGAGGAGTAAACATTGCAAAAGATTAGCAAGCTGTATCAAGTGTGTTTCTTTTCCCGTAGCCACTCAGAGAACTTACCTTTGTAGAAAGAAAGAGAAAGAAAAGAAAAAGATCGTATATTCTTCGTAGATACTACCGAGCATCCGTGATTGTTAACCAGAAAGGCTGTCGTTGTATGGCATAACGAGAGTTTATATTTTACATTGAGATATATATATATATAAAATCGTTTTTTAATGCTTAAGACGTTTCAACAATACGCAGTACAAGATATAGTATCGTATACAGCTGCTCTCTTGTTCTCAGCTTTTGTACAATCTCTAACGTCGAAAGTTACCAGTAAATTATGTATTTAAAGAAAGCGTAGTATTTAAATTATATATGTATAAAAGAAGAAAAGAAGAGAAAAAAATATCACAAACGATTGTCGCTATGTTAGGTCGTATGGACGGAATCTTTTTTTTTGTTCTTTGTTTTCTTTTTTTTTTTTAATGTAAATATTGTGTATAAAAGTGTACGTAGAGATACTGTTCGAACGTTGAACCAAATGGTTTCCCGCGTTAGCAAGTTCTCGCCACAAAAACCGCCGCGATCACTCGCAAAATTATCTGCTTTTATACTAACACTAGCATTATCTAGTTACATCTATCCAACTTTATATATACAAGATGTACAAAGTAAATTGATGGTAATTAATACTGCTGCAGACACGCGCCGATTATCCTTACGCATTACACACTTAACACTTCGATCGAGCTTTCGATATTTTTGTATTCCAACGCACCTTCCGTGAAAGGAAAGAAAAGAAAAGAATGTGAACTCCCTCGTAAAAGTGATTCATTTGTAAAACGATCCTAGCTGTAACACTATTATTATTAGACTTCTACTTAAATACTTTCTTGTGATACGTGAAAATAATTCCATCGACATCTCGCTTTCGAAAGATAAGTATTCTGCCGTTTTACGAACTTCTTTTTTACTTGTGACTCGTGCACCTCGTGTCCTTCTTTTTTTCAGTTGCTATTATGTATATGGAAGTACGATTGTTTTTTCTTTTTTTAAATAAATTTTTTGTCGAAACGAACCTTGTCTCTTTTTCGTCGAAAATGAACAATTTTACGAATACTTCCCGTAATCGTAATTACTCTACGATTTCGAAAACAACCATCCAATTTTCGTGATTTGGATCACTCGTGTTACCAAACCTTATGATCTCTTTTAAATTAAAGGAGCGGAGATACCTCTTTAAATTTCTGTACTGTCCACAGGAACGAAAACCTCAAACCTCAAATAATTGCATCCGATAAGTCAGTGTCAGCAATTGTCGATGAAAGATGCCGTGGAACCACTGGCAATCTCAGTGTACTCCTGCCTGCTTGCCGAACACAGTTTACTGGTGGAGTCTGCTTCTCTTTTTCTACGTACAAAACGAGGTACGAGAGTGAACAAAAATATCTGCGAGTATTTCATGATTTAACGAGTTTAAATTTGGAGCGCCTAGCGATGTGCGATTTTACCGACGGAAGCACGGATGTATGACGGGTTGCTCGTCGATAGGCGCGCAAAACTTGTTTTAAAACAAAACTGCATACTTCTCACTTTCGCGAGATACGATTCTCGAACGTTAAAACGAAAATTTTATTCTCTCGCGGACCAAATGGGAAAGTAGGAATTTTTTAAACAGTTCACGAGACACGTTTACTCACCCCCTTCCTGGAAGTTCCATGATATCCACGGTGACGCTGTGCACGTAGAGACGATCGTTGCACCAAAAGAAACATAGGGATCTGGGTTGCAACACGTCCATGTCGTACGTCCACGAGAGTTCGACGCGTCTGACTTTTCCGATTTCACCGGACGCCCCAGCTGGATGCGCGACGACCATTCGCACTGTCGATCCGTGTTCCAATTTCATGTAACCGCTACAAGTCGTGGGTGAAAGAAGCAGTAAAGTTTATCTTCTCGAAAGTACCGTTCACGCACGTTCGCCGTGAGTCACTTTTATAGCGTCGTCGAATATTTTCGCAAGCTAGAGACCAATAGAGCAAATATGAGGGGAATTACCTAGGAGTAAGATCGACGTCTCGAATGATGCCGTTTTCTGCGTGGAGAGTGACTTTCATAAAGCCTTGGACCCAGCTTTCTGCTGTTGGTGGTCTGGCTAGATTGATGGTGATCCTATAATGCCTTCCTAGAAAATGGTTGAGATCGATTGCTAGGAGAAATATTTCTTGCGTAATGACGCAAGCATTACAATGAAAGTCTCGTAAAAGTCAGAATTTTAAACGATTTTTATCGCTGCTAACATTTCGGCACTGGTACAAGCAAGGTTGGATAGTTGCGAACGTAGGAATCGCTCGATTATTTATTATTACAAACAGCGGCAGGCTGCTTTCACCCCGTTATCGTCACGATGAGAAACTACCACGTGCCTCGAAGCTGATTTAACTCTGCCCTACATATGTTCGTCTCGATTAGAAACCTGTACCGGCAGTCGCGCCAATCTAACAAGATCCAGCAAGGATTTTTCGACCACCTCGAGACGTGGACACCTTCATTTTCTTTATTAAGGAGCAGAAGAAATCGAGAAAGCGAAGGCTACGCGACTAAACCCTCTGTATAGAAATAAATCTTTCCCTAAATTTGTCGCGAGATGAAAAAAGCTTCGTGAAAGTCGACTAATTTTTAACACTCACTGCAATAAGGATCCTCTTTGCCAGTGGTGAAGAAGAATTTCGAGCCTAATAAGGACAGCACGTCCTGCCCCATGTCCTGCCTCCTGACCAGAGCTGGACTGGTGTCCGCGTGGTAGCCCATGACCCCGCAACTGAGGCTGTTGTTGCTCTTGCAGGAGAAACACTCGCCCCTGAGGAAGCTAGCGTAGCTGGAGCACTCGTGTGCAACGTATTGACACTTCGAGTTGATGCTCTCGATGAACAGCTTTATGGCACGCACGTGATTGCAGGCGACCAGAACCCGGGACGCCTCCTCCAGGCCCTCCCTGATCAGAGTTAGCGGTAGAGAAGGTGTGGTCTCGCTCAAATCCGTGCATCCTGGCTGTTCCTTACCGTTGTTGGGGTAAAAGTCCAGATGACCGCATGGCTGGCTCATTCCGTACCCTGGAAGCCCTTATCGTGTACTAAGTTAGTCTAACAGGGCGGTAATCGCGGTTACGGTTCGTAAGGGGCGCGCGTGTATTTGGATTGAGCTGCGGCAGGGGATCGTTAGAACTCGCATGAAATTAGCGTTACGTACACCCAGTGGGTTTTCTTTTACCTAATAAAAAGATGCTTTTGCCGTCGGTGTGAATGACGTCCACCAATTTGGCGTCGGTGTAATCCAGCCTGAGGTGACTAGGCATGCCTTGGAAATAGGGTTCCGCAGGATCCAGTCCTGTAATGCGACCGATATTTCCGCTCAATTTTTCACCTGCGTATCCAGCTGTGTGGGCCCCCAAGCTGTGTCCAATCAGGTGCACATCATTTGGGTCCAGTCCATAATTGGTCTGCGTTTCAACAAACGGTACTTCAATTTTTTTTTTTTTTATTATTTTCCCTGTAGAAAATGCTATTTATGTATTATGTGAAATATTGTATAAGATTTTATATATGTATGTGTATATGTCGTATTACAATTAATGTAGCCATATATGAAAAATGATTGACTAATAAAGTGTAATAATTACCAACTGGAATAATTCTCTACAATTATTAGTCCTGTGTGGAGAATACATTGACTCTACGGAAATTTTTTCATTTGAGACTGTTTGTGTTCGAAAGTAAAATAAATTGATACTGTCGACATAAACTTTTCTGGAAGCCAAGCTTGCGTAAATGAAATTTTAAATTAAGGGTAACATTCACCAGACCGAAAGCAGTGGAGAAGAAAAGACCGGCTGTTTAAGTTATAGATTTATGCAACATACTTTTAGCTTTCTTCATCATTCAAGTCAAGAATTCGACATTTCCTCGAGTTCTGCTTTTGAGATATCTGTACCACCTAAAAATGAACCTAAGTGATCTAAAAGTTTGTTTGAGAATGAGATTAAGTCACACGCGCAGCGTTTCGTAAGTTTTCGTAAGTTTTTTCGAACAGCTCGTCTAATCGGGTTAAAAATCCACTTTACCTGCAAGTGTTTGATTAGATTCGCTATTTCAAGGCCCACCAGTCGCGTGTTGGCCGTCGCTTGAGTGTAAAGCGGCAAACTTCCTCCGGCCCAGTCAACTATGATGACGTTGTAATCATCGTGTTTCAGTAATTCATTTCTCATTTCCTGTATACGGCAGTAATTCAGGAAAATAAATTGCGAGTATAATTCTAGGTTCTTAGCGAATTTAACAAAATTTAATTTCAGCAATTCGATATTAAATGCAGATCTACCTTGACCCAATTGCTGAGGGGAGTGTCTATAAATCCGTGTATAATAAATTTCGTTTTTCTCTTTGGACTGAAGTATGATCGCTTAATCGACTTATCTTTAGCGACTATCAACACCTGGCCCTGTAACAAAAATAAGTTATTATGGTATATGTAGAGAGGTACCCAAGGAGTTCACCCTGGAAGGGTTCCATATGATGGTAAATGGGTCTATACTAGTCTATCGGCTTTTATCAAAAGATCTTACGTGGCGTACTCTGACATAAAAAGAGATCAAATACTGGAAAATATATATACTTCAACTTAATATCTTATTTTTATATCGCTAAAGTTTATGATATGAAATTTCATTTAATCTTGTAGAAAAGGAGATTGATTAGCAATGTGTAATGTACTGTTTCTACATTTGTATAATCTACCAGTTAAGATCTACGTGAACGATCCTTATAAATTTTCGAAGATCAGAAGATAAGTAATAGGTTTTCTCTCAACTTTTTATCCTCCGTTTAATTATGAATCGCTTAGAATGCGATTAACATAAACAAACACGCTTTACACGTCACAAGTCGTGGATTTAATTCCATTTTCTGAGCAGAAATGATTTATGGGATTAATTATCATCCCGGAGAGAACCTGTTCAGTGAATAAATTCCAGAGTTTGCTTGTAGATTTCCTTAAACGATTATGATTCAAATAACTGGCATTTTGATATGTATATATGTACGAGAACAACAGCCTTGTAAGCTGTCAAGGAAAGCCTGTCTTTTATTTTTATTTTTTCCTTCGCCCAGAACTTTGGCATGAAGTAAAAAAAAAAAACAAAAATTGATTACATTTCTGGTTAACATTAAGGATTAAATTATTGGCAAATTTCTGTACTCACTTCGGTAGGATTCTCTTTCGTATATAAAATGAATCTCGTGTTAATGACTTCTCGCGGCAAAGGAAATACATTTAATGGTCGATGGATGAGGTGGTACCAGCTCCTGGTTATGTTCAAACAGCCTAGCTCGTCGTAGCAACGTGTCTCGTTCTCGACTAACAAAACGAACCGCGAAAACATACATTTTTCTCTTTGTAAATCACTTGTTACCCTTGTTAAACAGGTTGGATGGCAAATGAATAATTACATGGCAGCCAAGGAATGTTGACCTCGATTCGATCACTACGTGCCCACTGCCAAGGGTCCAGGATTCCGGCGGAGCAGATAACAGGAGCCAATGCGACGAGTAGCAGGATCGATGCCCCTTCGCCCTCGATGTCTCCTTGTTTCTTCCTCCTCATCCTGTAACAAACCCCAAGGACTCGAGTTTAAACCAACCTCGATAAATACAACAGTATTAAGCCTGCAGACTCCTACCTCTACAAAAATAAAGAACAAAGATTTACAAGGTGCAGTTTAATCCAACCTCGATAAACACAACAGTATTAAGCCTACAGATTCCTATCTCTACAAAAATAAAGAACAAAGATTTACAAGGTGTAAGTAGAATTGGCTCGATAAGATCAGACATGTAATCTGATATTGATAAAATCTTGATATCATCAAGGTAAACTCGACTGGTTCATTTACATTCGATTAACATCTTCACACGCTGTTTCGTTCACCCTTTTTTCTTCGACAAAAAATCAATTTGATAGGTGTACCTCTTAAGTTCAATTTATTATGGAAAAAATTATAATTTTTTAGCAGTGAAGGAAGTGCAACGTGCGCAAAGTTAAGTGGACGAAAGAAAATCGTAGTTTACAACAATATTCTCTCGTGGCGACTCTGTTTGGTTAATAATGTAGAAAGGGATATTGAGAAGGCAACTGTACACTGCGAACGTCAGGGTGGAAATAATTTGGCAGGAAGTCCGTCCCTTGTGACGCAGGCTTAATCGTCAGCGCGGTCTTAAGTAGAAAGCGGCGTCGCGTGTCAGACGCCGCGCACTCGCTGCTGCCTCTGACTTTAATTGCCGTTCAGCCGTTACGTAAACGGGGTTTCGCGTATTTGCAAAACTCCGTGAGCTCTTCGAGTTTGCCTGGATGTGTCGAGTGCTCGTTTAAGCACTCGGAAACTCGCGCGACGAACGTGAATTCTGTTAATCGTTTTAAGCGGATGCCGTTAACTCGAGAATCCTGAAACGCCTCGAAAGTGACGTTAGAGCTGTTGTTTATGCGAATTTCTTTTTTAAAACCACTCGGGCGCAACCGTATTAAACGCGTCGAACAATTTGTTGCCCTATTGTCAAATATCGAGGAACAGAAACGAGACGAAGTCACTAGGGAATTGTCGAGAGAACGTGGCACATGCGAAATCCTACCTCGCGGAGGATAAAATCGTTACTAAATGTCCAAATGAATCGGAGAGCCGGATGAAACGATTCGCAGACCGATTCGTTCAGTAGGGGAGAATGACACGGCCTTCGTGGATCGCGGGACCTTGGTTAAATGTTACTAAATTGTGAAATATTCAGGGTCATCGTCACAGACGTTTATTCGACGGGACAAATGATGCCCTCAGGCTGTTTTTGGAGTACACTTCGGCGATTAATTGTCAGTACGTGGAAGGATACAGGAAGTGCCATTGAAAATGATTAATTCACCGTCCAAATGTGACGTAATCAATATCAATTCTCTAATTTAGTAGGGACAATCTGTACATAGCTTATTTATGTATATTAAGAATTGATGAAGCAACGATTTTTCTTAAAACAGCTGCTACAAGTCTCTGATCGCGAATAAAAATTGTAAATAAATTCCTGTAGGTTTAAACGACGTACGATTGAATGTACACTGCGAATATCGCGACTGTTCCTGATTTAAAGTAATTTTTAACTGACTCAGAAAACTCTCCTCTAGCGTCTCAATAGATAGACCGTCAACCCGACTTTCCCGCGTCATTATTACGCGACTTATTATCGGGAAATACAGAGAAATCAGCGTTATAAGAAAGAAAAAAAGAGAGGAAAGATGGAAAAGGAAAGAACGCATCGATACTTTCTACCAGTTCCGTCGCGAGATTTCGATACGATCCGAGGCTACGGTCGCGCGGAGCGGCGGCTGGCCGCGGGAGAAAAATCCGGAACAAAGGGGAGCACGGGATGAAAAGTAACGGGCATAGCCTCGGGAAGCCGTATTACGATGAACGAGGTCGGTGTTCGCGCGGAATGTCGCACGATAACCTGTTCCTCTGCATTTCTCGTCGGCAGCCGCGAAACGGCCGATCGGAATCATCGACGGAACCGCGTTTGGCTCTCGTGCATGCGCGTCACGTTCAGAGTTTGGTATGATAATTATTGGGTACGATCGAACGAAGAATTGGGGATGTTCGGAGGAATTTCGTTTCCTTTTTTTTCTTGTCAACTGAATCGAGCAGTTGGAAATATACTTCCTTTTCATTCCACCAAAGTGGTATTTTGTTAACTTCGTAGAAAAATCACAGCTTCTGCGATTTATTTTTTTAATATTGATTCCCGTCGAGTAGAGAACTGACGATGCTGCAAGATTTAAACGAAGGAAAGAGAGGAATTTTTAAGAATCGTGGCAAAATAGGTTTCCCAGAGATACGACAGACTTGGCCAGCGCGTCGAGTGGGTTGCATAATTCCAGGGATACTTTATACTGTTCCCAGAGGGGCTCGTAGAAACCGTTGGGCCCAAAGAGCACGCGAATGTTTACCGGGTCCCGTTACGTAAAGTCCAGTTTAATTCCTCGATTGAGCAGGGATCGTCTTTTCGAAAATGCGCTCACCACGCGCGGTTATGTGGAAAGCGTGGTCGAATGGCGGACCGGGGAGAGAAGGAGGGACGGGTTTTGGACGGTGGATGGTCCGGGAGCTGGCCAAAAAAACCGGTCGCTCGCATTTCACCGTTGGTTCGGGTATTAAATAATTATTATTTCGAAAGCGAGAGTGTAACCACGGCGCCAGGCATCCCCAGTGATTCGCATCTGCGCCGTGTCCTCTCCCCTTCCGATGCAAATCAACTTCCTCGTCGTGGATTTCATTTTTGGCGCCGAATTCGGGATTTCCAACGCGTCGCATCGCGCAGCGCGTGTGAAAGACGATGATAGAACGCGCGAACAATCCAATAAAGATTCAAATTAGATGTACTTTATTCCTGAATCAAATCTCGAACGTAATTAATTAACTGTTCCCAATAAAACGAGTCGAGATGCTGCCGTTTTACTCCAATTACCGCGCATACAGCCCACGCGAGATGTGTCGTCGATTGTAAGAAATTTATGGAACGATCTCGTATCCTCCGACGAGCAGCCTCAACGAAATTGAATAACTCGCGTTTAGAGCTTTCTAATTACGTCCCCCGTCGTGCAGCAGGCCGGATATTACTGCAGAAAGCAAGAGACCTACGTTTAAACGCGTCTCGCGCGCGTCAGCTATCGTGGAAGTCGTCTTGCGCGACCTGAATCGCGGGGAAAAATTCGGTCGAAGAAAATGACGGGGAAATTCGCTCTAACAGTCCCACTTACGAAGTCTATGGATCTTCTGGGACAGTCCATGGAATTTATCGACGATTCGCTCTCCTTTCTCAAGAGCCACAGGACTTTATTAATTGATATTGGAAGCGGAAGCGAGTTCTTCTAGATATTGTCGACGATTTAAACGTTTCAATTGGAAATTTAATCCAAGATGAAACAGGGTTAATCGACTGTTTCCTTAATTGCACGGACTTTAATAATCGCATGGACTTTCAGCTCCATTCTCGTTGAATTACGATGGCTCCGGTGTACGCGGCTCGCAGCTCGTTTTCTCGCGCACCTGTCAAGCAATAAACCAGGAACGTGTCACAAGTAAACAAGTTGTTTATGCCGGTTAATTGAAACGAGAGATGAGAACCGCTGGCGGGCCTCGATATCCGCGCAGACAAGAAGAGAAGAACACGATTGTGGCCTAGATTCGACGTCCTTCCCTCCGGCAATGCTGTACCACTTCCTGCACACGCCTCTCTTTCTTTCTCTCATCTCCCCTGAATCGACGCACCGCCTTTTTCCTCCCCCTTTCTTCGCTCCACCGGCTTTTCGCTTTCTTGTTTCCGTCCAGCACGGGGAACGCTCCGACGCGGGATGAAAGTCATCTAAAACGGCGTGCGAGGCGAAAGCGGACAGGACGTAGAGCAAAAATGTTTGCTCGTGCGGTCTCGTCGTGTCGAAGAGTCGTCCTGCTATCGGTCATCCCATGCGCGTCCTCTTCGAATCATTTTCCCTTAGAAGCGTTCGTCACTCGAAGAAACATGGATTTTTGGTCAGTGCAGCGAGCACTGGCAGCAATTTTATTTTACTGACAGCTGCGGATCTTCTTTTAATTATCACAGAGACATAGGGAAATTTTTCTCGTGATCGTTACAATAAGTTACATGTTTACAATGATTGATACGTAATAGTTAAGGAAATTTGGAATGTTCTATGGTTAAGTAAGGATGTATGTGTTGTAATTTGTATAATAGTTGCTAGTTTTCTAATTGTCAGAGAGGAAGAAATTATAGGAAATAATTTCATTAGTAATTAGGATTAAAACGAAGTAGAAAGCGGTGTCTTTTACAGTGTCCCAACAATGATCTGATAATTCGCGCAACAATGCTTGTGCGAATCGTAGTTGTAGGACATTACATCATGATAACTTGTATATTATTACACATAACGTGTATTACGTCATATATGTACATAATAACGCGTACGTATACGTCATACCACTTACGCGGTGTCGTGTCGTTTCTTCTTTTTCTCCCACTGTATCTCAGCTACCGGCAATAGAAAACCACCCGTGCCACGACCACGAGCTCTAAACCAATCCTGACCACAGTAGTATAAATAAAAAAGTGTCTGTAATACATGTAATCTAATCGAGGCACCATTAACTGTCCTCCATCACTTTTTGGAGGCCAGAATTTACGTTACGTCATCGCCATCAATTTTTTATGTCACAATACGGACACGACGTTGTAAATTCTTAATGGCAGCGAAGAAATTTTTCTCTGAACAAATTGCAGGTTCAGAACCAGGCAGAACGTTATCTTTTTCTTCTCATGAACGCAAAGAATGTTTGACTGTCGCTCGTAAAACGAAAGTGGCGGAATTTCCATCCAAGACGTTCTTTTTGGTCTCGTTTTTAGCCTAGGATTAAACGGCGTTCTACGAATCGCTGTTAATTAAGATGTTGCAGTAGAATTTTTTATTCAAAGCTGCGTTATTGCTCTTTTTAATACTTTGGCGTGAACGTAAGGTTGCAAGAATTGATTACAGTTGATAATTGTTCGCGAACTGGCGTCGCTAATTGTACAGGAAGAATAGCGGCGCGTTGGTACCGGAAGTGCCGCGTTTCCACGAGTCCCGCAAGCGTTGTACAACATCTTTCGAGTGTCCGTGGCAATTACTGAGATTGCCCGATAGAATCGAGGCGCAGGAATGCAATTTTATTGCATTTTCTTTGACGAAGTCGAGGTTTCTTTCTTCGCACGCTGTTACTTCGAAATGAATCTTCAGAGAAAGCAATTTCTTCCTTTTCTTTTTTTCGTCTCCATTAGAAACGGTTTTTTCCAATTGAAAATAACTAACCTTTTCTGTGACAAATTTCTAAAAATTATCAGCTACATCGGACGAGAGAGAAATCCGAAGGGTAATTAATAGTTTAAAGAGGTAAAATAATAATTGGAAATTCCTTGGTGGTGTAATTTCACGCGCTGCCTTGCGAACGAAACGTTGTTTACTGGTTTTTCAAACAGTGAAAGTGGCCATTGTACGCGCAATGGATTCCTCGTTTCCCTTTCATCGACGTAAACAATCGGCTGCAATTAAGTCCAAGTTCGATCGTTCATTCCCGAACGATACTTTTAACGTTCGACGTTCGATCGTTTAATGAAGATTCAGTTAGAAATCCCGCGAACAAGAATAACCATGCGCAACCTTCCTCGCTTTTGATTAATCTTCTCTTGTCCGTTGTCATTAAGTTATTCGTACTTCGACAGATTTTCGATGAATCACTGTTTTCGTATCTCGACGAAGCAAAAGTTTGAGACACGTAACAGTGGAATTCATTTTGTGGACTGCGAATTTCTGACCACGCGCATTGCGTAATTGCGAAAACAGGAGTGAGACAGAGAGAAAGAGAGAGAAAGACACGATTACGTTACACGTAACTAAAAACCGAAAGCATTTCTCTGCCTGTCGGACAGTGGATTAGGTCATGAGGATGACTCGACCATTCTCCTCGCGTTTCTCTTTTTTTTTCGTCTTGGCTTCTTTTTTTTCTCCATTTTCTTCTCCGCTGGAGAACGATCGTCGTCAAGGACTGCGACTCTATAAGGTCACCAATTCCTTCGCCCCGTGTTTCAATGATTTTATGGACTCGTACACGTCAGGGATTAAATTTATCTCGATCGAGACCTCTACTCAAAGAGTTGATTTACAGCCCTTAACAAATCGCCGTTCCCTTGACCGCCAAGTTCAGGTGCATCGCGTTGACACGCTAATGACGATCTGCCACATTCCTTGGCGCCTATTAGAGCGTTCTGCCGCAGGCAGGAAGGGGGTGAGAGCTGCGGACAGGAAACGGGGGGAGGCGGGACCTAACCTCGACTTTCTCGACAATTTCACGTCCGCTTAATCAACGATCGTCGGACGTGCATCATGGTAGTGCTCTTCGTAACGAACGACCTTCCGTCTGACGAGAAATAGCCGGCGTCTGTACCCAGTCGAGTCGATTTCTTGGCCTTCGACGAGACTAATCGACCGTTCCGGTCACTGGTCGAGTGTCGATGATGACCAGTCACCACTACTTCCCCTGTTTGGGCATGGATTTTTAGGCATCGCGGTTCCCAAGTGAGGAACGGGCTTTACAGCCTGGCGACGCGGTACCACGAGATTTATTGGCTTACCGTAGGTTGCAAGGTGGAAGTAGATGGAGATAGTCGATACGGGGAAAGTTTGGCGGTTCGCGGACGGTCTACAGGGTGGTTCAAAGGGGAGTCGCGCGTGCTAACGTTGTCTGCGCGATCAGATAAGGCCTCGCGGAACGAGCAGGCTAATTTTTCAAGCCGCTATCAGAGGGAAATTGAGAATTTTCTCGATACGAATCGGTGAGGTCCATTTCTTGCGAAGTAGAAAGTTACAACGGGATAGAACGAGCCGATCTCTTTATATAACAATTCGGCTCTAATGGAAGTTCGAATAAAATATGCGTTCCAGGGGTGAAATTGGACGTCGAGGTTGTCACGCTGATTAGAACTAAGTATTAACGAGCGGATAACGGGTAAGAAGCTATCGTAGCGTAAGAAGCTGGTAAACGGGACGATAAGAACGGATAGGAGTACGGTTTGTAACAGGTTATAGATGATCTTGTATAACGAGATTACACTTCGCGGTGAGAGAGCGTATCGGTTGTAATACTGGCAAACAGGCGACGGAAACCGCAGCCTCCCGGCTTCTGTAAATGAAAGAAAGCCAGGAAAGAGGAAAGGACACACTCGCAGCTGGGCGAATTCGACTTTATTGCTGCGTGAATTTCACCGCGGCGAATGCGTTTCGACGATAAACCAACGTAGTGTCCAGGAAACGCGTTTCCTGATAAATCAGCCGGCAACTTTCAAAAATTTGCCTTTCCAACTTTCAATGAAACCACGTCCGTTTTTTCATCCACCTGATAAATTATTCGCGCGATTTTTTTTTTAATCGCACACCGTCGCCTCGTAAAACGCTCGCTCCCCTTCGAGCGATGTTATCGCGCGTCGAAGCTGCTCTCGAGGAACCGAAACGTAATTGTTCGGCTACGTCTCGTTTCAGAGGGTTACGGAAAAACGCGAAGATTGACTCGTCCCACGGCGCTTTCCGCCTCTGACATTTCCATCGTGAATAATGACTTTTGCCAGATCGTCGCAGCTGTTTCCTTCCTCGGAATCGCTCGGTTACTTTCTAGTTCAAGGGTTCATCGCGATACAGCGTGCACGGGTCGATCTCCAGCCGCCGCGAAGAGTTTCCTTCGAGCACGATTCGATCTCCGAGTTACAGGATTGATGCTCCCTGATCGTGGAACAGGTTTTCACTTTCTGCTTTGTTTATGATTCCTACCGACGCGAGGGAGAATATTACTCGAAAACCATTAAGAACGCGAATTAATCGTCGGTGATTGATAAACATTTATCACGCCTGCCCAAGACTAATCGCGATAATGCAGTCGTCATCTAAGCGCAGACTGATTTCATCAACCTTCGAATATAAATGTACGATCATTCTAATTGAGAGACACAACGTCGCAACGATTCTTAGTCATTTCGCATAAATTGTATAAACGCAATTATATAAATTTTCTGCGACATTCCGGCATAGAATTGTATCACGAACGATCAGATTAGCTGAAGTTATCATTCGACGAGTAATTACGATTCTTATTTTTCCTATTTTGTTCGGAACAAAATCGATAGCTAAGCTTGATTGGTGATCGAACAATTTTCTAGATAGCGGAAGTCGTGCGACTGTTTTAGCCGGAAGACGCGCCCGTCCAAGGATGCAGAGGCGGACGCGGACGATGCGAAAGCGGTTGTTACATCCGAAGTTTCTACGTAATGACCACATCGGATGCTTCGATTCGATGCATTTTTCCCCGTTCGTAAAAGCTGCATCAGCTGCGTCTCGCCGTTTGATATTGCGCGTGCACGATCCAAGCGTTTCTCTCATATTTCAGCGACGAGAAACGAAGGATGCTCGAACGGACGGCAATCTAATGGTTCTAATGATAAAGACTAGCGACAGCGCGGTCTAGAAAATTGCGAACGATAAAGAACTGCGCGAGTAGTGCGAAGGAGAATCGAAGAACGAGCGTGGAAAATTCTCAACAGCCTGATTTTTCCAAGGACAGAGATCCGATTAGAAGAAAAACGGACTCGTTTCTCGACGTGAAACATCGCGATGAAAAATGATCGACGAGGCTCCAATTTTCGATGATTTCCTGGGATAACGTCTCGAGAAAATGAGCCAAGTGAATCGCGTGTTGGCCGCGCGTAGCGGACCATGCGAATCCGACTGCGATCTCCAACGGGAACTTCCTCGAACGTTGAATCTTTTCTCCATTTTATCGAGGCGTCCCGTTCGAAACGATTTCTTTTTGTTCGCCACGGATCGCGATCACGCTCGCGCGTGAAATCGTCCGCGCGAGAGAGGCGAACGGCATTGTTTTGAAGTGGTGCTCTGATTATGCAAAGTGACCTAAAAAAATCGAGACACGATGCGGGAGAGTCGAACGATCAAACAGAAAAGTTTCGCAAGATGGGCAAAACTCGCGTCTCGTGCTAATCGCGTGATAAAACTCGGTCTATTCGATATTATCAAAGATCATTTGGAAACGCGAGCTGCGGCTGGCGTAATTGGTAGCGTTAACGAATCCTGTTTTTATCGAGAGGCATGGAACGAGTTTACATTGAGCTCGAATCGGTAAGTTTCATTTTTCAGGGCAGGTGAGATCGTTTGAAAAAAATCGCGTTTGCCTCGTCTCGTGGATCCTTGAAACCATTTTTCTACCCTTCGAGATCTATTATCGCGTTTCGTTTGAATCCCAAAGAAGTCGATCAACAATGGAAATAGTCTCTCGTAACTTTTCGAACGTAGTTGGTTGGTCGAGCGTATTCATGGATCCGCGATCGCTTCCTCGAGACCGCCTTTTCCAGGAAACAATGGGTCTCGATGATATATACACCTTTCCACGGCCCCTGGTTAGTGTATCATTTTTTCAAATCGCGCAGTAATTATCTCCGCGGCTTCGTAATATTATTTTCGTGCACTTCCGCCTGGCGAGTAGCTCGAATTAATTTGTTTAATCCGTGGAATTGATCGCGCGATTATTATTGTTACCACCGTTGGTATTCGCAGCCATCTTTGCTTTATCTCGAACGAAAACCGCAGGAAGCGCGTGTCAGATCGTCGAGATTGGATTCAATTCAAAGTTTCGTCTCGAACGTTCCGTTGAAACGAGGAAAAATGCGGGAGAAATGGAAGATTAAAGGATCGCGTAGAACGCGATGGAGGTTAATTAGCAATCGCACGAGATTCTGGGAGCGTGGACGATCGCCAACTTCCTGCGGCACTTGCGAAACGCTCCTACGCGGTCGAGCTTCGATAATCCACGTTGGTCAGACGAAAAGTCTAGACTCGTGTACACGCACGGGCCTGTGCACGCCTACGTGGACGCAGGCATGTCTCCGGAGAAAGTACGAAACGCTTGCTTCTAACTCGCAAGCGTTGCCTTTAGAAAAATCCCCGGTTATTTTCTGCGATTCCTACGCTTTCCACGCTCCTCTGCGATCGAGCCGTGTTCCCATTCGATTTACTCCAATTTTATTACATTTCTGACATATTACCGATTGCTCGACCGATTTCACGTTTACATGTCTTTGAAATTGATCGACAATTTCGGCTCTTCTTGATCGTCCAGAGCAATTTGGACGCGGCTATGCGCGTCTGTTTTTATCGTTTACCGAGCTTTTCGATACGACGTTCGTCGCTCATCGTTAGAAACGATTTATTACACGTTTCGGTGCTTCCTGCTGGCTAATCTTCCCGAAAACTCCGCCAGCGGACACCGCCGTTAAAAGACGCGCACCGCCGCGTGCGGCGAATTCGAATCGTCCACGAATGGAAATTGCGATCGTGACCCGTGTGACGAGCGGCTCCGATATTTTTTCCTCAATCCAGTTCAACGATACGATTACCAGGGTCACCTGAAAACGTGCCTCGCGCAACAGAATGCAACAACTCCTGGTTTTGTAATGTTCGATGTGTAGCGGGCAATGGCTGGGACGCGACTGAATGGGACGAACGGTTTGTTAGTTGTATTGTTATGGTCGTAGATTACGATCGAGGGAATGGCATTGATACAGATTCGTTCGAAAAACTGGACGAAGAGATCGTCTCTTCTTTTAAATTGAATGGCAACTCGTTACGCTTCGGTACGTCGGCCATGTTGCAATTTAAGTTTATTAATTGAACAAATTTGTCGTCAGAATTTAATACTGCTCCGTAGATTCATATTTCGTTTGAGGAAATTCGATTGGTTACGTCTCGATATCGGTTTTTATTCATATTTGCAGACGTTGTTAGCGATGCGATTTTTAATGGATATCACGTTTTGCAAGATTCTTTCTAGTGATGTTATATCATGTCAATGTAAAGTTAATGACTATTGATAAAACAAAGACTGCGTTCGTACAATTTACTTCGTGTCTGACTATGAATTAGTAAAATCTACCGATCGCCTCGAATCACGGGTGAACGTGAGAGTTCCATGTAACGGCTATAGAAATAATTACAGTGATTATTAGTACTGGTTTCATATTCTATTTGTACAACACGAAATTTCTACTAGTTGCATAAAACTAGCATTAAAAATGTTAGGTTCAATGTTCCTGGCTACGATTAATCACCTCGTAAATGTCAGTATTCACGGCTACAACTACGTGTAAATATGATTTACTTTGCAATCACGAAATATATATTATTATTCGTTATCTGCCTGGATTTCATCAGTTATATAATTTCCATACGTATCTGCATGAACTATATAGCGGAAAGTAAAGGCAAAAAAAAAAAAAAAATTGAGCAATGCCACTGGTAACTGAAAATTGCGTCTGCTTTTCCTTTTCTAAATGTAGGGAATAAAGTATTTGCAAATCTAGAAACTACGGTTGTCCTCTTCAAATAAGACGGTGCGAATTTTCCAACGAAAATTCCTAAGCAAAACGATTAATCAGCTGATCATTAAGTATTCGTCGTGAACGGTTGCTTTCACCGGCGTACGCGCGTGCTGTTGCATCGACCAGCTGTGCCGTTCCTTCGTCCTCCAACCCAACTATTAATCCATCGTTCGCCGCGAACTTTATGCGGAAACTGCCTATCACGTTATCCTGATCCACGATCCGCGGCCCTGACACTGACACTGTCGACTCCAACCATTTTTTCCAAAAACTCGTCGAGCTTGCAACTAACTGATAATTACAGATAACTTCGTAATATGCTAACTGACTGCTAACCAACATACGCAGTAACCAATATACACGGGTGCACGCATCGAGCACGTATTATCAAACAAGTGTCCTAATCAGGATCGTACTGATCGCAGTTGCAGAAATTTTCTCTACCACGAAATTGACACTCGCACGTATCGTATGTAACCTTTGGACGTAAGAAACGACTATCACAGACACATACGTTCAACGAAATAGGGGTAGGAATCTTAATGATAAAATGAACTCACATTTTCGGTGTCTGTCTATCATGTCACAGCCTCACGTCTCCCACGGTCGCATGGTGGTCGACGACGGTCAGCTGACAACTAAGAAACCGCCTGATCCTCCGGTGAAACGGTCTCACATCACAGTCACCAGCTGCTGGAGGCTGTCTACGGCGGCAGCTTCCGTTTCTCGTGTCGCAAAGTCGCCCGAGTCACCTCTGCTGTATGCGAGGATGCGACGCGGTGAGAGGCCGACGCTCGACTGAGCTCTTACCTGCGCATTTCGCTCGAGCGAACCAAAATCTCGCACCCACCGCTCGGTTGTTGTTGTTCCGCGAATGTTGGGAGAAGGGCGAGTGGATTGGCTGGCTTGCTGGGGACTGTTGGCTCGGTTTTCCGCGACCTTGCTTGGAATTCGGTTTTTCGAGTGAACCGGATGCTCCTTTTTCTGTCGTTCGACAAAGGTTAGTGTATATTATAATACTCTATTTAATATAAATTTGTTAGTTCGATTGTGGATAAGAGAAGATTAACGTCATTCCACTGCGTCACCGTTTCATCGTAAACTTTTTTTCGAGCGACAAGTATTCGTAACGACCGACATTTTCCCATCGTAAAATTAAAGGAATTCAGTGGTGCAACGGAGAAATTCTCTTGGAGCTACTCGAACGAATGGACATATCTCTTCTATTAACAACGCTCGCGTTTTATAGCTACCAGTGTTTCGAAACTGTTTATACTTTATTTTAAAAAATTCGCATTTTGCCAGCGTTCTTCCTAAGAAGTAGTAATCGCTGCAAAAAGCGAGGGAAATAAATTCAGCTACCGCTGTAATAGTCCGCGATAATTCTCAAGTCGTAACAAGCAATTTTAGAGAAACTCCATGCGGGTCCGTGGAAAATCGTTCGTTTTTTTTTACATAATCCAACGGAATGGTTGGTAAACCAGAAATCGCGAAGCGACCATAATTGAATCGAATAAAATCGCGCGGAGTTGTGGCTTTCTCCCGCGGGGATCACGTAATAAGACCGAAATGTTATCCGCGGGCATATGTCCGAGTTATGTCACCCCTTTTCGTCTCCTTTTTCCACCTACGGCTCGAAAGTAAACCGCGTTCCCTTCGTCCCCGCGAAGGAGTATCAGTAGCATTACGCGCGTGCTATAATTGATGTCGCTTTTGAACAGCCGCTCCTTGAAAAGGGAAGCAACAACAGAAGGCGGTTTGCTTTGAAACTTCTGGATAATAAAGCATTTTGCGAGTGAAAAGAGCCGAGTCGGGATGTTTGTTATGTATTAAGGCCACGATAATGTTCAGAACTCGTGGCTTTGAGCGTTGCAAAAAGAAAGGATGAAGAAATTCCGGAGTAAAGATCGAGCACAAAAATTACGATAATAGGAAGATGATTCTTACGTTCTCGTTGAAAATAAGTTATTTGCAAGCTTAAAAAGAATATCTCACGTATGTATATACGTTCTGCTAACCTTCCTCTTGAAATTCCGCTAAAAAAATTTGTTAAAAGTTGAAAATTGTAATCAGAACGGATTAATGAAGATCGCGATGTGGTGATACATCACCTCACGATACTCACAAGTAGATTCCTCCGTGCTAGGCGGCCGACTAGACGACGCGCTTGGCTGAATCTACTCACAGCACAGGTACACGAATTACTGTACCTCGCCATGGTTATTGGACTGTCACACCCACAATTTTAGAGTCTTCGTGAATCTAAAAAATGAAGTTCAAAGAGGAAAGATCATGGATTACGAGGATATTTTTTCCGAATTTTTCAAAGCTCGAGAAAAGGCTCAAATTTACATTTCAATTGAAAATTGCTAGCCTTTAGTTTCGTTCTTGCAAAATATGTCACCGTTGGTTACAAAAGGCTTCCATTTCACTGATGTAGATCGCTGAGAACCGTCGAGGAGGACGGGCTCGTGCCGATTTCCGCGAGCAACGATTTACCCGCGTCGCATGAAAGCGGTCGGCGAGGTGAAAGAGGCACGCGCGTATAATGGCAGTGAAAGGAAGCTCTGCACCGCCATTGGGACCGCCACCGGAACCAGAGACTATTATCCAGCCCCAACAAAGACGGAGAGCGGAAAACGTTGGTTTCCGTTTCGGGGAGGTCGCGTTTTTCCGCTCGAGGAGATCGTCGCTGCGCGTCCCTCGTCTCGCTACGTTCTAACCGTCCTCTGGAACTCGTTGCGATGTCTGCTTTCCTTCCTCAGCCAAATTATGCACCGTGAACTCGTCTGTCTGACGTTGCAATGGATGTAAGTGGGAATTTGCATATTGCGATTCTGGCGATGTACCGTGGGAGTCCGTGGCGATGCATTGTGAAAGTTTTGGCCAATTGTTTCATGCATTTTTTCTGTTTTAGGAATAATAGAGGAGTTTATCCGAGGTTTTCATCCACAGTAAATAATTTCCATGTTTTATACGATTTTACGCGGTTGGAAATGTCGAAAGAGGGTGGTTGACATTTCGTGGATTTTCATTTAGAACAGCTTTCTCGCGAAGGCGTTTGCGCAATGATCGATCCGATGGTTGTTCATCAAATGATATTACGTAATAACTTTCTGAAGAATTCACGTGGTCAGTGAATAGCGCCAAATTGATTTAGCACGAGCCTCTTTGCGTCACCTCGCGGAGCCGAAAGCAATACAAAAGTAAGGAAGAGACGTTCAGTTGAAAATCTTAAATCATCACCTAAGGAATGTTAATTAACCTTATTAAAAGCTAGATGGAATTTAAAATAATTCTGAAAGTCGAGCGTAATTAGAAAGCGGATCGAATGAGTACTCTGCGAACAAACAGGTAAGGATTAATAACAAATATTTGATTGTCACAGGGTAGACGAAAAAGCTGTTATACAGTTCTGGAACATACGAGGTCTGATTGGTGCCTCTCACTTGTTAATTTCAGAGCGCCTCACTTTCCAGCTTAATCTCTCTAGTAAAATAAATCTTCCGTACTATTATACCTCCATTCACTTTTCCATAGCGAAGTCTGTCCTAAATGTTAAATGACCCAAATACGTTAATCTGAAAAATACTGAGGACAATTACAGAAATTATTACAAAAAGATACATTCATTTATTAAAAAAAAAAAAAATGAATGGATCAACAAACAACCAGTAAATGGTAAAAATAGTCCGCTTACGCGATTGCGTTAACAATAATTAATTCGATACACAGTCCAGTTCGTTTATTATAAATATAATCGATAATGTAAGATGAAGCGTTTATAAATTAACAATCTCTAGACGCTAGCTTTTTCTCGTATGAACCTAATCAACGCTTAAATAAATATACTTGTATCTACGTCGATTCGATCGTCTACCGTACGTATGCAAATGAAATCAATCAACGTTTCAAGATCTCTGATATGCGATATTTTCCCTGAACTCGATGACTTCTCACGTGGAGATCGTGTTCTGTTCGGTATACTGACAGTTCTCGATGGTTAAAATCTTTGGCTCGTTGGCGATCAGGGTGTTCGATTTGTCCGGACAGACAGTTATCCTGCATTGGACACACAAAATTATAAAAACGTAAAAAAACCATAAAATTACAGAAGAAGTAGGAGTTAAAAGTGTAAAATAAAAACTCTACTCGTATTTATTCGCAGGACGATGCATACAATATTATACTTCTGACACGATTTAAGGCTCCTCCATTTCCAAGACCACGTACGAGTAATTCGAACGTGATGTACATACCCATAAGCGACCTCCAGGCTGTCGATTCTTAACGAGTCGACGTAGACGTGCGGCGTGTGCAGCAGCCTCCACGTCAGAGGATTGAACACGGAAGCGTGGTACTCCCACACGATCTCGACCATTTGCGGTTTTCCAACCACGTTGCCGGGTAACACCACCGTATGAGTACTACCCGGTTCGTAGTACTTCGACTGGCTGCTGAGCGGCATTTTTTCCGTCTGCTCGCCGTTTTCGCCGAGCACTTTGATCGCGAACATACCCACTTCGCCACCGTGGTCCAGGCTCTCGTTCGTTTTCGAGATGATGATGGACACTTTGTAATGACCCTCTAAAACGTCGCGAACGAACAAGAAAAAATGGTAGAGCATAAAAATCATTGAAAGAAACCATCGACGATAAAAACAGCAATAGAATACAAACTGCAAAACGGCTTGGACGATCCGATCATGAGGTAAACGGACGCATGGTAGTTACCGGGTTCAGCGTCCAATCCGAACCTTGGACAGTACTGATTCACGCAATCGAAGCAGTTGCCTTTCTGAAACACGTCCCAGGATGGACAAGGAACCGCTAGAAACGGGCACTTCGTGTTGATGCTTTCTATGAAGTACTCGTAGCTGCGTATGTGATTGCAGCTGAGAAATCGTTTCATCCCTACAATAAAGCGTATCATAATCTGCCCGTCTGAGGTATAATCGATGCGTTCGTTCGAGGCGACGAACGTTTCGATGGTAATAGAGAAAGAATGGAAAAGGACGGAGTGCTCACCGCGAACGAAACTGCCGCGCTCGAAGGTGATGGAATCTAGAACACCCTCGTTGCAACCAGGCTGATTGCGGCCGCCGTTCGGATAGAAATCGATATGCGCGACGGGTTGGGCGATCCCGAAGCCACCGCTGATAAAAGGACCGGTGTCGGTGTGGACGGCCGTAACGAACGTGGCGTCGGACGGGTCGAGCCGTACCATCGTGGACGTGTTGCTGAAATGCGGTTCGGCGGGATCGAGGCCTTGAAACAGAGAAACCGTGTGCGGGACGTGAGACGCCTTGGCGAGCGTTGCTGCAACCGGTACGCTCTCCACGTTTCGCTCGCGCGTGCAACTGCTCTCGCACGCCTCGAGCGTTACGAAGTGAAACGAAGTCGATTGTCGAACCTCGCACCGGCTTGTTTTCATTTGCTCGAGTTTCTCGTACGCACGGTCGTCCGCGTTGTTTCGCAACTTCTACGATAACGAGTGTACATTCGCGAAAATGTAACGCGTTCTCATTTATCCCGACGTTTCGCGAATAATCGTCGTCGCGTTTGTTTAAACGGGGACGATTCCTTATTTGACAATCGAGTCCCGATCTCGCTTCGCGACACCAACCGTTCCCACCAGAACCAGCCCAAGTCCCGAGTTCAACCCCTGAGCATCCCTTCGAACCACATCCACCCTCCAAGCTACTTCCTGCCCCTTGCTGCTCCCTTACTCCCTCTGTTTACCGGATCTTGTCTTCGGGCGTGTCTTCGAACGTCGATACCCAGCTTCGTCCACACCTTGTCAACAACCACCCTCCAACCCCGACGAACAACCCAGCCCGCGCTCGAGGGCCAAGCCAGTAGGAGGATCCTGTGCACCGCGAACCGACCCTTGCCTGGTCGTTTGCTGGGTGCCACGCGGAGCTCCCATTGGCTCATGGTGTCCTGGTAATTCCCGATGGGATCGATAGCTTACGTGACAGTGGCTTGGTCAATCCGATCGAACCCACCCCGCGGGCGCCCCTTCGAAGGGGCTGGAGAAGGGGTGGATTGATCGGAAATGGGAAACGGTTCTCATCGAGGAGGATTTCTGGCGATTGGAGGGCTGGTTACGACGGTGGTTTCGTGGCTCCCGGGGGTTGCCAGTGGAGGGTGTGGAGGGAGCTAGAAGGGTGGAGTGTGGCTGGCTTCGATGGGCTGATTCCACTGCGGCCTACGTGATTGCTTCGTCGCAGATTTGTTTCAAATTAAAACGAAGAGAATTTTGTACGAGAAATTTGATACTAGAAATCGTTTTAGTTATTGCATTTATGTACTCGAAGAGTCTTACTATAGTATAGACTGAAATTTATTGAAAAGGAATTAGTTTAGGCAGTAGTGAACGAAGTATAAGTTATTGCCTCTGTTTCTATGGTTTTTTCATTATAATATTTATCGTTACTATCGATTGCTCTTTCGTAACAGTCACCGTTCTTCAATTGCATTATTCGGTCGTTCAAGTTAAAGTTAATGGATATCGACTACTCTATACTTAGCGGGAATTAATTACGCAATCCCTCGCGTGAGAACAAAATGGTCACACTTTTTCGGTCGTTCCTCTCTTCCTTCGACTGTTACCCTGATCATTTCTGATTCGCTCGGCTATCTTCGTACGTCTCCGTCAGTTTCTCACACTGGTGGGGCTAATTTTATTCGACACGATTGATCGTACCGCGAACACGCGCCGAAATAAGTGAAACAAGACGGCGGTGAGGCAGAGGTCGCGGTCTCGAGCGGTACTTCTGCCTCTGGCGAACCTCTGCGTTATCCAAACATCTTTTAAAACACGTAAACCGTGTCACGCGAACCATTAAAGCCCACATCGTACTCTACGTTCTACAGTCACATCTCAGAAATTCACTAGACTCGCGCGAAACTCGGGTGTCTGACAAAAGCGTGGACGTCTCCCCTTAAAGGGCATCGACAGACACGAACGCAGGATTCCTCGACTTACCAGTGATCCTCTCAAGGTTGTACCCGTATCTCTGCCTCAGAGTGTACCCGATGTAGCCACACGTGTGCGCGCCAAGGCTGTGCCCTATGCAATGTATCTTCAGTGGGTTCACGCCCCGGATTTCGATCATCTGATAAATAAGGCGAGCCGTCATGGCGCCCACTAATCTCGTGTTGGCCACAGCCTGCGTGTACGGTGGACCCGCGCCGTCGATCCAGTTCACGATCATCACGTTGCAATCCTCCCTGACCAATAATTCCTTCACTGTTCTCTGCGATAAAAATTTCAACGGTCGATCGCAATATCGAGTTAGAGAATTATTCGACAAAGTTTCACACAGAATCGCGTCGAAGCCAGTTGAAATTACGTACCATGATCCACGACTTGTCGCCGTTTTCGAGAAATCCGTGGATGATCAGATAGAAGTAACTCTTCTTCTTGAGTGGCGCGTTGCGGATGATCTCGCGCTTGTCGATCTTTAAATGGTAGGGTTTGTCCACGTTCTCGCGGTTGTACAGTATGTAACGAGGGTTGATGCTGTCGGGACGGGTTGGGAATGTCGATACTGGTCTGTTCTCTCCTGACCATGGCGAGCCGATGTAGAAACAGCCGTAGGGCTCGAAACATCGCCACATGTACCATTCTGTGGGAAGAGAAGAGATGCGTCGATGGTTTTGAATCATGAATCGCGAACACGTCGGATGTTAGCTGTAGCCTATGCTTGGACATGGCCATTTCGGATAACGTATGTGCCTGACCAAGTCGTGAGTAGTGCGTATCGCTATTTACGATAGATCAACATTGTAGCTACGGGGTTATCTCGCGTGTTAACGCATTATCTCCGCGGATTGCACTGAACCCGAGTAGATGTCCGTTCCTCGAACGTCTCGCCGCATTTTTATCGTCGAAACGGATTAACGATCAGCGTTTACGCAGAGAGATACGCAGCGGAGACTTATGGCTTCACGCACGTGACTTCCGAATGAAAGCACGTTTCGCGTTGTTACGAGAGTGGAAATGCACCGTCTATAAGTTAAATAGGAGGTTTCGAGCTCTTAGGATTCTCTTATGTCGCAACCAGGAATGTCTGCTAAAGATTAAAGTACGAATTTCGCAAAGAGAAAACATTGAAATTGACAGTTCATAGTGCAACGTGCAGTCGTGAATGCAATAAAAACAGTGCACAAGAAGTAAACAGTTAATAATTGATAGACGATAACGTACGCTTCGCAAACATTAATGTGGTAATAAAATTCCCCTTTATTGAATGTTTACGTCTTCTACGAGACGTAGTAATAAATTCTGACGCGTTCCTGATGTCTAGATTCCAGAAGAATCTCGTCACTGGATATGTTAATATAGAAATTCTAATTGCAAGCTTCGTAGCACTCTAAAGGGTTAACGAACGATAATAGCTAATTATAACCGTGTTATGGAAGGGTCTCCCCTAATGTTCCAGCTATATCCTACAAATTCCTGTCACCTTCAATTCATTTAATTTAGCATACATAAAAATAAATATACCTTGGACCATCGCTGCCTCTGATAATTAAACAAAAAATTATTTCCTCCATTTTATTTGAAAGAAATTTTAAATTACTCACGATCCATCAAATCGAATTGATTCTCTTCCTCTTCCGGGGACAAAGTTGTCGAGGTCACGTTGATCCTCTGGACATTGGCCTCAGCAGCCTTAGAATTATTCTTCTCAGGCAACGTGGCCATCATGTTCGCTGTGTACGCCAGTATCAGCATCGTCGTGTTCACGAACATTTTGTACGGCTCGCGAAATCCTCCGCGTCGACGAGAAAAGTAAATTCGCCAAACAAAACGATCACAGTTTAAACTTTCTCACTTGGGGAGTTCGAGTCTCGCTTTGTTGCATACTCAACGAGATTATCCGCAGCGATTCTCCTCTTCCTTTTTCTTCATGATCTTTTATGTTTCGCGGTTGACGTCGCACGAATTGAATTGCAAGGAGGCACAGAAACACGCGCGAAGAAACGCTGTTGTATCGATAAATCGGAAAGCGGTCTCTGCTAGATCACAGTCAGCCTGCGAGAGTTTTACGAGATCTCTCGATTGGACAACGGCTTCGTTCTTCTGGGATTACAAAGGACCGTTCATATCCCCGTTGATTCTTAATACTGATATTCTGTCTGTAACAATGATGCTATATAGGGAAAATCGATTGACGCAAATAGCGATAGCTGTTGTGCAGAACCGATTCGTTACAAAATAAACGCTCTCGGACATTGATACCGACGTCCGCTGAAGGAAACTTTTCTCCCAATAGTCGCTATTATTTTTAGCCGCGATTAATGCAACACAACAATGTTATAAACGACTTTGATATTGTTGAACAAATCTGAAAAATAGATAACACGAGTTACGTAAGAATCGGACGTGTCATCTCTAATGAGAAGATAAAACTGAACGAATCTAACACTTAATATTATCAAACTAACAAAACATATTAACTGGGATATTGAAAATTTGTATTAGTCGACCAAGAAAAAAAAAAAAAAGGAAAACAGTCACCCCTTTCAACCCTCATCGTTCGAACTTAAGAGTCGACGTACACCGTGTAAGAATTGAATGAAGTCTGAGAGGAACGCGACACGTTGCAGGGTTCAAAGTCACGGACAGCTGAATCGAACAGCGGAAGAACAGAGACCGGAGTTCACCGATCGAGCAGACCGCGCGCACTAATCACTGAAAAATGTGTACGACGACGCTTTATCGCGCCCCACTACCGCTGCCACGTTGCTCTGCTTTCCTCGGCTGTTGACAAAGTCTGGACGAATGCGGAGAACTTCCTCGCGGAACCGGACGAGCGGCTCCGAGTCCGTCTGGCCCAGAGGGTTGGTCGCATTCTTCTGTTTCGCGAACGCTCTTCGACGAATTCTTCCCACAAACCCACAGAAATCAATTTTGCAACGATTCTTTCTAACATAATTATTTTTACTCGTACATTTCACTCGTACGTATCTGTTTTTTAATTGAACAAAATTCTATTTGAATTCTTCTCTGGATATAAAAATATTAAGAATTGAAGATTAAATGGTCAGAAGTGATTGAAGTTCAAAGAAATTGTTGTCGTATGTTTCTATGGTAAATCAAGTTGAATGAAGTCGGGTAAAAAATAGCGGATGAATGTAAAGTGTTTCCAGTATACGAGAAACAAGATGCAGAGAACGTCCTACGGACGTCCAGGTGCATGAGGGCCTCAACTGGTTCATGGAATCCAGACAGGCGAGTCTTTCTTCGTTGGAACGTTCTGGAACGAACGGCTGCGTTCAGTTCGCTCGTTGTCCTAATTCGCGGCTAATTAAGACTGATCAAAGGCGGTCGGTCGCGTCTACCAATCCGCGTTGGTTTATTTCGCTCGTGCGGCGTCGTGACGTCGACGGAGCTTTTGTGGTGGCAGATTGCGCTACATCGCGAGAATTATGGCGATCAGAGTGACGTCAATCGAGAATAATTTACTGCACGAGATCACATTCCATTTCAGACGAAGCCTGCTCCAAAACAGTTCTTAAATAGACAGAAATGTACTCTGGTACACAAAATTGAGTGCGGTGGTCATTGTTCGAAATGAAACAGCTTTAGAATTCACACTCGTGAGGCAGCACCATTCAGAAAGAAGCCCAGAAACCATTGAAAGACGTATCCAGCGAAACCTCTGAATGAACCGAGCGACCGATCGATGAACACGTGCTTCGAGTAGCGTCCTGGATCAATAGTCGTCGCTATGGGGGTTCCTTTCAACGGACACGACCTGGTAAGTGGAAACCAGTACGTTCAACATCCCCTATTGGCTTTCAACCCCTATGAAAACAACCTCCTGTGTCCTCATACGTGCCTACTGACGGACACCCCTGAGATGTCTCTCGTGTTTGCTTGGGGGGTGTCGCGAAACCACCCCTAACGCCCAGCGGTTCTTCCTGAGCGTTCCTGGGAGCTTGGTAACGGAACCGTACGAGGGTTGCATCGTGATTGCCCTGAAAGCTGTGAATGACACCTCCGTTTGGGGTGTCAGAACGTCAGAGCTACCCTTTGTAGGCACCCTCGAGGGGTGGTTCGGTGAGGGACGAACGAGTGGGAGTAGCGGCGTTCGCGGGGGCTATTTCATATTGTTCGGGGATGTAACAGGGGTTGCACGGGTGGTTTCAAGGGTATCATCGTGGTTTATTCATGGATATAGTTTTTTACTTTTTCTCATTTTTATTTTTCATGTTTTTACTGTGTTCGTAGCTTCTGCGTTGTGATATTCGTATCGATGATACAGTATTCAAATAGACTATATGATTCCTAATATCTCAAGTGACATTTGGAAAATTTGCACAATTTTTTAATCGTACTTTGAATTGTTAATAAATATTTTTCATTTACATCTCGTTGTTCTGATGAATTTGGAATAAATTGGGGAAATTGACGGCGATAATTAACGAAACTGGAATGAAAGTTCGGTGAGATGCGAAGTGAAAAGTTTGAAAGACACTATATTTGGATGGTTTCCTATAGGAATTAAGGGAAGTATGCGCGTGTATGTACGCGGAGGCACGCCATTCAGCTGGTTCCGTTTGATGCTGAGATGTAGGGGCCTTCAGGACCCTTGAGACGCTCCTTCTAACCCCTGTTAGCCTGTTACATTGCCCTATCCGATCCCCATTCATTTACGCGAGTATTTGTGATAGGGTATTCCCTGCGAAACGCGGACGAAAATGGCGGAAATTTTCAGACAGCGATTAAAATCGTTCATCCATCGAGAGCATCGATTACACGAAATGACACTCGTCTAGTCCATCTTGTTTCTTCAAATTTGATCACCGATTTCAATTGGGCTGTTCGCCTACTTTCGTGGATTCGAGAAGGAATCGAAGAAAAACGATGTCAGGGTGGGAAGTTTCAGATAACACCGCGACCTACGGTTTCATTCCCGACATTTCACCTTCTGATACTACCACGAACGTCCATCGTATCAATCGTGCCACAAATTGCATCGAAGTTATTTTTGTTCCTGCGCATACTTTCCTTTCATGTTTTCTCCGTGCTATCTGAAATGAAAATTCCATGCTTGTTACTCACAGTTAGACTGTGGACTCATAAATCTGTAGAGACACGTCTGAAGTCTATGAATGATTATCCGGAAAAAAATCATTTCAATTTCCTTCAACTAAAAACTGATTACTTCCATTTATTCTAGATCCTTTAGATGCATTCTACTAGCATTTTTAGTAAAACTACGCGGTTAAAAAGCATGTGTAATGTACATTGTCGTGGTTATGGGTCGAGCGCCATATTTTAGGCAACGGCCATTGCTCCGTGGCCCTTTTCGTACGAGCACGTGGCGGTGACCATGGCCAGAAACCCTAAAACACTTGCCATCGTCTTCTAACATCCTGTGAACGTGGCCCTTTGTGAAACGTCCCCAGAGGGTTTAAGAAGCCCGTGTAAATTCACCACAACCGTAGCGCGGCACTCGCCCTTCGTCGAAATTGTCACTCGATACCAAAGGGAAGTCGACTGGTGACACTGAATAGGAGAACATGCCTCCATATTGGTATCACCACTTGGAAAGGGTATTCTAGATTTCTTCAAGTTGTCGCTTCCAAGGACAATCAAGCATTTTAAATGAAAATCGACGAATTTTTTCAAATTTCTTATCGAATATCCTTGTAACTTTTTCGCGTCGAATATACTTCCAATGGATATCGCTTTAGAATCTGTACGAATCCCAGGTCGATTGGATTGATTTTTTTTTATAAGTTTCTAAGAATCTTTCAACGTAACTTATATGAAGGTAAATTTTTGAAAGCTTTCGAAATTGGAAAGGGGAAATTTAAGTGGAGTGGAAGATAAAGTAGCGTTTCTGTAGCATTCCTCCATTCTTTCTCGTCGTTCTCCCTTTCTGTCCATATCTCTGTCCCTTTCCATCCCATGCAAGGGGTTGTTACGAATTTAGTCCTTTCGGAGGATTCGCAAAGGGCCATGACAGGGCACGACCACTCGTTTTCTTATGGTTTCCTAGTAAAAGTGCGTAGGCGTATGCCCTTTAGGGACCAACAATCCTCGTACTGCCATAAAAGGGCTCCCTTGTCCTTCGAAGGTGTCCCATTCAATTTTCGATCAGCATCCCAACGCAGTTTCATGCATTCCTGCTCCCAAAGTTTATGTTCAACTCAGCACAACGTGCCCACGATCGTGAGAGCGCCCTTTTAAGCCGTCCTCGAAGTTGTATTAATTATCAGTTATATTAATTATTACGTAAAAACGATTATTACCACTGTGGAGTAAAATGGTTCCGTTGATCGATAGTTAACTCTAGAAACTAGGATGAAAGTGGATAAAAATAATTAAATTAATTAACTAAGTGGATTATGTTTATTGTAAAATATATTTTTTAATAACTTGATTGATTCGCAAAGATGGAAGGTTTATCAGAAAGTGTTCGCAGAACCACTGTGCTTTTATGAGGGGAAAAGAGCGTTGTTGGGATTCAGCTCCATTTTCATCGAGGAGGGTAATTTATATCAGGTTAATTAGCAGGGTAGGGGGTTCATTTAACTTCGATCCGGGCAGAATTTTTTTTCCACCGACTTCCGGAAGCTCCGACCAGGAAACCATGAGCCGAATGGCACGCGACCGACAGAGCGACGAATTACACGCATTAACATATCATCTTCCATCTATAATCAATACCTTCCTCTGTATAAAGATATAAATGATTGAATGTCGCTACTGCAACTGTGTGGTCTGACGTAAAGTCAGAGAGAATAAAATTTAATGTTCAGCGGAAGAGTTCAATCTTTATACGTTGTCCAGGTGATATCCTTCGGTGTTTCCATGAATTGAATTATCGTTTTACGAGGAGCGTCATTATGAGTGTGTTATGGAGGGGAATGAATGTGGTGAGAGTAATTGGACGATTTTTTTTCTGACAGTTTGGAATAACATGGAATCAGGGAATTATAGAGAGAACGAGGTCTGTCAGGAACCTGGTGTTCCTGGCGCTTCCAACGTGGACAGGAAACGGGATGGCACGCCATTGGCCAAGGACACGTAAAACGTACCATAAAATGCGTTTGCCTGGTGGGGAAGCAAGACAAATCGCTCGGATGTCAACGATACTAGGAAACCATGGACTCGCAGGGTTCAGTCGTCCTTGGGGAGGATGTTTCGCGCGAATATCTGGATATCTGGGACACATGGCAGTATATTATAATCTACCCTTGCATTTTACTGGAACAAAATGTGCTTCCACGCAAAATAGTAAAAGTTGTTTTTGTTCTCCAAATTTTATCCTCTTCCCGAGTTCAGAAAAATCTGAAAAAATATGTCCATATTCTGTGTTCTTTCCCCTTTAAATTCCATTATTTAAAATCTTTGACACTTTAGAATTGCGGTCGATAGAGGCTGATGAAGATCGTGGTGTATGAGCTATTTATACGTAGATTCGGCTAACTGTAAGTAGATCCAGCCACACACTGTGTCTGGCTAGTTGCATTCTAGTCTATCTGTCGGTCGTGTAGCACGGTAGCTGCAGGGGCGAATCTAGCTTAATCTACTGGTTAGTATAGACATAGCTAAATCTACTTACACCTGGCTGAACATACCTACACTGCGTTGGCTGAATCTACTTAATTGACGGTACACTACAGGCTCTGTCCAGCCTTGTCTGACCATAACGAAACAAAATTCGCTGTATCTTCTAAACGAAATGGGATACGACATTTGTTTACAGAAACTTTTTTCATTATTTTTCGATGCTGAATCATTTCCACAGGAATTCCATACATAGATACGCCTTATTCTTATGGAAAGCCTCCAATTAGACTTGGTCACCATTTGTCAGCCATGAAAGAACAAGCCAGCGCGCTACTTATCGTATAAAAAAAGAGAAACCCAATTAACGGATCGTCTCGCATCATCAATCTGCACGCGTCATACTTCTCTGTTCACCAAGAACGCTTAATCCTCCTCCATTTTACAGCCGCATTCCTCGCTTTAGCGAGTCATTCCCGGCTACTAGGGCGGCAGACTCGAAGGGTCGCGGGCCTCGTAAATTATGCTCGCTTGTCGCACGGACAGAGACGAGTAGACACGAGCGTCACCAGGCAAGCATAACTTGATACGTGTCTGACCATTGACGGACCGTACCTTCTGGTCTCCTGAAGGCGGACGGCACTCACCGACATCGACGACGACCGCCGCTTCATACACGCTCGCCCGCACCTGCCCGCCCGTGTGCACGCACGTCCCTTTGATTCACCTGTCGTGGACATGTCCGACGGTTTTGTTTTTATAGTGCGAGCACACGCACCATCAGGGAAGCATGAAGCCCGCCAAGGCTTTGTACACGAGGACGAGGGACTAAGCCCCACCCTGGCACGAGTAAATTCAATTTGTCCCGGCTGGAGAAAGATAAATCGCGCAGATGTCAACGGTACTAGGACGGTATGATCATGTTGGAGGTTCGCGGGGAGCCTTTTAATTCCGACACGTCACCACCATGACGTTGCCGCGTTCCTTGTTTCCCTGCACGTAGCTCCCAGTCGGCTGTGTTCACCGGAAGAAACTCGACTCGAACTCCTTGCACGCCATGACCGTCCGTGATCCAAGCAGTACTAGCCACGTATCAAGACAGATATTCCTGGACGTAGGCATCAGTAGTTTATGAAGGATAATTATTATGTACACCAGCTTTTTTTGCAGGACCTAATATACATAGTCACTTAATCTGTCAACCGAACCGTTCCTTAGAGCGAGGATTCTTTTAGTTGTCGAATGGAAGCTTACTAACGACGAATCGAATTTGGTCTCTGCGATTATAATTGAGAAATTATCTTTAATGGGAACAGTGTGAATCAACAAATTCCCTGTTCAGTATTCGATCCCTGGAGTAAGGCACGGGTTCCCTTTGGATAGGAATTGCCATGGTATCCTGCTATGATCGTCGATGGATCAATCACCAGTAATGATGGCAGTCAAATACCATTAAGTATCAGGATTTCATGAGCAGTAAGTAATTTGCAGAAACTGGGTGCAAGGAGTGAATGATCGCGGTGGAGTTAACGTTTGAAAGGAGCAGAGACAACCGAGACCACCAAGAACATTTCAACTTCTCACCCACCACCTCCGCAGCTGTATATATACGTAACTCATAGCCACCCAGTCAGACTTGTCACGTGACCTCTGAGAACCGGAGGATCGATAAACGTCCCGACGTCTCAACTTCTCCGGATCCGCGCGCGGAGGCAGATTTCAATTGGACGTCGTTTCGAACCGTCGAAACCGGTGTCTTGGGACGAGCCAAGAAAGCTGAGGACAATGGAGCAACATCTCCACGTGACAGGGTAATATGAGTCAGAGAAATGGTCGTCCGATGCCGAAGGAAATCACCAGCCGCGACAATTCGTGGAGAACAAAAGAATCTTGGGGTGCTGTAACAGGGTAGCATGCTTCGATGCCCACTTGTCACTATCGATCCGTCACATTCGACATTGCGAACTGACACTGACGAGCGTCATAACGTCCCTTCCAGCCGCCATCTTTCGATCGAATGTGAATGCCTGCAAACAGGCGCGCATTGAAGTTCGTTTACCCTCTGGAAAATTACCCCTAACTTAAATCTTGATATATTCTACGTGCTCTTAATAGAAACATGGATTTTTCACGACGACGTGAGGCAAACGTGGACTTAAAATCCACGTAGGGAAGTAAATCGCGGTCGCGTAGAGAGATTTTAAGTTGATTGATGGCGGCTTCAAGGGGATTCCTAATTTCCGTCGTTTCACTTGAGCGAGTCCGCATAAAAGGAATGCGGTGACAGCGATCAGGAAGCCATAACTGGCGAGAATCTCGCCCCTTTAGCGTGTTCCCTCGTTTATCCGCGGCCGTTCGCATGGAAATTCGTTCGTGGCCATCGAGACGTTCAAAGCTGATCGCGTTCCAGGCGCACGTCCGAGAATCGTGGGAGACGCACGTGCCGAGGAACGAGAAAGGGTTGTGGGCGGCGACGGAACATTCATAGAAACTCTATCCGGCCCTCAGGGCCACGAGGAGGTCAATTGGCATTTGCTTCCCCCTTTACGACTGTGCGCGGGTCGCTAATTCTGGACTGAGCTTTGTGCCACCGGCGCCAGGGCGATGACCTATCGAGCCATTCTTTCTTTCCGTTCCGACCTCCCGCCAAGCAGAGCTGAACAAGTTTCTTCACTTGAAACGAAGATACAGAATAAAGAATTTTTCGCTTTGATTATTTTGTCACTACCCTTTGGAAATATCACTAACAAAATACAGTATTATGCTTGTTAGGAAAAATTCTTGTATTCGCTATCGTACAGTTTTCTAAAATAACTTAGAATTCGTCACATTATACTCTATATCCCTTGATATCGATTCTCGGTTCGATGACGGACATTGGTCCTCGATATCAGCACCAAGACCCTTGATACGAAGGACAAAACCTGAGGGTATGATCCTGGCACGTGTGCCATATTTGCACACGAATTGACACTAACATTTTAGGATGTTAATGATAGTAATAAGGCAGACTTGATTTCCTTTACTCTCCTTAATTATTAGTTGTACATTAGCATAAGACGGATATTCTGCAATACAGAGCGAGGGTGAGAAAAGGAATGTTTCCATCCCCTTTGTCCCTCGATACACAAAGGGAGACGCTACTACCACCTATCGAGCTATGTAACCCTAGGAATTTCCTCGACTTCTCTTTGTTCGTGACAATATCGTTATAACCCGTTATACACTTTGATCGACTCTCTTGCCTCTCTCCATACCACTCCAAACGACGCAGACCATTAACCTTTAAGTACAGCAAATAATACCTCCAACCACAGTAACGCAACCTCATCAGAACCCTTACGACTCAAAGTTACATAACACAAACCCTTTGAATGACTAAAGATCCATTACGATAAATAAACGAATAAAATAAATAAATACATCGATGAATCGCATGTACGTGCTCCAATTCCATAATGGTCACTTGCACCTCGTTAAGGCATCAAAGGATTCATCGATCGCATCATTCCTCCCCACGCGATCACCCTTAAGTGTCACGAGTCGAACCCACCCCCGTACGCAATCGCAGGACAGAGGTTCGAGAGAAAAAAAAAAGTCTCGTCCGACTTTTTTCGACACCAGGACGGCATAGCCGCGTCGCGGTGGTCCCGCGATCAGGTGGGATGTCCCTCGTTCGGTTTCCAATCAATCGGTGGCTTCCGGTGCTATCAGAGCAGCATGAGCGCCTCGGGAAAACCGAACTTTCCTATCGTTTCCGCGAGAGAAAAACGTGCGTGTCGCCGATGCGTCGCTCCTGATAGACGTCCGCGTGGCTAAGACATCCGCGAGACGGGAAAAGAAGCGGCAGGTAAGGCGGTCCGTGTCGATTCGGTCGGGCGATCGGCCCGCTTTCACATATGAGAACGGCCGCGCGACACTGCCCGAAGGAAAGGGTTAGTCGTTCAAGTGCTTCGAGTCACACATCGCGACAGGGCAGACATAACCGTGCAAGAGGTGTCCTAATATTCGCCCAGGTCGTTCACCCCAAAAACCATTCGAGCGGACGCCGTGCACTGGACAGCAGTGACGTGGAGGGGATTTCGATGGACCCTCGAAATTCGAGGCTCGAGCGTCCGTTGAAAAAGAGGATGAGTTAATTACGAGATGGATAACGGGAGGAGCTAATGAGGCCTCCTCAAATGCACTCTTATGTGCAGCACTTGTTACCATTAGGGTCAGTTCTCATACTTCCTCTATCGATAGACGAACACTTGCTGTTAGATTAGAAAGCGGTTAATGTTGTACGGATATGGGCATGTTCTTGGTCGTGACACTTCGACGATTAGAAACTCTCGAAAGCCAAGATATATGACGTGTCCGGCGAAGAAACTGTATGATAAACGAAGACAAACGTGTTCTGTAATCTTTCAAGGAATCGTATTATTATTCTGGAACAATGTATCCATAAATACCAAACGTATAATGTTTCATAGTACCCGTAAATCGGGGTTACGCGGGTTGCCCAAATTAAGTAGTAGGTACCTTGCACGCGAGTCCTCGGCTAATCCTCGGTTCTCCGCTACTTCGCAAGCTACCAGGCGCGCGAACTCGCAATCATCACCTGTCAAAACTGTCCGTTAAGGCATCAGATCGATGGCATCATAACTCGACTAAGGAACAGGGTGCGATCAACGCGGAGGAGTTCGAGCTAACCCGCGCGGGTTCCGCTGACTAAGTCGTTCTTAGAATCAAACTCGAGGAACCCGAGTCAGACAGGGGGAAGGGTCGAGTTCTGATCGTTCCGATAATCGTAAGGGCTATCGGCAGTCTATTGGTTTGATCCCCTAGTCCCAGGCTAACAGAAGCTGGTTGGCGGTTGTACGAAATTCCTACCTGGCCTGAGCGCGTTGGTACGTAACCCTGACTGCAGTCCAACACGGTTTGCTCACGAGCAGTATGCTTTCGAAAGCGCGTCACGGGAATCGGAGGCGTGATTGCGCTCGATGGAGAGAGCCACGGCTGTTTCTACGTTTGCAGCGACCAGTTCGGTCCGGACGGAACGACGGGCAACCCTTTAATAGGAATAATTTAATCCGTGGCCCGAGGGAAAGGGTTGAATAAAATATATTCACATATTCGAAGCAGGTGAGCATGCGAGGCAAGAAGGTGTTCCCTCGTGTACGATCCGAGGCCCGCACGCCCTTAAGGACTTATGTTGCTCTGATGGTCTGTCCTGTTCTTCGGAAACTGTCGTTTCGCGGACGGTTCGGTGAATGGACAGACGACGATAGGTCAGGGAAACGAATAGAACGCGGTGGAGGGAAATTGACGGCGGGTGATCGAGGGCAGCCCGTCAGGGATCTGGGTTGTCCTCGTTGGAGAGAAAGGGTTCGCCTCGTCCGGGATTCCACCCACGCTTTTTTCACAGGATAGCATCCTCGCGAGGAACCCCTCGGGAACCGCGCTGTTCGAAGACTTAGGCTAGGTTAGCGATGGGATTTGGTCGTGCTAGGCCTACCAATTTAGCCCTCGAGCACTGTTCGAGTATTCGAGCCACTGGAATATTCTACTTTGCGATAGCATATTTTTAGTCTTTAGAATTGAAATTGTGTACCGTGTATTTTTATATGAGAACCGTGGCGGATTCTGAAGAATCTATGAATCCGTGTACATCGAATCCGACTCGATATTTGAAGTATTTTTAGGGTCTTGAAGATGGAACTAACGAGGATCGATATTGGCAAGAAATACTCTGGAAACCTGTTGCAACTTGGCTTCAAACATTTTAGGAACTCCCCTGCAGCCAACCACGATCTTCATCGGCCCAACTCCCCCGGGACCAAGCCCCAGCCTAGACCACAAGCCCCACCCCGAGTCAAAGGGTTTTTAGCCTCCTTATTCAAACCAGGAGACCTCCTGTGTCCTGATGGCGGCCTGAACAGTGTCACCTGCGGTGTAATTAATATTCATACATATACCCCTCATGAACACGGCGTCCCGTAACCGCATCTCATTACAGAACGAAACCGTACGCCATTATCATCGCCATCTTCCGTGCCACCATCGAAGCCATCGATGTCGAACGCCTCGCGAGGGTACTTAGGCTAAACAGTACGTCTGACCATTAAATCGTTTCAGACCATCGATGGACCTGCTCTATCCGGAAACCATGAGCAACCAGGCTGATTACTGGATGACACACAAAAGTGTTAGGGGAACATAAATCCGTGCCACGAATTTTGTCCTCGTTCCTAAACGCGATGGGGATTTACCCGGTAATGAGGCAACAAAGGGACGGTCGACGATGGTTCCGGACAATACAAGAGTAAACAAGATGGTTAGGGTAGGATGAACGGCGAAGAGATCGCTGGGACGGCGAATTGGGGTGCGACACCCCTAGGGCTGGCACCAGGCCGGTTCATTCTCCGCCAGGAGGCGGTTCGGTGGATTAATGGATTGTGTCATTGTGTAGTTGAAGCTGGGGGTGGGATTATTGGACCTGCCGAGGATAAACGGTACTCTCTGTCGACCCCCTTTAATGGGTGTGAATCACACGGGGTGCTGTATCGCTGTACGAAGTTATCGAAAGGCTGAACGTATCGCTTATACACCTATCTCGTTTTAGAACGCGTGAAACGTTTAAATAATTGAACATTAGACATTAGAAGGGATAGCAGAATTACTTGAAGTTCCGAACGACCCACCTAATACCTGTCTCCCCATTCACTCGTTCTCCTAAATCAATAGACCGACAAAAGTCCCAAGACCGTCGCCCCTTAAATTTGAAATTCGAAACGCGCACGCGAACTTTCCTTATCGATCGCACGTATTTCCGTTCAGCCGATCGGGAGCCAAGTGGGTTGCACGTGTACGTAACCGTAACGGGTCGCGGATTGCCCATCGTTGGTTTTAGGGTTAAGAGGCACGGCAACGTCTTCTGGGCGTACATCAGCGACGCCACGCAGGCATCCACCTAACGCCTGGGCGTTTCCGTCTCGGTAGCGGCCTTCCATCCAGGGGGACCGTTTTCTCGCGCCTTCCACAGGCGCCACGGCCCGTTCCCAGCGACGGTCGCCGCCGCGCGGCGCGAATCCGAGGGGATCCGTTGGGATCGGATCTACCCGCCGCGGACGTTCGTCCACGGATTTGCACCGGGTGCCGGCGGCCACGAGGTCGCGGTTCCGCACCGCCTCTTCACGTCATGGTTCCGCCCCGCGAGTTTGACGGCCTGCCCTCCGCGGGAGCCGCCCCCGCTCTTCGAACAGGAATACAGGAACGCGAAGGAACCGACCCCGGTTCAGAGACGCCACGGGCAAGCGGACGAGGTGAACTTGGCCTTGGCGCCGGCCGTCTAGGCTACGGGGGCGTGGGAGCTCTCGTTGGGAGCGTTCCGGAGCCACTGGAGTGGGCGTCGAGTGTCGCGTTGGGAGATCTACTGACCGTCGACAGGTGTGTACGTGGGTTGCATGGTATCTCGGTCGCGTTTCAAATTGCGCTCTGGTTTCCTATCGACTTCTAATGGGATTCTTCGTGTTGACTGTACGGTTTAATAGATTCAGTGGGGGAACTTTTATACTTTTTCGAAACGTTACAGTAGAATTGTTGTTATCGTACGGTGTTTCTTTGAAGGTATAGAATGCATAGGAATTAATCGAGTCACAACGACAACCCACGAAGCTAGCTTATTGTCCTCCGATCGGCTTTGGAGGGACTTCCGAATCAATCTATCAGGCGGGTCTGGTAGGCCGGCAAATCGACAGTCTGGCATGCGTAAACACAGGCATCGCGGCTTGAAGAGGCGAAGAGCGTCCTAATGAATCGCGCATGCCGCATTGCGCAACACTGTTCGCCTTTTCACCGATCCCACTGTGCATCGATAGGGTAGCCGCGGTAGGTGGGTGTAGGAGCATGCGTGAGGGGTTGGCGAGCCGTACCCTTGTCGGTGTATGCTCAATGAATACTGGTGGGAACTTGGACGAAAACGAGGGTGGAGGTTAAGGGTGGGCTGACCTGTATGATGAACGAAAAGCGATTCGACGTCGCATGCGCGATTGTAACGACGTGTCTAATCGCGATGCAAGTTTAGATACGATAAAATCTAACATCGACTAAAATCACGTTGGCAGACGTATTCTAAATTTGGCGAAAGTCTCGTTTAGTCGTGGAGGTTTTTAGAAACGAGTGAACACTTGCCAAACGGAACGAAGGGCATTCACCGGGATGCATAGCGAGCAACCAGCCCACGTGGCGTCCCGTTGCATGGCGCCTGCGCTTGGACTTCCTCCGGCGGGACAAGCCGTTCCTTCAGGATCGCCGGGAAGAAAGGTGGAGAGGTCGGAGGACAACGGTCGCGTGGCTGGTAGGGGACAGATGGTCGCACGAGGTTGGACGAAAGGGCCAGGCGTACGCCAGTCGAAAAAGGGTGCGACCTTCGCTGGCCTCGGCCAGCCCTCGGGGAGACCGCGCCCACGCATTTTCAGCAGGATCACAGCACGTGGATGGAGCTCGTTTAGCCTTCGAGGCTCTTCGTCGTGAGATCTCCTGGTCCCCTGTAAGGGCCGCCAAGGGTCGAGAGAACTCGGCCCATCAGTTGCGTTCCTGGGGATCCATTGGTTTGGTAGTGGGGAAAACGAGTTTTTACGATCCTCGCGAGCTAATGTCGCCTTTCGATGAGTTTTGTCACACGCTGGGAGAATCGACGAGTTACTGGATTCTAAAGCTAAGAATTGTTGATAATAAGAAGGGGGGTTGTATGTAGATTGAATTAAGTGTCTTGAGAGTTGGAGCTTAAGGTGAAACGGATGATCTGGCTTATCTGAAGGGATGAATCAGTCGTTGTTTGAAAATGTATCATCTATCAATTTTTTCAATTGTTCATTTATATTTTAAAGATGATACTTGCCATAGACATTAATTCCAGATTTTTTTCATTGTTTTCCAATAAAATCGATATCCAATGCAGGGAACTCGAAGAGTTTCGATTCGGTATGCCCATCGAGGTTTCAAGTTGGAATCTTTCCTTTAGCTTTCGACTGTTGCTTCGGTGGATGCGCGGTGGAACGTTATTTCATCATATATTCATCCCCCTACACGCTTTTTCTTCGACGAGACACACCTACGCATTTTGAACAGGATCTCATCAGATGTTGCAAGGTGAATATAAGATTCTCGAATCATATATGCTTTGAAGGCTTCCGGTATCCCGAATCGTGAGATACAGTCAGATTGAACGAACAATTCAAAATGTACAATAAATACATCGTTAAATGCCTATGAAGTATCTCTTTAGATACGCCCAATAATTCTTCTCTCCACAACAGCACATACTCATAACTGGTATCACGCAATGGCCGCTGGGGTGTTGCCATGGTGAGATGCTGTACTCCATGAAAATATGACGACCACACTATAACACGAAGCTCTTGAGCATGCTGCTTTCCTACCTTGCAATATATGAAAGATATGAATACGTCTATCCACACTAAATACTGTGGATAACGAGACTATATAACACAGGACAGTATCCTTCGTCTTCCATAAAAAAATCCCTAGAATACATCCTAACTTTATCACATAACTCAATAGAAAGGTCCCCTGAGAGAATCTCTGATTTCATTATCTGTGGTAAAATGCGCAAAATCTGTTGTATTCAATTCTGTCCCTTTGGATTGCCCCTTATATGCCTCTTCAGGGGATATCGAATGCCCAGTGTTGTGCTTCGCGGCGATATGTGCCTCTGGTTAGCTAGTTTCCCGCCATCGTACCTCCTCGCACGCTTTATTCCCCTGCTACATCGATGTAACGGAGTTGTTTACACTGCGCATGTAATATGGCACCAAATGCGCTCCCGTGTTCACGTCGTGTCCCTAATGGTTCCAATAGACCTGTCCCTCTAGTTCCGATACAAGACTATCACTCGACTTCCCCATTCTAATCATCAATTACAGCCTGTATACGATATAATAATCTCGTGATGTAACTTACAAATCTGTATGGCCACCTTCCTACACGATTCTCCTATTACTGCATAAATGGTAGTCAAACATTTTTTACCAGTCATTATTACCGCCCCGTTATTAATTCAAGGAGTAGTATGCTAGTGAGGTGCATGAACGACATGTAAATGATTTCGCAAGGACATCAGTCGAGGAAGTCATTACATCTCCGGTTGGCTTGTCTTAGTGTTTAGAGATATCAGAATTGAGGAGAAAGTCGAATCGTTCCCGATACATCCGCAATCAGGATCCCATGTTCCTTAGGTATGGTCTGGAGTGTTGTGTCGGACGTTTTCGTGTTGGCCCTACACGAATAGGGAAAAGAAAGGGAGGAAAGGTAGCGTTGAGAGCAAATCACGATACGCTTGGTAGCAGGGGTCCAGGATCCTATGGAGGAACTTTCCATCGAACGAATTTTATCGTAAATACCGCGGAACCCAAGGAGGTGTTTGACCCAACCTCTGATCTTTGCGATCCCCCTTTTTTTCGAGGGCTTTTCACGGTAGTAAGACGTCTGTCTCTTTCAGAATACTTATTACCACCTTCAGAAGACTTTTTGAGATAATTTATTTAAAATTCTTGGACCCACCGCATGGTGATACTAATTACGAAATTAATTATTACAGTGATTTGACTATTCACCGTGGAAAATTAAGTGGAGATTATAGAAGCAGTTTCGTAGCACGTTTCATGGCATACACTCGAACGGAAACAGTAAGAGCGTCGGTATTCTTCTGAAGAATAGGAGGAAATGAGAAACTGAATCGACTGGCTGACCCCCAAACCACCGAAAGACCACGACGAGATATGAAAAAAATGAAAAGTGATATCCCTGTTAACAGGAGACCATGGTACCTTTGGAGTTCCGTCCCGGAAACAGGTTGGCATTTGACTTTCTTTAAAACGCGCCTAGCCTGTTACCCAATGATCACCTTTGTGATCACAATTAATTACGTTAAAAAATGTTCTGGACCCATTATAAAACGAATGCCTCTTACGTCCATATATATTGAACTACATATCATATTATACTCTAAGGGTGATTATCAATCCAGATAGAGAATCGATACAGAAACGAACAAAGTACAATTTGTTACCATAATTAAGTAATCTTTAAATAGCAAACTGTAACATGTATCATTTTTATACACGGTGCTACGTTTATTTATCATAAATGTGCAACTATTTGTTCCCAAGTGCAATATTGGAGTATGCTTGCACGTTACCTAAGGGAACTCAGTCAGGCCAGGCTTATTTGGTCGTAATGAAGTAACCGCATAAGTCTGCGGAGGCCACTCGAGGCAATAACATCCGGATATCATCGTAATAACCGCAATTAGATCCGCTCCATTGAGTTCTAAATGCGGAGACTCGATCACCAGGGACGCAGAGAACCTGAAGAGCCGTGAAGGATCCTCGGAAGTGGAAGGAGGAACCTTGACGATGATCTTCCTGCGATTTCATCCTGCTATCCTGACCGCTGTCGCCGTCTTTCTTATTAATATGCTAATTTTACATGAGCACAGCATGAAATTATGAAGGAGCCGCCTCTATCGCCGGGCATTTCCCCCAAAACTGTCCAGCGGGACGTTTTCGGTGTTGTCCAGGATGTTTCAAGCTTACAGGCACGTGTAATACGAAACACCTTCGACCAGGACACCATGAGACCGTGTAGGGTCGACTCATCCCTTGTGAAATCTTATTTCCGTCGAGTATTCCTTCTTTTGCAAGGTGGTCCTACGTAATGATCATTAAATTTGAAACTTCATTTCCTGTTTCCTTCTTGAAGTCACGTGTGCCCAAAATGTTAGGTTTTAACAGGTTATTAAGGCTTATAGGGATTCGTATACTTCAATAGAAGCGAAATCATTTACTTGAATCCCTTAAAAGACCAACAACTGACCATCGTGCTTGTCGCCATTCCTCGACTGCGACCGATCTGCACGACACTCGAACCATTTGTCTAAACTCTCTGCGGAGACACCGATTCTCCAGAATATGGTTTTTCATATTGCAAAGATGATTGATGGTAGATCAAGATATGATGGGATCAACAAAAAGTTTACACATTATAACTGATTTGATATAATTTCTATTTTTGTTACCACGAACAGTATGCAATTGCATCCCTAATTAGACATACTGATTCTTTGGAGGACTTATATAGTTATGATGAGCTGTCGCGGTAAAGATGTACCGGAAGTCCACGACTGGCTTCACTTTCACGGGATGGAAGTCGAGTTTGTCTCTGAAGACGATTCCAGAAGGAATAGGAATGCATCAAGGCGCGAATCTCGCACGAGCCTTGTTGAGGGACCGCCCTTAATATCTCAGGGGATAGAAGGATTTGCCGCTCCAGTGGCTTTGAAAGAAACAGAAACGGCCAACGAATCAGGAGAGCAACAGAAGACGGAGCAACGCGGACAGATTCCTCTCGAGAGCGTCTTTGTTTGACTTCCACGATCTTGGAAGCTGTGGAGGAGCGAATGGACCTATAAAGCTTCTTCGTTGCTGACTCGTGACTGGCCCGCTTATTGGCGGCCATTTGATACCAAACTGAGACTGTGGGGAACCAGGAGACCATATCCAAAAAGCTTCTTTGGAATGCACCCTGTGCTTTCCTAATGTTGTATAGGGTGTTCATCACATTCATAATGATGAAAATCCACAAGTCTGCGCGATGCAGGACAAGTTCCATAGAGGTATACAGTTGCGTGCAGATATTTTATTACAGGGATTTATGGGTTTCCGCTATTAGTGCACAAGTACACTTATGAATTTGTAAAGTCCTTCATTTGGGAAACTAGAGTCACAGTTTCGATCTCCCCAACTTCTGTCTTGGTTTAGATATCTACTTTGAGCATCGAGTTCTCCTTTTCTGGTTTTTGATAATTGTGTAAGCCTTTTTGTAAAGTTTCCATCTTTGACACAAGGAGTTATGCACTCCTAGTACAAGTAAAGCAATACACATAAATATAAGAAGGACTATATGTACATACATACATGTATAGCAGCACTGGGGGACCGATGTTTTGCGAACAGAAGCTTCTGGCTACTCACGAACTTCGAAACATTCGGCCTCACATGAACAGGAAAACAGGGAATCGAGAGTTCGCGTGATATTTTATGATGCGAGTAACAGGAAATAAGTATGCGTTAGTTATGTTAATGCCTTGATGTCCATTAGCCTCTGCCCGCGCGTTAAGTAGGACCTGGAAGGATGGAGAAAGTCTCTATCTGAAGAGAAATTGAAGAATCAAACACCAAGGACAGAGAACGAATAAACAACTCTATGGGGATGTTAGAAGATGGTAGAAGGTTGAGCATTCTTCCCTAGATACTTCTCGCGGAAAGGGTATTGATTGTACTGCGTGCGGTACACGGAACATCGAAACAAAATGTGTACAATCTTTGGTTTAATCGATCAGGATAATAGTTCTAAAATGCATTTGCATACATTTTTACGTAAAAAAACATTCTAGGAATTTGCTCTGAATGCAGTGTCATTAACAGGTACCCAGACAACATATAGATTGGCACGCCAATGGCAACGGATGGAACGAATTCCGTGGTAAAATCATGCTAAGACAGTATTCTTAGCATTGGGGCGATACTTGTCTCACGACACTATTATAGTACCGCGATATGGTACAGGAGCAACATTGCCGTAACAATAACACTATCAGCTTAGAATAATTGCACTATCAGCTGATTTAATAAATGATACACACAAGATAAAGTGTAGTGCTTACAGGTATAAATTGTATACTTGTTATCACTATGCTCGTTAAACAATTTACATAATTACAACCAGTCACCCGTGCCCATTTGGACCTTTTGTCCTACGACATGATTGAGTGACCAGAGGAACTTGAAAGCATGCGACTCACCGACCGTAGATCGATGATGCTGCTGATGCCTGGAAGAAGTCATCAGAGATGCTTATAATATCTGGAGGAAGTCATCGGGGTTGCTGCTGATGTCTGGAGAGACTGCTGCTGCTGCTGCTGCCTCAGTGAAGTCGTCGAAGATATGGCAAATGCCTGAAGAAAGTCATATTATGAATTAAAATTCATGCTATCACACAATGAATCAATTAAGAAAAGATATTAAGAAATGTTGCTTACCTCTAGGAGGACATCATGAACGTTGTCGTTGGGGTAGAAATAGTAAGATGAATCCATCGTAGAAGTAATAGCTGTAAAACTTCAACAAGGACGAAACTATTAGGATTAGATTTACAAAAGTGTTTATTGAAATTTAGAGTTTCATAATTAAAACAGAAAAGATATCATAAAATTCAGATTTTACCACACGATGAATCAATTAAGAAATAATATAAATGTGTTACATACCTGAAAAACAGCGAGACAGGTTTCGACAGGTACAGCGGAGCACACACAACAACAGGCCACTGCGTACCTCTATACGTGTGACGCACGTTCTTCCCCACTCCTCCGCCACACTTGTTGATTACGAGCATCAAATCGAAATTTGTTTCTGAAATGCAAAATACACATGTGAAAATATAATTTCCAGAAAAAATCAAATAACACAATCAATATTAAAACGTTTTATATTGGAAATCAAATTTTATGCACTACACAATTTCTTAGCAAGCGTAAGTGTAAAATTTCTACTCGGATATATCTCGGAAAATACTAAATAATTTGCACAAAAAATTATAAACTCACGTAGTTCGTTTCACATCTTATACTTCCTGTCATATTTTAGGTATGCAAACTCTTTTTACTCAACTTTAAAACGAAAATTTGTAGTAGAAATGAGAAGAGACGCTATCGCCATGACAGCTTCAACTAAACTACAGGAATTTGAATCTTGGCGCATGCGCGTTCAGCATTAAAGCAAGACACTCGAAGCAGACGAATATATTTAACAAAATAACAAGATTTTCAGAATTTTCGGCATAAGAATTGAAATTTTATGTATCGCAGTCAATGAATCATAGCAAGAACAAAATATACAATTGTACTTACGTATTCCTCGAGATGATGATTGTTGCGCTGCTAATGGTCCTCGTACAGCTTCTTCGAGACAATCCAATTTAACAAACTACTCCATTCTTCACGTTCTTCACTGCATCTAGTAAAATCTTTGTATAGTTTATATGTTTAGGGAACGCCAGGTGATTTGTTGATTTCTTGAGAATTTTTTTTATATACATGGTTACAGTACAGATTTCTTTGCGCAAATTATCTAGGAGAATACGTATCGTAACAGTGCGTACCTTTCTGAGAAACAATACGCACGAGGATTTCCTTTTGTTGCAGGTTTCCAATTAGCTGATTTATTTACAGTTGATGCAGATAGCGAAATACCAAGGCGAAATGACGTAGGAAAGTACAGAATGAAACGTAGCAGCGTAGTTGGTAAACTACGTTCGAGCGCCTTCGACCTCGCTCGGATGCCTTCGGCTTCGCTCGGACGTTCTTGAAGCATGCGGAGAGTGACAGTCAGTTCGTGTCGTCCTCTACTGGAAGTAAGACGTGTCGCACTCCACTGCCGATAAAACGTTTCGAGACACATTTCTGCTTTCAAGGTACGTTCATACGCTTGTTTATCGACTGTAGTATTCTTGATTACTCTTCTATTAACATAATTATTAACTTTTCTCAATCATTGCATACTTGATTAACTATTTATTGAACATTATCATTATAGATATGAATATATCTTTGAATTTTCTGTTTGCTTTTGCTTTGATTACGCGTTTCATTGTTCATAGTTGTCCTTAGTACGTCTTTTCGAGCTACGTACACACGCGGTGATTCGATCGTCGCTCTTAATCTGCGCAATAACTTTTGTTGTATTCTTCCCTTGTTACTTCGGAACTTCTTTTCTATTGTTTTCTTTTGCAAACACTTTGAGTTCATAACTGAAAGTACTTCATGGATTGTGTTCTCTTCGATCTTTGCATACGTAGGGTGAAACATTTTCAGACTTATTGATAGGTAGAAATCACTTCTTTTAAGTTGATTCATATTCCTAGTTAGGTTGATTGGCTTGAAATTAAAACAATTATTGCCTAGGCAGGGTATTTGTGTTTCCTTTCATAATATTCCATTTCATAATATCTTGTATAAAAGGAGGGAGGATAGGACGTGGTTAGGGTGGGTCTCCATTGGCAGCAACCTCCACGTGGTGAGACCCGGGTTCTATTTATTTGAAATATAATTAATTAATTGTATCATATAGCGATACGATAGAATTAAAAATTATATAGTAAATAACTAGAAGCCAATGGCTGCCATAGATTAGCTTTATTTAAGTTAGTTTAGAAATAAAAGTAACAAAATAGCGAGATTAATTACCAGTGTGTCTATGGTGACACATCTTCTCTTGATTCCATGGAGTTGTAATCAGATTCTAGTTCTCGTTGGTAATATAGGCAGCAAAACGCAAGCGATAATAAAATCAAGCAACAAAACCTAAGTTTTTGTAGTTAGGACTAATTTACTTTTAAGAGCATCACGACAAAGAAGTATTTTCAAATTTTTAAACTATTACTATCATCCAATACTATATACTACTTTAGTCAAACCTACTTATCACAACTTTAAATATCTACCCAACACGATTAAACACATCCGGATAATACATTACTCGTATTTATTAAGTACCAATAAATAGCAAGAAAAATCAAACAATAACAAATACAAGAAGTGCATACGTGACCGTTGTACGGCAACGAAACGAGTTAATTGATAGCCAGACTAGTGTTCGAGACACCCGGCAGATGACAGCACGATGCGCATGTGCGCGTAACCGAGTGCATATCTGTCTTGCGAAATGCCACGGCCCAAAAGTGGCAGCGCGTGTCTCCTGTCGCTCGTGACGACTATTCGGCGTGTGTGAGTCGTGTGTACGGATCCGTGTTCCTCGGGAGCCCCCCTTTTATTTCCGTTCGTTCGCGTTAGAAACGTTCCTTTCCGGTGTGTGATTCGTGCGAACGGGACCGCGTGTGTGCGTCCGCATGAGAGTCCGTGATCCGCATCGTTTCGAACGTTCACGTCGATCGAGGCGGTGACGGTGGCGAGCGCAGCAGCATTCGGGTGCGGCGGCGACGACGACGGCGGCGGCGACGGCGGCGGCGATTCTCGTGTGTGTTCCGTCGGCGTGAAGGAAGGAAAAAAAAAAACGATCGGTGCCGGTGGGGCGGGGGAATCTTTTGAGAGCAACGGTGCAGCGGTGGCGAGAACGGCGTGCCTAGCGAGGGAGCGAGAAAGAAGCAAACAGACACTGCGGTACGAACGTCAAGGAGAAAGGTTACCTGACACGCGACAGAGACACGCAACGTGTACGCGAGCGGCGCTAGAAAGAGACACGCGAGTGCAGGGACAGTGTTCGAGGCGCGTGCACGCGAAAACAGCCGCGGTTTAACGTCGCGCCGGGTGAAACGGGGATTTTTTCGCCGCCATATTTGTGCCGCCGTCACATGCAACCTGTTGTTTTCGCTGCGTCCTCGTGTCGTCGCTGAGATCGCTGCCGGATATACACTACGGCGGCCGTGTGCGTATACCGGGAAACGTCAAACGCGGGAGTTCACTTATCTAACAGAGAGGCCCGGGGAGAGAGAACCGTCAACGTGGGGATCTGCCATCAGGATGAACGGGTGAGTTTTCTGCACATGGGGAATTATCGACGAGGGCGTCGTAGGCTGGTGTGCGTGTACTCGCCTCTACGTTCTGCTGTGCATTTACGTATGCCTGCGCGGAGGGGTGTATACGTGTGTGCGTGCCTCACTCTCTCTCTCTCTCTCTCTCTCTGTGTGTGTACGTGTGCGTGTGTATTGCATGCACGTTCGCGTCGAAGAAAGGGAAAGGAAAGGGTGTAGCTGAGCGGACGAGGAAAGAGGGAGCGAGAGAGAAGGAAAGAATCGATCTGTGCGTCATAAAGAGAGAGGTAAACGATACGTTGCGGACCGTGTTAGCGCGAGAAGGACAGAGCGCAGAGATATTGCACAGGGTAGAGCGAGAGTAACGCGACGCGGCCAGCACGAGCAGGCGCTCTTTCAAACTTCGCTTTTCTTTTTCCCTCTGTCTCTCTGCCCGTTATGTATACCCTTTTCTCGACGCTTTCGTTTCCCCCGCGCGTTCGTGTACGCCTATACTTGTTATACACGTACACGTGCGCAACCACTACTTCGCTTCTGCGTGCCGGTGGCCACGTGACGCTCCGTCTCTCGTCAAAACCGGTGTGCTCCATACGCGTGACTCGCCTTCTCTCTCGGTTTCTCTCTCTCACTTTCTCTCTCGTTCCACCTCTGATGCACGCACACTCGTGTACGCGTTCTCGAGACGCTTTCCGATGATCATTATTTTGTCATCGCGCCTGCTGGCTTCTCCTTTCTTCTTGCTCTCGCCGCATACCGAACGGGGCGATTAATTCCGGGTAACATATGCGGCTTTCTGCGGGAAATCTCAATGTTTCGCTCGTCATCTCTTCTACGGAGTGTCTCGGCGTGTATTTTTAAATGTTGATGTTTCGCGATACGTTATGGTGGTGGAACGATTATCGTTTATTTCGCTGAAGCTTGATAGAGCGCAACTGTTTACTTTACAATTGAATAGAAAAGTAAAAATCGATAAGCTGTTGGTTGAACTGATTGCAGAGGGCTGTAATTATAGAAGAGAAGACATTTTTTTTTTTTATAAAATTCCGTCGATTTTTATCTATTCTATCCGATATTAAGTTTGTATGCTCACGTTTTCAGTGCAGTCGTTACTAGCTTTAGCCGGTAGCTATTAGGATTAGTAACTTAAGTACGGTCATTATCAACTTACAATTTTGATCGCGAGTATAAAATAGTAAAAAATAACGTTGGTTGGAAGCTGTGAGATAACTCACTTAACCACGGCTCCACTTCATCGGTATCTCAAGTGGAATCGTAAGTGTTTAATTATAGGCTTAACTAATCTTATCTGTTATGTATTTTGTCATCACACATTGATAACTATACTCATTTTCCGAGAGTGCTTCGTTCGGTTACTCTTCGTGTAAAACACTACGGTTTTGGTACTATCGTTTCCTACAACTACAGGAATCGTGCAATTTTCCATTAAAAAAGCACTTAATAGGAAATCGAATAAATGATATTCTTCATTTGAGTCAGGGGTTGTGGGGAAAACGTTCGATTTGGAAAATGGGTGCTTTATCGTCACAAGTTTTCTTCGCCCCTTTTTAAAATCGATACTACTTGAAGCAAAAGTTGATCGTAAAAGAGCAAAATGATCGCACTGCCTGTATCGTTTGTCTCGTTGTTTATTTGGTATTCGTCGTCGCATTTGACGCGGGGTTAACTTTTCGGTCGGTATTTCGACGCACGCGGTAACTACTCCGACGTTTCGCCCCGTAACAGGTGTGCTTTATCAACCCACGGTCACGTCAGAGCTGCGAATTCGATCGCAATGTCGGAGCTATCGTTGGCGGGTAATTTTTTTCCCGACTACCAACCCGTCGCCACGTGCGAACGCACCGGTAACTATCCCCCGTATTGTATAAATAGAGAATTTGTTTCAGTGAAACGGGATATGACAATTGTCGTAAGTTACCAGAGATCATAAATTCGATGAAAGTAACGAACAACGTCGACGGAATTAGACTTCTGTTTGGGGACCGGTGTCCAAACCATCAATTGCCCGACGCAACGCAACGCTGTATCTCGAAAACAAGATTGTGTCAGATAGACGCGTATTTTCTGCGGTGAAGCTTCCTGCAATATTTCCCACACGTTACAATTATAGCTACACTGATATGGTGCCACCAGAAGCAGCCATCTCAGCTATTAAGCTTGCACAGGGTGTTTCTACGTTCACCTATATCAGGGGATGACGAAGAGAATGGTAAAAACCCCAAATAACTCTCTCGACTAGATGAACTCCTATTCTCGAGTCTTCCCGTTAACAACGACGCGAATCCTCCAAAAATACTCGAATCAGTGCACAGCACGCTTAAAGAGGGTTAGTTCGAGGAGATCAGTCTAGGACACCCCGTACAGATCTCTCCCAGCGAAAGGTTGCAACCCAATTACACCAATCCACCATAACTCCCATCCCAAGACGTCTATATTCGCCTTGTCGCGGCGATTCCGGGACAAAATTAGGTTTCGCCACTTCATCGGTCCGCGAGATATGCAATAAGACCGAGGGACCCATCTCAGTGGCTGTTGGTGGAGCGCAGCCAGCCGGAGATTTATCGACGGTCGCGTGCACCTACTTAATAAGACGACGTGATCCGCGTGTACGGCTGCGGTTGCACGTCGCCAATAGATCTCACCCTGGGGCACACGTACACGCGTACACATACATGCACGCATACACAGACGATCCCTGGTCCCAGGCGCGCGCTCGCGCGCGGAACGATAATAGGACAATTAGGTGACATCGTCCACGACGGTGTCCACGTGTAACACGGGGCTTGGAACGAACCAGCGCGGCCTGGGGAATTAAACGGATCGTTCCACCGGTAGCTGTTTTGATAGATACCGTTGGAAGACTTTGGAATTGCGGTGCATGATGAATGGCGCGGCCGGGCGAGTTTAGGGATCGTGTTGGAATTAGGTGCCGGTATTTCGCGGATATCACAGTTCGTCTTCGTTTATTTGGACCTTTTAATCCCCCCGTTGGATCTCTATTGTTGTTGCGCCGTTCTAACGTGCCGGCCATTTGTCTTTCTCACGGCTACTTTTAGATCACATGTTTATTTGCTTCGGGAAATCCCTCTGCCACGCTCGTTGTTTTCGATATCGCTCTTGGAATCGCAGAATTTATAAGTTGCACGAATTTTCAAATTAATTAAATAAAATATTGTTCGAATAGCAGATTGTTCCTTTGAGTATCGTATCAGGTTGGTCTAGCGAGAATCGAAAGGAAATTTCTTGGAGCCGTTTGAATTCATTTTCTATCGAAGAGGAGACGCGTGTTAGATGGAACGATGACGACGCGGATCTGGTATGCTTGATCGTTCCCAGCGAATTTACAACCGCGTTGGAACTCTTTCATCGAGGACGCCGGTTATTGAAAGATGGTGGGACGCGTCTCTGACTTCATTGAACGCGCGTATGGTAATGACGCCGCGTCGTTGATAAATGTTAACGGGGCCTGAATGGGGACGGCCTATCTCGTCGTTCTCGATATTGCGTTTCAATGGCCGTGGCATCGATCCGCGTGCACGGCCGCCTCAAAGGGACGATTCACGGAAATAACTAGATTCGCGCGATCCGATTCGCCCCGGTGACGCGATTCCGTGTCTTCCACCACGATAACGGTGGCCATTGTCGTGTCGCGGGACTGGGTACACCGTCGCGTCTGGAAATTGCTCGCTGTCGATCGATGAATCGCCACGATACACGAGGTTGTCCCACCTCAAACACGAAACTGATTTTTACGTCCATTCGCAACGAACGGTAATAACCCCGGTAAATGAACGATCTTTTTGGCTGACCCAGAAATCGATTTCTTCTTCTAATCCCTCGTCATTCCCTTGTACTCTGATTTTAATTGAAACCAGACGTTCTGCAGAAGGAAGAATTGAATTTTGTAATTTCGAACAGCACGCGTTCGACGCGATTAATCTGCTTGCAAACGCGAGAAGTATCGATGCCCAACGAGGCGAGCGCAAAGTGACCGATAAAAAGAAACAGCCCCTTCTTATGGAAATGAAATCACAGCGGAGGATTCTCGTGCATTGTCACCGTCCATTTCACCGTCACCAGCGAGCACTTAAACCGATCGACATTTCTAGTCTCTGCACCCTGTTCAGCCTTTGTTTCGTCACTTCGAAACGCCTCGTTTCTCTTTGGAAACGACTGGGAATAAAAGAAACCCTCGGCCTTCTGTGTGAAAAAAATTGATGTCCGTCCGGCAAAAAGAAACGAGAAAGAGAAAACGAACGAAAAAGAGGAGACAGTTCCGCCTTTCCCTGAATGTACACGTATAAAAAAGGTAAACGAGAAAAAGGACGAGTGCAACGCGATTGACACGAGTCAGTGCACGTTCGTGCATACAGGGCCTCGTATTCATCGATATAAATGCCAACGATGGGGGACAGAGGCCGGCACGGGGCTGCATCGGAAAGTTCAATCGACGGATGCGCAGCGATGCATTGGTAATGCACCCATCCGGGGATTCGGCGGCAATTTCGTCGACTGGAAAGAGACGGATGCAGGGAGCAGAGGCTTGGTGTGCCCCCTGGCAGCGGGCATGGTGTCCCTCTAGTAGCAATTACCAAGCATTCATCTCTGTGGAAACGACCTCCCTTTCTTCCACCCGTCCATTGTCGGGGATCGTGCCTTTCTGACGGACTCTGGGTGTAATCAAAAATCAAGTGCCCCGGGTTGACCTGAAACACGTCACTCTGGCCAGCTAGGTCAAGGGAGGGAAACGAGGTTGGCGGTTTGTTGCGGATGGATTGGGTATGCGTACGAGGATGTGTGTATTGTAACGTGTGTGCAAGAGAGATTAAGGGGAGGAACGTTTCATTCTGGGCCTGTTAGCGAACCCGTCAATAAGGCCACCCCTTGGCAAGTCTCAGTCAGTCAGTTTGGATGGTGATGGTGTTTTCGATCTTTTAATGGGGTCGACAAAGTTAATCTGCACGCAATAGTTACAATGTGCAACCAATTGAAAATTCTTCTTCCATAAAAACACTTCAAGGATTCGTTTATGGTAGTTATTTCGAGAGACTAAATAGAAGACTCAGTCTGATCGCGATTTCAACGGCGCGTCGATTTTTGCCAGGGCAAAATGATTGTCGCGGGAAGCTTTTTCGATCGGACCAAGCTGTAATCGAATCATCTCGATGATTCCGGGTTGAATTTACGGGCAGAGTCCGCAACGTTTCGAACGGGCGGGATTGAAAAATTGTTGGCCAACTATTCGAACTGCGTGGCGCGCGTCCTATGAAACGGCCGTTGGAACGCCGCGTTTCGGTGAAATGACTTTTTATTTGTTCCCGATGGAAAAACCTGTTCCCAGCGATCATTGCTGCGGTGGCTCTCTTTCAATTTGCCCCGGTGTTTTCCAAGTGACGATTGTGTCGATTCACGCTATTTTAATACCTCACTCTTCGCTCGTTTAAATGGAATTTTTCCACCAGAGCCAGAGTCGAGCCGAATTCTCACGTTCGTAAATCCCGTTCAATTGAATCGCATTCCTCCGCCTGGCCAGGTAAGATTCGAAATGTCCGTACAGAGAGCCTGTCCATCGGTTTCCGGTTGCGTGGCCGTTGCGCGAATGGAAATAACGGCGGGAGCGGCGAAACCGGTGGTTCCTCTTTGAACGCGCGTACCAACTTTAATATGCAAATATTGCGCGGTCAGGAAAACGTTTTTCTTGATGAATTTATTCATTGCACGGAATCCGCGCGTGTTTGCTCTGAAAATAATTGCGAGATAATTCTTTGGTTCTTGGGATTAAACGTACAACCCTCTGGCAACCCTTCCCGAGCGTGTTTCATTTAAATTTCAAGTCTTTATCTCCGCGGTCGTTCCACTATTAAAAGCGTCACGAATTTCTCTTTTTAAATTCGCGTTAGCTACCAAAATTGATAACCGAGAATCAAGCGTTATTTCTCGTTCAAGTTTCTTCATTCACCGTCCACTCGAGTGAACGATCTTCTTCTTCTAGTTTTCGTTCGCATAATTCCGTCTGAGAAATGGAAGTTGGACACGCGTAACGCAATATTGTGTCCGATCTATTCGATTCGCAATTAATAATCGAACCATGTCGAACGATTGCCGCGCAGCGAGCCCGTGAAATTTCATTTTAATTAGCTATCCGCGCAGAAGCGTCGCTGGCATTTGCAAAGGCGTAACGAAAAGAGCTGCTCCACGTTCTGTTAGGCTATTATCGAACTAATTAAAGACCCGCATTACAGTTCGACGAGAAAACATTCCCGCGTCATAAAGAAGCACAATTTACTACCGCTCTGTTGAAGTTAGAGGCGGGAAGAGCGTCGCGTTTCAGTCGCCTCGTCCAAAATGCATACTTTCGCGTAGACAAATGGATTTTTGGTTCCTGTGACGGAGCAGAGATCGCCAGAAATTGTCACGTTACCGCGCTATTTTTTTCGTCTGGTTGAAATAAGAGATTGGTACGACGGAAGAATGGTAAAAAGATGATTGGTATGCATCGAGGCTAATGGAGATTCGTTTCGCGGTTTAACTGGCGAATCTCGACGCTAATAGATCGTGGCACGGTGCCACGCTGGCCGGCGAAAAGGTGCCACAAATTTCCGCGCATCGACAATGAGTTATAATTCATCCGCGGAACCAGCTGGAACTCTATGTTTTGATTAGTGTTACGACCGCGATTCGTACGCGTGTAACGCGTTTAACGGCGGGCTAATATATGGTCTGCCTCTTGGCAGGGATGCAGAGATCTTTTAACCGCGTCTGGTACAGTTTTTACTATTATAAATCAAATTTGCCGCAATTTGCTTCGGCCCCAGAGGCAGTCGAAGTTCCGCGAGTGTCGAATTAGTTGCCTCGCGTAGCTCTCGCGATAATACACCGTACGCTTTACAAGCTATTATTAAATAATTGTATCGTACGGAGGATTAGTTGGAATAATTGTATTTGTCGAATACCAGCTCTTTCGAGTGTCCGAAAAATGTTCAAAATGAATCCCCTCGGGAACGTGGGGATTTAAAACGAGGGAATTTCATTTCGCTCACATTTCCGACTTAATTTTGCGTGCAGAATAATTCTGCACGTTTCCGGGAGCAATTAGAAAGAAATTACAGAGTTCAAAAGACTGAGGGTCCGCTTCTGCGCGCGAAAACAGCTCGTTCTCGATGCGAAAATTGGAAAATGTCGAAACGTTTACCGCGGCCGTTCCAATGGGACGACTCGATTCTTTTCTAACGCGCGCCAGATCAAACTTCATGCATCGTTACGGCGATTGTATAGAATTTCCCGCGGAAATGCGTACAGCCCGCATACGCGATGCTCGCCCATATCGTCCCGTTATCGACGCGCGTGTTCTAACGTGCCGCGCGTACACACAACCGCTTCAGAAATGCAGCCCTTATCGGGTTTTTATGCGCCTCTATCTGGGAGCATTCAGGAAACGCGATGCGATATTATTATTATTATTGTTATCTCGTTTTTGTTGCGTGATAAACGTCAAATGGAATTGTTCGAAAAAGGAAGAACTGTGAAAGGGTAGGATAATACCGATAACGATGCGCGATAGCTATGATAATCGTTCCGTAAGTTCAACCGTACCTTCGTATATTGTATTACGTAATCGTTGCTCGTTTGTTTCACACTGTGTAGTTACGTCAAGTTTCCGGTAATCATGGGTAGACAATTTTTAGGGCGATTCTACGGACTGGAATGAGACAGAAACGAAGAATAAAAAAATCGTGTTTGAAGCTTCCTTTTCGAGGAAAATGACTTGGAAATTCCGTCGAGTGGGCGTCCTTTTGGTGCGCGCGTACTCAGAGCTTTTTAGAGTCGATTTGAACGATGTACTGTTTAGCTTTTTAAGCGATGTTCAGGAAAAAAGAACGTTGTCCTCGTTCACGTACTCGCGTACGTGGCAAATTCGATACGGGCACGTAAGATAGCAGCGAGGCATTATTGCTTTTCCGCACCTGCGTTAACCAGCCAGTATTCCATATTCAGACTCCAGCTGCATTCGCTCGGGCACCTGCTTCGAGTGGATCCACGTTGTATTAAATAATAAACTGGGCCCTGCGTGCGGCAGGTAGATCTTTTCTTTGCCGCGTGTGTTATTAGACGCTTCTGAAGACCCGAGTCAGGAGTTGATTTTTTCCCCTCAGATGTTTACGAGCCTCAGTTCCTTCGTAAACTAATAAAGCCTCCCTAGCGTTCATTTGCATAATGAAAGGAATAATATAACGCGTTGTCTTTCATATTTATGGTTGTTATACGAGCAACGTTTGTCGTTCAGAAAGTTACTTTTTACGCAGGGTGTGCTGTAAAGGTAGGATTAATTCTTTCGTCGTTCTCTTGTTGCGAAAGTACCACTGTTTTTAGTGCAGACGCTGATAATTAGAGGAACGAACAAAATTGTTTCTTGCCAGGCTACGGTCGTAATAAGCAGCCATTACGCTTCCTCAAATTATTTTGAATACACGTTACGAAGTTTAAAGGCTGAAGTAAGTCCCGTATCGTTAAACGTCTTCATAAAAATGCAAACTCGATGAAACGAATGCAGGACTTAAGCGCGACGCGGCGCTGGTCCCAAATCGTGAATAACGGTGCCGGAAGTCGTAGCCAGGCGAGACGTCCGTCCTCGAGGCGGCCATCGAACGTGAATAATGCACCCGAAGGGCGCGCAGCGCGGGTCCACGTCTCTGGAAATGGCCGACCCGATGCTGGAATTTTATTAACGACCGCAACGTGCCAGCGGCCTGTGTTTGATGGCTTCCTGGCATCGATGCCCGGTGCCACGTTAATTAAAACTGACGCACGGTGTCCCATGACGCGCGTATCCATCCCTATCCACTACTGTGCACCACCGAGAGCGTTCTGTCCATCCTCTGACTTGGCCAGATTCTCCTCTGGCTCAGTTGAACATCCATTTGCCTCCTTTTTCGAACAGTCAAAGTTCAGATTTGTGGATAGAGAGTTGATTCGATCTCGTTTATGACATTTCTAAAATGAGCACCAGATTCTCGTTCATCCAAACCCAATAGAGGACGTAGTTTATGCAATCAGTGTCTCTAGGTGCTTATTGGCTACTAAATTTCAACAGTAGATTAGAGCGTGTTTAGTCAGATACGTATTGTTACTTAAAATTGGGAAAGCGAAGAAAATAAGTATGGCAGAGTTAATCTAACTCCATCAGCTGGTTCGATTTCACCGACGTAACGATAGCAACGACTTAACACGCCCGGTACAGACCCCAGATAGACGATCAGCCGAATAATCAGGAAGCGTTCGAATCCATGGGCGAAGCGATCGCAAATCGGCTGGCTGCATCACGAAGCAGCGTCTTCTTGGCCCGATTTTGATTTCCTTCGGCTGATTTCTCATCAGGCCAGACTAATGGGAAAGCGTCACTGAATTTTCCGTCCCCGTACTCGCCCTGTGCCCAGCCGACGACTTCTTTTCTTCGTCGAACGCGACGAGGGCCCTCGATCCGGCGTCTCGTCGTCGTCGTCGACGATGGAAATTAATGAGATCGATTCCGCGTCAGGGGACGCGGTCCCGATCGAATCGAGTTTTCGGGACGCTCGAAGAAACCGAGGGTAACGCTCGAGAACCCTTTCACCCCTCGATCCGTCGGTCTGTTCGTTTATTTTTCATCCTCGAGTCGAAGAGATGGAATTTCACGGTGTTCACTCGGGATCCTCGATAGGTTAAATCGATTAGGCGACGTTAACGAGTCTCCGCGCGGTTTGTGTCTTTAGAGCTATCTTTACAGAGAGTATCGGAACGGTAAACCCAATTTGTAACGTTCTGAGTATAAATTTGAACGGTGACACAATAGAGGCGAGGAAGGGAGGGAAGGACGTGGAAGGAAATATGTAGGTATGAATCGCGAGATGGAATCCGTTGCGAAGAAATTCTTGGATGCTCCCGAAAACGGTGGAAGAATTCAATACCGGGCGTATTTCGTGCAAACACGACCCCTCTCTGCGAGGCGCAGCCCTCTGAATACAACAACCCCCACCGATTCTTGAGGCGGAGGTAGACGGCGGGAGGAAGAATCAGCCGCAGATCGACAGATTTATTATTTGCGGACGATTTGTCATTCGCGCGTCGCCTTCGAGTGGGCCTTTGTGTGCCTTTGGGATCGAGATATCGACGCCCACCAGCTGCGAGGAGTCGGAACGATTTTTCGTCATTCACCCTCTCCGCGCGCTGGGTGGAGTGGATAGGAACGCACCGCGGGATTTCGTTCGACGGGGCGGTAGAAATGGTTTTTCTCTTTTCCGTGGGACAGGTTTTTCGTGCGACCTGTATTGCGAACATTTTACCCTGCTAAACAACGAGCTGGTCCCGCGGATACAAATGACTTTTGTTCGCGCGGAATTAACCGGTCCGAACCGAAATGAACTGGAATAGATTTTGTGGGAGCAATTGTTTACAGTCGAGGTGAATTAACAAGGGACCAGTTTCAACTATGCATCGAGCATTTTCGCGAAATTTTTATGTACTCCTGTATTTTTCGAAAAAATAATCGACAGGAGGCTTTTATGGGGTGAGAACAGCCCTGCAAGTTGCGAAATTATTTTAGAACTAAATTGTTTGGATGTAAATAGGAAATTCGACCGCGTTTAGTATTAAATCGGGTTACAGTTCTCTTCGAATTCTAATTATTACTAGAATTGGAGGGATTTTTATTATATTATTCATCGGAACGAGCAGATTTCGACGTAAACGGCTCGCTAGCGTTTCGAAGCCCACCCCTAAACCGCGATACAATATTATAATTCTAGTGGGCGGGTCATTTTAAAGCTAGAAGTGTGTCTACTTCAAACGAGCGAACGTTCGACGCTGATTGCTCTCGATTCCGTCGATTAATTGCGTTCGATTCTGCATTTAGCGCTTTTGATGCGGCCGAAGCAGAAAGAACAGTATAATCCACTTTTGTGAAAATTCGACGCAGCTTTAGTATCCCCCGAAAATCTTTTTCACCGATGTATTTAACGTACAATTCGCTTGAAACGCATTGTTGATGGATTTTTCGGTTTCTCCAATTTCAATCCTTATTTTTGGCTGGTAAAATCATCCCTCTCGATCGTTCCATGAATTTCGAAGGACTTGCAGGCAGCAGGGGCGGAATTTCGTATGAATATCGTGTTACGTCCACTCTAACAGCAGCCTTACCCCACGGCCGGAAACGTTGCTGGGATTAACGGCTGGGAATGGACAGTTGCAGGGCAATGAGGAACACGCACAGGGCTGCGAAGAGGTATCAACCCTCGATATCGCGCTATTCCGGTTCGTTTCGTTCGTGATCACGCTACCGCTGCGTGGAAATTATCGAGTTCTCCCTCGATCACCCTTCTCTACTTCAACCAAGATCCGTTGTCCTTTCCTTTACCAGAAGAATATTTTTTCCATCCATTTTTATGCTGAAAGTATTTTTGGCAAATTTTCCAGTTATTCGCAGAACAGAAATTATCTCAGTAACAAGGATGTCCATCATCGAGGTTATGAAAAATGATGTCAAAGTTCGTAGGCGAATTTTGCTAACATTTCCATTGAAACATCCGATGCCTTTTTTCTCCTCCGCTTTTTTTTGCGATTCCATTTTGGTTCGCGGTATGTTTCAATGAGCACGATCATACGCGTCAGTTACCTTCAGCTCTGATTATTCGAGCTTCGATTTTTTCCTTTTTTTTTCTGCCTGGCCGTACGCGCGTTTTATCGTATTACTCTGCCGATAATGCATTTTAATGTATACCGTATTTAGCATCCGGCTTGTTCCCGTAATATATTCCGGGTAAAGTAGAATGCCTCGATGATTTCACGCATAAAAATCTGTTGATCGGTGAAACTCGGAAAGACCTCGCGTGGCGGTCGAATCGTTCACCTATTATTTTTCGTTTTATTCGCGTCGGTTCTTTCGACGCAACTGGAAGTTAGATGCGAGAAATCATAGTCCACGAAGCGAAAAAAAAGAAGTAGGAAGTCTTTAACGGTTCGAGCTCGAGATATGTAAATTAATTGTGAAAATATTCGCGTACTGTGAAATATAAAATGCACGTTTACCATGTTCCAACGACGAGACGGATTTCAATCGACGTCTCGTTGCCTCGACTATTTTCTACGAAAGCATTCGGCCGCATAAACAGTCGCGTTTTGGTGATAACTTGGTTGCCCGCGGAAACGTTACACGGCTCTCCCTTTCTTTCTTTCCCGTAGCCCTGGCACCTCTTTCGGTCGCTTTGTCACGTAAATCGTGGCGAAAAATTCATGAGCCATGGCACGACGTTTCCGCGACGACTTTTATCAGGATCGCATTTTGTATACGTCCGCATTGTGGCCGGAACAATGCCGCGAGCCGCGACGATTACGTGCCGCCCTACCAATACGCTCCTGCGCCTTTGCATATTTCATGGCGGACACTGTTGCTCGCGCCCAGCGCCGTTAAAACTTTCCACGACTTCCTTCGCCTCTCCATTGCCCCGTTTCTCACCGTTCCTTCTCTGCGTTTCGCGTTTTTCATTCCTCTTCTCATCGCACCTGGTCTCACTTCAGACTTCGATCGCTAATTAATACAATTGCAACGATCCAATCTCGATCGAACCTGTGCAAAATTTTCTAGACGATTCGTAGAACAGTTTTACTGGGTCTTTTTACAAAGTTCGTCAAGAATCGTAAATAATATCGGGAAATAAAAATTCTCGAGATGCAGAACGGTGGAAAAATTGGCGAAGGATTGGCGAAAGAGCGTTTGAAATTCCGCGTGGGTTTAAGCCACGTTCATATACCACAGACTCTTGCAAATACCGCGACAAATCCGAACTGCGGCACGAACGGAATTTGGATTAAGGAAGGAATAACGAGTAATAATCGTTGCCGCGATTGGAAGTTGTTGGACCATTCGTTCGCTGGGGAAACGGGCCTCCTGTAAGCCTCGATAAATCGGCGACGAACGAAATTCTCGTTCTGCGCCGCGGCAATCCGGTTCTGGACCTCCCTGTTGCGCGTCACCCATAAACCACCCCGTTTTTTTTCTACGCTAAGCTGCTTAATTCTCGAAACGTCGCTGGACGCCTCGTGAACTTTTGTTTCATCGAATGGAAACTTATGTCCCTGCCATTCCCCTCCTTTTTTTCCTCCTATTTTTTTTTTGTTTTTTCGTCCGTAGCTTTTCTGTTGGATTTTATTACAAAAGCCAGGGCGAGCTTTGGTTTTTGATTTGTCTGCGGGAACGTCCGTGGTATTAAGTTCTACAAATTTGTCCGCATTATTTCAGTTCCACGTATTTCGTTACTCTTTTGAGAACTGGCGGTTGAATTTAAATCTGAAGCCGCTTGCGACGAGAAGTACGAGGTTATCCTTCGCGCAGCCGTTAAGTTAAGTTAAGCCGTTAAGTCCTCTTTTCTTTCCAATTCGAATAGCCTAGATTCGTAAAATTTTATTTCCACATTTTACGGGCGCGCAAAGTAAGAATTTCGATGTGTAAAATAGAGATTTGCTACTTCTCTGATCCGCTGTTTTTAATTAGTTATCCTTTAATATCCCACCGCCATTACTTAGTTCCCTTTGCAACGCAATGTTGATTCATGTTGTACCGCGGAGCAAAGAAAAGATTTTTTCGCGAAAAAATAATTCATCGCCTCGAACGAAGACTCTCTCGTTACTGTTACACAATCGAGCAGGCGAAAGAGCTGGACGCGAGATAATTAAAAATGCACGTTTCCACGGAATACCGCGAACGAAATATGAAATTTCACTGGGCGTAAAAACCGTGTTCCGCCTTTTGTAGACAGCTACTAAATAAAAGTACAATCGAAAGGAATACAAATTTCGCAAAATATCTGATCTTTATAATTTTTACAAGTCTCGAAAGCGCTTTCTTGCTCGTCCATCCTCTGTGGAAAAGAGCAACAGCACCGAACGCAATTATTATCGAATCGCCGGGCTCTTTAGCCCACGAATATCTCCTCCGTAATTTGCATTCCCTTCTCTGTACCATCCGCTGTCGGTTAAGCGTGTATTTCTTTGTTTGCTGCGAATTTCAACGTTGAACGGAATACAGTTCCACGGCGGGGAATTAAAAATGTCGGGACAAAGGGAGGGCCTCGAGCGAGGATAAACCGAATTACAAAGGAATCTTACGTTCTCCCGTTGGTACGCTCGTTTGGAGAAACAACGAGCCCCTAGCGCTCGTTAAGGGTTGCGGTTTGTCCGGTCGGTCCGCTTAATCGAGACTCTTCCTCGCGTTCCTCCAAAGGTGTTTCGTAATTCGTAATCTTTCCCCTCTGAGAAGTTTTGAAATCTCGCTATTCGAGTACGAGTGAAATTTTCGTTACAAACGATCGATCGTATTTGTTTAAAATATGAGCATATTCAAGTGGCTCGAGATCAATAAAGAATTATGAACGTGAGAAACTAAAGGGGTACTGGGAAAGTGCGACATCTTCACGAGAGGAAAGAACCAGAGAAGGGAGAAACGGTAATTCGAGTAGGATCCGTAATCCTGCGATCCTTTGCGCGATTCCTGTGAGGGCGCTGCCAGGAAATTCCCTCTTTCGCGGGGCAAACAGAATTAAAAGCGACCTGGCCGACCGTCGCTTGCGTTAAACGCGATTAAATATCAAAGCCAGTCGGGTCCGAGCGCACACCTCAACCTGTACGCACCCCTCACGCTCCATTATGCGCGGGGTTAATTAGGACCCGGCTATGAAGGGATCAGGGATGGGTGGCGAACAGCAGCCGCGGACTAGCTATTGTTCGTTTCGCTTCATTTTTGTTCGTCAAGTTAACGACAAAAGAACGACCGTGGGAATTTATTCTCGAATTAATTCAATTGTGTCCCTTTTTTTTTGAGGGGAACTTTGCAGCTGAAAATATATTTTCATTGTTCTCGTTGGTAATTGGCCGGTTCTTTGTAAAGACTGACTACTAACTCCTTTTGGATCTTCTGGAAACTTATTAACGTTTCGTTGTTCATTGAGAAAACCCTCTTACAACACCTGTGGTGTGAGTAGATAGTATCTTAGAGTATCTTTGACAAGATATCCCAGGTACAGAGAACAGTATTCCTGCTATAACGCGGTATTCCAAGTATAACACTAGTTTCTTCAGTACGACAAAGTACTCCAAGTATAGCACGGTACTTCTGCTATAATGAGGTACTTCTGCTATAACCAGGCACTCTTGCTATAACGGGGTAGTCCTGTTATAACGCGGTACCTAAAATATAGCATGGTATTGCGAGTTTAACGTTAATACCTTCGCTGTGACAAGCTACTCGAAATGGTACTCCATTCTTGGGATACCTTGATCATGTAAGCAGTACTGTGTTACTTGGCGTGCTATGTTACAACAGGGGTGGACGCATAACACTATGGACACCTTGAGTTTTTAACATCAGAGGCTAAACTCTGATCTTCGCAGAACGTATGAAATTTTCGCGGTCATTAATCGACCTAATTTCCAATGGACGTAGGGGATCTTGTATAGCTATGCAGTCACGATCAGTGATTCGTCATTGCGAACGATTTTCACTGATCGAATGCGCGGGCTTTGCGTAGTAACCGCGACGCGGTTTTGTCCCGCGCGACCGATACCCCGTTCGCGCGCTTCGGATTCAGCCCAGCATCACAGAGGGACCGGAAACTGCACCGCTAGGAGACAATCCGAGTCCTAATGGCCGCGTAAACATTTGCGTGCGAAGATCAAACGGCGTGCCCCACCGATATCGTTGCGGCACGCCACGCTGTCATCGGATTTGGACGCTAATGACGCCGATAGACCCCGCAGCTCTCTCTACGCTCTGGTTTTCCCTATGGATCCACCTGGCATTCACGTTTCGTCTCGACTTCCGACGTATTTCGCACCTTTTTGGGGGATTCTTCCATTTTTCGGGTATTTCACATTTCTCTTTTGGTACTTGACTCCATTTCGAGCACACGTCCATTGCGGAAATATATGACACACGGGAATCTAATTCTTTGGAGAGATTGGAATCGATTCAGTGCTCTGACAATTTTTCCTGTCAGTTTATTGCTCTGTTTTGACAGAAAAAAAAAATAGTCCAACGGCGATCGTTACACTCCCTTTCGTCGCTCTAAAACATAGAAACGATACCGCGCGGAATGCTTCCATTGCACAAAGTCCAAATTGTCCCCTTTGTCCCTCTTTTCCGAATGGACCTTTGTTTTAAGCTTCGAACGGAACTCTCGATTGGTGCACAATTTCGACTCGAAACCAGAAATTTCCCATCATCGTGTAACCACAGAAATAATTTAGAATGATAATTATATAAAAAAAAGAATAAACGAAACGTGAAAATATTTATGAAATATTCCAATAGGAAAAAAGAATTTTATACATTCGGTCGTGAGTGAGATCCTCCATCGCCGTACGAATCCCATCGCAGTGGGAAAGCCTTTCCAGCCGATCTGTCGGCTTATTTCTGTCGGCCCGGCAGGGAGGAGGCAAAAACGGCGATAGAAAAGAAGAAGAATCGCGGCTGGCATCCCCTGTACACACGTCTACTGAATTTCAGCGACAGGGCTCGGTGAACGGCGAGTATCTGTGACGATAAATCCCTTTGTCGACGAAAGGAAAACGACACGCGCTGATTCCTCCCTTTCAGACGCTCGAATCGGGCTTCTTAAAGCGTTATGTGAAACCTATTCCTCGATACGTCCGACATTCGTCCGTGGATCTCGACAAGAGATGATATTCAGGCGTAAACGGCCGATCCTGGTCAAACTCGAGGGTGAGTTGGTCCTCGAACCAATGCATAGATGCTTTTACGTTCGAAACGTTATTTTCTTGGTGCTTTAGAATACGCGTCGCTCGTTTGGGATCTTCATTAACAAAATTTTGCCAGCCACCAATCTCGAATATCGTAACAGAACGTGATACGAATAATAAAACGAAACGCCATTAAAATGAACGAGAATGGTGGAACGAAACAAATTAAACGGCGTTTCCTCTTGGAGGGTATTTAAAAAATCTCGCACGAATAAAAAATCACGCTCGAATATCATTTCGTTCCCGTTGTTTTTCGCAATATATTCTTTTTTCGCCAATTCTGTGAAAAAAAAAAAACAAACATGAAACAAACACACACGGATAGCCAAACGCAGGCACCGTTGCCTGACCGAAAATTTCAACCACCGCGGCTCCGTTTATTATTTCATGCAGTAATGGCCTGCGGTAAAGATGTTCGACATATAATCGTGATTTCGTTGTCCACGAGTTTTGTTTCGTTTTGTTTTTATTACGTTTTTTTTTTATTTTTTTTATTTTCGTTGCGTCCGCGAAATTGACGTTCCATGAAAGCCAGGGGAGAGAAAAAGCGACGGGGAGAAATACAAAACGTTATTCGACACGAACACGTTGCCACGACGCGGTGCGTGAAAAAAAAGTTTAGTCAACCAGCCAATATTGGATGGCCGTTCAAATAATTATATAACAGGGTTTTGATATCCCGTTTCGATAACTTTCATGGTTTCGCGTGCTCTTGTTTGTTCCATCGAAACATTTTGTTACGCTAAGTGCCTTCGAACTTTAATTAACAGGTATTCGTTTGTCGGTTTCCCTTCGTGACACAGGGTGTACAGGATCTATTTTGCGTTTCGTCGACGTTTCATCGGGCAGCTGTGGCAAGACTCGAGACGCAAGATCGGAAATTCGAAGTAGTTACTTCGACCTGGCTGCGTTTGACACATCCATACCGACTCGCAACCGCATTGTCTCTCCTTTCCCCAGGACACGCGTCTTTCTCCATTTTCTGTCCGCACCCGCGCCACTTTGCAAGTCGATATCCTGTACTCTTCTTTGAACTCGTTCGGATCTGGACTGACAAAGCTGCGTTGGGCTACCTTTTACTCTCTCTGTCTTTCCTTTGGTATTCCATTATTTCTGATATTGGAGAATGGTAGAATATTTTATAAAGTACCTCCTCTGTACTTGTAACTGTAGCAATAAGGAAATTTGGAAGAGTTTTCTGGCTAAGAACGCAGAGTTTCTCAGTGGAAGTGTTTCCATAGTTTTTCCTTTGTTTCTACATTAATTAAATTTCCCAATCTCAAAATTATTACTTCGAAAACGTAGAAGTTTTCAAAATTGTTCGCTCGAAAGCAAAAGGAAAGGAATTACAAAATCCACAAGGTAGGAAAGTAAAGAAAGAACGGCTGTTCAAAGTGGAGCCACCCTAACGAAGAACTACCACAGAAAAGAGAATTGAGAAACTTGCTGGAAATCAAACTTCAAAATTCCGTGAACGTTGAACGATATCGGAATGTCTCGAGGTTGTTAGCGATCGTTAAAGAGCCGCACAGGGCATATTCGCCGTCGCGACGGAGCAAATGAGGCGTCCACACGGTTGCAAGGTGGGCGACGCACTCGTTTCTCGTCTGGCGGATCGCTACCGACGCTGGTTTAATGGGAAAAAAGCGCTCTTCGTCGTGGGCGACGATAATTGAAGCCCTGCTCTCTCTCTGTGGGTCCACCACTGGAAACAAGCACCCTCTGCTTCCTTATTTTCTTTCGCGAATACGTCTCGATAAAGCGTCTTTGACTGTTTCTCCTCCCACTTCGAAATCAGCTGCTGCAGAAATACTTTTCGTTAATACATTTACTAAGCAGTTAACCGAGTATCGATAAAAAAAAAAAAAATTGAAAACACAGTTCTCCACCTTTGAAACACGGATACACGTTTCGTTCTGGTATCGTCGAACACTTCTCGACACCTTGTCGTAGCGTCGTAAATAAATACGTAAAAAAGAGAACGACTGGGAAAAAGGAAAGCTGCGCGGAACGATAAAGGAGGAGAGATAGAGAAAAAAAAGGGAACGAGTCCGTTTCAATCAACGCGTATCGGAACGCGGGACCAGCAATCGTCGCGAGCGTGCCGATTCAATTAAACGAAATCGAAGTGCAAAACAAGTTTCGTTCTTGGCTTACGGTCGTGTTCGTCGTCGTTCGAAAATAATAAAACGAGACGGAGGGGAGGGAACGAAAAAAAGAGGGAGGAACAAGCGTTGGCGAAGAGAAAAAAAGGCGGAAGGGGTGGTTTGGGGAGAAGGAAATTCCTCCGGCTACACGTTTGTTTGACGGACGTTCCTCTTGGGGATTCTTCTCGTTATTGGCCCAGCTTTTTATTTTCCGGCTGCTTTTGATATCCTTCGTGATATTCCCGCGGACTCTCCGCGAGCGTTTAAACGCTCCTCAAAGCGCCCCCCCCCCCCCCCATTTTGTGCGCTTTTTTCTCCCACTTGGTTTTTTCTGTGCGCGCGCGTGCCAACGAAACTCGGTTAATAATTGTATCGTCTGTTTCTGGTTCCAACGAGCCCGGGATTGCTTTTCGAGGCAAGCAGCTTTTCATTTCGGAATTGGACGCGCTTTTGTGCGGGTTTTGCGCGCGTTACCTCCGTTTGTTCGACGTTGAAGTCATAAGAGATTAAAATACGCGTTTCAGTTTGTTGAACATTAAAGAAACTCGATGGGAATACGGGTTTTATGAAATCAGTTGTACAGGTTATTCTTCGACGATTGCCACGGGGGTTCCTGCCCGTATAATAATTAAATATCAATTATAATCCTTGGTTGATGATGCGCAAAATATAAAATTTCATATCGTTACTGTACTTGAGCAAAAAGAGACGCAGAACTGGTCTCGTTAATTAAAATTCTATTTAATATCGCGAAAAACTAGTCGCAGTTCCATGTTTCTAGGGCGACCAAAAAAAATTCCAATTCGAGATCGTAGGTGTTGCAGTGAAAATCCTTCGTTATCAATCGAAATTGGGACGAAAATCATGGAAAAAGCTATCGAGATTCTCCCACTCGCATATTTCTTCATCGATGATTGCTCTGCTCCCACGGTGGCAGCGTTTCGAGGCAAACACGCGATAAATGGAGGCAAGGCAGTGTATAGACGGTAATGACAACAGCGATCGCACGATTATTTGCGGTTGCAGGGAATTTTGAGTGCGCCGCTTCGTTGGGAAGGCAACGTATCGAATCGTCATCGATAGGTACCTCGAATACGTTCGATTATTCGCTTATTGATGCGTGCTGGCCTCGTTGTCAGCGCACAGGTGGCTCATAAACGTCCAATCGAACGTTTAGTTGCAGATTGCGACTGCGGATTCAATCTACATCGGGTATTTTAACTCTATCCCTCTTTTCTCTCCTAATTTCCTTTCGTCTATTCGCGCCTGGTTATCGATGACCGTATTTTTGTCACAATCGTGCCTAGAATATATCTGGTCCTTCAATTTTATCGATTTCTCATAGATTGCTGCTATTAATTCCTTAATTGTAATCTACACTACGCGTGTATTCTTCTCGTGATGTATCCTTTGGTGCGAAGTGGTTCGCAAAATATTTCGAGCGAAGAAATTCTCTGCACTATAGATTTCGAATCGCATAGATTTAATTTCGACGTTCGCGAATGCAGGATCAAAAATACTAGGACGTTCGATACGGTTCCGTTTGTGACATGGGGGGTAGAAACAGAGGCAAGCAGCGCAGTCAGAAATCGCAGCCATAGGTAAACCGTTCGCTAAGCAGCGTCCACGCATCCGGCTGTCGGAAGAGAGCTATCAGCTCGGGCAATTAGACAGGGCCGTGCTTACCATCCGATCGATCCCTAATTACATTTACCTGTAGCTGCTGCATCATCCTGCGCCAACTTGGCTGATCACGGACACGCCTGATCACGCTGATGCGTGTCCGTGTGCGCGTCCAACGCACACGGTAACTACCCTCAGACCTGTTCCAAGTACCAATCCTCGCTGCTCAGCCATTACGTTTGTCCCTCTTTTGGGTTCTTGACGCGAAGACTCGCGCATTTCCCGTTTCACGTTTACGCTAGCCCAGTCTAAAGTTTACGATGGTTTACCAAGATCGAATCGAGGAAGATTTCGAGTGAATTTCTTGAAAACTTCAAATACCATTGGGATCGTACGATACGATTATTTGAGGGTGGATTCGAAATTAGTTTCGAGAGACACATTTATTTCAGAAGTGAAATATCGAAAATCTAAAATAGAGACGGTATTAGATTACCATTAGATTTTCCATTAGACAGTGTTATATGTATAATACTCTATAGCGCTAGTTGCTATTATTAGATAGCATTGTTATACGATGGCATTACTATATCGCGCTAAGTAGCATTGCCATCCCAGTATTATGCAACCTAGTATTATCAGAGGTAGTATTATATCAGATGCTATTACTGGATCCAGTGTTATCAGTCAGAAATGTATTGAACGTAGTGCATGGTAGAATTTAACCCTTTCTTTACAATTTCAGTGGTTTGGATTGCTCTCTGATTAATAAACTATGTAGATTTGTGTTTAGAACGAGCCAACTGCAGAACTTTTGCAGACAATCTGAATATTACCCACAGAGTGGTTTTGAAAATATTTTTGCCAGTCAAAAATTCTACTTACGCGTCGTTTTTATTACACGATTTACTTGTTTCAATAGTGCCAGTAAAAATTTATTAGATTTTAATTATCGTCATTTAACGGTCGTTAAACAATGAATCATTGCAACGTGGTATCCGCGAAAATTAAAACCATTTCAGAATACAATTAACACGCGCGTGCGTGCACGCGTCTGTAAACGATTATAACAACGCGCTAAGAAGTGTGTGAATTATTAGCGAGCCCAGCGAATGCCGCTTCCGGTGGTCCAATTAAACGGAACAGAACCACAGCGGTCCCCATCGCGCTCCTACCCGATTTTATTAATACAGAGACGAGCGAGTCGCATGAATGTGATTACAAATGAACGATATCGGACGTCCGCGGCTGTGCAATCGGCGGAATTCAAAAATTAATTCGCAGCTTTACATAGTTTACGAACTTGTTCCACGCGCTTGGGACGAGGGATGCCCGCGACTCGGGAAACGATATCGGGGGCAAACTTTTCTCAATAAAAGCCCGCCTTCCCCGTTTAATCCTGGCCGTGGAGGTTGCGCACAAATACGCTTAACGAAAAATAAAAGAAGAAGATAAAGGGAAATATAGAAAAATATCCAACCGCAGATTTTAATATCGCGACGAACTTCGTGGCCCGTTCAAAGTTGATCTCCGTGCGCCCTAAAATTAATTCGAGGCGATTTTGTTTCTAGAAAAATGGTGCCACGATCGTCTTACCGTTCCCAATCGATTTTCTGATGTTTCCAAAGAACGTTTACAGGGAAAGACGCGAAACTGATTGGGAAACCCGTGGACGCGAAGCGAGGGGAGCTTGAATTCGAGTATCCAGCGACGATCGTTGGAGATTTTTGCACGGTAGGCAGTGCTGCGCGCGTATTCGAGCATCGTCGGCCTAAGTCGAGGCTCCCTTAAGCGCCTTGTGGTCGCCCCGCGTAGGGGTGGCTTCAGGCTGTGTTATCGTAAGCCAACAGGCAGCCGTTCGCAAAGGGTTGATAGCGCTCCACCCCCGTGCTGACTAATTAGAATTCCTTCTCAGCGATACGTAATCTCGGCTAGGAAATTAAGCGGACGGGTGGCACGCTCGAAAAACCTGACGCCGCCCGTTTCGAATCGTTCGACGAGTCCAATTCCATCCTTTTCTCGTCGCGGTTCTGATTTTTCGCATCCCGTGACTTTTGAACGCGACCAGCGTTCGAGAACGCCGTTATCGAGTGAACTTTCTGTGACGAGTGTTAATTGTGATACGACTTTTACCAGGATCGTGAGTTAAGTACGAGCTCGTGTTAATTGTGGTATACATGCTCAGTTTGATTCGATTTCTGGACAGATCGAGTGGAGAGTTTGAGTGCAGAAGAACATTGTTACATAAACATCGAGGATACGAGTGGTGGTCTCGTTTAGACGCTTGGATGCAGGATGTTAGCTTAGAACTAATATATTCTTTCCTATTTTTAACTGTAGTATTAATTGTTTAATAATTACTGGGGACCTTTCTTCATTAATCTGTTACTAACAATATTTCTTCCGAATAGTTCTCTGCTTCTCTAGAACGGCTTTCGATAATGTTTGAACGCGCCCTGTTTAAGAAAAAGTAATGGTATGTTATACTGTTGCAGGTAGACTAAGAAGAGTTGTTCCTTTATTTGCGATATTCGACGGCTTTTTCCCCTTTTTGGGCCCCTTTGTGATCCTGTACCGAAGACATATACCGAGGGCACTTTAACATTTTGTAAAAACAGTCTTTTCGTTTGCTGGATGTCCGACAGCCGACATCCGAGAACGTCCTCCACTTGTGTAAATTATTATTAATAAAATTTCCGGACATCTGTTACACGTGTAATAAATTTACCACCTCTCGATGAAATCTTGTGATCGGACGTAAACGAACGTCTAACATCTGACATTCTTTCAGTCGAACACTGTCTGTTCTTGTATACGAGAGGAGGGGATGTCTGAAAAAAGTGTCTAATAGTTTTTTATTCCCACGAATCAATATTAAGTTTTTCTAGGTGTCCACGGACTCGATTACTTTTTTTAGTCACCCCTCGAGTAAGAGACAGGCCCCTGGCGCAGCGGATCGGCATGTCACCCCGCAGAATCACCACACAGAACAACCCCCAAACACGACACTCTTTCTTTCTCTCTTCTCTCTCTTTCTCTCTCTCTATCTTTTCTCTTCTCTCTCTCTCTGGCCCCTCTGTAACCCGCTTTACTCGTGTCTCTCTGTCTTTCTGTTTCAATCTCGCGTCTTTATCCGAACCGCAATTGCGTTCGTAGACCCCCTCGTAGACCGCCCCTCTGTCAAACGCTTTCGCTCCCCACCACACCATTCTCTGTTTCTCACCTTTTTTTTTTTCGTCCGCCATTTTCTTGGTCGCTTCTTAACCTCTCATATCTGTCGTATTTATGTGTACGTTTTTTCTAACTCTTCTCTTTTCTGTTTTACTTTACAGAGATACTCTGCACAGCGGGCAAAAGGTACGAGCCTCCCCTACATTACAGTTGTTTGTCCTTACTTTTTATTTATTTTTTTCTGTCTCTCTTTCTCTCTCTCTCTCTCTATCTCTCTCTCTCTCTCTGTCTCTTCTCTTCTGTCCGTCCCACTTTCTCTATCTCGTTTGTCTTACTCTCTATCTATCTCTCTGTCTTTCACGTTGTCTCTTCGTCTATCTGGCTCTATTCTCCCACGCGTAACTCTGCCTCCGTCGATCACGGTCACAATCCTCCCTCCTAGAGCTCTGCTATATATGCATAGCGTAGACTCACTCGCCGCTTAGATTAGAGAATCATTACTCTGTCCGCGAGGGAGGGACTGGTTTCAGGAACGCTTTTGTTTTCTAGGGAATGTGTGCTCGACACTCGTCATCGAGAACAGCGAGAAAGGCAAGCGTTACTCGTTACTATTTCCTCTGATAGATCTTTGATCGCTGCTGCTCACTATTTTTTTTTACATTCTAGTCGTGCAAGCCACAGACTAGCCTAACTACGATACAAAGAAGAATAATTATAAAATTGTCGTGCGCAGACACGTCGGAGAGGTTGAGGAGTTGTGTGCGTGAATTAGGGTTGTTAACAATTAGTTGTGCAAGGTTTTCGAACGCAGGATATTTTTCGAACGACAGCGTATTACTCGAAATAATTATTCTGATCGTAGCGAGCAGGATTTTGCGGATCGAGTGGCGTAGTTGAATTTTTTTATTCCACAATCCTTTGGTATTCAGAATTGGGGTGGTACCAATTCTCTTCCTTTTTGGAGTTCTCGATTGGCTCGAGTTGTAGTTCGATTTCTAGTCGACGTGGAGAAACGTCTGTGTTTCTCGATCGTTCCCACGAAAGTCACGGGAAAATCGGCCCCCTCACCCTCCATCGGCGTCGAGCGACCCCGTAAAAGTCGACGGTACCAACCTGCACCCGAAAATGTCCCTCCGGTCTGCCTCGATTCACGTAAGTAGTAATATTTTTATTTATTTTGTTTGAATACGCTTCCCGGGAGCTTTTGCCTGTTCCTGAACGCGGAATTCGGTCTGCCGTTGCCCTGAATAATTGTATTCCCATTTCAACCCCTAAATTTCCGATCTACGAATACATTTCAGTCGTTGCGTGCGTACAATTCAGACGAGTCAAATTTTGCGTACGATTCTGGCAACGACGATACTTGGATCGTCCATATAAAGATCAATTATAGGAAAAAATTAACGTTATTATAGAAAATTAAAGGGTTCATATACAAAAAACAAGGATTTGGTAAAAAATTTGTCCTAAAATCGACAATAAATTATTTCTTTCCGAGAGTCCCCCGTTTCGCTTTGTCACATCGCTGAATAAACTAATACAGGGAAGCTGCGGATACTGTGACGTTTTACTTTGTCCTAACGTTGAATAAGTAAGCACAAAGAGGGCACATTACACATTGTTAACGTTGTACTCGCTCGCAAAACACCCAGTACGCAATTTCGCATCGTTTCGCTGTTAAATAAACAAGGAGGAGTGGAATGAAAAGGGGTGCACAGACGTTATTCATGCATACGTAGACGTGTACGCGCAGAAGATATACAATTTTTCGGTGACTCCATTGGTGGGTGAAGAGAGTCAGCTCGGCGACGCTCGAGAAGGCAGGAACCGCGGAGGGATAGGTCCAGGGGGTGGATCGAACGCGACGTAGAAGACGGTGAATCGTATTTAAATTTCAAATGCCCCTTGAGAAAGCAGCATGGCCGGATATAATCGGATATCCGGACGTTCCCGTGGAAAGCCAGGTATTACGCGGATACCGATTTACTCGGGTAACCAGCTGGAAAGCAACTAGAAATAAACTATTCTCTTCGACCGTTTTATCCACCCCTGTTGCAACGTCTCTCCTTCTGACGTTCGACTCCTTTTTGTATCGAGCTTGACGGAACCAGAGTCGATCGAGAATATACGTTTTTCGATTAATTTTATGAAGCACTGTTCGTTTCAAATTCTATTCGAGGGTCTGAGATAAACAAAAAAGAAAATATTGGGAAAAAAATAATGAAAGTATAGGCGGTGATTGAAAAATGAATTAAAACCATGGCACACGCACCTCACCAATTTATTTCTTGATTGCACTTCGAATAAGAAAAAATGATCGACTTCAAAAATTTTGCTTTCGAAAGTTGTTTTATATGTATATATTTTTTTTTTTTGTTCTCGATCAATTACCCTGTTTCAGACCGTATCACGATTTTTCCTGGCGCCCTGCGCCGGTTCCCCTTTCTCGGAATATCCTCCGATAGATCAATTTTCTGTCGAACTCAGCCGGGGCCGCGTTTCAATTTTTTTCAAACGCAAACGTTCCGCAGAAATGCGCTTTGTGTCGCGTATGCGTTTGACGTGCGCCAATTACCGCGTGTCTTTGCTAAACTCGCCGCCATAATGTCCACGGTTGGTATAATCGATACAGAAATTTTCGTGTCGTAACGATCGACCCTCAAAATCAAACAACCCTCTGATACATATAAATTCATATAATTTTATCGAACAAAATCTGAATAACAATCAGACCTCGAGACTACCCTCGACGAGGATCTAAAATTCGTCTCTAAAGTGGAAAAATGAAATTTACACCGCTCCAAACTTTCACTGGGAAAAAAAGCAAGGAAAAAATCGCGAAATATTAGAAACGAGTTCGAAACGGGCTTTCCTCGAATGCGTTCAGCGGCAATCGAATTTCCGCGGCGAAAAACGGCTGGGAGGCACGGGTGGACGTGTGTCGCCACGGTTCATCAGAACGCGATTGACACATTCCGTCGATATTCCAGTCGATATTCGACGTGCCTCTGTGCCAGCGATAACGAGGCCGCGCGACAAAGCGGCCAGGCCTTTCCTCCACCCGATTACAGAACGCCGGATGCACTCGAGTTTTCGACCGTGTCCCTTTGCCCGGCCCACCCTCGCCACCAAAACGAGCCCTGATCCTTGCTCCATTTTCCGCTGCCTCGCCTCGCCTCGCCATCCTCGATTTCCAGTAGTGCCGTGTCGAGTCCTCGAGGGCTGCGATTAATCTCCTCGAATCGCTAATTAACCGTTTGATGTCGGGCCCCGCTCGCTGGACAATGTTTGCCAACTCGACACCGTCGAGCCTCTCCAGATCCTCTTCGATCCTTGCTTTCCGACGTTCCAAATTTGCTTTATCTATTTCACACGAATTCCTTTCAAGAATTGCCATTTCGTGATATTCTATCCCTAGATCGATTCCCTTCATCAATAAATTGATCAATTTAGAATCTTGTGGAGAACTATCCTGTATGGAATGTCAGCGGTGGTAATATTTCATTCTACGAACAGGGGTTCGAAACTGTCGCGAGAAAACAGCTTCTCCAGGGTGTCGACTGGCACTTTCAAACGTGGAATTTTGCTGAAGGCGATTGACTATGATAATTAGTACTTCGATGGATAATTACGCTTGACACGGTTTGTTTAGGATGAATAGAATTCGTGACGAAGGAATCTCCTCGAGGAGGACGAACTCCATCGTATAATCAATTTCGACCATCTTTGGAAACCCGCATCTATCATCCGCCGCGTGAAATATCCAATAGGTCATCTTCTTTCATCCTTGCGTGGTTTAATCGACCCAAGAATTTCTCCCAGTTAATCAAATTTCTTGATGCTTCCGATGAGGTGTGTAAGGATCGGGTAAGGATGGTCTTCAGGGTATGTACCAAGAGACGTAAGGGTGGCAGATGTGGATTTCGTAGTTGGCTGAGCAGAGATCGGTACACGTTCACACAGACACAGGCAACTCCTAAGGTCGATCACGCGTACCCAAGATCTGACGTCCATTAAAAGCGACCAGTCCACGCATTCAGTTTGCCCATCGATCGGCGAAAGCCGATCTCCTCCGGCTGGCAAGTGAAACGGACCAGCAGGAAACCGGAGAAGCTTAACGGACGTACGTCGAACGTCTGTGCAAGGGCCAGATAATTTAGGTCAGCTTTGGCTCGAGCCATCGGGGTCATGTCCCTCCGCAGGGATGATCATCGCTCCCCACGGTACATAACAATAGTCATTAGCGCGTCGGACGCCCCGTCGATGCTCTCCAAGAAGATCATCACGCGGATAAACGCAGGACGACGAGAGGCGATGTTCGGATAGGATGGCGCGAGGGCTTCGTTTCTTGCTCAGGTTGCTGTCTAAAGACCGAGTCTCGCGCAATAAGGGAGTTTACGAGGGAGACGCGGATGATGCTCGAGGAGGAGGAGCGATATCTCGATTTTCAGAGCGATTTTGGATGTTGTTTAAAATTGCTGTCGCATCTAAATATATTTCTCTACTTTTTCGAGCGTCCAACAGTGATTTTCGGAAAAATCTGTCGGTAAAAGCTACTTTGCATTTAAATTGAATGAATAATTGAATTACTCTGACGTCAAACGCACTCCATTATATTTAGGAGAAATCTGTTGTATTTCGAGTTACTCCAATCTCTGTTTTTTCCATATTTCTAATTGGATCCGCGAGAGCGAGCCTTTTTTTTTTGGCAGATATATGGTTCAGAAGTTCGTTAGTTATTGCAGTAGAACGTATACCATGTAAAACCCTCTCCCGTTGGTGCGTTCTGTATTACATTAGGCTTTGAAACCTCTGGTTTTATGTCGGCTTTGGTAAAAAAAAAAAAGAGAAAAAATAAAATGGAAACCTTTGTTTAATATCGTTACGCGGCTTTGTGCGCGAAATTGGCACGGCATGTTAATTTTTCTGGCAGATGCACCGTATTGCCAATCAAGGAGTTCTTATTGATGCAGAACGTTAGTTGTTATTGTACGATCTTCCATTATCCGAGCGACCTATTGTGCTTGAAACATCGCGTTGCATTTTCTATCAGAACTGGAATATTATCGACGCTTTTGATTCGTATACGCTTGTACACGTTCGTTATTCCGTACACAAAAGCATCCAGCTATTTACGTCACAAAATCGCTCCGATTTAACACCAGCATCGTTCCTCGAAACTGCGCGATTTTCCCTGAAAATTCTACAATTACAAACCTAACGATTCGCGATAATATCGCAAGGACGTTATTTCTTTCTTCTGTTTTTTTTTCGAATAATTTACAGAACAAAAGTCACGCGCCAGAGCACGTTTCACGTTTCATCCCTGTATGTAGGTTGGACCCTGAAAGGGTTAACCCTGAGGCTCGATCTAATCCTCCACGGTCTCCGCCGACCATTCCGGGCAGGATGCGCTCGCATCTCATGTTTGAGGATACGACATTCGATGAGGGTCTCCACTTACAGTATTTCTCACCCTCTCTCTCTCTCTCTCTCTCTTTGGGTTCATGCATGCACATTATGTATAGGGCCACGCGCGGATCAGCGCGCCGTGGCGCGCATTAAAAGGAGCTGGACACCTTCATGAAAGATTCAGGCGGGGCCTGAAATACGCGTACACGAATCTTACCGTGGCCACATGCAAAACAACCTTCGCAGACACTTCTGGGTTGCCACGTTAATTAACCGCGGAATCGTATTTCTCGAGTAGGGGATGGATTCTTTGAAGCCAAGAAATAGAAGCACTACAGGTGGAATCATTTATTTATGTCGTTGGAAATCAAAATCTGGGGATGGTGTCCACGTTGGATCACAATTTTGGCACAGTTTTATCGCTGATCTTTGTGTTTTGTGATTGAGGGCAGGATTTAGTTGTGCCGTTAGGTATGTTCACTATCAGAAATGGATTTAATAAATAATTAAATGATTTTACATTCGATTCAATGGACGAACGACACGCATTGCTGGGATTCTCGTCTGTATTCGAAGAAAAGCAGCTCTCAGAGGAACTCCCTTCGCTCCGGGACATGTCCTATTAGCTGAAATGTGAGCCACCCCCGCACCACGCAATTATAATATCCTGTATTATTAAGTCGCTCCGTTCCACGTCTTGGCTGGGCACTTTTGTCGCGTGTTTGCCCGCCTAACGAGGCCGCATGTCCTCCAGACAAACAACGTCTGACGTTCGCGATATTTCCCAAGTTTCGTCACAGCAGCCACTCCTGTGCCTGGCCAAACCAGAGACGCGACATCCTGCGAGGGGGAGGCACCTCCTTTCGACGATATCGTTGGAAAATTACCCCTTAACCAGTCGAAGGTTCTTATCCGTGGAATGGCCCGGAATGCATGATTACTTAAATATGAATGCGCGGGTATTCGAGGTTCAAGCGTTTGAATATTCGAGCGCGTGAATGTTTAACCATATGAATCTCTAAGTACCTGAATATTTGATCCTCTGAATATTCGAGCATTTCAATCTTTGAAAGTGTCAATACTTCAATGCTCGAGCGCTTTAAAGGTTTAAATACGTTGGACGTACGCGGACGTATTTGAACGTTAACATATTTGACCATCCGTATACTTTCTCGTTCTTAACGTCTGGTTACTTAAACGATAATGCGGCGTTAAAGTGTCGGAGGACTCGAACAAAAAATGGCCACTCTTTGAAGTCGACTCTCTCTCTCTCTCTCTCTCTCGAGATGTATTGTTGCGTCGAATTTACCCTGCTCGTTGCCAGAGCAGGGGCCAATTGCTTAGACGTCGATTAGTCGTTCTCGCCGGCGTAAAATCGTCGTAAAAAGGATCCGAAGGCCGTTTCGGATAAGCCTCACGGCTCGCGGAACTCCGTCGGACGACTAATTCCGTCGTCTCGTTTCACGGCCGCGTGCCGTTCTTTGTCTTTCAACGCCGCTTTTAGCGGCGCGCAAACAATCTTGGCGCAAAATTACCTTCAGCCACGGTTATTTGTCGGGGCGTGGATCGAGAGGGCGAGCCCGCTGTTGCGGAAAATGAAAGTCGCCCCCGACCCTACTTTCTTTCAAGGAGTTCAACCCGTTCCCAGCCACCCCCAGCGACGCTCGTCGCGTGCGTGCGCGCTCGTGCGACCCTCTCGAAAACACCCGGCGACTCTGACTTAATAAGCTGCGATGCGCCACTTCGACGGCGCTCTCTCTCTCTCTCTCTTTTCTCGCGTTAGAGCACGCTGCTCCTTTTAGCGTCGCTAACTTTAACGGCGCGAGTTGCAAACTCGCCGTTCAGGCGAGGTCTCGAATTTTTTTATTCTCTCGTGCGCTCGTATGATACTGCCCCGTCGATCGCGCTACCATTTACAGAGAATGGACTGGCAGGAGCCGCGAATGCTTACGTGGCTCTCGCAAGGCACAAAGGGGTTGCAACCCTCTTCGTTAACGTATTAATTAACGTCCCTGTCGCGATACGGAAGGCATAAAGACTTCGTTAGAACCAGCCTTCGCGTCGACGTCAAGTTTCGTCAACATTTTTCCTGCTCCCTCGAAACCTCCTTTTAAAGGTAATACTTTAACGTACCTCGGATCCTTCGTGCACGCGCTCTCTACTTAAACTCGTAACATTTCGATTTCACGGTGTAGTAAACTAGGTACAGTCGAATTCGTCGCGAGGCGATCGAGGTAACGATAAAATTATACGTATTGTACGATCGACAAAGAAGCCCGCGGTTCTCCTACGGCTCAGCGTGTGTTATGAAATTACGAGCGTGTAGTAACAGTAAAATCTGGCATCACGGAAGCCTCGCGAGATCTCCGCCGCCGTAAATTTAACGCGATCGCAGTAAAATTGCCCCGACTACCTCTATTAACTTCCAACCGCGTTCTTCCATCCCTCCGACCAGGGTGGATTCTGGCGAAAATTAACGCGTGGGAATCTCTTTAAACAAACTAGATGCGTTTCTACTATAATTCCAGACTCGATCCGAGTACGCAAGTTTGCGATGAGAATCATGTTTTACGCGTTCGAAGACATTTACCTCGCTTCTAACATCTTCAAAGTAAATACTATCCTTTGAGTATTATAGAGAATGGAACGTCAAATAGCTACCATCGTAGTGTCTAATTTGATCGATAGATACACTCTGAAGAACGACATATTTTCACTTGAAAACTCGTTCAGTAGATAGAGAAAACCGTGTCCTTTAAAACGTGTTTCGTTTTATCTCGTTATCTCAATCCGTTCCCAAGATATAGACCCTCAAAGTCGAGCCTATGAAACAGGGATGCTGTCAACGGAGCGACTTACTCTTTTTCCTGGAAGAGTGCGCTAGTGGTACGCTAGAGAAGTACTCTAATTAGCGTGCGTCACAAAATTTAGCGCGGTGCACGCTTGTGATCGGTTAGCATCGCTAAGCGCGAGCGAGAGGTTCGAGCGCGACAGTGAAAAATTAGATTCCGCTTCCAGCGGCGATATCTCCGGAACGGGAAGTCGGATCGGAGTGATTCGAGCGGCATTTTAAAGGGGAAGCTTCTCCGCTTCTAACGACGTCAATTTCAATACGCTGCGGTTATTTTTTGCAGACTTATGGAACATTGAATTTGCAATTTTTTTTTTACCACAGTTTAACGAGGATTGCAGACTACAATTTTAATTACGTCCATTGCCATCTCGGAAATCATGTTCAATTATTTTTCTCCGAGTGCAGCCCCGTGCGCAACACTCGACGATAGTTATTCATAGAGAATACATTACGGGGAAGCTGGCTTTGATCTGAAACGGAGTTCGAATTATGCAGACCTCCTCTCCGTATTCTGTACACGCTCGCGAGGCGTCTGTTTCTCGAGTGACGTACGCCTCGTACACGTACACGTACACGCGCGCATAGAGAAACACGATGGAAGCCTAACCAAAGCTAAACTGCATTAGTCCTGAGGAGTAATACCGGGAAATATGGTAGCTATCAGAAATTCGGCAAGGGCTTATAAAGCCCTCTCGCGTCCACGCGTAAGTCTGCATTAATGGGTTTCGCGTGGCCCCGTTTTCGTTACGAACGTTTGCTTTTATTCGCGATCGCGCGACGAACGCCCCGTTGCCCCGTCGACGGTCTTTCCAGGGACTCTGTGAAACGAACGGAACCGAATCGCGCGGCGCATTTGCTTGGAAAATTTCCTATAACTCCATTAAATCAGATCATCCGGCACTTGCCGCGCTTTTCACGTCCAGCGTACGAGTCCGCGAGCGTTCCACAATTTATTTACGGGCCCAACGTTTGGAAACGCGAACGTTTATAAATTTCGCAGGTAACAGGATTCGCCGCGGGTAATTCTGCGCTGGTGTGCGAACGGTTTTTAGGCAAACAAGCCCAGGCTCGGCTGCTTTGTTCGAACGGTTTCGAATTTCGATTGCGTTACGGCCCGCGGTCTGACCTGTTAAGCGCACACACCACTGACGCAGGGCTGCTTGCGTCAATAATCGCAGGGTCAATAATCGTGTGATCACCGTGCGATTATGGACTCGTCTCGAGCGTTACGAGCGCATATTAACCGGTGATAACGCGAGGCTTGTCAAGTCGCACCCTCCCCGTTACGTTTCCTCTTTCTCCATCCCCTTTTCGTTTCTCCAACTAGATCCGTTCGTTAGTTTCGAATGTCCAATTATTCGCGAGCAAAGAACGAAGTTTAAAAAGTATATATAGAGGACGATGAAATACAAGGTGCCATTAATATTTATTTACGACACCCGTAGCGCGGTTATGAGTCGCGGCAGGTAGCAGAGATATTCAACGACGGAGTCTCTTAATTCAGAAAAATTCCGGGAGGGCTATTCACCGTGATTTAAAAAACAGTAGCCGAAGCTTGTTAATATGTATAACGCAATCACACGACCGATAAACGTTTTTTAGCCGCATCGACGGGCCCGTCGCGCACCTTAAATATGCATAAAGCGTACGATGCCCCTGAACGGCGTTCGTCAACGCTTCGTTTATTCAACTTAGCCGCCGTCAAAGCCTGGATACTTAAACATCGAACACAAAGCCAACTTATCTCGCGTTAGATAAGAAACATTCGGGACACGAACAGAAATTTCATGGCAAAGCATGGCTCGAAGACTTGCAGAGTGATTCGTTGGTCGCAATGTCGATGCTAATGAAAATTGACGCGTGAAATGTAAGTTTGTTTGAATTCTTAGACGCAAATTAAGACTGAGAAGGATGTCTGCACGTTTCGATAGAAAATCTCGATAGAACTATCGAATCTCTTCGATAGAAAGTGTTCTTCTTTCGATCTCTTAAGCATGAACGTCAGCCATTTCGAACGAACTTGAAACGACTCGAAGCTCTAACCACGCGAAGGTGTTGAAACGATGGTCCGTCGAATAGGGCGCGCGTGAAGGGCCCCGTGGGAACAAAATGGCCGGCAGTTATGGCACACGGTTGCGTACTGGTCCAAGCCCAGGGGGTTGATACGGTTTCTGGTTTCTATTGGCAACGAGATATACAGTAACGCGGCGAGGCCGCAGTATCCATAACAGGCAGCGTGATCCTTTCGAGACTGGTAAATTGGAGCCGTGATACACGAGGTCGGATCGCTTTTCCAAATTGAATTTTCCGGGCTGCTTAAACGTTCCCAAACTCCCTTTTGTTTTCGCCCGGGGGGCGCGATCGACCGCGGCATCGCGAGGATATTCGCTTCCGCCTGTGCCTGACGTGTAAAATCGCCGATGGATGCGCGAACGCGTCGTTTCGAACCGCGTTCGCTTTTTTTTTTCACCCTCGTCGCGGTTCGTCGACGTTCGACGAGGCTCGCGGAAACTTGGGTCAACGATTGCGGATCTCTGTGCGATGCTTCGATACTTCGCGTGCCGTTGGCTGTGCGTTTGCTTGCCTTTGTGGAAGGATTAGCAATTTTTGACTGCGAAAAAACAGTGGAATTTCGATCAACTGTGAATTCGATAGAAAGTTCTGTAAATATTCTTATTTTTTATCATTTTTAACATTTCTGGTATTGTCTTTGCTGAAAAGTGAAATTCGTTGAAGTACAGTTACCTTATTCGATTCTTATGCGACTGGTTTTGAAACGAACAGTATCGAACATTTCACGAGGAACCAGTGAAATCGCTTGCAAAGATTCGCTCCATCGCGAGAGGCATCAAGGGAAGGGAATATCAGTTTCCACCTGGGCTAATCGATAACGTCGAACGGCCCGTTAACGACGCCCAGAGCAGGCTGTTCTTAACGACGACAGACGAGGGGTAAGAAAAATTCAACGGGCCCTGGGAGTTACGTAAACCCGCAGCTATTTACTTATCCAGCTTTTGTATTCTCTACCTGGTGTATTCATCCTTTGTCAGGAATTTCCGTCTTCGATTAACGATATCGATGGCTCGCAGCGGCCCCCTACTCTCCCTTACCCTTCCACAAAAGAGTCGCTGTATAACGCGATATTGTTCGAACAGTCTCCCCACGCCCTTGCATAATTCTCGTTAAACCAAATTTATCCATCGTTTGCGCGTGGACTCGTCTGAAACGGAGCCTCCCTCATTTTTATGCCTGCGTGTTCCGCCATTTTGGTACCGCCAAGTTCAACGCCATCCTCCCTGGACAAGTTGTGCATTTATCGAGTGTTAAAGAGAAATTTTCAATCGAAGTACAGAGGGAAGAGCTCGAGATACGTTCTCTCGAAGCGTAAATCGAGAATTTTCGAGCATTCTACTGCGTTTGGACGTTAGTCGCGCGTTGAACGAGGGTTAAGCGGTCGAGCGGAGAACGCGCAACGCGAGCAACGTCCGACACGCGTCCAGGCCCATTAAAACGTGACAGGGTGATCGGTGCGCGCGCGCCGTCGGATTGAAATTATCAACGAAACGTCGAGAATCCCCCTGTAAACCGTAGCTACGGCGGGTTGGAGCGATCTAAGCCTCGGATTCTGGGGAGAGAGAGAGAGTCATATTGCGATTCGTGGGCGTCACGGGCCAATCTCGCCGCAATACTGACGCACTACGCGATTCCCTTTGTGACTTAGCTAGACGGCCAACGTCACCGGCGTTGATTGTCCATACCGCGGCGCACAATATCGGATTTGCTTTGGAGACGACACCCGCTGACAGGTTGATTGCGAGCATCCGAGGCTGATTCCGAGCCAACTTAGCCGGATGGATTCGATGCTCGCTGCGATTCACGTAACTTTGAGAAATGCATCCGCCTCGCCATCTATTTGCGATGGCCCGTTCGTCCGGCGCACAGTTCGCGAAATAGTTTGCAGCGCGGCGGGAAGGACACGCGCGACGATACGTAACCTACTGAACTCCACGATTTCTAATTTCGTCCTATCGGTTTCCAGAATCCGTGAACCGAGATTTTCACTGGTTTCTGTTGTAGAGCAGCTATAGACAGAGACTTGCACCGTTATTTTATCTATCCAGCCTTGTTTTCACCCTTATCTCTTTTAATCGTCGAGGTGCAGAGAATGCACCACTCGACTGTCACTCGAATTTTGTGACGAAGTGAACCTTCCTTTGCAATATTTATTTACTCGATTATCAGAAATCACCGAATGGTTACACTCTGGCGCGTAGCAGAAACGATTCTAGGAAAGGATTTCAGATGGAACTCCCACGCTATCGCAGTTTCAACAGAGTCCGCAACCATTACAACCGCACCAATCCACCTGTATCGATCGAAAATTCTGAGCCTGCACGTACACACCCGAGCACAGCTCCCAGGTCCACCTGTAACTTCGAAACCTCCCACCGAAAAATCAACGCGATCCATCCCTCGCTGCGCACCGTCCACGCACCGTTCGCGCGCGTGCACGGTTACTCGCGTTTAATCGGGAGCAAAGCGCCGCGGGGGTGCGCGCCGCGAAATTTCGCCGGACATTGTAACGGCGCTCGTTGTTGCGCCGCTAATAATAATCAACTGGCCCACCGTTTGAAGTGGCTGCATTGTTAATGAGTCGCGTAATTAGCCTGGCGACTGGATCCCCGCGAGTGCCGGGCCTGCGTTTGAAATTCGAGCCGCCGGCGCCGACGTCAAATCCGCGTTTCCGCCCGCCTCAACCCCTCGAACGCCACCCTCGCGTTTAAACGGGGACTCTGACGTAAGGGCTGGCTGGGAATCGTTCGCGGATTTTTTTCTTTTTTTTTTTGAAGCACTCGCGATACCTCTGCCAAAGGACTCGCAGGCATTCGAGGAATTAACGAAGCTACGACCGGTTGTACCGAGCGGTGAGCTGTATTTTGCATTTGCCCAGGTTTTTGTTGCTGTACAAACGTTCTCCGTGGTTCTACGCTCTCTTGATGCATGCTTGCGTTCTCTAAAATGATTTCCTTTTCCATTTAGCAGGAGAAATTAGATGCGCACAAGTTTTTCTTAATGCTTTGCGATTTTTCTTCTGTTTCCTCTTCTTTTCTCGCAAGTGCGATCATGAAGATCGAAGAGGGTGGAAAACTATCGTTTATTTCTCAGAATTGCTACTATTCGAGTATGAGGATACGATAAAAGCTGGGAAATGAAGATTTTTAACACTTTTTTTATCGCGCAGAGGAATCTGCCATTCGATCTTGTCGCCTGTTTCGAGAGGGACTTAAATCACCGCGCGTTGCAACAAGAACGATCCGTTATCCAACTCGAAACTGTTCCGCTTCATTTTTCCCGGGTGTAATCGCGGAAATCGCGAAACGAATCTTCCCCAGTTGCCGCGTGGCCGAGCGAAGACGCGGGTGCGAAACTCGCGGCTGTATTTTATCCGGGAAGTCGAAGGAACTCGGCCACTTCGCGTGATTACGCCCGCGTCGCGATTATTTACGTTCCGCGGGATTTCCGGCCGCGTCGTCTTATTTTCCGCGGCCGGAAACTCATCGGAACTTTTCGTTTTTCAATCCTATCCCCGCCGCTGTTGCCTGGCGAGCAACAGTCCCGTTGATTTCGCTCAACTGTTGCAGCTTCCAAAGTTTCCCCCCTGCCTTCCTCAGCCAGTCACTGGGTCGTACTTTTCCCACGATATATCACCAGCACGCTGGAAAAATAGAGTTCTATTTCGGGTGGATGTGCTCGCGAAAGTTAGGCAATTTTTGCGCATTCTGTTTTTTCAATTAATTATTGTTGGTTTGGTGATTTCTTTTCCTTTTATGCTGTGTATTGCGAATGGGAAATTAAATCGTTGTACGTAAAGTACAGAAAAATATTCCGAGTTCCCTGTACGTGCGTTTATCGAGGGTTTGCTTGTGCTCCTCACTAGACCCAGGTTATCCGTAGTCGTTCGTGATTTGGTGGTAAACTGTTTGCAAAATCCTTGAAAGATGTAGTCTTCGTTGAGAAAGTAGTCGCGGTGCTCTTTGATCTTCTAATCAACTAATTAGCGTACTTGTGATGTGCCTCGCGTCTCGTTTGCGTCGCGTGACAACGGTGTAGCTTTGTTGGAAGAGGTTCGAGTGGCTGCTGGATCCACCAAGTGCTCGTCGTTTCATGTTTAAGAAGAGGATCTCTAATCGACTTGTTGGACAGCAATTTGTAATTCAGAAAATTACATCCCCCCTCCCTTTTGTGTACGATAACGATGCTCGAAGACAAGCGCAGGAGGAGGGTATTCGAACGCTTCAGGAACGCGTTCGCCATTAGAATCGTGCGTGCGCGTTCCTCGACGAGGTGCGTCGATCGATTTTGCCTGGCACGTTTGAAGAACAACGGATACTTTCGCTTTGTCTCGATCCCCGAAAAGAGGGTCAAAGTGCTTTAGAGGCTCGACTTTGATTCCACGGAGCTTTGTCGTTCCTTCAAAAGCGCGCGCGAAAGCTGGGGAATGTCGAGGACGAATCGGCGCGCATGAAATTTCGCGCTCTTTGAAGAACGCCCACCGTTCTACGTTTGAGGCTCTTGTTCTGCATTTTTCCTTCCCTTTTTATTATTATTATCACTCTATCGCGTGTTACTCGCCCAGACAGCGTGTTGAGGCGAGCAAAATTTCCTCGAATAATACTTTTCTGATTACATTTCAACGAAAGGAATTCATAATTTTTTAGCCATTCGAACAAATTCGTATTTTATCTATTCCTTATACTTGTATTGTCCCTATTTTTGGTTTTAATTCGTATAATAAATGTAGATTAAGGACAAAACTAATGAACGCAGAGCAGCAGCAGGATTACGGTCCGTCTGACCACATAGGTTCCAACTCTACTTGCACCAAACGTTCCTTTCACTCGCAAGTATCTCGTAACTCAATGCTGCGCTCGATACTTTATCGCTGTGCGATAATATCTCGCGAATAAGAATGATCGTACACGATCTAGCACGATCGTACTGACAAATATCACTTCGCCAAGTGATTTCCATTGGAACGGTCTCGCTTCATCATTCTGCGAAGATGTATTCTAAAATCGATAGCTTTCCTCTCGAATCGCGAAGTCGAAGGCATTGCGAATCTTGCACCAAAGTACCAATCGATGTATTTGATATTTTTAACGACCAGACGAGGCGTCGCGCGTTTCGTTCGCAGCCACGGAACTCCTCGAACGATCCAAAGTTCACGTGAACGCTGCGATCGAGGGAGGAAAGTCCCTGGCAAGTCGAGATCGCAACGCGGCTTTTTGCCGCGTGAAATCGACAGGCTCGACCGCAGCTTAACCGTGGCAGGGAGCCGCCTGGAACCGCACGGAACCGCAGCTAGGGTTGAAACCAACCCTTGCCCACCTCATTCGCCTTTACTCTCGGCCTTCATCCTCTTCTCGGTCAGCTGGCATCAAAGCGGAACGATGCTGCGCGGAGCGCAACTTTTTTCCCTGGTTGAGAGGTCTTTTTAGCGACGATTAAGCGCCGTTTCCATTTGCGTTTCGTACGTGTGTGTGTGTTTGCGATTTCGTGGTTTTTAAAGACGACGATGACCAAACACGTTGCGAATACTGGCAAATCTCTGACAAGAATCGCTTGGTCGTAGAATACTCGAGCTGAAAGTTCCATTTGATTGCTTCAACGCGTTGTTTCCATTTGCGTTTCGTACGTGCGTGTGCGTATGTGTGTCTCGTGTTTGCGATTTCGTGGTTGTTAAGGATGACGATGATCAAATACATTGAAAATACTGGCAAAACTGTGAGAAGAATCGCTTGGTTACAGGATATTAGACTGTACGACTGTTCGAGCTGAAAATTCCATTTGATCGCTTCAACTGTCGAACAACCGACTCCTACATCGCGGCAAGAACTATCAACGAGTGGGATCCTTACCCAGTCGTCGTCCCTTCTTCCCTCGAGCGGCAAGAAACACCGGCTCCGCTAATTGCAGGAATAACGAAGGAACTTCCGTTTGCACGCGGCTGGCCCGCAGCTGTTCGCCTCGTTACTCCATCAGCTTCCACCCCGCCCGCGTCCCTGTGTTCATAGTTATCGCGATCCGACGCCGTGGCACGCCACTCCTTCGTTTACAGCGATATTCCCTTGTGGTCGCGGTGCCAACGATGAATCTGCTCGCTTACTGTTTTGCGCGCCATCTACGCCGCGAACTTACCCCCGTATTGTTCGTTGGCCCTGCGTTAACAAGCAGAAGAGATGGTAATCTCGTGCCAGCAGCTAGAAAGAAGGGTCTGATCGAGGCTGCTTCTTGCAGTCTGCACGATGGCCCCTCTCGTCGCTGCGAATGGGGCAGCTAGTTAATTCGACGCGAACTTCTGCTTGTTGGGCTAACGTTGCTTGGGGTGGGTTCAGTATTGTGCTTTTTCGAGTGGCTCGTCGAGGCGAGCACTGTCCACAGAAGCGCGGACAAAGAGGATTCTTTGATTGGGTCAAAGGTTTTCTTGCGCTGGAATTTTTGGGACAAGTCTTAAGCTGATTGTTTGATCGTTGCAAAAAGGGGTGGCTGTACGCTTTTCGAGCAGGTTCGTTAGGGTTTCGAGTGTCCTCTGTATGTATTGGATCAATTAACAAATGATCGCAAGAAGTTCCTCGCGTGTGGTTAGTTTTACAAATAATTTGATGAAGTTTTTTCGAGGCACTTCAGTTGGGCCAGGTTTTGTGAACTTCTTCCAAGGTTCGCATCTCCCGTCCACTTTCCAAGCTCATTTACGTTCCGCGTTAATGAACAGCTAATTACAAGACGGATGAAGTTTCTTTTCGAGTTGTTGATTATTAAGTACTCGCTCCGCAGCTCGAACTTCCATTACATATTTTCATGCTCATTACAAACCGCGATTACTCACAGTCGAGACGCAAATGGTTTCCATCCGAGGGAGATACCTCGGACGCCTCGTTGAATCAACGCCATTTTTCTACGGCCACAGACGAGGCGCGATGCATTACTTAACCTCTCCACCCATCCATTTTGCAGCTCCTGTCCACGAGAGCGGAGAAGAATACCACTCGAACGTACGAATTCGAGTAACGAGCGAATTTGTCATTATCTACCCGCCATATTTCATCGTATCTTTATCCAAAGCGGAAGTTGAGGTTACACGCGACAGAGAAATGCGAGTCCCGGGTTGGTTGATCCTTAAAGGACTCCGTATCTCTGGTTTATAATCCTTCAAACGAGAAACACGAACGTTTCTTCCCACAATTTTTTTCGCTTAAAAGTGGTCTCCCTCGCGGATGACACGTTCTCGAAAGCTGCTTCGGGTTTTCAAGGGGAAATTAAGGGTTGTTACTTTCTGCGGGGACGCGGTACCAGGGATGAGAAATATTCCGCGCTGGAATTGAAATTTTTCGTACACTTTTAGAGGGATTATCGCGTTGTTTTCCACTTCTCGAATACTTGCTGCGGTGGCTTTCTTTCCAAGAGGTCTTCTAATTAGAATTTCTAACTTGCGCATGTTCCTGGCTCATTTCTTTTTCCTTTCGTGCAATTAAAACGACGGATGCTCTTCTCGTGGACTTTTTAATTTGTTTCGGAGATTTTTACCTGCTCCGTGGCGATACGTCTCTTCTGCATTAAAATGAGTAAAATTCAGTAACTTCGTTTCCTCACGGTGCACCGCGAATAGAAATTTCATTTATTTCGCTAGTTAATCGAAGTTCTTTTCCCATCTAATACGATACTATAAATACTTTTATTCGAAATCAAAAGAATTCCTACTCGAATCATACTTTTCTCATCGAACCAGCTCGACGCGCGTTTTCGTTATTTTCCTCATCGTTTGAAAATTGTTCACCGTTTGTCGAGGACGCGACTCGTTTCGATTTTCCACGGACGGTCCTATGAATACCATTCATAATCCCTTGGCCAGTCGATTAAATCCGTGGGATTCGAATTTGTCGCCTAAGAGAGGGATGAAAAGAGAGAGAGAGAGTGAGAGAGAGACAGGGGGTGGTTTTGCCTGCGTAATTTGCCGCATGAACGGGGCTCACGTTCCCGCCGCTTCGAATGCCGTCCTTACACACAACGGCCGCGAAACGTTGAACGGAAAACGCTCCAACAGATTATTCGCGGGCTTAAACGTAATTGCAGGTGAAATCGAGTGTCCCTGAAAAGGGGTGAACAAATACCTTCGACCACCGTCGAGTTTTTCGTCTTAACAACGCCAAGCATATATTTCACACTCTTTTTTCTCACTTCTGTTCATTCCATCGAGATAAAACGCTCTCTCCCCGTCCACTCGCGGCATTTTAATATTTATCCCGGCTCGAGCGAGAGATTGAAAAGGGTTATTGATATTTACGAACGCTTGATGGAGATGCATGTTTCAACGCGAACGACAAACATTTACAGCTGTAAAAAACAAAATGCAGCTGGTAATAAAAATTGTAAAGGAATGCTCACGTTCTTTTCAAACTGCTAATGTTGTTCTTCGCATTTCTTTCTTTGTAACGTGACGTTGAACGGAGTTGTACGTCTGTCTTTCAAGGTAGAAAAGAAGCTGGTAAAATTTAAATAGCGCAGCGTTTTTACGCCTCGTTCGCGTCGAACACCCGGTAGAACGCTGGTGAGCTCAGCTTTACTGTGAAGGAAACGTAGCTCGCGACCGTTCTCCCTCATCATCCGCCTCCTCCGCATCGTTTTCTTCGCTTCTGAATCACGGGCAGATCTCGTGTCACTGTCTCGACGTGCCCTGCAGTGTAGTTGTACACACTGGCCTGAGACAGATTCTGTATTACGCACACCAGAGATTCTCAGTTTCGGACAGCGTCAGCTGGGAACGGAAACGGCGAGGAACCGAGTCGCTGGTGTTCCATTCGAAGACGCCATCCGCTGTTCGCTTCGAGCAGTCGAGTCGAGATTTAAGTAATAATTTCAGTGGTATTAAAGGGCGAGTTCGCAAATCGATTTGCGATCGCTAAAAAGAGGTTCGTTCGGTGAAATCTTGCAGTGTTTCGTGAAGAAAGATATCTTTGGAACGAAGGATATTCGATGGCTTGAGAATCGCTGACGTCCAACCGCGATGCTCGCATGATGAAAGCTGCAGGCTACCATTTTGCTTACGCTCCTCCGCCTGTCCATATTATTGTTCGTGACAGTGACAGAGCGTCGCTGGATGGCGTCTCGTATCATTGGTTGGTCCCTAACGCGATATTTGCATCGATAAAATTCTGTTTCGAGCATTCTCGATAGTACGAGACGCTGATTATTTGGCTAGAAAAAGGTAATTAGCCGTCTGACGTGATCGAAGTCGCGAAATGGCGATTGGGTACGAAACGAACGGTATCAGAAGGAAATTTCGCCTGAGACGGTCCCAGGGGGAATCGAGCGAATTAGATACAGCCGGATTAGGGGAGCTAACGGGGACATAACGCTGGCTTCGTCCCTCCAGATTTTCAAATATTCATTTTCTCATAGCAGGCTGCATTGGCTCGTTGGGGGTTGCAACGGATTACGGGGCGACGTAGCAACCCACGTGGCACGATGGGACTCCGAGACTTAAGACGATAGCCTTGGGAATCGATTCCATTAATCGAAGCTCGTCTATCGAGCGCTCGATGAGACGCTTCCATCGTTCAGACGGGGTTGTTTCTTGTTCTTAGAAATTGTCGTAGCGAATGTTGAGATGCTTGGACTGATAGGAATTTGGAAGCTTGGAGTCTCAGAGACTTGAAAACTTAGGATTTTGGAGTTTTGAGACTTTCAAGCTTGGTCTCAGGAAACTTAGAAACTGAGGGCTTAGAAATTTGCAATCTCAGAAAATTAGAAGCTCAGAGTCTCAGGGATTTGGAAGCATAAGATTTGAGAACGTGAAAACTGAAAACTTTCAAGCTTGGTCTCAGGAAACTTAGAAACCGAGGACTTAGAAATTTGGAGGCTTAGAAAATTGGAAGCTTAGGATTTGAGAACGTGAAAACCGAAGACTTTCAAGCTTGGTCTCAGGAAACTTAGAAATTTGGAGGCTCAGGAACTTGCAAGCTTGCAACTTGAAGAAGTATCCACGAAATCTCTTCTCAGAGTCGGTCGTTTCACAGATCGCAGGACGGAAATCTCGGGAAGACCGTTTGTTCGAGGGACGATATTCCAGACACGTCCGCGGCGTCTCGATGATATTGTCGGGGGCGACTTGCCGGTGTAATGACTGGGCCGGTCGCAAAAGTGGAATGGAAATCGGGCCAGCATCGATTACGATACGGCCGTGTCGCGTGACAGAACGAGCGTACACGGCCAGCACAATGCGCTAATGCGACACATTGTTCGGCCCCGGAAAAATTGCCGCTCGTTACCGGTGCCAACAATGCAGACACCGCTGGCACACGTAACCCGCGAAAATTATAGTCGATGCTCGAACGACACTGGCCATGCATGCGTGCCCGCTTCGACTGGCTCGGAAGAATCGTCTCGCACAGAGAATTGATCGAGAAGAGAATTTTTATTCAGATACAGCGTTGCTTTGTCAATTAAATCACCATTTCGCGACTTCTAATATTTTAAATAGGCATAAGAATGCCAAATGAAGTTCGAAAGAAGAAACCAGGTTCTCCTAACGCAATCAAAAGTTCAAAATGGACACCATCGCTCGAGGTAATCGTTTGTCACGTCTCGAACGCCATCGTCGTCGATTCCAGGGTAAAAAAGCGGTGATCCGTCATTCGCGATGGTATATGAAAAACAGCCAGGCCAATTTTCGAGACCGCGAATAATTAAACGTCCCTTCTGGACAAAGGGCTTGTATACAGCGATATTACGTTTCCGTCGCGAAGAAGAGGGACTTATTCTTCGAGGCTTGGGACGATCGCTGTGGCATTGTTCGTTGTGACGTTCCATTCCACCCCTCTCGAACGAGAAACTAGGGGATAGTTGCTTGTATCGTTCGTATATATTTTGGTCTTCTGAATCGTGGCTCATTAATTACTTTTTATCATCGAGCGGAGGGGCCATTTAATGGCAAGCGCGTAGAACGAACGGGAAATGAGATATGTAAAGAAATAAAAATTGCATGAATCGTATACGTTGCTCTGTACGTGTTACGAAATGTTTTTTAAAATTATGTAACCATTTAATTTATTTTTTTGCGACTGGGTGTAGCTGGAATCTACCTGCTGATAAATACATGGAATAAGTAGGAAGCGAGAAGGTTGAGAGATCGCGTTTTATTTTGCGCGCGCGCGATGCAAAATATTTTTTAAAATTCTGTCAACTTTTTATCTCTTTCCGTTTAAACATACAGCTGCGTAATAATTTAACAGCGAAACTTCGGTTTCGTAGAACACTCTGAACACGTACAGGGTTTTTCCCCGCGCGATCGCAGCCCCCAAGGAGGGAAATGTAGATCGCCAAATTAAGGGTCAGATATTAATTCGTGTCTCGCGGAAAATTGGCCAAATTCCTCTGGTAACCCCGACGGTGGTCTGGTAATTACGTCGTGTTCATCGTCGTGTACGTCTCTCCAGTAAAAAAAGGGGCTCCCATAGAAGCAAGAAGCGGTGGCTTCGTCCAAGAACGCGGCTCGATTTTCCAGGGCTTTTACTAATTACACGCGTACCTGTCGGTCTTGCAGCGGGGCTCGTCGAATCCGCGAATACCTCATTATCGCGAGACACGACGGGCATCCGGATCCCGCGTGCTGGAAACTTGGGAACCCGCCGCGGTTCCCGCTGAAATTTCGTTCGTTACTCGACCTGGAATATGGGCTATCGTAACAATAGGGTAGGAGGGGGTTGGATAAAATACAGGAGCTGATTCTTCGTGCGAGGGTAGACGAAAAATGTATGGGATCTCTGTACTAATTTTTAATTGCCTGGTTGAACACTATATTTTTGTAAAAACATCTCTACGTGTGTCTACGAATCGCTAGCAAGTTCGAAATTACGCAAAAAGATCCCTGGTCTCCATAAATAGTGTTCTCGATACAAAAAGCTCGAAGCGTTCAAAGGAAAAGTGTGACAAATTAATTTTTTATCGTTCGGTTGAACATTATATATTCGTGAAAACATCTCTACCTGTGTCTACGAATCGGTGGCAAGTTCGAAAAATACGCGAAAAGGTCTCTGGTCTCCATAAATAGCGTTCTCGATACAAAAAGCTCGCAGCGTTCAAAGGAAAAGTATGACAGAGTTCAAACGAACCCGTCCACGATGACACTTGCATCGGTGTTGAAATGGAGGAGAGGAGCCTCCAGAAACGAGCGCAATCGAAAACCGAGACCGGGTGTATTTTTTTAGCCGGTAATCAAAGGACAAAGTGGGGGCCGTCCGGCGAAGGTGCGAGGAAAAACAAGCGGACGCGGATACTTGAAGCGAAACAAGGCACGAAGGCCGCCGTTGATTGACCATTTGCATAGACAAATAAGTACGGGGCTGCGCGGCGAGCGCGGCTGTTTACCCAGCAGTCGAATAATCGTTTTCGAAGCGATTTCGAGAGCAGCCCCCGTGCGCCCAAAGCGCGCGACGGCAAACACTGACGAGTGCCTTTCGAAAATTCGCCCGCGCGTCACCACTGGCTATACATCGTGTCGATTTCCACCCGAGCTTCCTCTATTTTCCCAGAAATACCGCTTTTCCTGCTACAGCTGACTAATTAAACGAGTTTTTCCGTGCGGTCCAGATACAAAAGTTGCGCGCGACGCGTGGAGGAATGGCTCGTATCTGTGAGAAATTTCTAGGATAGATTCTAGAAGCTAAAACAAGACGAAACTGAAGAGCGATAAAATTTCGTTCGACGCTTAGTTTTCGAGGAAAACGAATTTGAAAGCGCAAGGGTGGTGCAAGACCGCGAGCCACTGCGATACAGGATACAACTAAGATGGCTGCACCAGTCTGTGGATCGTTGTCCATTAGTGTACGCGCAGATATTCACCTTCAATTTTCTCGTAGACTAAGCTGTAAATGCAATTTTATTATTTTTCATTCTCGACTTATTTTGAGTTGGACAATCGAAAGTCGTTTATCTGTTCTTATGTTTTTTCTTTTTGTGTAATTTATATCGTTCTGGTTTCTCTCCATCGAGTACAACAGATATGTTTCAATTTGGGATGTTGGTAAGTAGATTAAAATGAAAATGCCGGGGAACTCGCGCTATTATAATTCGAACTGCGAGATCCGGCATTTGGCTGGGAAATTTTGCAAAATAATACCACGTCGAAGAAACCATAAAACGAATCCGCGTCCAGGGTAGAACCAGCCGAATGCAAAGTGTCCCGAATTCCCGTATAAATCAACGGTTCCAGAGCGAGCGTCGGCTCTGAAACAACTTTCGTTAACATCGACGGTTGGAAACGGTCGAAGTTGCTCGCTCGCCGCTGCGGAAAATATTCCAACGGTGTATAAAGGGTTTTAAATCTTGCAGTAAAGCGACGATTCCGCGAGCGTCTCCGTGTTGGATCCGGTTTTTACTGCGTTCGAGGGGAACTAATTAAAATTCGACGCGGGAATTTCGCTTTTACTGCGGCGATAAACAACCCTTGCCTCCTTGTCCCGTCACGGATTAAACCTTTCTTTCTTCTCGTTCATCCGTTTCGAAGTCCAACCGTTCTTATTACAGATTTCGATTTCGACCTAATTAAAAGTTCGCAGCAGACTTTTCAAAAATCTGACGAGCTGAAAATCGAAGTTCTTCAATATTCCACCCTCCTCGATGTTTAACGCGTAATCTTCGCTGTGACTTTTGCGCGAAATGTCAAAGAAATCTCGCGTAAATCGCGGTGGGATAAGAGAGAGGGAAAAATTGTCTGAAGAAGGAAAGACGTTTGTCTTCATTTCGTTGGAAACCGGCGCGGAACGGAAAAGAAGACAAACACAGGGCCGGCCGGATGATTAATTTCCCCGAGCGCGAAGGAACGCCACCGTGGCGCATATTTTATGCACGCGTTTAATTCTCCACACGCCAGGCGAACTTAATTTCCACCGGATTCCATTATGCTTTTCGTTTATTAGGACTCGTCTTAATAAAACCGGCGACGATCCTGCGGGAGATCCTCGCCGCTGATAATACGCCCTCTTTCCACCTTTGTTTCTCGGTTGTTCGCGCGTTTATTGCCGCGGATGCGTTCCTTACACGGTGGCGTGGAAAATTCTGCCAACCAGATTCCCGTCACTCCTCGTTCTTACCTCCCTCGGACATAGTTCCGCTTTAGCCGGCTGTTGTTCAACAATTTTGAAGCTCGAAGCAGCGGAAAGTTCGAGGAGCTGGAAATTTGGAAATCTGAAAAGCGGCGAAAATTTGAGAGCTTGAACATTCCAATTATGGAAACTGTTTGTGAAGCTAAAAATTTGGAAATCTGAAAAGCGAGGAAAATTTGAAAGCTTGAAAATTCCAATTATGGAAACTGTTTGAGATGCTGAACATTTGCAAATCTGAAAAGCGAGGAAAATTTGGAAGTTTGAAAATTCCAATTATAGAAACTTCAGAAACCTGAGAATTTGATAATTTGATAATTTAGAAATTAGTAAATTTTAGAGATCGAGCAAACTACTCGAATTTCGCTACGTTCTATGGAAACACGGTTGTATATCAGAAATATACTCTTTATTATCAACAATTTCAAACAATCAGATATTTAGTTTACCAGAAATGGGTTACGAATAGCATCACTGTATAGACTAGTATTGTACATCCTACCGCACGAATACTATCGTTGTTGTCATTTTCGAATATCAATTCTATGGGAATCACGAACGGCGAGTAATCCTCGATTTCTCGGAAAATCGTCAGATTCGCCGTCAGTTGTTCCCAAAATGCCATTCTTTCCGGGAAGAAAGCGTCCGCCACGATCACTTCTGAATATCTACCGACTCCAAATTGCAGGAATTCGTGAGAATCCTTGTAATCCGGCCACGATGGTATCCTCCATGCCTTTGGTACTCTGCGTACGTTCAAACTCAAGTTAAACGTGTTCCATAAATTTCTTTTTCGTGAAATATACAAAGTTACTCTAGTTTTTACCCGGTAGCCGCGAAGCTGGCCCACATTTCAGTCATTATATTTATCATAGCAACATCGCTTTCTGTATTGTGCAACATTTGATCCTTGTGCTTCTTGTTCAATATTGGAATCAAGTAATTTAAATCGTCCGCGTGCGCGACTCCTGAAACCACCAAACAATTAATTTAATTCATGATCCACACATGCGTGTAACGATTAATAATTTGTAACGCGAATCCTGCTTACCGTAACGAGTCATTTCCTTAGAACTGAACGTACTAGTGAAGGTACCCTCGTAATCGAATAGATAAAAGTACGTGCTCGAGTTCATCTTCTCCGATTGGCACTTTAAAGTTTGATAAGCTGGCCACAAGAACAACGCGTCGCTCACCATCTGCAAGACGTGGAAATTCTGATCGTGATCGACCACAGACCATGCATGCTCGACTTCTAACGCACCTCTGTGACGTTTTGTCCGTCGGACAAGCAACGATTCCCTGGAAAGTAGAACTCGTCGATCGCGTCGACGAACGCGGTTACGTTCGAGATCAGCTGGTAATACTCCAGCGAGTAAGGCAGATGCGTCTTGAAATTATTTATCAGCTCCGACGTGAAGGTCGTGTTGTCTGAAAATCGAGAACGGGGGCAGTTTTTCGAAGTCAATTAAAAGTTATAATTGCGAATCCTGCGACGAGCGATAGCCGCGTCAGGATCAGCTGGACGATTTGGTACCGATGTCTGGCGAACGTGTTCGTCGAGCATAATCTTCGCGATTGCGGATAAAGAAGATGACTACGCTCTTTGTCCCGAGAAACTCAGATTCCACGGGACAGAAAATTTCTACAGGACGATACGGTGGAGACAAAGGGACCCGTTATCGTCTCCAAAGTGGAATACAAGGAACTTTTTAAGAGATAGTAGCTGAAGAAAATGGACGAACCATTAAAAGTTCCTTTTCTCTCGAAACCCTACAATTTATGATCTTAATAAAACCTTCCAATCTTTATAAAATACTATTACTAATTATATAGACAGTCTACTAGAACTGAGATATGGTAATTAAAATTCCTCCAATTAATTGCTGTGGATGATGTAAATTCTTTGTCAACGTACCAGACATTTTCATTAGTCCATCGTCTTTGGTGACTCCCATGATGAATGGTATATCCCGGAAATGGCCCGTTTTTATCGTATTTAGGGGGTGCGATGTCATGAGAGCGTCTTCTGATTCCGTCTCGATCGTGAGTGCAAAAATGCAGCAGGGTTTCATGTCCCAACTCCTCTGCATTTAAAAACTAACGAATAATCTTCTTTCGAATTTACGAAGAAATCGATAAAAACAAATAAAAAAATCATCTTACATAATGCTTCAATATTTTGCCTAATTTCTTGACGTTAACTTTCCTTAAGCAGTCCATAATGCTCTGTTCGTCCTCTTCGCTGTACTCTTCGTACTCCACGTCCCTATCCTCCGACACTGTCGTCACTTCCGGTGACGCAGTGGTGGTCGTCGCGTTATTACTCTCCCTTTTTTCGTTCTCTTCGTCGTTGATTTTTTGAGGGAGACAGCCGAGCCAGTTGGCCACGTGGAGGGTCGCCCTCCTCGCCCAGCTTCTGGTGCTGATGGCCCAAGGGCAGAGAGCGTTTCCGCTCTGCAGGATGTACCTGTTGAACAGCCCTTCCGTTTTGTTGGTGAGGGCCAACGCGTGCACCATCGACGCGCCCGAGCCGTGGCCCCATAAAGTCACATTCCCAGGGTCCCCATTGAACGAGCAGATGTTCTCTTGTATCCACTGCAGCGCCATTAAGACGTCCTTCAAGCCGTAGTTTCCTGGGCTCGCATCGCTGCCTGTGCTCAAGAATCCTGGACAGATAGGCGGGAGATCAGAGTTTTAGATGCTCAGAAATTGAAAATGGGAATTCGGATGGTGAGAAATTCTGGAAGTGGAGGCGGAAGGTTGAGAAAGTTGATGCGGGGAAATTGAAATACTCAGAGGTGAAAAATTGGAAAATTAGATTAATGCTGGCGATAGGAAAGTTGAAGATTGGAAGACGGAAAGTTGAGAAATGGCTCGCGTGAGGTAATAGGAATTGACGGCTGGAAATCGAGAAACTGGCGAAGCATTCTGGAAATGAGGAATTTTGGGGATTGAAAAATTGGAAACGGATGATGAGAAAGTTGATGCGGGGAAATTGAATCGCTCTGAGGTGAGAAATTGGGAAATTCGGTTATTGCTGGTGGTAGGAAAGTTGAAATGGGATTTGATGTGGATTTGGGATATGGCTCGCATGAGGTAGGGTTTGGACGTTGAAAATGGGTAATTCTGCAAGTGAAAGTGGAAGGCTGAGAAAGTTGATGCGGGGAAATTGAAACGCTCAGAGGTGAGAAATTGGGAAATTGGTTTATTGCCAGTGGTAGGAAAGTTGGAAAATGGCTCGCGTGAGGTAATTGAAATTGTCGGCTGAACATGGACAAATTGGCAAAGCATTCTGAAAATGAGGAACTTTGGGGATCGAAAAATTAGAAATGGTAACATATTTGGAAATGGATAATGGGAAATTTTGGAACAGGAAGTTCGAGTTGACATAAACCACAAATAACGAATCGTTACCTAGAATATTCAAACGATAGTTAACCGTGACTAGGATTACATCCTGATCCATCAAGTAGTCCGGTGGTAACTTGCGGCTGTTGCTGCTACCGCTGCTGTATTTATCGCCGTGCACGTACACCATCACCGGAAGCCCACTATTCACCCCTGGTTTCTGTGAATCCTGCGAACATTTCCTTCCACTCGTACATCCCAACAAACAAACGATCCTCGATCGTTGTCAACGATAAGATTACCAATCGACAACACCAATATAAAATCCAAACTCGGAATCATTGACAAAGATTTAAATATACACGGTGGACGCAAGAGCATGTTCACTTTCGAAATGGAAAGAGTGACTAGAAGTTGAAGTTGGGGGAAACGCGTCACCTTGAATCAAGTTTAATTAAATCGAGCGGACCTTGCGAACTAATCGAGCTCATATTCCAACGACGCTTTTTATTCGTTTCGCTAAACAACGCTGTACAGTTGTTTACGGTTTTCTAGTAATTGTGCATTATAAGCGGAAATCGTCACGTTGCGACTTTTCCTTTATCACCAGATACAAATTCCAATTTGGAAATTTTAGATTTCCATCTTTACGCCTTTTAATACCACCACTTTCATCCCTCGCATCATTCTGTACCGTTTTAAAGGAAGAAACACTTACAACAGGAACGAAAATATTCAGGTAGAGGCAGTTCTCGCTTCCAATAATGTTTCCATTGTGATTCAACTGCAGGCACACATTCCTGTTCGCCGTCGCAATGTAAGCTATGGGCCACGAGCGATTCCATGGTCGTGGACTCTGCCAACACAAGTGTTACGCTCTTAAACATGCAAAAATCAAAAGGCGATACTACATTGAGATATAAAAAAAAAAGTGAAAACTTGTAGAACCGTGGAATTCGAAGGGTGCTTGTAAGTCGACTGCTCACCTTGAATCTGAGCTCGCCAATCGGCGGCTCAGCGTAAGGCACCCCCAAGTAGTGTATCGCTGTCCTCCCTCGCGTGCTGTTGCTGAAAATTCCCCAAATAGTACCAAACCTCGTCGAAACTTGGAGAAACTGGCCGTTGACAGCGACGATGACAGCGAAGAAGAGCGTAAAAGCCATCAACCACCGTTTGCAACCGCAACCATCGTCCGTCGTGCGTCCACGTTGTCGCGCGTGCATCTTCGAATAGCGCACCGCGCGGTCACCAACGTCTGAATGAGGCTGAGTCGCGTGCAGGAGGCGAACGGCGTCCAATTGCGCAACTATCGCGGGCCAGACGAGCAGATCGAGCTGATTCACTCGCGATACGTGGCGTGGTGCCAAATAAATGGTGGTGCCTCGAAAACAGCCGGATGTTTCGTTCTCGTCCTTTTCGTTTCTTTCCCACGCGTGTCCTCCCTCGTTGCTGCTTGCGCCACTGTTTTAAGTCGCGCTTACGCGTGCACCATTTGTACTCGTAACAATGTTGCAACGCGCGATGCATTCACGCGCGATGCATTCACGCGCGACACGTTCTCGCGCGAGGCGATCGCTCGCAGCACCCTTGGCGCAGAAGGGTGGTTAGATCGAAGTCTGCGGGTTTCGTTGGTGGAAATTGGACTTGAGGACTCGTTATCTGATAGTTTGGGTTAGGTTTGTTGCTACGGTAGATTGGAACGCGTGTTTGGGATGTTAGTGAAAGTTGGGTACGTAAGGCGAGGCACGTTTGGCAAGGTGGATCGTTCTCGTTGGATGTGGTGTTGGTGCGAGGCTCGAATGGGTCTGGAGTGTTAATCGTGGACGAGTTCCGTCGTGCGATTCGGATTTTCAGGCTGTTTTAAATCGTTTTTAGAAGTGAGATTTATATTCGTACGATAATTTGAAAAATGTTGATACTTAAAAAATTTGCAAGTTATTTGTGCTTCGAAAATTAGAATTGGTCTGTTAGAACTTTGTCAATCGCTCTTGACATTGCCTCGTGAGTCAGAGGTCAGGGTTAGCGTGTCGCTAACGTTCATTAATGGAATCTAGGCTTCCTGGAATTCTGTTTTTCGCCCAATTTCGTAGTTCACACATTAATTACTCCGCGCAAAAAATTTGCAATACGATGAGTGTCCAAATAAATTATTAAACGACTGTCCTAACAGTTCGTCAACAGTGTCCCTTGCAATCCTGTTTAATTAAAAAGAATAAGGTGTTACATGAATTTTTACGCCTGCAAAATCTCCGCTCCCGGGGGTAGTTTTAGAGAAGTGCAAGTTTTACGGAGGGGGTTGGTATCGGTAATTGAATTAGACGGGAAGTTAAGCAGTCTGGTACTTGCGAACCGACAAATTTGTTAAATTGAACTGCTAATCCGCTAATCCTTAATGCCCCGTTATCAAACTCGTATCTGCGTGGTAAGGGTGAAGGGTGCTCACGAGTTCGGTGGTGTCCAATGAAGCGCTCTGATAAACACGAAGATTCCCTTAGCTGCTTAAATGGCGAACTTAAATCGCGAAACCATCAGCCCCTTTTCCAGCTAAGTGCAAGTACAGGGACAATTAAATGAATAATCGAGAGAGACTGTATAATTTCTAATTACAATCGCGCGTTACGCGATTGCGTAATTACGCGAGGCGAAAAGTTTTTTAATACGTTAACAAGCACCGATTCATGAAATTCCGCTCCGTCTTCGTCCGTGGCGAGCAGAAGAACCGGTTCCGGCCGAGGTTCTAACAATTTCCCGAGAAGGGGCTTCCCCCGGGGATTTCCGGTCCGTTTCCACGCGGAATCTCCGCGCCACCTTCGTTACGCGTCGTTTGCCAAGCCGTTTATCTCCTCGTCATTAGTTATGCCGTGTTGCCCGCTTCCAACCCCCATCACTCATCAACCCCCTCGCGTTCTCGCGAAAATAGGTTGCCGTTCTAATTGCCTGTAACCATAGACCCGGTGTTATGGTTGCGTTATGGTGCGCGCAGGCTCCTCCAATTTACGTGGCTGGGATTAGAGGTAATGTTGTTTCTCAGACGATTGTCTGAAGTTTTTTTAGAATTCCTGCCTTTTAATACAGTCGAGGTCTCTTTTTATTTTCTAATTCAAATCGATGGATTTTTGCAAGCCACGATACAATTTATATATTTCGTCTTTATTTAAAGAATTTCGACACTTTAGAAATTCTAGAAAATATCAGAGTTTTAATAATGTATATATATATATTTTGAATTTTCCAAGCAAGTATTTGGAAAGTTCAAAATTATTACTGGAAGGTATGATTTCTGAGGAATTCTACTTTCAAGTAGTCACAGGGGATGTATTCAGGGGTGAGTTACTGGATGTTCGAGATCTGATGGTTGGACGTCGCCGAGGATGGCTGGTTTCGATGATTCCGAGTGGTTGCTCGAATCTGGGGAGTTTTAAACGTCGGTCGGGGGTTGTTTTCGGGGCAGGGCGAGGGCTTACGGGGATTTACGGAGGAAGGATGGGATTTAGGGAGTTGGAAATTCCTCGGTGGTGCATTATTTCGCGCGTCGTGGTTTTATCGCGGAATAGTTAGCCCGGGTGGTTGATTAATAATATTGCGACTCGAAATGCGGATGGATTTCTTTTCGCCTGTTAATGCTGCGTCGAATGATGAATAATTTTCCCAGAAATAATTGCAATTGCATAGAGCCTGTAACAGTTGAATACAATTTTCTTCGATTTTTCTCTCATTTATATACAGTGTTCTCAATTTTTCACATAATCATCTGCAAAGGAAATAAAATCGCGGGTGAATCAAGCCATCTTGGCGCGATATCGCCGGTATCAAAACGTTATCCTTGCGGGCGCATTAGAGCATTCAGGGGTGAAATATCAGGGGCGCGTCGGTGAATAATACACGGGAAGTTCGCGGAGGAAAAATAGCTTCCGTGTCCTCGATTCGCCACGCGGTTATCGCACTTGAAACTTTTAGAGTGAACGTACACCGACGGGAATTAGCCGTGTACGTGCATTCGGAACACCGTTTCTGGCGGCGCCAATAGTGGGGATGGAGCAGACCTTCCGGTTATTTTATTTACGCGGACGCGGTTAATATTGCCAGTGAACTCGACTGAAGTGGGTCATTCATTTCCTACGGGGGCTGAAATTTCTTTCTCTACGGTTCTCCTTCCTTTTTTCGGGAAAGTTCGCTGTTTCCACCGAGTGCCGGGGGTAGGTTTTTTCGCTCGAAGAACGCTGGAATAGTTCAGAAGCTTTTGACAGTTGATGTTAATTATTTCCACGTGGAGAGAAAAAAAAACAGCTGTTCTTTAATCAAGTTTCAATCAAGCGCGCTGGCGTTTTTCAAAAAAGACCTGGGGGGTTGTTCAGGGGTTGGAAAAATTGCGCGGAGGAATCTGAAAACAGCGAGCGCGCGCTCGAAACGTCCTGGCGAATCCAAAAACGTCGAGATTATCAACCGCCCCCGCCCCGTAAACGCACCCTTTCGCCAGGAACGGATGCATCATTTAGCGCGGTGCAGCGCGCGCAGAGGACGCGGGTACAGAGGGAAACGATGCAGCGGAGTGATGCATCGCCCCGAGAGATTAATGCATCGCGGCGAACAGTTTGCCGGAGTGAATAACGGCCGGCTGCAATAATGATATTGTCATTAAGCTGTCCGCGAAAGTTTCGTTTTCGTGGTCGACGTTCGCGGCCCGTTTCAGAAGTTGATTGATCCCACGCGACAGCTCGATCCGCTCGTCTCTGATTTCCGGCGATCGCGAGGCGCTCGTGTTCTCCGATCGATACCCTTGCGGTTTCAGAGCGGAATCGCGTGGCTTTTTTCGTCGAAACGTTCCATTCGAAGAAACATCCATTCTTCCTCGACATCGCCGCAACAATAGGATAGATTCGAGCGAGATTTGAATACGAGAATGAAAAGATTCTATGCTTTAAGAAACGTGAAGTTTATGAAAGGTTTTCTCGTTGATTCGACGAGTAATTAATTTTAGAGCGAAGGAAGGGGTAGTTGCGTTGACGAGTCGAAGAGGGGGTTGGAAATGTGGCCGGTTCGTGTAACTATTGTGATCATCGCGGGTAACAACAGGCACTTACCACAGCGGGAAGCAATTTTCTCTGTAGAAACGGTTTTTCATGCCCCCCACGCACGGGCACGTACGCGAGATCGTAAAAAGGAAGGGTGTGCCCGGGTTCATTTAACCCGCGCCACGATTTCCCTCTGACCAACCGGGCCGCTGGGGTGTAGTAACGCGCTAATGAAGTATTTACTATTCTATTACCGCGTACGTGCCACGCGAATAGCGACCGTCTCTCCTCGCCACTCGACTTTTCTCGTTTACCCGCCCTGCTGCCTCGCGGGGGTGGCTGCTGTGATTCCAGAGGACCACTAATCTCGTCTCGAAGATGCAGTTGCCTCTTTTCGATTCTCTTTTGTTTCACTGGTCCACGGGCTCGTTCGAATACGTGGCTTTGTCATTGATTGGGGGTTGCGAGTAAGTTAATTTAGAAGTGCAATTTTTCGAGCGAATTCTTGGGTGTAATTCTGAAGTTATTGATAAGTAACGAGAATCTAGGTTTATTGGAACTGAGGATGATATCTCGTTCGTTCGATCGGAATTAAATTTCGTTAATTTGGGATAAGTAGGGCTTGATTTCTTACGTTTTGAAGGCATACATTTATCATCTAGATTAAATTCTCTATTTGTGTATTTAATTCCTTCAGCATTTCGTTTTTCGAGTCGCTAATCGGTTCTTTCTGCGAAACCCTTAATTGACCAGCCCTAAGTGACGGGGTAGAACGGGTAGAAAAAAAAAAGAGAGAAGGTGCATTTCCATTTGAATCGCGAACAATGCCCACCCAATTGCTTCCCGATATCCATTTTGCTCGGCGAGAACCGCCGCTGGCCCGATCGATATCGATTCCAGTTATCGTTATAATTTCTCTGGCCGACATTCCCGGCTCCTGAACGTCCTCTTTTAGCCGCGGAACCAATAATGTACCGTGACACGCGCGACACGTAAAATGGAGGACAGCAGGCCTGTACGCGCGGTGACAAATGGCCGTGGCCGCACGCAAAATGGACGCCGGATATAAATACGTTCCGCGCCGTAGTCAGCCCGATACAAAACCGCTCAATCTGTCGTCGTAGACAAAGGAAAATCGTTTTGTTTAATTCTCCCTATATTTTTTTTTTCACCCTCCTCCCCACCTCCGCGCGCTTCTATTTTTAATTTCTGCTCCGCAGGGAACGCCTGGGCGTTTCAGTATTTCTGACAGTTTCCGTCAAAAATGCTTTTGTTTTTTTTGTTTCGATCAGCATCCATCGCGGAATACGTCGGCTATGATTGTTCATTGTTACCTGGCGCGCCAAAGAGAAAAAAACTGATCGTTGGCACCGGAGAACGGTCACAGTGTGCGGTCAGTACCGAAAGGACGATCGAGCAGACGCGCCTGTGCGTATGCAACTCAGCTGCACAGCTGTTTGACGCTGAACCTCGCTCTCCCCTTGCGAGTCCTCTTCGCGACTCGCTTCCACGCTTTCGTGTGGCCGTTCGAAGGCGAGTAAAACAAAATCCAGCTTGGGTTTCTTGGCTAACGCATTCGAGAAAGACATTGGTATTTAAATTAAAAGAATTCGAAGTACCCAGTTTAACGCGATACGAAGATATATCGTTCACGAAGGTTTCCTAAGTTCCAAGGGTGGCTCTTTCTATTTCGAGCGAGAGTAGACGCTCGAAGTTTTTACCGACACTTAATCAGCGATGACTTTCCAGAATGTCGTAACCCGTTCGGTACCTTGGACGGTTATGGTCCAGTTATAACCTAGTTGTGGATAATATCGCAGTATTTTCGTGGCTCAGCCACGACCAAGCGCCATCGACGAGACTCTCCCGAGCACCATCGCTGAGCCTGACATCGACGCGCTCGAGAAAATCAGAAATTAAGCATCCCCTCGCGCGATCTCGATCGCTCGCCTCCGTTTCTCACGGACGCTTCACACGCTAACAAGTGCACCCGTTGACCCGTGCCCCGCGTATTCCATGCAAATTTCGCCGGGGTAAACCCGGTGAACCGCACCCTCCCGCATACGTGGACGCTCGTGCATACTCGCAGCGATCTTCAGCGTTCGACGCGATCGATTTCCGGGTGAGTAGCCTGCGACTATTTTTGGTGAACGAATCGAGTCGAAGGGGCGGAATAGAAGGGGTGTCGATGCGTCCATGATGCATTTCAGCGCTTGGTGCACCTTGCGGCTGCGTCGACTTGTCTCGCAGCAAATACATTATTGGGCAGATTGTGATTTGTCCAGTGGTAGATAACGCGTGAAACGGTCCAATCGAGATTACAGTGGACGATCGATCGAGATTTATGCAACACTGGTATCGCTTAACGCGTTGGATTGACTTGGCGATGGGGGCAGTGCCATTTCCATGGCAACGTTTGGCAATCGACTTGCCAGCAACTTTGATCTCCAGCTAAGCATCCGTTATGATCTTACCTGATATTCGTCCCTGTCTGCGTTAATCGAGATTGATACCGCTTGGACGATGACAGAACGCTTGATTAGCTACCACTATGGCGGCTGAGAGAAACCGTGCGTAACTAGAACGAGCTTCGTAGCCTTGCCAATACTTCTCGTTCCCTCGTCTCGCGATAATTAACCAGACAAATTAATTTCTTTGCTCGAAAGCGTTGTAACGTTGCGACAACAGAAATCGAGATAATGAAGCACAGTCCACGGCTTAATATCCCGTCGAGTCCATAACAAAATCGAAGCTTTCTTCCGCGTTTAATTAACACAACAAATTTCGATATTAATTTTATTATCAGGAGTGCCGTTTCGAGCGACGCGTTTCATTTGCCGGACGCGTTTAATTTTTCGCTTAATGGAACGTGCAAGTATTAACATCCACCGACTAAATTAAATAAAACACCATCGACGTATTTTACAACGCGGCCGCTGCCCTTCGAGCGCCTCCACGGTCTGCTTTGTTTCGTTCCATGCGTCGCGTATGGGAATAATTATATATCCATTATCGGAATTGGTTGTCGCTCGAAAGGGTTGACATTTGTACGCGCCTCCCCCTCTCCGCACTGGCCTCTTTTGTCACTTCCGTCCGCGAAATTTATGCGCCGCGCGAAATTAGCGTTAATTAATTACAGGCGCGAACGAAACGCGGCGGGTAAACACTCCCGCGGGTATCGCGTCTTTTGTCGTCGCCAGCTTTTGACGATCAATTTTTCGTCGAACGCATCGAATGGAATTCATTACACCGTGAACGCGAGAGTATCGGCTGTGCCTCGATCTGCTCGCAGCGAAGAATAATTTACAAAGTAATCGTCTAATTTGTTTTCGTCCCGTATTAATTGACTCGATTCGCTGGTACTCTGAAAACGTCTCTCTCAATTCGTATAAAATCGATCGCGTCAGAGGCGACGAATCTGTCGTTTAAAGGGTCGCAGAGGAAGTCGTTCTGTTGATCAAACCCCTGTCGAGAGATCGTGAGACTGAATTAGAATGAAATTTCGATCCATTGCTCTGTCTTTCTCTCTCTCTCTCTATCTGTTTCTCAACGTTTGCATCGATTTGGACACCTCGAACAGGTCGAAATAAGCGACAGGGTTGGCCGTGGCCCGCGCAATTATCGTAAAAGTCGGTGGCGAGGGGGTGGCGCGCTAGGGCCCGCATATCAAATGGTGCGTATCACGGGATACAAGCAATTCCCATCAGCCAATATTGTCATGTGGGTGATGAACGACCGTGCGCTGAATAAACACGCGGCCAGGGAACACTTGGAATCGTACAGCAGAGCCGCTGAACGGTGCCTATGGAAACGCGTGGACCCGGAAGTGCTCGCCTCTGACCAAAGGGTACATCCGTCGCTGCTGCGTTTCTCCCCCTGAAAACGCTCCATTTCTCCTCTGTTTCTCTCTTCGCACTCGTCACGTTTTTCATCCCAGTGTCGAGAGGTTGAACTTCCATTTTTTAATGCCAGCACGATTGGTTTTTATTCTCGAGATTGACAAGGCCACGGAGGGACGCGTGAATGGGCTGGCTCATTACGCAACGAGCGTAACTTGGTAGTAAAGTCGCGTCGAATCGGTAAGGGAGAGATACGGGAGTGGAACACGATAAACGGACTCATTCACGGTTATCTCGGGCAAATATGTACGTGGATACGTCCTTGCACAATACGTTTCTCTGTTCTCGCGTGGCCCTGTTAAATGCTTCGCTGGAGATACCGCGCGGTCCCAGAAGCGAGAGAAATTCAACGTGTGCTCGCGAACCGTCTCGAGAGATACGGTATTTTGCGCGTTTCAATTTCCCTCGGACGTAGCCGTGGAAATTTTCATCGAGATCTGCTCGACTTTCCTTATAGAAGTTTCACAGCGATCAGTTTTCGTGGGTACAGTGCGATGGATGATTTTTGTAAGTAAAGAAGTAAGTGTAATAAGAGGCTTAATTAGTGGAGGGGTCGTAATCGTACGGAGCTTCGATAGTTGCAACGCACCCCTCCAGATAGGGGCGCGATACGCGATGCTCGTAAATCAGCGAGGCCGTCGCGTGACCTTCGAGTCCACTGCATCTCGACAACCCCTTTCTTTCCTCCCCCACAGTTCTCTTATCAGAGAGTGCGTCGCGAGCTACTTCAGGGATGGATTATGGGGGGATAACTCCTTTCGCGGAGGGTTGATAAATGTATCGATGCAATTATATGTATTTACGCGGACGCGGGGCGAAGATGCCTGTGCGCGATTAAACTGGGGCGAAGTTTCTCGACGATCATGCGTGAATCAGAATTCGCATGTCTCGTGTAATGTAAAAAGTGCATGAACGTGTCGTACGGGGGGTGTTTCCGTGAAACTTTTCCATGATTCCTATCGTGTCTTCCTGAGCCACTTACTCAGTCCACCAACACCTCTAGTTTATAATTCCTTTTATTTGTTAGAAAATATAGAGCAAACATTATCTCAGCGATTTAATAATCCAAGTCATTGAAATTCAAGTGAGAGTCTGCAAAGCTAACTCAGTCGCATTTACTGCAAATTTCATTCCTTGCAATTGTCAAGAGTATTCGTTGCAAATCCACCCCCAAAACATCGCTCACAGAAATTACTACAGAATATTTGAAAGCAAAATAAGCGATGGGACGAAGAATGAACCAGGAGACGACTGAACCAGTTAACAGGTTAATCGCAGGTGGGGATGCTAGGGAATTTCGAGCGGAAGCGTTCTCTGGAAGTGAGACGCGTTCAGCGGGGCGATAGTTGGCGACGAGCCCAGCTGGCAGACGGACAACGGTCTACGAGGGAAACCGTCGACGGCAGAGAAGAGAGAAGAACGAGCTCGCAACAAGTCGCGTCGCGCGACACGCTTTGACACCGTGGTTAATTAACTCGCTATCGCCGCGCGGGCCCCGCGATCGACTTGTCCGCGGCAATTAACGCGGCACCCGCTCCTGGGACACGATTTATGCCCCTAATTGCGCTCCACTCGTTCATGGAGTCGCCCGTTTGATCCGCTGTCGCTGAGAAATCTCTCGTTCCGCGGCCCAGCTGCGATTTATGGGTGGACCACTGGTCAGTGGTTCTCCGTGGACTGACTTCCTACTCGTTGCCAAGCGTTCGTTTTTCAATTCTTGCAAATTTCACACGCAGAATGGAGCGAGCAAATAATCTCAGTGCTTCGATTCGAGACAGCTTTGAACTTTGAACTTTCGATCACCGACGATGGCATCCGAGATCTGCGAATTTCCACGGACCTTGAGCAGCGCGTATAATTTTAGAGCGACTTTGGATCGCGATCGTTAACAAAATTGATGCTGGCGCTTCGAGCGTTGTTCAATGGGTTCTGGGAGCCCCGTGGAAGTTGATAAGTTGCGCGTCCGAATGACTAACGTTTCGTGTCTGTTAGGCGGTGACAGACTTTGGCAAGTGGACTTTGTCAGGATTTCGAATCAGAGTCGAATGGGAGGTACGTACATCTTCACGGAAGCATTAACCAGCGAGATAGTTAATCGATCGTTTGGAACAATTAATTTCATCGACGATCTCTTATTCTTTAAGTCTCTTTAAAATTGCAAGCTCCATGTTTTATCCAAGTTGACAGCGAACTTTCTGCGCGCAACTAGCGAGAGCACGTCAAAATTCATCAAATCGACGCTGTTCATTGAACGATTGGCTGATCGTAGAAGATCGATGATTTAAAGGCGGTTTCGCCGCTGTGAATTTATTATCGTCCGCTGACTGGCGCATGAAACGAAGACGAGAGAAAAGTAAGTCGCGGGAGGGACAGCCTGGTCAATTAATTAACCGAAGCAGACAGATAGCAGATGGCGCATACCGTGGATACGAACGAGAGCGAGGGAGACGTGGTAGAGTGGTTACAGAGAGTAGGAAGGGTCACGATTATGGCTATTATGGCGTTCATCTTTTATTTTATGCGTCGTTCATAGACTCGTTGAGTTCCTTGTCTTCGAGTTTAAATTCGTGCGATTCAAGTTGCTTCAAGTAACTTCTACTCATGCTTGAGATCGTTTCGATCAAGTTGTTTCAAGTAACTTACACTCAAGTTTGAGTTCATGCAAGTTAAGATGCTTCGAGTAACTATCACTCAAATTTAAGTTCGTTTAAGTCAGATCGCTTCGAGTAACTTGTCCAATTTGAACGAACCTTAAGGATTCGTCTTCTTTGCTTGGAGCACAGACGATTACTCGATTTAGATTAATTCTACTCCCCTCGTTTCTTACGTTAAAAAGGTTCCTTTGGAATTTCGATTCTCAGAGCTGTTTCACATCCTCTTCTTCTTTAATGAAGAATTGCAGTGACTCCACCATTTTTATTCTTCAGAAATGTATTTTTAGAATGAAAGGACTGTAATAAGGGTTTAAAAAATATCGTACTGATGTATCCACAAGAGAGTTTTCTTAATGAAAACAATGTCTCGTAACTGATCTTCATCATCCAAGAAATGGCAGATATTTTTCCGTTCCTATTTCCGAACGGAAGAGGCAAGTTTGGATCGTTGGAAAGAGACGTGGGTTGGCTTCTGGTCAGCGATGCTCGCGTAGGTATTCTCAATTCCATTCGGTCTTATTTTGAAATTGAATTTATATACGAATAGATCTCGTGGAAACGATCCAAGCGTGTTATTAATGTTCTGTTACCTTTCAAAAGCGTTCTATGATTGATCGCGGAAGCTTTATAACAGTGTAGCCGCAACAGAAACCCGCTAAAATGGGCGTAACGTTGTAATCAATTTCTGTGACAACGAAAGATAATTTCTTTGCTGCTCGTATTTAAAAAAAAAAGGAAGAACTTTTTTTCGTGCTATCTGTTATATATCTAATTAAACTTTGTTCCGTGCCCATCAACGTTATCGATCATTATTTTTACGCATCCTACGATTTTATAGCTGAATAATATCCCTCGTCAGCGAGTGCAATAGAAATTCTGAGACCATCTTCGCTGATATCTTGCTTTTTACAATAGCAATCTAAATGAGCTTGCTCGTGTATCCGCCACGGGTCATTAATTACCAGTAATGAATTCTACAATTGAATTATTGATTAATTGTACAAAGAACAGGAGGCAGAAAATTCCAGCGTCGGTTAGACTCTGCTAATGATATCAGCAGGCTTGCATAAACAGAACCGATAAAAGCTTTGTATCAGTAATCAGAAATTATGCGAACCATATATTGCATTCCTTACAGCAATTAGTCTGAAACTCTTCACGAGTCTCGATTCCTTCCTGCATACCGTTTTTAATTCACAATTCTGTATTTTATAAAATACTTCTTCCATTTTTCGGCTGCAACTTATTCGAATTGCATTATTTTACGCGTATCAAAGGGCTGGATGAATCGAATAAGCAAATTTTATTATGCAACACCGTAGAAAGCGATATTTTTCACGTTCCTGCATGAGAACCATCGAAACGGAAACAATTACTTAAGCGAGCGATTAAATGACACGCCCCGATTCCTCGTGTCTCGGCAAACCCGATCGAACAACCGTGAACCTGAATCTCAAGTTCGATTTACATACAAGAACGTGTTACACGCTCGTGCGATTGTTCGATTGCGCAAAACCGTCTCGCCGGTGCTTCAATTTTTCAATAACACCGACATCGTTCGCCACGATCGCTCGAGATACCGTATTCGAACCTGTCCAATCCACTTCGCGTTATCGACAATAATTAGGTGGATCACCCCGTCCGCGTCTGTTCGTATCTCGGAAAAGTACGATCGCGGCCAGCCAGTTAAAACTCGTAAGTCTTCGTCGTGACTTAACAGCGCGGCGCGTGGACAGGTTTCGTGTTCAAATGTCCCGCGCGATAAATCTTAATTCGCGCGTTGAAAGCGGTAGTTAGCGCTACCACCACCTGACGCATGGCGTCCTCCGCGAGGGAACCGGAAGCGGGATTAAAAAACGCTGCCGCGAGATTTCTGCGAGGAGTTCGCATAAAAATCTGTGACACAGGGCTTTCCAAGGTATGTTCTTACGATATTAAGTCCCTCTATAGAGCCACGAAGTAACAGCAGGTTTGTCTTAAGATTTGGCCACCATTTTAGGCGACCATTCGCGCGGAACCAAATTCGAACGTTCACGCTTGAAGCATCGAAAGGTATATTCGATCCTGAATCGATCGATTGCGCGATATTAAGTCTCTCTATGGAGCCACGAAACAACAGCAGGTTTGTCTTCAGATTTGGCCACCATTTTAGACAGCCATTCGCTCAGAACCTGACTTGAACGTTCACACTCGAGGCATCGAATGTATCGTGTTCTGATAGCTATTGATCGCTGGTTACTTGTTTTTTGGTCAGAGAACAGTGGTCGATTGACGAAAGTTGGAGCGTCCCAAGTCTCAATGAACCGAACGATTGTGAATGACTAACCTCCACTGGCGATTGGGCCGCGTAATGGCGACGTAGGACGAGCAACGTGTATTTTGGTACGCGTCCAGCGTGAAATGATAATTCATCGGTGTGCACCAGTCGCCCCGTTGGTTGGCGATTTTACTCAGGCCTTTCGTCGATCGTCCCGCTAAACGAATCATCCGCTGTGTTTCGCTGCACGCGACTACGGAACGATGGAAAAACGAAACCCTCGAGCCATCTATCGGTGTGCCCCCTCGTAATAATGTTACCAATTTGTCGGCAATTAAAGGCTCGCTGGATGACGCTGGATTCCGGTTTAATTAAACTTTTCTGTACCGTTGGTGTCGATCGTTAAACCGACGTAACGCCACGGGGGCTATCCGCCGTGACATCTACACCAACGCGGTCATTTGCGATGAATGGAACGGAATTTTATTTCAGGATTGTTCCGCGATCGGTGACAGTCTGATGGATTTTATTAGCCGGGTTATTCCGCCGCGTTTTTATGGCTGCTTTACGAGAGCGCCCGTTTATCCTCTGACAATTGTGTTCCGCGAGAGGATAATTAGTTGGGATATTGTACGGATAACGCGTTGTGAAACAGCGATGAAATCAAGAGTCAGTAACAGGTAGGAGAGTGACTCTGCCTGGCGAGTCCCTCCGTACCTTCGAGGAATCTAAATCCGGACCGCAATAAAGTTCCCCTCGTTCTATAAATACAGGGTGTCTCTGAATGTCTGAAAAAATTCTCGAATATCTTCCCAGACGATATTCTTTGGTCGCTACGATTGGATGAACGCTCGTATTCGAGATCGTTTTGTTTGTAGAAAATCTTCTTCGTTCCCTGTGCCCTTTTTCTACACCATCGTGAAGAGAGTATTCGTTTGATCCCAACTCACGTGCAAGACACCCCGTACATCACTCCTAATTTAGAACGTCTCGAAGACAATCGTGAGCGCGGAGGCAGCGCGGGAGGACATCCAGAAACCTGTTCGCCGGTGTGCGCGCAAATACGATCCCCCTGGCACGAGTTTACACGTAAAAGGTGGCTGGTCCTTTGTGCACGCGGCTGCCAGTAGGGTCCTATGGGTACGTTCCCATGCAGGCCTTGTCGCGCGTATACCCGGCAACCGTCGATCGACGCGCCATCTACTTCTGAACTCCTTTGTCTCGGGCCTGTCGTGGATCCACGAACGAGGGGACCCCTCGAACCGCTTCGTTACCATTTACTCAACGTTATTACGTAAAGCACAGCGTAGACGTTGCACAGAAATTGTTGCGCGAAGAAATTTCAGCTGGGTCCAGAGCTCGAACGGAAGCACGCTCGGGTATATCCAGCTTCGCGCCAATTTCAGGCTTTGTCCGCGACGCTATTGTTTAAACAAAACGGATTCACGTAATTCGAACATATCCGTGCATAGGCGAGTAATTTGCAGCCTCGCTATTTTACGCTCGCAGTTACGCAATGCCGGTATTGCACAGTTTTATATAACCCGCGTATCGCGATCCTAACGAATGGGTTTACGAGGATAGTAATCGGCCGGTAGATCGCGCGCGCGCCATCCTGGTACGGGAAGAACCCACCCGTGGATTCCGAGAAACGTCAGGGACAGTGGTTCGGTCTTTTATTTCAGCCGTTCGGTGCAGTTTCCTTACATCGTGCAGCGTAACGTACGTATCGTTCCCTTTTTAGCTCCACGGCCCACTCGCGTCAGCTTAGGACCAGTTCACCATCGATGGCTCCGCGTTACGCTTTCTGGACACTTTGGTCCTGCCTGACCGCTGTCCGTTTTGTTGGGCTGCGCATCCAGGCGATTCTCAGACAAACGCGTGCCGTTTGGTGTGCCCAGTTGGGCGTTGTTAGAAACCCATTTTGCTTTCGTAGCGTAACTTGGTCCTCCTCGATTCCCTACAGGGCATCCAGCGAGAAGCGTCAGTGTGAACAGGGCTTTAGGCTCGCGTACAGCCGGCGGCGACGACGCACGAGGGCCTTCTTTTCCTTTAGACCTGTACTTCCTCTCTTATGCACAGGCTACCCCAACACAAAGCGGCGTTTTCTACGCGGCTCGAAGCCACGCTGTGCAAGGTCTCCCGTTCGTTTCCCTCCCGCACCCTCCCGACCCGCACTCCGTCCCTCGTCATCTTTTATAGGCGTCGCCTCGTCCTTGTCCTGCACGCTGACTCTCTCTCGTTTCCTCTGGCAGGGGCCCTCGTCGTGCCTTCTCGGTTCCTCACCTTGTCCAACAGCGTATTTCTTTTCGCCTATGCGACCGTGTGCACGTGCATGCACCGGGTGTCATCGAACGCGAGCGGATTCATTCGCCGCAGCCGAGGTTGCACGCGGGTGTTTGCGATGGGATTACCGCGATCGCTGGTCTGGCTGGGCAAACAGCCGCTGAAAAAAGTAAACTTCCATGGAATTAGTTTCGTTCCCTTTGTTTGGGTTAGTTTCTACGTACACGGTTTATCGAGGTATTTGTATCCGCTTTCGAGGTACCGCGACAATGGTTCATTCATGAGCGACTGAAACTATCGGATGAATCAATAGAGGTGTCCGCAAATATTGTGATACAATATATTTGTAGGGTTTCTGGGTATTAAGGAAACACTTCCGATTACCGGAAAGTGTTGTTTAGCAACGAAATACAGTTTTTTTCGTCGTCGCGTGCGATTCGTACGTTCGATGCGCGTCGTCGAATCGTTGCATCGATCCTCCCGATCCACGAACGTTCGCATGGCGAGTCGAGTCGTGCACGCGGCTAATCGACGGGTGATCGAGAACAGAAATCCGGAGCCGCAGGTTGATGCGTCGCGCCGCCTCTTGGCAACCGTGGGGCTCCCACGAATCAGACAACAATAGCGGTGCGATACACTTTGCATATATGCACGCGTAACATTCGGTTCCCCAGTATATGCACAGGCGAAACTGCATTACCGGTCTTCCACGGCTGTGAGTCAAACGACACCAGCCCGCTGACGCGCGTCGGTGTGCTGCATCGGTGTCCTGGCGGTGCAGAGGGGACTCTCGCATCGTTTGCCGATACACTGCAACGGATGCACTCGAGCGACGAGGAAAGAGAAGCTGGCCAGACGGAGAAAGAACGAGAAGAAGAAGAAGAAGAAGAACGGAGTCGAGTCGACTCCGAGTCGAGTCGGGTCGGCTGTTGCCGGCTGCGAGTCTCTTCCCCTCCCATGGACGTCTCCCCCTCCCCTCGTAAACCCCACTTCCCCCTCCTTTAGCATGGTCGCTTCAATCACCCCACGTCCCTACGGCGACTCGACATATTCTCCCCCCCTCTGACCTCTCAGTACCCTTGTGCCGCCCAGAGTCGAGTGGTCGTCGTCGTTCCCCTTTTCCGCCCCTCGTCCCGGTTCTCCTTCCCCCTCTAGATTCATCGTCTCCCTCGTTCTGCCCCGCTCCCCCTCCCTGGGCTCCTCTCGTGGCGTGCCACGACTCGTGGCGAAGTTTTAGCGTCGCCTACCTCTACTCGTGGCGTGCCTACAACTCTTAGCCGGATCTATTACGCGCAGTTTTCGTGTTCGCGCGACGTTTCGTCCACGCAACGTTGTTACCCGTCGTTGTCTCGCAGCCGTTTTGTCTTTTTTTTTTTTTTTTCCCTTCCGTTCGTCCCTTCTCCTCCCCTCGTGTTCAATTCTTCTACCTCCTCGACCGCGACGCTCGCACGCAGTCTGGTTTTCGGCCGGTCGCGTCGGTCGTCTGTTCTTTTTCGTGTTCCGTGATCAGCGACGCTGTCGTCAGCCGCGGCGTGATCTCGCTTCCGTGGCCGTTGTGCCGCCAGTTCTCCAGTGTCGCGACGCGAGCGTCTTCAGTGAGCGAAAGAAAACCGCTCGACCGGTTTCCCACGTCCCTGCTGGAGCGTGTCCCTCAGCAGAGTCGACGCGCGACGCGGGTGCACCGGAAGGAAGAGCGTCCACAGTGTCGTCCCGCCCGGAAGTAGCCGAAGCCGGGGGAGCCCTCCTCGTACGGCGTTCAGTCACCGCCGGTTCACGCGACGCGCCATCTCCTAACCTCGAAAAAGGCGGTTTTCGCGAGCCGCTCACCGTGGCAACCGAAACCAAGCAGCGGCTGCGTCCTTCTCTGTTTCTCATCTGCGTGACGTCGCCTCCGATTCGATATTCACGCGGCGTTCGCGCGTTCGTTCACTTCAGTTGCCGCGTAGTGCGTGCGCGGAAATCATCGATCTTCTTTTTCGAGAGTGACACCGTTGCCGATCCGGCCACTAACGCCGGCTCGATCGTCTCGCGTGGAAAAATACTCTGTGTGCGCGTCGTTTTTTTCTATTGTGCTCTGTGCCAACTATTATCCGCGGTGTGTGCAACCGCGAGTACCGCGTCAACGATCTATCTCTCTCTCTCTCTCAGGGAACGCTGCTGCAGTTCCACGCTTCCTTTTTGGATACGATCGTCGAGCCTGTGGATCATCGTCCTACCGTTCGCACGGTTAGTATCGAATCAACGATCGTCTCTGATAAGCTTGTGTGCCGGTAATCGCGACCGCGTGATGCGGTTCTTGCGCGGCGAGTAAAACGTTTTTGGCTCCTCGTGCGCGCCTGCTCGCGAAAATCAGTGCGTGCACATGCCCCACCGGTTGGTCGCGAGATTCAAGGGCGCATGTCCAAAGACCGTTCACCCGACGCCACGTTTAAACGCCAGCCGTGCCACCCTCCGTTCTTTTCGATTATTGCGCGGCATTTATTCGCAGAGCATTTATTCTCTCCGTTTCCTCCTCTTTCGGAGCGTCGCGCGTGGATGTTGCTCGCTCCGTTACGCGCTGGCTTCGCGTACCAGACGTTTGTGCGCGCGCGATACGTGTCTAGGTCACGATTACCGGCGTCGATCCGCCGAAATCATAATATTTGCGCGGCTCTCTGTTTACGTTTGCGCGCAGAGATTCGTGTTACACACGCGCCGTCTGTTACGCGCCAAAAACGCGATTTCGAGACTGTCGTAGGCGCGCGCGCGCGCGCGCTTCTGCGGGGTGGGACGTTCCTCGAATCGACTTTGATTATTTTACGCGAGAAAGTGGATCCGCGCGATGGGCGCCTGTTGCACAATGATCCACAGACCAGTGGACTCGACGAATCCGTTAATAGCGTTCCTTTATTCGCTAATGCTGTTAGTTCGTAGATTATTATGCAAGCGAGATGTAGGCGCGAGTTTTCGTTATGCTTATTTTCCGCGAATCTCCCTCGTTTCGAGGGAACGTTGCGTGTTTTGCAACAAACGAGACCAAGCGTCGTTGCAAATAGGCTGGAACCAAAGGTATTCCAATTCGATACAATGACGCAACGAGTAGAAACTGAAAGCGTGGAGTTATTTCTCTACGTTCGTCGCATTTTACCTGCCGTGTCGAGGATGTTTGAATTTTCCCGCCATCGCGGCGTTGGACAGATTTCTGCTGTTGCGTACGTTGCGTAACAGTGACGCGTAGAGAGTGAACGTTACTTGGAAACGTGGCTTCTGATGTAATTTCGAGCCCGTGGCAAGGCTGCCGAATGAATTATCGCCGTTAGTTTGCGATCGTATATTAGGTTTTGAAATTAAGCGATTAGAAATCTCGCAGCTATTCGCGGCTGTCGCAGCCTATTTCAAAGACTCTTCATTTGCACACAATCCGACCACGGGTTAACAGTTGATAATATTCCCCTGGCAATATCACCAACATCCAATACAGCGAATTTATTTTGCTCGCGACTCGATTTGGACTTTCTCTCTCGGGCCATTAAATCAGACTATTATGCCATTATCTACACCGCTGACTACGACACGCGTATCCAATTTCTATTTATCCAACCAATTAACAAATCTCGCTCGTGTACGATTTCAGCAGGTCCCCGTCGACGCGAGTATCAAATTCTGCCAGCGTCCGCAGTCCCAGCCAGTGAAACGAACGAGTCGAACGGCGGCTCCGTTCGCCGGATGTACGCCTCGAAACTTTCTCGCGATTCCCTCTCAGCCACCCTGTCCTTCGTTCCCTAATTTCTACGTACGATCGATCAACGACGATACTCGACGTTAATCAGAGCGAATTATCGTGGGAATCGCGTGGAAACCCGCGCTCTTCCTCGAATTTTCAAGCCCGCTGAAAGGAGCAAATCGCGACGCTCGCGATACCTCGCGGCTGGCGGGACGAACGACTGGGCAGCGCGCGATTCTAAAGGACTTTATAGTCCGTGGTCGTGTACGTGGAGGGCGGGGACCGTGAGGCGACCCCTAGACCTCGCGTGCGGAGCCAATGGGTCCAATAGCCTCGCACGTGCCGCCGTTGCGATATATTCTCGTTGAAAAAGTATCGATCTGAGACGCGGCTGAGATATTTTCGCGGCAGCAGCCGGCCTGGTTCGACCTGGCTGTGTTTAGGGCTCTGTTTAGACGTGGGGAGCTGCTGGAAGCTGTTCTTGGGGTGTTCACTGCTGCTCTGTGAGAATTCGTCGACCCTTTTTTGGTCTCTGAGAATGTCTGTGTTACATGGATTATCGTAATGGGTGGAGTTGGGCAATCTTTCTTTTTTGCTTTTATTTTTGGGACTGTATGTAGGGTGAGAGAATGAGAGAGGGAGAGCAGAGGTTGGGGTTGATAATGGAATCGCAACAAAGTTGATTAACGTTTCGAGGAGGAGACAAAGTTGAGGTGAAGTCAGCCAGCAATTGGCGAGCGGAAATTTCAGATATTGTTATGAATAATTGAAACTATTTCAGGCGAAGTCAAAGTAAATTTCTCTCTGCAAATCGCGTTAATGCGCGTCGAAACTTGACGAGCGTTGCGCTTTGGGGAAACTCGAACCCGCCTCGAAGAAAGTCGATCGATACCCTCGTTACTCGCGAGGGGTTATTATTCCCCGACACTGGCTCCGTTGATAACGAATGTCGTCGAAAATATTCTTTTCCACGGCGATCGAACGATCGAACATAGTTCTCCGGATAACTGGAAATCTTCTCGGAGAATTTTCATTAAAAACACATAATTCAGCGGAAATTTAACAGGGCGATTATGAATATTCATCACTCGCGACTGTAACGCGTCGCGGGCTGTTTCAATTATTCCATCGGCGTTTCAAATGAATTTCTAATTTTGCTGCAGTTTAGAGATCGCAATTGGGCGTGAAACATTTCGCGACCGGATGGAATTCCATTATTGCGAGACTTCGCAGCGAATTCGAAACGCTCGGTCGAAGCTCTCGTCGAAATCGAGTCGTTGAAATTTCCAAAACGTCTCCCAAAACTAGCTGCTGCCAACATCCTTCTTGGAGTCTTCGTTTCGCGTCGATCGAAGTTTCCAAAGCTCTCGAAACATCGTCTGAGATGGCCCACGCGCTGGCGATTGGTCCGCTCCCTCGAAAACTCGTCGCGCGGCGCGGTATTTCGGAGTTTCCGCGGCGCGGCCTACGCGCTCGCTTCGAAATAACAAACACAGGATGGTTTCCACGAGGCGCGCACCCAACACCTGTCCGACCTGTGCGCGCTCATTAAAAGCCTCCTCGGGATCGTGAGAATCGGTCGAGCCTCCCGCGTGAATCACGCGTCAGCGTGGCGAACAGGGAATGCACGATCACGGGATCAGCACGTACGCCTGGGCTCTTTATTTTGTTAACTCTATCTCTTTCGTGCATACCGCGGCCCTGCTATATTTAGAGCGACTTACCAGGCATCCGCGGACCCGATTTTCAGCGACATCGGTTTTCCTTATGGTTTTTCTACGATCAACTTCGAGTGGTGTCTGTTCGTTTCACTTCTGGACTTGGTAGTCTGCTCAGATTTGGATTTTTACATCTTCAGCTCGTCTATTCGTTTTTAATATCCAAAAGGAATGCCAAAATTCGCTAAAATCGCACTGAATTATTCGACGAAGCGATTCGAAGATAAGCACGCAGATTTGGGATTTTTACATCTTCAGCCCGTCTATTCGTTTCTAATGTCCAAAAGGAATGCCAAAATTCGCTAAAATTGGGCTGAATTATTCGACGAGACGATTCGAAGATACGCACTTAGATTAGGAATTTTTACATCTTCAGCTCGTCTATTCATTTTTAATATTAGAAAGGAATTGTAAAGTTCGCCAAAATCGCGCTGAATTATTCGACGAAGCGATTCGAAGATGAGCACGCAGATTAGGAATTTTGACATCTTCAGCTCGTCTATTCGTTTTTAATAATAGAAAGGAATGCCAAAGTTCGCCGAAATCGCGCTGAATTATTCGACGAAGCGATTCGAAGATAAGCAACGATCGATTAATCTGATAAGCAATCCGCCTCGCGCAATTTCACGGTAGTTAAGGTGGGCTTTGCTGTGTTCATTGAAAATTAAAGGAGCGTCTGTTGCAGCTGCAATTTCGCCCGCGAGGCGGCGGCCGAGAACGGCGCCATTGTCAATAGAAACCGGCTTTAAACCGGCAATCAGAGCGTACCTTCCTGCGAGGCTAAACACGCTCGCCGCGTTCTTGCGTTAGACGCTGGAAGCCGCGGCCAAAGAAACTCTTTGTACGTAACAGGCCTCTTCGAGGATCGTTTCTAGAAGCTCCGCTGTTAGAATTGTTTACGCGCAGATTGTTCGCCGAGCCGGAATAGAGGATTCCGTGGGCGTTGCATCGCAGGTCGCGCGTAAAAAGAGTGCGCTCTCGGTTTCGACGGCTTCGAAGGTGGTCTCTCGAACTCTTTTTCTCTTCAGAAAACGCAAGAAAACACCAACCGCTGCTGAGAGACAAAAAAGAAAAAAAAGAGAGGAAAAGAGAAACAGAATTTTCGCAGCCGCCCTCCCCTCAGGCGAAATTATTTCGCCTCGCGCTTAGCTTTCGAAGCTGCGGTGTATTTTCCTTGAACGCCCACGATTCGCTGAACGGAATCGTTGGAAGTGTATCTCGATCCCGAAATAAATGTACTTTCTTTTTTATTGCCCCTTGGGAATTACGCGGAAATAAAGTGTTTCAGATGTAACACGGCGATCCGTTTGATGCGCTGCGAACCGGCTGCTTGTAAAAATAATTCCGTTTAAATCTCTCTGGTAATTTGTCGAACGCGCAGACGAGCTCGATACGGTGTAACTTAATTATCCGATAATTCTCTCGCGAGATTCGTCGGATCTGACGAAAAGTTCAGCAGGATTCGAAGTTTTCTTGAAACATTTCATTTAATTAGTCGCGCCTGTAATTGGTCGCGCTCCTCGACACGGTAGCTTCCCTTTGCGACGTTCTTCGCGCGGTGTCCACGGGAAATTCTCTTGTCGATACTGTTTGCAGCTAATTAAATGAGAAAATTAAGCGTCGCCTCGACTGGGGGGTTAAAACGCACGGACGACAGCTTTGAACGGGGCGCGGGGAGGAAACTGAACCGTGTTACCCGCCTCGCGCTTGTGTAATCGAGTGTAATTAGCGTTACGCGGGCGTTTTAGAAACGCTGCCGGGCGATTTGATGGATTAAAAGTCGCGGTGGGGATTTTTATGTCCCACGAGGCAATAAACACGTTCGAGGGTAATTGGGATGTTAATGTGCAAAAAGCTGTCTAGACGGATAGAGATATTAGAGGTGGTGCCGCGTGGAACGCTAGTTCGAAAGCTTTTACTAGCATTTTAGTGGGTTGTAGTTTAAAAAAAGGTATCGTTCGCTGGCGATCCTCTTCTGTTCGCTGTAACAGAAGAGGCTGCGATGGGAAAGATCCCTGAACGACGCGGGATCAACGTCGTTCCCCTTCGCCACTTATTTCCTCGCTCTACGAAATACTATTCTAACGCTTCTACTTCGCGCACGATTCAGCTCGCGATGCGAATAACGATGACGTTGAATCTCGAGCACGCCTGTTCCGCGCGGCGGTGCTGCGGGTGAAATGGAAAGTTATTTTCTCGGATGACGCAAGGGCCACCTGTTTCGATGCCGCTGGACGGTTTTTAGCCGCTGGAAGGGTCCTTTTTGCCGGTGGCTGGCCCCGTACGAGACATCTGGAACCGGTTTCCAGCCAGGAATTTTTTCACCCAGGAACGCAGACGGGCCTCGAAACACCCTGAACGTTCTCGTGGCGAGCACCTCGTCCTCCACGTTTACCCACAATTCCATCGAACAATCTTTACACCCTCCCTCAGACGCTTCAGAATTAACCCTCGTCTTCGCGAGACTTAATTTTGATCGCGCGCAGGGGTTAAAAATGAAAGAACCCACCAATAGAGCGGAAAAGGAGTTTTGCGAGGGAGAAAAATAGAGGGGTTGGGCGAGAGGAAGCGCAATAATTAAATAAAGCGACGGTTTATCCGGTAGCCGCGGTTTTCGATAATGCCAGAGCTCTAACAGCCCTCTCCAACAACCGGGATTAATTTATTTCCCGTTCTTCTTTGTTCGATTTAATCACATTTTCGGGCAGCATCGCGCGCGCTGGAAAAACAGCAGTTTCGCGCCTACCCCGTCGGTAAATTGGATCTCGTCGATGATCGGGAACATCGGGGATCAAATATTTATTACGCCGCTCGCTGTTTCCCCCCGGACTCGCGACCACCCTCTGTTATTTAGGTTGCTCTCGCTTGCATATCGATTGCGCGGCGAGCGATTGCCGTATCGGGGGCCCCGTCGAATTATCAGTCTCGATTGGACGCTCGACAATCGCGCGGTGCAGTTTCAAGTTTATTTTCAGTGCCCGATCCGCGTATTTTTTCCTGCCCAATTTTCTGACCCCCTCTTTCTATTTTATTTTTACACGTCCAGCGCGCGGTGAACTTCGAAACAGCCCGCGGGCAGAGCTCGTCGAGCGCGCAGCACTCATTTGTTTAAACGAAACTCCCTGGAGGGCCGTGGTTGTTCGTCTTATCGAATTCGTTTCACGCTCGTTTTCAGCTGACGAACGATCTTGCGATTAAACGTTGCATTGTAATTTGTAGGTTCTTCGTCTCTTGCTTTAGACGAGATTGTAAAAAAAATTCTTTCGCATCGTTCTTGGGTGTCTTATTTCTGGTGTCTGTCTTCAGTGAGTCGTTCGTTGAAACCCAAGCACGATGAAGAGAGGAGGCGCGTAGCCTTCGTTTCTAATCGAAGATCTTTGAAATCGATCACGTGGGTGCTCCATTGTTCGCTGTATTGTCGTCGAGGGTCACGCTTATCGTCTGGCATGCAAATTTCGCGCGAGGAAAACGAAAAAAACTTTCCGTTCCAGGCACGAGGAGGAAGAAGAGGCACGCGCGACACTAGTTGCTTCCTCTCTCGCAGTCAAGGTTGCGGAACTTTGCGCGCCATAATCCTTTCTCTCGCCTCGAGTCTCTCTCTCTCTCTTTCTCTCTCGGTTTTCACTCGGTTCCGCCTCGTTTCCACGTGCCCGCCGCTCGAATTCGACCGTATCCTTTCTTTCTCGCGAAAATTCCTTCGACGCCAGCTCGAGCGATTTCGAGAGTCGTCGAGCGGCGTTGGATTCAGCGGGTCGCGCTTCGTTGGGGGTGCGCGAGCACCGCCTGAGGGTGCTCGCGTTGCTATTACCATTTTTCTTTAATTTCCAAGTTTACACTGCTCTTTTTGGCCACTTTATGTAGATTACTGTGTGAAACTGTGGAAAATGTCGGGGTTCTAATATAATTACGGAGATCGAGGTAATTTAGTAAACACAGTGGATGTTGTACGAGCAGTCCTGTATGCTAATCATGAAATATTAATAAGCCATCGTACGTAACCAATGTCGAGTAAAATTCACTGGTAAATACACGATATATTATATCAGCGTTGAAAGATTCCTCTGTTCTACGAGGCGTTTGTTTGCTTTCCTCGAGAAATTCTCTCGCGAATTTTTCACCCTCTGGTTAATATCGAGCCTCACGCGTTGGAGCCTAACGCTGCGAGAGTGTATCAGGAACTGGAATTAAAACACAAGCAGTGGTAATGAGAAAATAGTATTTTTTACCTTTTCTTGAGCCAAGCAACGGGAAGAGCTACGCGGAAACTCATAATTTATCCGACGCGAAGTATGTAATGTTATAATCGGAGTGCTCGCGGGAGAATCTTGGTCTAAGGGCGGGTTTCTCTCGGCTGAAACGCGAGCGTGTTTCACGAATTTTATTCGAGACGAAGAAAAGGGACGTCAGTGCGTTGTTTAGGGTCCTCGAGGTTATGAGACGAGTATCTTTTCCGTAACCTCGCGCAGGAACGCGAGAGAGATACCAAAGTTGGCATTTTTCGAGCTAGAAAATTATCTTTTCCTCCTCGAGAGATACAGTTTTCGAGGATGAAAACTGTTCCCGGCGATTTTGGTATTTCCTGCGCATTTTCCGTCGTTTCTCGTTACATTTGCCACGATTTTCGTTAAAACATGCTAAATGTTAATGTATCACCAACGCGTTTAGCGCAGGCATGTTTTTTACGAGAAAAAAAGAAAAAAAACTACACCGTGCTCGGTGACAGAGAATTTTAACGAACCTCGTTTCACTTTACATAAAAATGACAATTTAAAAAAACGAACCTCGCTCTCTTTTTCCTTATAGCAGCGGAAATCACGGAAATACCATTGGGTCGCCATTAAAACTGGTTGTGTTCGTCGTAAAAGCTCGAATGGTATTTAATGGTAACGAAAATAGCTGGCCTTGAGGTCCATTTAAGAACAGACGACGAGTTTTTCGATTCTTTCACTTCTTCCACCGCCTCTTTTTATGGGATAATTAATGCGAGGGTGGAGTCATGTGCTGGATGAAATCCAGATCGTGACATAGAGCGAGCTTTTTTCACGTGGGCGGCGAATTTATCGCGTCTCGATGACTAGAAGCGTATTCTGGGCAGAGACAGTCGAGAGAGAAATCGCGAGATTCAAGTATAATTGAATTTTCGACACATTTCGAAGGAGAGAACGAACGATACGAACCGATGGAGCTTTCGAAAAATTATTCATTTCGCTGTGCAAACGTTTTCGTCGTTTATCGCTGGAGTTTATTTTCAAGAGTTCCTCGAGATTCGTACCAGGTTGGGTTTTATGCGTTTGACGTGGATGTTGTTGTGCACGGTGTCCATTAACTGTATGCAAAATTCGTGTCAGATCTGGTAAGACAGCTGCCGCAACGAGCCAGACAGGTAGCAATTGCTCTAACTAAACATTCCAACGTTGTCAGTCTCCTGGATCACTGCTGTCTACTGGGTGACTCTGCAGATCGGCTCGAGACTATCGTCTCGCCTAAAATAAAAGGAATTTCTACGTTTAGAAAAATGTAGAGATCAGTTTAAAGTAGATGAGACAAATTCGTCTGCAAACATTTTTAACGTTTATCGTGCCTTTTCGTTTCGAGATGCATCGATACGTACGATCGTACGCGATTTTTCGAGCCACTGCGTACAAGTGTTACCGAATAATCGCATAAATAAGCTCAGCACACGATACGCAGATTAATGTAAACAACGATGATCGTGAACTTTTTCCAGCAAAACTGACTGTTTCTTCGAGGTAATCGCGATACGATAGGCAGCTATCTAATTAACGCGTTCTATCATTTTTACGTTCGCGTGCGTTCTGTGTTCTTTTTTTTTCTTTCTCGTTCCCCGAGGATTGTGTTCCATTCCGAGTTATCGTTTCGCTTAATCACGAGCCACTCTGCGGTTCGACTATTAACTAACTGGTTATTAATTAGCGTTGATTAATTAGAACATTAATCATCGCGTGTTTATCCACCAATTTTTCAACGTCCTTCTCAGTGATTTATCCCTTTGTTTTAAGATTTTTTTTTACTTTCGAGACATTTTTAAAGACTTTCAAAGTTTCTAAGGCTTAAGACTTAACACATTTACGATTTTCAAGATCTCCAAACCTTTCAAAATTTCCAAAACTTACAAAACTTTGAAGGCAACATCGTTCACTTAATACTCTCCCCAATTAAACATTCTTTCCCACCATCAGACGAACCCAATTTCCTATGAACCAGTTAATTGTGTTTGACGAGTACACTCGTCATGGAGAAGTTGCACGATTTTGTGTATCGACGAGTGGCTCGATTCTGGCGACACAAAACAACCCCTCAAACGAGGACGCCACGGTTAACTGGTTAAAAAAATTCCTGAGAAACCGTTTCTCTGTTTTTCATCACTAATTGTACCAGTTAATATCCTAAACGAGACGTGCAATATTTCTAACCGACGATACCCTCGATTAGACCCCGACACGTTCACGGGAACCAGCTGTCAGTCGCGTGGCGTCGCGAGGCGTCCCTCAAAATTGGAGGCTTAGAAGCCAGTTCACGTTCACGAGGCGTGCCAGCTCTATTTTCTCGCCGATCGAACGTCCAATGGAGTGCCCGTAATTCACGTCGCGGGGAATTAATTAATTAAATCGGCCTGCTTGCGCGGCCGTTCTGATCGATACTGAAAATTATGTGGCTCGATGTGGCCGCGACGGCTTCTCCACCCTCGACCAGCAGCAGCCGCGTTCTCCAGGGAGAGACGGCTCGGTTCGCGTCGTCGTCGCGCTCCTCTCGTCTCCTTTTCGACGGGTCTGATTAGGTTAATTAATGGCTCGAGTGTACACGACCCGGCCGTGAGTCATTGGACGCATGCCAGCTGCGAATCGACTGACTTAGTCGAGCCCTTTAGCCGCGTACTTTTCGAACAGTCCGACTTTCGAGCTAACTCTAAGTCGCAGCGATTACTCGAAATTTCGCCACGCTCCAGCTTGGATAACGCGCGAGAGCTGTGTTACAGAATTACCTCCACTTATACCTTTGGACAATTAACAGCGTTAGCGTCGGTTAAGTAGGAAATTACCAACCAGCGAGTGGAACGGAGAAAGGGCGGGCGAATTAAACGATGACTAAGGGAACGAAGAAGACCATGGCGTCTCGACACAAAGGAACGAGCGAGTGGAGGGTTATTTAAATTTTATAGATCCTCCCCCCCTTCGAGCCGTATCATCGCTGGTAGCCTCGCAATCGCATATCTAATTCGCGCGTTTCGCCACGGCCGACGCAACCCCTATTTGCATAGATAATCACCGACTGCCGGTTTTTCGCCTTCCACGGACGGTTCCTCAGGGTTTTCAGTCGAAGTTCGGTCATCGTATCGCGTGAAACGCGGACTAGTGTTCTTGGATTATTTTTAGCGACACTCGTAGCCGGTCCTTAGGGGTTGAATTTAATTAAATCGATCTCTTAATGCCATCGCTTGGTCTTGCAAGATTTTCGAGCGGACTCTGTGGAATTTTGCCTGGAAAAATTTGCCTGCTATCTCGACCATGCGATTATCGAAGCTTTTCACGAGTTGTTCGAACACATTATCGCTGTTTGCACGCATCTGAAATGTAATTAATAACGCGTTGGATCGCCGTTCACCGATTGCGTGATAATTAAAATAATTAGGAGCGTTTCATGACGTCGATGGTGTAATTGAAACGAAAAATAATTGGAATAATCGCGAACGGAATGGTCGTTAAAGGCGCATATAATTATTTCTATCATCGATGCCGATGAAAGTTTACCCTGCAACGAGTTTATGCTATTCCGTAATGAGATATCAACGTTCCGTTTCATTAATGATTCATTGCGCGAGTGCATTTTTCTAATTGCGATTAATTAAAGCGAAAATGATATCTCGCCTTTATATAAAACGCAGAAGGCATCGGTTCGGGCGTAGGGAACATCTGATATCTTATATTTCGTATCAATTTTCATTATCCCGTTCGAAATTCATTAAAACAACCGATGGATGGGAATTTTGTATAAATAATTGAGATTTCCTACGGCGCGAGCGCGTAAAACCGTTATCACAGGGCTGATCTTAATTAATAACGGACAAGGACGACCAATGAACGTCTACTCTTCCGTTGAAAGCTTATCACCGATCAAATTGCCCATTAATTAAACCTACCATAGTAACGTTCACACTGGCCACTTTCTTTTCGCCCGTCGATGCTAATCTGTCGTTAATTATCACAGTTTGTGCCATTGCGGTTCGCAAAAATTTGTAAACCGTCTTCCCCCATTTTATTTCCCTTTAATTACCGCCAGATGTTAATCTCCGTTATTAATCGCCAATTTCCCTTATAAGACTATCCCTCGCGTTGGTATTTCTCGTTTCTGTTTTTTTCCTTTCCTTAAACAAACGCCACGAAGCCAGATCGCGATGAATGGAAAGTTCAACCAGCGCAATTGCTCGACGCGTACAAAGGTTCTTCAACCAGGAAGCGGGCAATTTCGCTATCTGAACGATTCATTCGGTAGATAGACAGATATTTAATTAATTTCGAATCGAGGATACCGACAGTCAGACACGTTTTTTCACCCTCCTCGAGGAGTATCATTTTTAACAAAATGAAACCAATTTCTCAATTAAAAAATAATTGTTTAAAATGATAAAATACAGTGGAACATTGCAAAGAAGAAGAAGAAAAAAGCTAGAAGTTACGAAAGAAATCAGCGATTCCAGACGAGCTTCTTCGTTCCAGCTCGAATCGAGGATGCCGACAGTCAGACGCATTATTTCACTCTCCTCGAAGAGTATCATTTTTAACAAAATTTACCAATTTCTCAATTAAAAAATAATTGTTTAAAATGTTAGAATACCTTGCAACGTTGCAAAGAAGAAGAAGAAGGAAAAAAGCTAGAAGTTACGAAAGAAATCAGCGATTCCAGACGAGCTTCTTCGTTCCAGCTCGCTGCCCGGCGAAAATATCGCGCGCGTAACGTTTCGTAATTTCTATGGTCTTCGTTATGATTTAAGTCGCGTGGCCTATCGTCGGTTATTTCGCGGCCGCTATGGAGTGCAGCAGGAATGCGGGGCCATTATTATGCCCCCTGTTGCACCACTTATCTGCGATCGTGCCGCGTTCGTATTCGCCTGGAATTGTTCTCCGCGGATCGGGAACACGACCTTTTCCAGCCTCGCGGAAAGGTTGCCAGGAGAATTCCGCTGCGTCTTTCCATTACAATTTCCCCGTCAGAAACATTCGCGATAGCACCATGTGCGTTCCATTTCGAACGAACGATCGACCTGGATATCTCTCTGTTCTCCATCTCGTCAAAAATCGACAATCTTTTATTCTTTTTTTTTATTAGGATTGGAATTGAAAAGGGAAATTAGTCGAGTAAGTTGGTTTTTCTAATTTAGCAATTATCATGATTATTGTATGGAGCGTTGGAGGTGACGGTTATTGGCAATTCGAGTCGAATACGGCGAAGGTGAAGGGTGCAGCTGCCGCTTATTGTGCTAACAGTGTTATCGACGTCTCAGTGTCAAGAACGACGGAGCAACACCTGTTCCCCGCGTTCTCGTTATTTTATTTCCTTATCGACCAGCCATCCGAGGCTGGCGTTAAGTAAATACGAGTTTCTTTTCAGCCTGTCGTTGAATGAACCGCCCGCCTCCGAGAGCTGATCTTCCGTGCTGGAAAGAAAGCTGGCTGCACCTTGACCCAGAAGGGGACCAGCTTATCGATTCATTCGTTCGCACTTTGTCCAGTCGAGAACGAAAACTTCCGTGTTCTTCTTCATTCTGTTCCTCTACCCAACGTCTTCGAATTTCTCCCTTCTAAACTGATAGAAACTCTGAAAAAAGAAAATCAATTCTAAACGAATTCAGATTCGTCATTGAACAATCTCTTCGAAACCATCGAATCGACATCTTGACGCAGCTGCGAGGGCAGATCGAACGCTAATCCAGCACGACGGAGGCGTACGCTCGCGTGTACGCAACCCTTATTCTCGTCTACTCGACGTCTTCGAATTTCTCCCTTCTAAACTCATAAAAACTCTGAAAAAAGAAAATCAATTGCAAACGAATTCAGATTCGTCATTGAACAATCTCTGCGAAATCATGGAATCGACATCTTGACGCAGCTGCGAGGGCAGATCGAACGCTAATCCAGCACGACAGAGACGTACGCGCGCGTATCCTTTACGCGCGTGTACGCAGCCCTTAAGCCCCCTTATATCAGCCCTGGCGGGGTGGCGAGCAGGCGCTTTTATCAGCTTATCTTTGAAAGCGACGGTAAACATTTGAATTATTAAGCCCCATCCGACCTGGCCCTTTCCTACTTCTCCTCGCGACCACCTTTGAGAGACGACGTCCTCCTCGACGAAAAGGGGTGGCTGGGGGTGGGCTCGACGGACAAAGGGAAACGCAGGATGGTCTGGACATGAAAATTTCAACGAGTACCGGATCTTCGTTTGGGACACGCGAAATAATTGACGAACAACGCGGACAGTGGATTGGGAAGGGGTGGTTTTATTGGTCGCACTCGAGCAAACGGGGAGCGGTTCTTGGACAGGGCGCGATCGAAGTGGGCTGAGCAAACTTTGCTGTTGCGTATTTATGCTGTGTAAAGTGTGCCGTTATATATTTGTTAATTTCGTTTCGACGATGTTATTGTTAATCCGCTTCAATATTTCAACCGCAAATTGTCAATATTGGCAGATGTTTGATAATATCACTGATTATACGTCTGGTGCTTAAAGTTGACTGTAAAATTTCGAACATGGACTGTTCTTTGCTGCTCTGTCGAGGGACTGACACAAATCAGAGCCTCTGCTCAAACAAAATCTCGAATTTGTCTTCGATGAGTCTAAGTAGTGGCTTTATCTGACTACTTAAGATAAGGATACTCAGGATAAATAGTAAAAAGTATCTGTATTACTTGTGTAATTTGTCGTTTCATATACAGTGTGTTCATCAGCTAGCGATGGAGCCTTAAAAGACAACTACTCCCTTCGTTAATCCCACAAACCTTCCACAAATGAATTCTAAGACTCGCCTCGTGCGATTATCAAGTCCTCGCCAGGGAATTTGTGTGTCTAACCTCGAAGAGAGAAAATTGCTTAGCTCCACAAATCCAACGTTTGATTCACACTCAAGCAAACTCCTCGTTCATCATCTAGCGATGGAACTTTAAAAAGGACAACTGCTCCCCTCGTTGATCTCACAAACCTTCTAAGAACGAATTCTAAGACTCGTCTCGTGCGATTATCAAGTCTTCGTCAGGGAATTTGTGTGTCTAACCTCGAAGAGAGAAAATTGCTTAGCTCCACAAATCCAACGCTTGATTCACACTCAAGCAAACTCCGTTGCCCAATCCAGCAAGTCGAAAAAAGATACCTGGCCTGTTGTTTGGAGAAAGTTGGAGTCCTGCGGGGCGTGACTCGGATTCCTTCGATGACTTCCGTCGAAGAACTTTCGTCTATCACGTTCGACGCGGCGGTTCCCAAAGGAGCCGCGGCCAGGGGTGGTTCTCGAGGTCCTGGCTCGCTCGCTTTGTCGATCACTCGGCCAGAAAGGAAGGAAACGCGGACACCGTGTCTGCCGCGGAGCGTGCTGGCTCGAATGGAAAAGTGAAAGTGTGTTGCTGGGTCAAGTGTGCCGGCGATCCTTGCGTAACGTCCATTGGTAACCTTATTCCTTCGATAATCCACGATTTCTAGCGCCCATTACGTTCCACGGCTTCGTATCTGCGGAATCTTCGCCTCTGCTTTCTCTAATTTTCGACGGAGATGATTCACGTTCGCGTAATCGTCGCAGAAATTAGGTTCGTTGGGCAAAACTATCACTGGTGCTATCCAGAGTTACCTGTTTACGAATATTTCGCTAGATTCGATTCGCACATAGATTCGCATGAGTAGTTCAAGAATGAACGCTTGCTCACGCTGTTGCGCAACAGTTTGTTATTACCGCAAAAAGCTCGTTTCGACTGTCATTAAAATGCAGATAAGGTTATCGACGCGGACACGCGTACCTTCTCTTTAATTTCGAAAACAGCCTGGTACTATTCTAAGCTTACAATTTCGTTATTATCGTGTTATAATGTCAAATGTGTTTTTATTTCTCCCATGCGTTCGAGTATTTTTACATCTTTAATTTGTTCAGAACGCGTGTCGTTCAAAGGGGACAGAGACCCTCGTTAATTGCGACTCACCACAGGTGCAAACTGCACAATAATCGTTATCAAAGTGTCGCCTTCGACGAATCACAGCATGCCTCGATGCATGTCTGAAAAGCAGATCAATCTTGCTGAATATTTACACGATCTTGATAATAGCACGAGTTACCCTCGTTAATCGCAGTTCTCTACTCTCTTCGTCTTCTCGATCGTCCAGATTTGCCATGCGTCGATGGATGGTCGAAAGAAAAATGCCAATCTCCACGACAACTTGTCCGTGATACGCGCAAAGGCACCTCGTTAATTGCAACTATCGACTCGCGATAAGTGCGCTGGTTTTACATAACCTGAGGCCAGTACTGTGACGTACCAGCCATTCTCTCTCTCTCTCTCTCTCGAACAGGAACGATTGGAATTGTTGCGCGCGGCTGAAACTACGACAAAGCGGAAACTATGATCAGCTCGTCGTCAAGTTGCGCGTTCGTAGCCGCTCCGTGTTTGCAGCATCGTTTAACGTCGATGGAAGCTCGGTTGAGACGGATCCACGCTTTTTAAGGCTCGTTTTGGGGCTCGTTTCCGTCGTTCGTCCGAGCGCGACGCTTTCGAAAGGATCGCGAAACGTCGCGATGGCAATCGTCGAAGTATTTCGAGCAATCGTTTTCTTTACAGTTGCTCGTTCGAACGTTGGCTCCGTTGGCGCTCAGGGTATTTTAAGCAGCTCGGATACTTTCATCCGCCGATGAAAAATGTTCGAGGTAATTGATCGTAATTAACTGTTTCTTTTCTTTGTTTTTTTGCTACTCGACTTCTCCGTCGAAATGGCACGAGAAGTTATCTAAGCTGTATCAACAATTTCCGCGTGTTTCCCGGTAGATGCAATCGTAGGAACGATTAGCCGATGACGCGATTAAGACAGAGTTACGTGTCATTGGAGAATAACCGTTTGGAGATCGAAAGAACGTACGGTAATTTCGATTTTAACTGCTGCTAATTTGGAAGAAAATAAATATCTATTTAGGTAAAGGATAATTACTGTACTAATGAAAATTCGTCGAGGATGAATGAAAATTGGAATTTAATTGGAAATCGTTAACTGAACGTTCTATTAGTTTAATGGAAACGAAGGAAATATTTAGTTTGGTAAAAGATAATCGCTGCACGAATGAAAATTCTTGGAGGATGAATGAAAATTGGAGTTTAATTGGAAACAAATGAAAATAAATCCTTGCACGCGCGATCGAGACGAAAATATTATTCCACGGTTTCGAGGAAGCTACAGAGAGTCGGCTACGAACGATGGAGGCATCGTTAGCGAAAGAACGTCCGCGTGTACGTACGTTGGTTGAACTCTTTAATTCCTCGAATTCCTTGCTCCAGTTCCCGGCGTTCCGTTCGCGAAACGCGTTCCCAATTTGACTTTCCGATGAAGCCTCCGTCGCGGCTAGAGCCGAGCCTCTGCCTTGGTGGAGAAAAAAAAAATGCGTTTCGTAACCGCGACACCGCTCCTCATGGGTCGCACGTTTCTCAGAGACGTTCAAGGTTACCGTACGAAGACTTTCGGATCCGCAGGACGCCTCTCGTCGCTTTTTAAAACCTTTCCTCGCGCGTCTCGTTCGTTCAAAGGCAGAGACGAAACGTTGAACACTCGACAATTTCCAATTCCTGGAAATTTCCAATCTCGAATCGCGCTATTCGTCTCTAATTTTCGAGAGAAGTATACGTTTCGAGTCGTTGGTTAGTCAAAGATCGGACGTTTCTTCTTTTCGCGTGGATGGCTCTGACAGAAGCGACGAGATTTACGCAATGCGATACGACGCTGTCGGAAGATTATTCAGAATATCGTGTACAGCATCGGAGGCACCATTGGGTCGATCTCTGGAAGAGTCTTCGGGTTCAGCGGTTGATCCCACTGTGTCTCGACGTCTCGCATTGTGCTTGCTCGTTTTTCCTTTTTTTTTTTTTTTTTTTCATTCATCGCGACTACCTTTGTGCGAGAGTCCCGTATAATAAAAAACGAACGTTCTCGTCGGACAAAACTGCGAACAGATGATCGTTGAATGTCAGGAGACACCCTGGAGGAGGATCCTAGGAGCCTTGCCCTTTTCGCTCCTTTCAAATTTCGCCATTCACCCGGTTGCTGTATTCTTCTTCCTCCAGATTTCCCTTTTCATCCCCTTTTTCGAGGGTCGTTCTTTGCTCCTCGTCTTCGCGGCGCTGTTATAACGGTGTCGAAGCACTTGTTGGTACATTTATCGAAAAATCGTACCGTCATTGTACTGTAGAGGCGCGCGAGGGGTGGAAACGCATTTCTGGACGAGTTCGAGGGACGAACAAAATAAAAGAGCGAACAATTCCTTGCGCATTGTATAATTAATTGCCTCGAAATGTGAAAATTGCCCGCGAATACGGGCAAATGATATTTACATTGAACCTGAAGAGTGAATTAATTAATCTAAAACTGCTCGCGCTACTTGGCAAGGATTAATAAAATTAATTGCAGCTATAATATCGAGTGTGTTACGCTGGCGATTTGTCGACGTGTGCGTCACTTTAATTAACAGTATTATCAGCCGTTCGAGTCCCCCGATGTGTTCTGATTCGCAAGAATCCTCATTGCTGGGGAACCGACTCGCGGGATTAATTAAAATCGCGGGATCGAACCGGGTGAAAGGAAAGTTGGACGTTTTGTCGCACCTGATGGGACCCTCGTGACCTAACAACGCCTTAATAATCGTCGACGATCCTTAACGACGCGTTATTCAAACACGCAAATGTCCATTTTCACTCCTCGCCACGTAGAAACCCAAAAACCATTATTTGCGACCATTTTAATTGCTCTTGTAACCATCTCAGGTTGATTTCACGTCTGAGACCAACGAATAACAAACCACGACACGATCTTCCTCCTTTTTTAATAGAAAAATGGGTAACTTCTCTCCAAAGTGTCTGCAAAACTCCTCTGTCGAGCGCAGTAGTACCGTTTCGCCCTCTCAGGTAGCACTCGTGGTCAATTCTGAAAGATGGCGGTCTTTCTAATCGTCACGAATGCTTCGCAACTTTCTAAACCCCATAATATACGCGGTATATAACGAACAGTGGTATTTTCTGCGATCAGAGACGCGATTCAGGATAATTGACAAAGGCTAGCCTTTCTAAGGCGCGACGATGTACAATTCCCAAGTCACTTGGCCCTGACGAAGGGCCAAAAAATGAGCTCGCAAATAAACTGTCGCCAGACAGACGGTGACTCCGCCTTTTCGCCAGAGAACGTTCGTTTAATTCGGCTCGACGAGCACGCCCGCGAAAATAAACGCTGTCACGCCCGTAAATTGGGGCGTAGCCTGTTCGTGTGTACGCACGCTGGTGACACACTATTTGGTGGACGCAGGTGAGACCATTCTCGCGTATCCGGTCATCAGACAGTCATATCCGGCCGCGCCGTTTCGGTAAATAGATCGATCCTCCATCTATTGCCATTCTTCGAACGGATGCTTCGCAATCGTTCGAAGAAACTACCCCTTGCCACTACCTCTACACCCCCCAAACACGCGTCTCGAACCATCCTGTGCACACGCAAACGAGGGAGGGTCTCTCTTTCGATTCTTCGTTAGAAACGTATTTTCTTCGAGCAGCTTTCTTCTCTCTCGATTCTCGTTGGAAGTGTATTTCTTTCGAGCGGAGCACAGTCGCAGGAAACAGTTTATCGAGCCAGCCATCCGACGCGGCGCAACCTTTCATCCCCCTCCGATGGGGCCACGGTTTTCGACGTAATCGCTGGTACGAGCGGGCAAACAATAATCCCTGCGCGCGTGCAACGGAGGGCTCGTGTAGCAACAAACAAAGCCTCGAATAGCCAGGTAGCAAAGCATTCGTGTAACGTCAGTGGAGAGAGCCGGAGGGCGCGCCGGAAGGATAGGAGCTGAGGGGCTGCGAGGGCAGCGAAGGGCAGGTATACGAATTTACATGCGGCTGCGTTGACTCGGCTTTAATAATTCAGAGGGTCGGCTGACCAGCGCCGACAGCCTGTCTGCGGTTGCAGGACCGTGGCGCGGACGTGGGAGAAGGCTCGAGGAAACGGTCGTTGGTCTTTTTGGGCGAGCGATTCTTTTTTACCTTGAGTCACGTCGTGGATTATTGTGGTCCACGTGGAGAACGAGGGGTTGCAGGTTCGATCGTTCGCCATGACAGCCACGTTTGACGGTCGATTTTTAAGCCCCAACGCTCGAATTAAATCGCGCAGTGGATGCGAACAATCGCAGGAGAATTTGGCGAGAATTGGCGCGTGTTTACTCGACAAGAAACGCTCCTTTCGCCGTCCCCTGTCACCCTTTGCTCGATTAACCCGCGATTCTAAAGCAGCTTTCCGAAACACAGCCCCGCGAGCAACAATACCATATCCTATACGTACATATTATCATCCCATCTATAATTATAAAGTTCCCGACCCGCGCAGCACCCTCTGAACGCCACCATGCGCGCCACTCACCCCCCTCCGTCTCGCGCCCCTTCGTACCGACGCACAAAGCATTTCCACGCCATTCTGCGCGGCACAAACGCCGATAAGCCCCGTCCATTTAATTTCATCGGCGTGCTGAACGTTTTCGAATTTAATCAAATTAATGCCCGGCGAAGCCGAGGCGCGATTAATTCGGGCGAAACGCGGACGTGGCCCGCGCTTATGCCAGCCAGGAGGGGGTGGCGGATCTCTCCGGCACCGCAAAGTTAGCAACGGGCCCCGAGGCACAAAGCCGCGTTAATATACCGTGAGAACGGGCCGCGCAAACGTCTTTCTTGGAACGGAGAAACGGCGAGGTCGGTCCATTAAAGCCCCCCTGACCTGCACGCGTGCAAACGTTTGTCCCGCGTTCTCTGCGCCGTTTCCGCGGAATCCTCCAGCACCCCTGGGCTACACCCGCCGTCCATGGTCTCCCTTCAGCCCTGGTGAAGCGGGATCGCGCGGTTTCGCGTTTCCTTGAGAGTTGATTGCTCGAACTTGCGGGGTTAGTTCGTCGAGAGACTCGATGGAACCTTCGAGTTAGTTGGTTCAGCCCTTGATTGTTCCTGCGAGCTGGTAATTGTGTTTTCAGCGAATTTTTGTGGAGGGTGACGGTGCACATTTGCTGATCGATCTTTGATATTGTATATATTATTAATTTTTAGAGGTGGAACAGGGTTAATCGTGGAAGTCTTCACGTGTTAGAAAGATGTGAACATTCTGCGGAACGCGTGCGCTGCAAAATTGCTATTTGTTCAGCAATGAAGCTTCATCACAGCATAATCATAACGACCGCGTCATTCATGAAGCGCTCCGACCAGCGGGACGGTTATCCAATGATATATTTCGGTCAGTTCTTTCGAACGAAGGAAACGACTGATTAGACTTCAGGTCAAGCTTCATTATTCATTTGTTATGCTAAGTGTGAAATCATCTGACAACGCGGTGCGAGCTGTTAGAGGCTCGCTAACGGTACACACCGGTACGGTTGTCGCTTGACTCCCGTTAACGAATTTATCGCGAACAGTATCGATCGACAAGACACAAGAGATCTCGATCGTTAATTAGTCGACGAGATCGACGAGCAAACCGAGTCGTGATAGCTTCCTCTGGTGACCCACTTCGAAAAAGGGACGTCGAACGAAAATGGCCGAAGAAAAAGAGCCATCGTTCGAATCTTTATCGTCGATGAATCACGTCCGCGCGTCGAAATCACTTTGCTCAACAAACCGCGCCGCTCGAGTCCACAAACACACGACTTCCCCCGTCCAAATAGAACCGCGGACCTAACCCAAACCGGAGGGCGAAGCCTGGTCACGTACCGATGGTGGGTCTCGTCGAAAAGCTGGCAACCAGCTCGCGGTAGCGAACAATGCTCGCGATTCGTGGAACCGACCGGTTACGAGAGGAGAGTTTCCACGCGGAAGAATCCGTGCGCAGAGGCGGTCCTCCGCGTTGCGACCGATCCGCCCAAGAATAGGTTTTTAACGGCTGACAGCCGTTACGCGCGCGGGAATTATTTACTTGCGCCGCGTGGCAGAAATAGCGCAGCCGGAAATTTATTTATCCACTGTCCCCGCGCGCTCGCGGCATCCGCGACGAATATATAATTCCCAACGGGAAGGCGATTGTTTTTTGCCGCCACTTCGTGGCCAGAACGGCGACTCCGCTTGTCTGACCGTGTCCAGAGACTCAGACGCTGACTGATCGTGGACGTAGTCGCTCTCGAGGTTTCTTAAATGGACAATCGTATGAATGGTTAAGCAATTTGGTAAAATTGAAGAATTGCTGATGGTTTTTCCAAGTATTTACACGATCGTTCTATTCTGAGCATTGGCTGAAGTTAAACCATGTGCACCAAGAATAAACCTAATCCCGTACCACCCACGTCGACGACTGAATTTATGGTGGAAAAAGTGTGACATTTATTCGTCATACGAGAACAGGAATTGGAGTGGTATAAAGTGTATTGAACCTAGTTCTGTGAAAAAAAGAGTGACGTCGTCGCGACGGGCAATATAGGTGTCAGGCGAATTCCCGTGGAGAACGGCAACGTCGCTCGACAATTGGCAATTAGCCGGTTCGAGCCGCTGGGTCAATTGGACCCACGCTTCCAGCATGAATTCGCGAGTCTGGTCACGTCTTGCCATGAAATTACTCGTTCGTACACGCATCGCCGCCGTTCTCCTGAGCGTAACATCCTCGTTGCACGGCGACGACCTTCGCAGTCTCCGTGACTCTCATTCCGGTTGATGACACGGCTGGTTATATGGGCCTTAACGGTAGAGACTCCGCTGGGAAGTCACTGGTGCACGCGGAATACTCGATCGAACTTCGCTCGCAATGATTCAGCTGAGTCAACTTCGCGTCCACTGATGATCGTACGTCGAACGTTGCTTCGACGCTGGACGAAATTAAACGCTGCAATCGCGGAGGCGAAATTAAGGTGAAAACGAAGAGCGATGCTTCGTTTTCGAGAAAAACAGCTGTGAAAATCCATCCGCCTAATTGCAGCGGTGGCATAAGTCAGCGTGGCGTCCGTCGAAATTCAATATGGCCGCGCTCAGGGCGTTCCGGTGCGGTGGCTCATGGGATCTCGCCATTAGCGTGCGCGTACGCCATGAATCTTTAATGCCTTTTTTCTCAGGAACGGAGCTTCGAATGCGATTTTGGTATTCTTCGTTTCCGTTCGGTTTTGCGCCGTGGAATCGATGGACGAGCGAAGGGAACGGAATCAGCCGGTAATTAAGCTGTCAGAGAAGCTTTTTGCGCGTAGCTGTACGCGAGCTACGGAACGCGCGCATAAGTTTGCCGGTGCACGTCCGTGGCTCGACATATGGCAGTGCTCCAACAAGTGGTGGAGGACGTTGTGTGCAGGCCTTATGGCCGCGTGTACGCCGTCCATTGTCTGGCTTGACGCGCGACATTATGTTCGTTCCTCTCGCGAAAATCGCGTACATTGTTTGGCCTTCCTCTCTCTATGAGCGATCGTTTCATTGGCGATCATCGCTGGACTCGATGCGGGCTCGATCAGCTGCGTGGGATCGATTCAGAGATACCCGACTTTGGGACGTTAAACAGATCCGTTCGATATCCAAGAATACTTTCATTATACGTAAAACAATTCGTATTTAAAAGCAGCGAACGTGATTCATTTTTCACACAGACGATCCATTACGATTTTCCAGCTCGCGTGTCCGTTCTTGGAACTGTTCGAATCGTTAAACACTCGTGACTCCATATTCGTTCCAGTGATTCGACCACGTTCCTCGCGTGGTTACTTCATATCAACACGCCGCGTATTTGGTTACCATTTCTTCTACCGCTGATTTAGCCTTTCGAAGGTGTTCTGCGTCACCAGATAGAGGCTCGAGGAAAACATATCGCAGCTTCGCATAGTAAATTCTTGAGGCCTGCGAGACCAGTTCCACGGCTAGGAAAAATACCCCTCGCACGATCTCGATCGCTGTGCAGCTGGTAAGGAGAAGAAAACGAAGAATTAGCGCAGGAAGCTCTCATTAGGATCGAAAATATTCTCCTCGCGGTGCACCAACATCCGCCCCGTTCTCCACGAGAGGATGCGACCCGTGGACGACGGTTCCAACCTGGTAGACGCGGTTACAAGCGAAACGCCAGCCGACGAAGGTCAAGGCGAGTGCTCCTCGTGACTTGGCCAGGGGATTCGCAGCCCCTATTGTTCTCGACAAGCTGCTGATTATCTCGCGGGACTATCAGCGCTCTCCATCGCGTTATGGGAGCGTGGGCAACCAGACCTCTCGCGTACCTTTGTTCGCCCCTTGCCCAGCCATGGTGCGCGCTGTGTCTCTCGTTTTCTTCGTTTCTCTTACGGATTAGAATCGATGATGCGCTGTTTTTTTTTTTTCGTTCACAGTTTGGTACAATTCGCGTGCGTTTCGTGTTTGACGTTCGTCGAGCGTCGTTGGGAAAAGTAAAAGTGCCAGAAGAAAATGGCGGACGATCTGTTGTTCCGTGGTCGAGGCGAGCTAAACTTTTGTCAGGGAGCGTACCACATAGCCACATACCAAGTCGCGATTTGAATTACAATCGCCGCATCCCGGCGTCCCGTCCAGCCGGTTCGCGTCTCGTTAACCACCCGCCATTCTTATATAATTTTATGCTAAATTTCCGGCGCCGCGCACCTCGTCCATCGTCGACCCTCCTCCTCGTGAAGCCACGCTCTCTCAACCCTCGTTTTTCCACGTCTAAGACCCGCTCTTCCTTTTTATTTTCACGGTGCACACCTTTTGGACGCTCTCGACTTCCCTCGCAGCTGTTCTTATCGTTCGAAAAGATTTTCAAACGTATTGCAAAATTGTTCTTGTTCAGACATCTCTCGCATGTGATGGTTCTGAAGTGTGTTCGGGGTCTCTGGTAAGATTCGCGTCTCGAGGATGTTTAAGAGAAATGCGGAGGGTAATTTTCGTGAAGCGTGCTTTGCCTTTCGAGGGGAAACCGGAAGGCCTCTTTTCTTTAGAAGAAAAAAAGGCGCCTCGAGTCGGTACAGGATTTCCCTTTCTTTGAGCGCTTCCTTACCGCCGACGGATGAACAGGCATTCTACCTTATCCTCTCGTGGCCAGAGAAGAAAAGAACCTTTCCTCGCGGCGCGATCGATCGGAAGCGCGAAAAAATTCAAAGCGACCGCGGTGGATGCATTTCCATACCCTTCTATGGGAGCTCGATAGAACAGAGCGAATTTCCTGCCCCTCTGTCGTTTCAATTTTTCAGTTTCCTGCCTCGATTGCGCCGCGTTCAGCGTCTGAAAAGCGGCCACGACGTATAAAAATTAGAGAGCTAACTTCTGCACCCTCTCATACTTCGCCACGGGACGCTCCTTTGCATCGTTTGCCTTCGAGGTTTCCACAAAAATTCTGATCATCCGTAGAAAAGTTAAGTCGAGATCGATGCGCGACAATTTTTCTTCGACGCACTGTCAGTGCTGCACTCTATATCGCGCGCTCTCGTTTTCGCCCAATTTCGATAGAAAAAAATAGAGAAAAATGATTCTGCCACGTTCCAGCGCTAATTCGACGAGAAAATCAATGAACCTACATCGTCGATTCCTAATTAGAATAAAATTCACTTCTCCCCTTGGCTCTTCTAGTAGCCTGTTCAAGGATTACACTTAACGTGCAATTAAGGAGGGGTGGAGGTGGCTGCCATGAATAAATTGAAACTTCATTAGCCGGGCTAGGAGCAGCCAGCTCATCAGTATGCAAATTTCCCGACGTCCATTCCAGTCGAACCGGAGGCTTCCTCTTTTTCTTTCCAGTCGATTGTGTTCTCCTTTCCCATGGTGGAGTTGTTCCTCAGACGTTTCCATTCGATTCCCGCCTCGTAGCTTCGATTCGCGATCCCTCGCGCCGTTATCCGAGGACGAAGTCGCGTTGATAACGCTCCGCTTCGGTTACTCGAGCGTGGTACCACGGTTTATCAGCATGGGAAGAAAGGGGGACTCTGGATCGTGAGTTTGATCTAGATTAAGTGCGTGGGAATTCGGATGGCTCGACTTAATTTCGTTTGCGTTACGTCGCGTTTCGAAACCGTCCGCGATTAGTATTTCACGTTAATTGCCGTCACGCGATGAGGATTATTACATTCTCCTGGCAAATTGCAAGTATTTCGGTTCCGATTGGCTTTTACGAGGACCGGTTGGCTAGGAATCCGGTCCGCTAGTCGTTACTTTGACGAGGGCCATTAAAATTTATACTCGACGCAATTGCGAAACGCGAAATGATCGAGAAATAGAGTCGTCGGTTGCGTAAAGGGAATCCCAGTGAGGTAAGAGGTTCAGGTTCGGATTAAGCTGGCTTAACTCAAGGGGTCTTGGTGCAGTTTAAGTGCATATATCACCTCTTTCGTGGAGTAAATTTTAGGTATCGATTTTAGAAGCTAAAACAAGACGAAAATGAAGAGTAACAAAATCGTGTTCGAGGCTTCGTATTCAATAGAAACGACTTTGAACGCCAAATGGTGACCCATAAGGCAGTGCGACGCGTCGACTCCATTTTGTATAGCTGCGCGGGCATATTCCCATCGCACTGACTCATGGGCTCTCATCGTTGCACGCGTGCACCATGAATTTTCAAACTCGCTTCCCTCGCAAACGAAGCTTCAAACGTAATTCGATCATTCTTCGTTTTCGTCTCGTTTTGGTCCCTAGAATCGGCTGTATAAATTTCTACGAATGCCAGTGGAACGTCTCGCGCGCAGAGCGCGATCAAACGATCTCGCGAAAATCGCTGCGAACGGTCGTTCTAATCTCCCAAAGGCTCCGCAGCTGGTTACGGATTTATCGAAGCCGAGGAGGGCTGAGAAGGGGCCGACAGGCGTCGCGAGAAAATTAGCACGCCTCGCGTGTAATCCCCGTAATCCGCTTTTGATCCGTAAAAATGGCTGGTTAGCATCTCGTAAATCTGTAAAATCTCGCGCGACACCTGTTTCTCTCGTACTTCACCCGCTGGCCGTTCCGCTCACGGCTTAGGGGAACTACTTTTCTCTATAAATACGGGGAGTTTCACTGTTGAAGCTAGTCGGAAAAAGGTAATACGGTTTTTGTGTTTCTCTTTGCGATTCCAACGGTCTGATGTTACTTTTCATGTTTTTTTGGGGGAAGGATTTGTTAATTTCAAGCTGCTAAACATCTAACCGCTTCAGAGCAGAAGGAATTGAATGCACGATCGAGAAGAGGGTCCTCCGTCTCGTTACGATCCTCCTTGAAGACACGAAAAGCTTCCCTCTGAACCGGAAAACGGCGTTCAGAACGCAACGCATCAACTCGCGGAACACAGGGAGACAAATTCTGGCAAGTTCCGGCCGTATTAACGTAATTCGCGTCCGCTGCGGGCTTTTTAATTAAAAGTACCGGCGGCGCCATTATCTCGCCAACTTATAATCGCGCCTATCCATCCCCGTGGCCCACCCCTTTACCGCCACCTTTCATAGAACTCGGCCTTTATCCCACGCCCGCGAGGCTGTAATGAGTAATAATTCATATCTCTATGGTGTTACGTGGCCAGGAGGAAAATAGAACGGGATTGTCTCCATTTACCGTGGAATAATATAGATCCGAGGATCGGCGCGGTCCTCAGACACCATCTTGGCTCGAACGTTTAATCCTCGAATGGACGTGGGGCTGGTTTAACGCCATTTACATCTTAAAATTCTAACAAGCAATTCTCTCCTTCCAATGGTAACCACCAGATGAGTGAATATTTTATTTAAACAGAGAAATTTCTTAATTTTTTTCTCTTCGATGGTGTAACGTAGAGACATGAAATTTTGACTCCTCAGAAATGTGTGTATTTTTAAAAAATTAAGAAATACAGAAGTGCGTTCGTTAGAAGCCTCAGAAAACCCAACGATAGTAATATCCAACCCTCTTAGATTCTGTTTTCCCAAGAGGGAAGATTTTGCACCCAACAGCATCCCAAGATAATCGCGTTCGAACCATCCACAGTCCTCTCGATCCTCACGATACATCGCAACCAACTACGCACAAGCGATTTCCGGTCCCGCACACAAAACTCGGAACAACCACCTCAAATATCCATCCTTCTTCGAACTTATTCCTCCCTCCTTGGAACTGTGGCGGCCCTCTGACCCTCGCTACTAGAGGGACAGTACTGTTTACACTTTCCTGAAAGTATATTTTCCAATATATAGAATTTCTGACCTGTCCCTAATATCCCAGCGTCTAAGGCAGGGCCTGATGAGTCCACTAGCAGGCCCAGAACGAAACGTTCTTCCCCTCTCTTTTCCATCCCTCTTTCCTCTTCCATTTCTGCATAGCAAACCGAAGCATCGTCGCCTCAGAACGTTTCCGCCTATCTTTCCGCGTGCAGATCGTCACGTAGAAACTTGGGCAGGAGGTTGAACTCGCGCAGCCTTCGCCTGCGACAAGTTGGATCGTCCTCAGCGACGACTGCACCCTCTCCTAAACGCCGTGGACCGGCGTTCGAGGCACGTTTTCAATCTGTCCCCCCGTAGGCCACGCCGCGCGTCGGCGAGGAAACGAGGGAATTGTCCCGGGGACGTGTGCGTGCGCCACGAGCCAGGACAAAAGGGAACGCTTCCGGCGACGACGGGGGCGCACAAGTGGGCGGCTGGAAAATTTCTTCCTCCGCTTTCCTCGCAGTTACCGCCGTCTTGTCTGACGGTTTTCGAACGGGATGGTGGGCTGGTTTTCTTTTCTTCGAGGACGCAGCTCGGGACGACGCTCGTTAGGGTAATTGGGCGGATGTTGCTCTGTGTTGGCGTCGTTACATTTTTTGGATGCAGGTTTTTGGGGATGGTTTCGGGGTAAGGAATAACTAGGATGTTAGGAGTTTTCCTTTCTATCGGGAATTGTGATAGTTTCATTGGATTTTTGGGATGCAAGCTTTTCAGGGATGGTTCAGGGGGTAAGTAGTATTTAGAATGCTAAGGGTTTTTCTTTCTATCAGAGATTGTGATAATTCTGTTAGATTTTTGGGATGCAAGCTTCTCGAGAATGGTTCAGGGGGTAAATAGTAATTAGAATGCTAAGGGTTTTGCTTTCTATCAGAAATTGTGATGTATTTTGACGCGTAGGGTGAATCACGATTGCGTAGGAAGTGTTTGGGTTTTGAACTGCATTAAAGGGATAAGTATCTGTAAATTTAAATCTCAAGGGGATATGTCTGAAATTTGTTGAATAGAAATTAGAATGTTAAGGTTTTTTCTTTCTATTGAGCATTGTGATGTATTTTGACGCATAAGGTGAATCACGATTGCGTGAGAAGTGTTTGGGTTTTGGACAGAATTAAAGGGTTAAGTATCTAGAAATTTAAGTTCCAAGGGGACATGTTTGAAATTTATTCAAAGTACAATCTAGTAACAGTGAACGCGAATAATAACTCGAATTTAGAATGACGGAAGCGCACGTACGTCCAGGTACCCCAATGGCGGATTTAATTCCTCCGGTTCCGGCCCAGCGCGTGTTTTCGATGCACATTTTGTTTAACAGGGTGGCGCACGTGCACTGCCCTCTTCTTGCGGCACGTTCGCGACACCCGTCGACATCGTGTCGCGTTCATAAAACGCGGGACGGAAATTTCGGCACCTGTTACACCCCTGTAACGCTACCCCGCTACATCGACGTTTACAAACCCTGATCGCAATTCGAAATGAAAAATCAAATCGCGCGCCAGCTTTTACAAGCTTCTACGAGCTCTAATGAACTGTGTATTGACTTCTCTTCTCTTTTTTATTGCAGGTGAGTTTCCTCCCCGTTTCCTGAGGGACCAAAACGGTTATCGCGACGAGTCGGGGTGAGTCAAGGTTAAAAAAGTATCAGGCGAGAACGCCTCGTGTCCAGAAATTGGCAAAAACTCTGGTCCAACGTCTGACACTGCGATATACAAATTTTTGACATTATCGGATGCTTTTAAAAAATTCAGCATCGTCCACAAAGTGCGAATCGCTGGGAACGCGATGGAAAAAAGGAAGGTGGAGAACAGAAATTGAAATAAATCGTCCTTTTAAGAACTAATTAGCGATGCTCACCCGAAAGTTATCCAGGCTGTTTAATTCGACCGCTGTTAATCAATTGTCGTTAATTAACGCGTCCCTTCCCGCGTTCCCCCGTCAGGGTAATAACGCCGCTGCGATGCCCGTTTTTTAATTACGCTCTATTACGCCGCTCTTTTATTACGTTCCCCGGCGCGGCGCGTTTGGAAACATTTAATTAGCCCGCTCGTCGAAACGCCTGGCGGAATTACCCGCGTAGAAAATAGCAAAGGCGCCTGCTGACAGCCGTACGCGCCCCTTTTTCGTCACCTCGCCAGAGCTTCGATGGCCTGATAGTTCTCGCGAGGCTGACATTCGTTGACAGCTCCTCGCTCGCGTCGACGATAAAACGTCTCGTTGCGTCTCGTCCACCAAGCCATTTCGCGCGGGACGTTTTTAGATTGTTAACCTTCACGATCGTCTTTTAAGTAGCCGTGAAAATAGCCCCAGAGACTAACTGTCGCCTCTGTCGTCGCGAGCTTCTATCGTCTCGTTGTTATTGAAACGAGAATAATACTTTTTTTTATTATGATTCTGTTTTCTTTTCGATGTTAGTTGTTAGTCTGATGTCTTCTACTTTGAGAATTCGTTGACAGAATCGCGTAACACAGCTGTTCCATTGGAATTAGCTGTATCTGTTGTTGTGTCTGAGTTACTGCAGGATTGACAGCGTTCACTGTGGTAGGCTGTCTTATTAAGTCTGACTATATTTACTGAATGATTGCTGGAGTCGATTGCATTTATCGCACAGCCGTTTTATCGAATTTAGATTTATCCATTAGCCGGTGACCAGTCGCGAGCGGTGTCTCTGTCCGTTCAGCAAGAGTTTCTTATTGCGTTAGAGGGAAATCGTATTGTAGCGATATCAGGTTATACAGGGATTTCCTGTACACGGAACAGCGTTCCCTTTCCACTCGGCTGTCCAATTCATCTGCAAGTCGCAACACTTTCTAATTCCATTTGAAACTCGCGTTTCCAGCTGAATTCAATTCACTTTCGAGGCCCCGCTTTCTAAAACGGCTTCTGTTCGCCGCCAAAAATCCGTCGATCGATCGCGATCCAATTCCTCCTGGCGCCTAATTTCATTTCGCTCGCGTCTATATTTGAAACGATCCGGAATTAACCGACGCGGTCGAGCCGTGTTGTAAAAACGGGGGAAGAGCGTCGCTCGTGGCGGACGTACGATTGGGAAATCGACGGGGCCGTGTCGCTGGCGAAATTCTAAATAATCGATCGCACCCTCGAGGACCACCAGCGTCAGCCTGTTCGTTTGTCAAGGCTCGAAGTAGAAGCGGACAGTTTTTATATAGAAACGAAACCACCAGCCTCGAAGCCGTCGCTGGTATCTCGATCGAAACGCTTTTACACTCGGCGCGAGGTGAAATAAAATCTTCTCACCCCTCGTTCACCCTCCTTAGCTATCTCTCTCTATTTCTCTCTCTCTTTATTAAGCTCCAAAATTTCGCTGGAGTTTCCAAAAGAAGCTGAATTAGCATCCAAAGAAGTGCGCAGAGGGACGAAAATAGGATCGTTCCAGTTCGCGCGTTGGTACGGGGACACAGAGAGAGGGGTTGGGGCGGTGGCAGAGGGCAGTCGAGGGGGTGGAACGACAAACGAGGCTGGCAGGATGGCCTGTGCGTGGAAATTTTCCCCACCTGTTGCCAAACAATTCCCATGGAAACGAAGTTATGGCCACGGTTTCCGCCAGATAAATACCGCGTGTAGGCGCGCGCGCGCGCGCGCGCGTGTGCTCTCGCCCTCGACTTTGCTGACAATGTTCCTCTCTGCTGACAAAGGGCCACCTGTCGCGGACTGTTTGCAGTTGCTGAACGTGAATTTCCAACGGAAGTAGCGCCGCGACTATGCAGTCAGCCATTCCGCGGAATTCCTAACCGTTCGCCCTCAACACCGTTTTATCGAAAAAACTTTCACGATAGAACTACGATTTCACCAAAACGAACATCACGAACTGTCGTGTTCGAAGTTTGGTAAGGAAGAACAGGTGTTCGATAACAGAAAACGCACCCAAGTGTCACCGAAAACAAGTCAGAGGCACGCGCGTGTCCCGTCTGGTAACACGTTAATTGCTCGCGCGTGGGACGTCTGAACGATCTCAATTATTTCCATCCCCTGCTCGCCAGGGTGGAAACGCGACGAGGGACGGTGGAAAAAATCGGGAGATTTTAATTAGAAGCCTCTCTCGTGTGACCGCGTCGAAGATCAGAGCCGCGGCGCAGGGGTCGTAGTTGACGTCGACGCTCCATGGGGGTGCAATATAGCGAGAGCGACCCTGCCTGGATTCCTACGAGACTCGCTTGCTATCGTTTTATGTGCATTTTGTATCAAGAACGATCGCAGCAGTGGTCCACGTACTGGGTGTCGAAGAAATTTTTAAACGTTCGCCCTTCGCGTTCGATATTTGTCAATTAGATTGGACATTAAGGGTGGTTTTAGGGTTGCAACGTGTTTCTTCAAAGGTTTATTTGTTTCTATTCGACTGGAGGGTTCGAAATTTAGGAACTGGTGTTTTATATTGAAAGAGGGTTTAAGGTTCGCAGTATTTTTTGGATGTAATAATATGAGGTATAGAATAATGCTACTAATAATAACAGTGGAATTGTTAATGATATTAATTATAAACAGCGATAATATCTGATATCAATCGTAAATCTGGCGAAACAATATTCAGGAAATGATCCGAAAATTGGTATTGTCCGCTCGGCGGAGGCAAATCCCCGCGCCTAAAATGATATTTGTGTATCCAAGTACGGCTTTTGACGAGCTGGCAGTCCCATCGAGGAACGAGTTTTCCTGCCGGCCGCCATTGTTGCCGGAGCCCTCTGATTTTAATGAAAGCTCGAATTCGCGGATCGTAAATAAACCGGCGCTCGGAGCGAGCCAGCTTAATTAATCTTGATGCATTATTACAAGCATCTCGTTACGTCCCACCGTAAATGGAACGCATTATCGCGAGCGCGTATTACATTTCATTTATAATCATTCGTAAATTACGATTGTTTAACATCGATTCGCCTGGGCCAACAAATCGCCCGGTTTATACTCGTTCCGGTGTTTCTTTCTCCCGTTCCATCCGCGTCGATCGTTACGAGTCGCGCGTCACGATTTTCATCCCCCTCCCCAAAATGCAATTCTCATCGCTGTTTAGAAAACGAACAGCGCCTGAGCAAAAGCCAGCAAAGCCAACGAGATTGCTCTACGCGAGCGAATATAATGCATTGCGAATGTAAAATCGCCGATGGACTGGTACCACGCTGGCTGGTGCACGCGCATTAACCGAACATTAAGCCGCATTAACAATTCAAACGGGTGTTTACCGTATAATCGAAGAAGTTTCTCGCGGATGTAGTCGAACAATAATTGATGACGCGGTGGAGTGGAAATTAGTTTACCGTGTGCGTAATACGCGCCTAGGAGAATTTAAAATAGAGTTTCCTTCGAGTCCCTCAATTATGCGTCGGCTCGCGGGTCTGAAAATCATCCCCTGAGCGGGACCATCGCGGAGCAGAGAGAACTTGAGAACACTTGCGCTGGTGGTGGTGAAGAATGGAACAATTTCGCGAAAAATATCTGGCGCTGTTCTAATATAGATAAAAATGGAGAAAAAGTCAGCCTCGGCTGGGAATCGTCGCTGGAGAACGTTCGTTACCCAGGAATCCCACGGTAGCGTGTCCAAGGGGTCGCGTGGACTTAGCTGCGCAGGGTATAAAGGCGAACGAGCGGGGATACTTTATGGGCCAATAACAGGGGCGTGTGTCTTGTCGTTGTAAATTATTAAGCCGCCCCCAGAGCGGCCGATAAAGCTCGCGGAGCTGATATCCGTGGCGGGCAGGCTGCGGGACCGTCCTCTTGGACAGGAAATAACGATTAACCGGACGTCCTCTTAGACACCGTGTATATATACGGTAAATCATCGAGCGTCCTGGCGGAAGTCTCGCCCAGGGATGGCGTGCGCGCTATTACGCCCGGGAAAAGGCGGGAACTATTAAAACTGGAGACGTGCAGCGATATTTCGCGGTCCTTAGAGGGGGTTGGCCTCGTTCTTTGTCCCGTGGTCGTTGGCTGGGGTGCGCTTGGCCGATGTAATCGCTGGCAGAGGGATGAAATGTGTCCTTGAACCCCTGAGCCGTGAAGTGAAGACGATTTTTCAACTCTATTTTGCAACTATCAAGATCGAAATAGTTGATTTGCAAATATGGTACTCAAGAATGACATTTAAGTGGAGTGTCAAAGATTCTATGTAAGAAGATGGCTAAAAATTAGAAATGGTTGATTTACAAATATGGTACTCAAGAATGACATTTAGAACAGTAATTGAAAGCTTGTGGATAAGTGAAGTGTCGAAGATCGTAGGAAGATGGTTAAAAATTAGAAAAGGGACGCGATACAAGTTTATACGCGATGGTAGCTACCAACCGGAAGGCAGATGCCGACGAGGCAAACGAGTAGGTTATCGTCGCCAGGCAGGGTGACGACGTCTCGACTTAGTAGGCAGACTTAAGTGCCCCTTAATATTAAAAGAGGCCAGCAGTCGGCTTTATTGGCAGGGCTGCGCATTAATCTGGTTACATCGTGTGTAGGCCCGGGAATTTGTGGGCGGTTATAAATTTTAAAACTTGTTCACGCACCTGCGTTCGCGCCCGCCCTCACGGCTTACGAGGGTTAATCGAGCGGTCTGAAATATTTTGCGTGCCGAGACTACCCCTCGCGCCACGCCAGAATAAGTATCCGTACCGAGCGAGGACTTTCCGTTCACGAGAATTTAATCAGTTGCAATTCTCGTCCGCCCTCGATACGCGTCGGTGGGGACGATAAATATTTGATGGAGCCGCGTTGAATAATTTCGCGTACAGTGTTACACGTGCAAGTTTTTAGCAGCGCTCAGCAAAGCCCGCGATTACGAATTAATCGTTGAACAACGTGTTTCGACTAATTGCAGGTTAATTCACACGGGAACGATCGTCTAAAAAAGCATACCAAGTTACTGCGAACTGTAACAAAAATAAAAAAATTAAGTTCACGGTTCTTAAGAACGAGCAAATTTTGTTTTATCCATCCGTCGTTGCTCGTCGAATCTCAGTTGGCAGTTTAGAGAAACGAACGCGTCGTGAAATTGCGCGTCTCGTTCGACGATTAATCGCGATATCTATTTAATTAACGCGACAGATCACGGGGCTGACGGAGGAACAAATGGGCGTTCGATAAATCGCGATCCTTCCCCGGAAACGACGTTATATTTCGGGTAATGAGACCGAAAGTTGGCCTGGGACGAGCGGCTGGTGGGGAGCGAGAACGCGAGCCTGATTGGTCCCACTATTAACGACGCCCGAGCGTAACGATCACGCGGCTCGCGACAAATACAAATTAATTAATAACGTTCATAAACCAGTCCGGCCGAGTAGCTTTAACGGCTGGCCCCGGCTCTACCCGGGGGTTAGTTAATACCCGTTAAATTATCTACGGTACTTACGCAAAGATCATTAATTTATGTCCCGTCCTGCCGTTGCTTTTCGCGTGCGCTCGGAGGTGTCCGCGTTCGACTCGATCGCCGCGCCATCTGTCACTGGTGGCTCCTTATAAGTTCTTGGGGTTATACGAGCAAGCCTGACGATCGCTTCGTGGCTTACAAAGATCGCGAGATTACTTTGCTCTCGTTCAAACCACGTTCCATAGCGTTAGATATCAGTATTATCTCCTCAGATGGGGTGTTTTTTGAGAAACACTCGATATCATTAATTTATATCTCGTCTTGCAATTGCTTTTCGCGTGCGCTCAGAGGTGTCAACGTTCGACTCGATCGCCGCGCCATCTGTCATTGGTGGCTCCTTATAAGTTCTTGGGGTTGTGCGAGCAAGCCTGACGATCGCTTCGTGGCTTACAAAGATCGCGAGATTACTTTGCTCTCGTTCAAACCACGTTCCATAGCGTTGCATAGCGGTCTTATCTCCTCAGATGGGGTGTTTTTTGAGAAACACCCGATCCACTCGCAATTCGCGATAATTTGAGCGAGGCGCACCTGCAGGCTGCCCGGGACAGGTCGCAGCCGGGCAGAAATAGCAAGTTGGCGTGACGTTTCTCTCCGTTTAGTATCCGTAATTACTAAGATTCGAGGGTGGGAGCGGTAGCTGGCCGTCACTCGTTCCTCGGTCCCGCGATTAAGTGATTGCAAACTGCAGGACAAACCGTCTCTTTGTCGTCCCCTCCCCCTGCAGCCTCGTAGGATAGGGACCCGGGATAGCAATTACTCTTAATTAACGAGAGAAGTCGGGACGCCGGTTTCGGGCCGGTTGTATTTATGTTTAAGAGATTATAGCGAAGTTGGTGGCACGTTTAAAGGCGGGCTGTTATACTTCTCTCGAGTTCTGGGCTCCACCTGGTGAAATGTAAATGGCGGTCGTGCGAGCGGACACGAGCGCAAACGCGGCTGGTAACTTCAATATCAATCTCGGTTATGGTATTGTACGTTGAAATTTGCTTCACGGTTCGAGGCGAACCGCGATATACTCGATAGTTGGAATCGTCGAGGATCTTCGCGCGCGATTGAAGATCGATGAGAGTCGACAGGCTGAAGATAGGCGGATGGAAACAGCGTAACGTCGTTTAATCGAATCGACTGGGCAATGTGGCTTGGTCTGACAACACGTTACGCGTGTAAATCGCGCGGACGCGGCGATAAAATGAGCGGTTGGGCGTGGTCATTTTTATGATCGACACTGTCAGCCTCCCTCTCGCTGGTACGCGTCCCTTTGCTCGCACGAGCGTGACGAATATCCGATCCGGCTGTATTCTGATTTACGAGCGGCTGTTTCTGTGCCCCGTGTCACGGTCTAACGACCCGCAGGAACCGCGATGGACCTTTCAGCTGCGACTCGATTCCGGAGGATCCCGATTTAATGTCCTGGCCCATTTGATGCCTCGTTTAACGCGCGAAAGGGCGACGCACGCGATGGTTATTGGCCAGCGAAAAAATATCGTACCTCGATTGACGATCCGCGCAGCTGGATCTTCGAGAGCGTTAAATAAAGAATATTCCACGGCTAGGAGAACGGTGTCGCGCGATATTTAAATTACGCTCGAGCGTCGCGCGAGAAGAATGCGATGACAGTGGAGTTTCGCAGGGATTCGAAGGCTTCGAACCGTGGAGAACGCCCAGGTACCACTTGAAATCGCATCTCCATCGCAATCACCATTTCAAAGCGACCACCTCTGCAATCGTCACCTCAGAAATCCCCAAATAATCCCCGGGTGCAGGTAGCAGGGGCTCCGCGGAGAGCCAGGATCCCGTGTCCCGTGTCGGTTAAAGACTGGCCAGGCTAGAAAAGGGCCAGGTATGGGAGTTTCGCCGGGTGGCACTTAGACGCGGTTCGTTAGTCGCCAGGGGATTGCATCACGACGGATTTAGCCGGAACGCACGTCCCCCATTACCAGCCGATTGCTCGAGCGCAATTTCGCTCCTGAGAACATTTCTTGGACCGAGTGCCCCGATCTTTCTCGCCCCTCGATCGATCTGGTCTTCCTTTTGGTGGATGATTTTTGTGGGCACTTGTTTCCACGAACAACATTTACAATTTTCTATCCAACACTTGGATTAATGTATTTTAAAGTTCCTTTGCAAATATTTTTAGATTCGTTGCTTTATGATTTGGGGTAATCAGTTTTGTAAATTCGTAGGCTCAATTGAAGGAAGCGTCGATTTTTGGATTCGTTGCTTTATGATTTGGGATAGTCAGTTTTGTAAATTCGTAGGCTCGACAGTAGTTTCAGTGGCAATATCGGTTGGATACTCTCCCTTCGCTGAATGAAGACGGCATCAGCGGACCCCTGACAGCTCGTATTTCCTCGAAATCCACGGAACAATCGGAAAGAGCACGACACGGCGAGTCTATGGCGCACTGATGGCTTTTCCGATGGGCGCCGCGTGCACGGAACAGCCCCGTCCCGAAATTCCACGCCGCTACTAATGCGACCACCGTTTCGCAACGCTGTTCCCCTCGAATGCCCTCCTCTCGATATTCTGCGGGCATTTTTAATTCTCGAAGCCCCTCGGGAATTCCAGGACACTCGAGACCTTCAGGACCTTCGAACCGTTGCAAGATTTCCAAGACTTTCTCTGGAAATAAAATTTTCAAGTGCCGAGAATCGTGTGTTCGAAGTACCTCGGAGGCCATCGCTATCCCCAGCAAATCTCCAAAGACTTTTTCTGCTTGAAAGAAGCAAAGAAGCCGGGAAGACACTCCGAAGAGCCTCGACTCGACTCGAATCCCCGTCCGTTTCTCGATTTTCCTGCGTATTTTCTCTTTTACACTCTTTTTTTCTTTTGCATTACTCCGTGTTTCATCCTTCTCTTGATTCCTGCTGACGCACCGGCGCTCGTCAAAGAGAATTATTTTTGCTCGATAACGAATTCCATTACGGGAAAAGTGTGTCTTTTATCGTCCCGTCGGCAAAAGCTTCCTTCCGTCCCTCCTTGTTTTTACATATTTTTCTGCCCAGCACCCGCTCCCTCGCTCCCGCCTACCCCCCCTCCAATCCTCCTTTTTTAATTATTTGACTAACAGAAAGGCAAATGAATTACCCGAGCGAGCGAGGAGCGTAGCGAGGTTTGCGTTAATGCAGGTCCTTTGATAAAACGGTTTTACTGATTCTGCTGTAATTTTCCAGCAGTTGGATTATGTTCGCGAATATCCGCGCGGAACGTTGAAGACGGTGGTCTACCGTGGGGATAGAAATTGTCTTGAATAGTGGATGGCTAAGAGGGAAGATTGACAAGCAGAACTCACCGAGACCGCCGTTTGAATAATCGTTTATGCTCGAGCCGAGGCGAACCTGAGGAGGGGCGATTAAGGAATTCACCCCTGCGGTTTTCCACGGGATTAAACAAAATTTTAATCATCAGATTCATTTTTATAAGACATATTCACGTTCTGGAGTGAAAAATTCTTATATATTACACGTAACTCATGGAGATCACCGTTTGAACAATCGTTTATGCTCGACGTGAGATGAACCTGAGGAGGGGAGGTTGAGGAACCCACCCCCTCGGTTTTCTATGGGATTAAACAAAATCTTAATCGTCAGATTCATTTTTATAAAACGTACTCGCGTTCTGGAGTGAAAAATTCTTATATATTACGCGTAACCCACCGTTTGAATAATCGTTTATGCTCGAGGTGGGGCGAACCTGAGGAGGAGAGGTTAAGAAACCCACCCCCTCGGTTTTCGACAGGATTAAACAAAATTTTAATCGTCAGATTCATTTTTCTAAAACGTACTCGCGTTCTGGAGTGAAAAATTCCATAGAATTCCTATACATTACGCATATTAACTTTCGAGCGTGTTCAGAAGAAAAAAGATTCGAAACTCGCGGAACAAACTCGCGGAAGAGTTGCAGCGAGAATCGAGGCGTGAGAACGCGGCTTTATTCCGGTGTATTAATTAACCGTTGTAGGCGGAGGTGTCAGGCGGCCGTCGATGGGGAACACTGGAAAAGTAATCGAAGTAATGGCTCTCGAGAAGCGGTCCGCCTCGCTAATTGAGGGCCCGCGGAATTATCGACACATCCGCCGGGAGTTTCCCCATTCAGGGAGCTCGAGGAGTGCGCTCGACGACTGGCTGCTGGCCTGGCTTCGACCAGCGATACCCGAAACGCAGCCTCGAACGATCGAGCCGCGACGTAATTAGAAAAAAGGGAGGAAGGATCATCCGCTCGTGAGAAAAGGTTTACGAAACGGATACGAGACACAATGTAACGCGGTTTCCCATAGCGCGCGCCTCTGTTGCGCTTCAACAGCTGCAGGACGACACCAGACGTGGTTTAATTGGAGCAAAAAATGGAATTTGATGGGAGACGGCACACGTTCGACTCTTGTTTATTCTCACGGGTCTACGATACGTAAATCGATACTGAAAATTGGGGATGAGTTGCTTCAATTATAAGTCTTGGATTTCTGATTATAAATTTTTCATTAAATAGTAATTTCTCCTATTTTTTTTTTGCTAGCAGAATCATACGTGGAATTATACTTGTTCGAGTAAATTGTTTCTATACGTAAATCGATACTGAAAATTGGGGATGAGTACTACTTCGATCTGAAGTCATTGATTTCTGATTACAAATTTTTGATTAAATAGTAATTTCTCTTATTCCTGCTAGCTGAATCGTTTCTGGAATTATTACTGGTTCAAGTAAATTGTTTCTACACGATAGACATCGAACTGGAGATGATGAATGTCCGATCAATATCGTCACGCGTCATTTATCCGTTTACAATTAAAAAAGAAAATAACAGGGCGAGAAAAATGGTGCGGGACGCGCTGGGAGGCGAGAGCGGTTTCCCGCGCGGATGGAAAACGCGCCTGTAAACGATACAGGGCCGCGCGTGTGCATCAACTCCGCTAATTGTCCCGTTTAAAAAACATCCAATCAACGCGGCGATGTACACCAGGTTTCAATTAGCTTTGATTGACTGTCCAGTCTTAATTGAACCGTTAGCGGTGGCGGCGCTCGGTCGAATTAATTTCTGCAATTAATAAAATCGCGACCGGGCACGCGCTTATCGGCGTGATTTCTATGCAAAACGATCGTCCACGGCCTCAGCGTTTTGAAAGGGGTTGGCGAGTGCGAAAGAGAGCGCGCGCGGACGGGGGAGGGCGGCCTGGTGCACGCGATCGAACGAAACGAACCGGTTCCGGCGGACAGTTTTCGCACGGTTTCGCGTACGCGTGAACGGAATTGTTCTCCCGTGAATAACGAGCGCCTGTTGTTGTTTCATCGAATTATCTTTACCCTATTGGTGTCGTTTTATGGCGTCGACCCTCCACCCCGTTCTCGACCCCGCGCCACCCCCCAAACCAACGGCCAATCTTTTTTTTCTCATCCATTTTCACGGACCGTCGCCTGTATCGTTGTAATTCCGCGAATTCGAGGGTGCCTCGTGGCATTTGTAGCATATTTTCGTGGTCAGCTGAGACTTCGCGGTGGTTAATATCACGGAATCTATAAAGAATCATGGTGAGTGGGTAATCGAAAGCGTCAGGTAAAGAAAAATCGAAAAATCGAACGTGCAAGTAAAAATTATCGACGAGAATTAGTCGTTAAAAAATTGAGAATTGCTGGGAGTAGACACAGTAAAATATTCTGAGACTTCGCGGTGGTTTATATTAAAGAATTTGTAACAAATCACGGTGAGTGGGTGATTGAAAGCGTCAAGTAAAGAAAAATCGAGAAATCTAACGTGGAAGTAAAAATAATCGACGAGAATTAGTCGTTCAGAAATGGAGAATTGCCGGACGAGCGGTAGAGAATAAAATATTCGCGAACACGGTGAATCGGTCGAAAGGGCTGGGAGAAAGGGTTAAATGAACGAAGGAACAAGCGATGGCGGCGGGCACGGCGTCAATCGAACGGAAACGAGCGAACGTATCGCGGTTCTGATACGATGGAATTGATTTTTAAGTCGGAACGAAAACGAGTCAAGTGATTCGTAAGAGAATAACCTCGATGGCTCGCAGTCTCGATAATGCCTATCGATAGAGGGGGAGGGGGGTACAAGCTATCGAGTGGCGGCGGGTACATCGAGCTCGTAAAATAATTACCGATCAATCGGAACGGCGTTAATCGGGTAATTAGCCATTAACTGAACCGTACGCCTGATCGTGTTCTGTAACGGCTCGCCCGTACACGAAATAAACCCGCCGGGGATATTTCGATACCGTCCATTTTAATCTCCCCGCGCCGCGTCCGCCATCGTCCTCCTCGTTATTTTCATAATCGCGGAACTATGGCGCGTTTCGCGCGCAGCGCGAGATAAATCGTCCAGTATCAAAGGTTTAGCGGGTTTTAACCGAACGATTTATGGGGTTGCTGTAGGGGAGGAAGAATTTCTACCCCCTTAAACGGCCGTCACGGGTGAAATTTCAGATCGCGTGAATCTTGTTATGGGGGTTAAACGTGGAATACGATACACCATCGCCAGTAATCATTTATCCGCTTGCTTGTTAACATCCCTTTTCCTAATATTCCAAATAAAATCAAAGATACCAGGGTCGAAATAAAGTACGCGGTGGTACCAGGCTGGAAGTTTGAAATTGAACATTTTTTTTTAATACTAATTCGAGGGTCTAGAACGAAGTTAGCAGACTGAAATTAGTCTCCGTCAATATTCATTAACGAATTTAGAAACGTGCTAGCGGTTTCGAAGGGGGACCAAATCTGAAGCAGCTCGAACAGATGCCATCGTCGCCAGGCGGCTCGTACCCGCTTTAAATAATCGAGCGCTGACGGACGACGGTGAGACGAAGGGCAGACGTCAGATTCTGAAGGACGCGTCGCCGAACGGTGGTCCAGGACGATTGAAAGAGCGAAGAGTGCCACGCGCAGCGGCCGGAAGGGCCTCGCGGATAAAGGAAATAACGAGCCGACTTGGACGACGACTTTTTTCCTCCTGCAGAGGGTCATTAGCGTGTCTGTAAATAAAATAATCACCGGTCGCGTCTTTTGTCGCGTTTCTGGCCTCGTGGCCCACCCCCTGCGCCCTTGTCCTGCTCGGTGGTAAGGTCGTTCGATTGGTCCACGGTGTAATTAGTAGGGTGAAAGTGGACGATCGATTCTACGGTTGAAAGAGATCGTTTTACTCGAAGGCTTGTATCCTGCTGGTTTTTAACGAGCCTCGCAGCGAAAGGTACGATACTGGCGAAAACTAAGGAAATATTTTTTTCATCCCCTTCTCGCAATTCTATTTTTCACTTTTAAACGTTCTATCAAAGTTTTATCAATGTCTGTAAAATAAAAACGTTCCGCCAAAGTCTTTAGAGACGTCGAATCGAAATTCAAGTAAAAAAAGGATCGCACCCCTAGCAAGGGGTTAATAAACAATCCAATCAATCGCAAGTTCGCGTGTGCAATCACGCTTCTCAAATCGAACCAGCCAGCGGAGACCCTCGAATTCGTTTCAGCAAACGATTCCAATCCGTCGTGGCGCAGTCTACATCAAAGTCCTCGCCCCGAGGGTGAAGCCACCCCCGGTGGCAGCACGTGCCATCTTCGCGAGAAGTTGGGCGCGCTCCTGGCACCCTCGTTCGCGGGAGGACGGGCAAATCGAAACTACCGAACTACTCGAAGCAATTAGTAATAACTAATTAGCCATCAAGGACAGAGGCGGTCGTGGCGGAGGGTGAGAGCGTTAGGGACGGAAGCCTCCTGGCCACGGAGTGTATCAGCACGCGAGGCTGTTCTATTGGAAATCGTGTGGACGTTCGAGTAGACCCTGGTCCAAGTCGACGCCTCGAATTCTGTGGAACTGAGAAACCTTCGATTAATCGAGGGTCGATCGAATCCTCTTTTCTTATTTTTCTTCAAGTTACATGGGAATTAAGAGACTTGACGAATTTCTTGCAAACCTTTGGATCGAAGGATTGACGATTAACGAGGATCCTAATCAGATAATTAATAGCACAGCATTCAGTTGAAGGAACCCAGGACTCTGCTTCAGATTTTCAACAACCTCTTCGGTCTGAAACTTAAAGAAGAAACCAATTCAATAGCACTTCAATACATTTTCAATACCAGTTCCACTCAAACAAATCTCGGATAAATCTCCAAAAAGAACAACCCTGTTCCATAACGTTCGAGGCTCTTTCGTTTCGCTCGATGGAGTAAAAAAAAGAACAGAAAAATGGAGTATCCTGGACCGTTTAGGTTTTACCAGTGCTCGGTGCCCCTCGTTTCGAGTCAGACTGAATAGGCTGCGGATTCGTTAGGCTCGAGAGCGGCCGTGGCTCGACGATCGTTCCTCGACACGCGAAATTCTCGATGCGGCACGATTAAGTTTCGAAACGAGAATCCACGACAGGATCGCGCCGCTTAGTTAGGGGGGCGAACAAGGTTAGCCTGGAATTGGCCACTCGACGGCTACCGCTACCAGGAATCCCAGCTATTCCGCTCGAGACTTTGGCGATCGCAGCCCGGAAATCGACGAATCTCTCGCCACGAGTAGATCGACGTAAAGGGATGCTCGACGCATTGGGGATGATGATGGATTTTTTGACACCTCTCGATGAATTTCTGTCACAAAATGGTTCTTAAGGATTGCAGAAAGTGTGGTGGAAATTTACGCGAGACAAGGTTTTTTAAAAATTTAAAAGGGGGATTTTTATCCCAAGTTATACTTGAGAGAGTTGGAAATGGAATTTTGCGATGAATGCTTTGGTAGACGATGTTCAGGAATGAAGGTAATTGCGAAAATGTTGAACGTGACGAGTCTAATTTGATTGCGAGGCGCCAAAAAAGCAGGGTGCAGGCGCGATATTCGAACGCCACAGGTGAAATTTAATATACCCCCGCGGAAGGACAGCGTCTTAGCGAAGGCGCGAGCTTAATTACCTCCAGGGCCCAGGAAGCTCCCAGGTACCCGTTGAAATTCGCTATCAACGCGTTGCAGGGCCGTTCGCGCCTTCGCCGGCGTCCCGTTTCTCTTTCTCCGTCCGTCTCACCCCCGTTCAACCCCCTCCGCGTCCCACCTCTGACGGTGCGCGCGGCCTCGAAACATAATTAAAATTTTCTAATTAAGAATTTCGATAAGGAAGCGGCCCCGGTTCGCGCTGCGAAGCCTTTGCTGTCGCGAGACCACCTTATTTTCCTTTGCCACCCCTTATCGCAGTGCTATCCTCTCCGCTTAATATCGGAGACGTAACCCATCCCAGCTGTGTTTGCCAAATTAACGAATACCAGCGTTCGACACCCCCTCGGGATCCTGGACCATTCTCAAAGATGCCGTGGAACTCGTCTGGTGCTCGCCTGTGAAATCGAAACGTTTCTTCTTGTTTAGCTTCGAGCAGACGGTGCGGATGATGTTGGTTTTGGGGGTTAGAAGTCCCAGATTGTTTTCTTTATTATTGAGAGACTCTACAAAGTGAAATGAAAGAAATCGAAGAATACTAAAATTGGTATTCGAAGCTCTGTTTCTGAGAAAAAAGGTGTTAAACATTCATGGCGTACGCTGGGGTTAATATAGTGAGATTCTGAGTCAACGCGTTGGAACTTTTGTAGGCGGCCATGTTGGACTTTGACGCGCTGTCCTGTAGGACTGCTGGCCATTAGCACGTGGATTTTTAAAGTCATTTTTCTCGAAAACGAACCCTCCCACGAAATTTTGTTATTCCTCATTTTCGCTTCATTTTCTCTTCCACAATCACTATCTAAAATTTCGTTCAGCGTTAACGTAACATTCTATGTAAAAACGCTAGTAACGCCAAGTTGTCTAAACTAAATTATTGGAAATGAAGTTCGATCCATGCTCTAGTTGTGTTTCAAGTGACTCGTATCCAACGCGAGAAAGATTTGGAAGCGAGAAAATTGCATTACCAACATCTGGATCTGCTATCTCAGCGAAAGTTTCTTTCTTCGGCTGCCAGAAGGAATTCTTTTGAAAAATGAATAGCAAAAGGCAATTGTGTCCGCGTGCACGTACAATGGAAGGGACTACAATGCGAACGTTCGTTTATCCCGTTCGCAATTTCATTCGATTCGAGCCAAGGCAACAGACAATGGCGGCTGATTCTCGCGATCCGCCGGCATTTTAACGCAGATGGAACGTCATAACGCGACACGTGCCGCGAATGCAATCGCATTTGCAATCCGTCAGAATTGAATTCGTGGCTGCGTCGCGTGGAAACTCCGTGGGACCTGTTGCCTGCGAACCTAACGAGACTTCTGGGACGATCCTCGAATAATCTTGTTTCATCTTCGGGCAAACGTCCGTTCAATCGACGATTACCCGTCATTCATCCGCGAGTTAACGCCTAAACGCGCGTCGAATTGTTCTTTCCATCGATCTACGTACCGATTTCCATTACAATTTCTCGAGCGCACCGTCTCTCATTTTTTCGAGAACTATACAAAGTGCGATTTCTCAAAATGCAATAAAATATATTAAAAATAAAGGTACGCAAAAATTTCTATATTTTTTTTTACAAAGAGGGATGACAGACGACGTGAAGAGTTGCACTGTTGTTTAATATAATCTGTTGTTTAATATGTTGTTTAATATAAATGAAATATTCGAGGACGCTGAGCGTCGAACTGGCAAGTTCTTCGCAAGCAGGCAAAAAGGGTTCTCGTTAGGATAACGCGATTAGGTTTACGCGTCTCGTCCGGGCATGAAACTTTCACAGCGCTCTTCGTCGTAGAAAAAACGGCAAGTGGCCGCGGAGAGCTTTCGATATTGTCTTTGAATAACGCTGAATGTTTTACGAGATGCACTCAAGCTCTTACCTCCTATTCCTGCGACGTTTAATGGAGGAGAGACGACGAGGGAGAGGGATGATTCTCGAATTCTGGCTCGAGGGTGGTTCCTCAATATTTCATCGAAAGAGTCACTCTTATCGTAAAAACACGATCATCGTTTCGCGAAATGAATTTATTTATTGCAAATCCTTCGCGAGACAGCTTATAAAGGTTTCACTCATCGAAGAAAGATATCCTTTGACGTCCTTCATTCGAGTAGATGAAAATCAGGATATCAAGAATTCAGGTCAGAATCATCAATTCTGTTTAATGAAATATTCCGCTGTAGCTTCTTGTGTTCCTTCAAGGTACATTCTAGTTCCATTTCGAACAAAAAAAAAAGGAAAAAAAAATCCCACGATGTTGCAGAAGAATCGTTTTTCTGAGAATAACACGCTGGTCGTTTAATTTATATAAAATCTCGCAGCTGTGGAAATGCTATTATCGAAAGGGAGAATAAAAGGTTTAAGCTGGTGTCAGAAAGCTTGCCTAACTTGGTTACACGATTATAGCGATCCGGTTGGTTCGTTCCACGCCTCGCGTAACTTCCTTTTAACGCGAGCACCTTGGCAACCTGCTGGTTCTACAATCCAGCTCAATTTTGAACCAACCGGTTTCCCAGAAGCTGGTCAATTAACGCGAGCTCACGGAGACCAGTCTGAAATGATCTTAAACCCTCGTATACTCGGTCAGGATCGTTAACTAAAATCCAGTAGCCAATTAGAAACGAAATCAACGCGTCTTTCGCAATTCAATGGAATCGATCGCTCTAATACTGACAAAAATGTAAATTGTCCTTCGCCAATGCACGCAGTGGCCAGCAACTGCGAGGTTAATTGAAAGCACGCGTCATCTCCGGCCGCGACGAGGGGTCCCAGCACCGCTTCCGGTACTGCGCGACTTCCGTCGCTGAATCGCCTCTGTACCTTCGAAAGACGACACTTTCTGCTAATTCAACAGTTCTTTTTAGACTACTTTTTCGAAAATTCTTCGTGAGCCACCCCATCGCGATTGACACCCTTGATTATCGTCTCCTCTTTCGAAGCGCGTTCGCATATTCGACCTGAAAGCATTTCCAAACAAACGACTATCCCATTCAGAATTCATCGACTCCACTGTCGTCCAGCGTTGCATTAGGCTCGCTCACAAAGCGAATTCCACGGCTTCTCAGTCGAAACCGTTGACGTTTCCATCCTCGCGCGAGCTTTTTCCTCACCCTTTATTCACCTCTGTCCATCTTGTCTTCGTCGAGGTTAATCGCCAGCGAATTAGCCGCGCTCGGATGCAGAATTAATCAAACGCGACTCGCGCGTGCACACACGGAATGCTAACAGAGGAGTAACACGCGGGAACGTGGGATGACGACGTGGGAATAAAAGAGTCGAGGAGGGTGGAGGACGCGTCACGGACGCTTTATCCGGCGGTATTAACGCTGGAATAACGCGTGCAATTATCGCGTCGAGCAGCGAGGTCGAGCAGTTGGCTTTTAGGAACCCTTTGGATCTGTCCAAGGAGGTAAAGAATAGCCATGAGAGGATCTACAATGGCGCACTTTTTGGCGAATAGTCGCGGCTGAATTATTCACCTCTCGCGAAGGAATCGCTCGTCTTATTAGGGTTCTACTGGCGCGATTAACTCGTACGTTTAACGAGACGTTGGAAAGCGTTTAATAAAACCCAATCTCGAGCAGGCAAGAGCGAATATCTTGATTAATGGCGCAGCCTCTAATTTAGATCGTGATCCCATTTACGAAGCCTGGCAACGTCCGCCATCGGACCCTCGCGCATCACTGCGATAATCATAACCGAGCGTATCGTTCCGTGGAAATTCGACCGCGAGCGTAAAAGCAGCCTCAGCGGGGCTGAAATCGTATCCGCGTATCGTCGAGTTGGCGGCTGATCGCGGTCGAGGGGCTGGGATCGAGCGATGATTTCACGGGATTCCACGCGAATGCTGCGTTCTGAGACGACGGGGCTCTGTTCGAGGGGCGTTCGAAATTAGATGGCTGCGGCGTTAACGAGTGCGATCGCTCGACCGTGCGCAGAGCCCGGGCCCAACGGTTCTCGATCGATCGGACGCCGCTAATTGGCAATCGGTGTACCCGCATTACGAATTCTGACGGTGACGCGCGAACGATGACGCGCGGTGGACGTTCACCGTGATTTTCTGGTAATGATCGTTGCCTCTGCGACCCCACGGTCGAGCCTGCTGTTCTTGGCGCGCGAGGACGATCGTCCGGTCTCGATTACGTCTGCAACATCGATATTAACGGGATAATTTAACAAGTTTTCGGTCAGAGTTGCGTCTTACATTGAGTGTCAGAGTTAGATGCATAAATGGTCGTTTGTGACGCGTTTATTTTATCGAGACAGTCCCATGGGCACCTCGTTGTATCTACACCTACTCTCTGTTACCCTATATACTCTTGCGTATCAGTCTTTGTCAACGTCTCCTTCGAGGTAGCTCAAGAAGGAGTCGAAATGTGTCTCGGAACGCTTGGCCAGCGTATCGATCCAACGCATCCCTCCGCTCAACGCGTAAGCAGTCCCGCGTCCGTTTTAATCCTAGGGCTGATGAATTTTTTTTTCCGCCAGTTCCTTTTTGCGCTGTCCGCGAGGCGCAGCAGCCCCCGTCAGCCAGCCGCTCGAGGAACGCCGCTGGAACCCGCTGTTTTATGCAATGCCTCGGGTTTTATGCAATGAGACTGCGATATCAAACGGCCGCGGGAGCTGTGCCCAGCCGAGTGCCGTTGAATAATATATCCAGCCTTATAAAAAAAGCTGGCCAACGTGGGTGAGCAACGGTTCGAGCAATGGCTAGGAGCTGGTAGGGTAAAAAGGTTTGGGGGTTGCTCGAGAGGACTAGCTGAAGAAACGGGAGTTGGAAGAATTTGCAAGACGTCTTCCTAACCGAAGAATAGTTCATTTCTCAAGTTTGAAGCAACGCATTGCTGTTGTTACGTTTTATCATTGCAAGTTCCACCCCTTCGCCCCAGAAACCCACTTCCTCAGAGGCTGAAACAGGAGCTGAAAGAATTTGCAAGACGTCTTCCTAATCGAAGAGTTGTTCATTTTTCCAGTTTGAAGCAACGAATCGCTGTTGTTACGTTTTATTATTGCGCGTTCCACCCCTTCGCCCCAGAAACCCATTTCCTCAGAGGCTGAAACAGTAGCTGAAAGAATTTGCAAGACGTCTTCCTAATCGAAGAGTTGTTCATTTCTCTAGTTTCAAGCAACGAATCGCTGTTACGTTTTATCATTGTGCATTTCCACCCCTTCGCCCCAAAATCCCATTTCCTCAGAGGGCGAGCGCGTGCTTTTTGGCGGCATTAAATTGGGCGTACACCCAGCGTCAATGTAATCTTTGCACGCGGAAATCTGGCTTCGGATCGGTGTCACGTGGCTGTGGTCGATCCGCGAATTAGAACGGCGGATGAAAGGGCAGGGGCGCTAAGGGTAGCAGAGGGGGCGCGTTGTAACGGCACGATCCAGGCCGGCTTAACCGGCAAAGCCGACGTAAGACCTCCCACGAAATCTCTATTTCCGTGAACGCCGTGTTTCCACGCTGTTTTCCTCGCAGACTAAACTACCCTCCTCTCATTTCACCCCTCCAGCGCCTCGTCCGGCCACTTTCTTCGTCCCCCCCCCCCCCCCGTTATTTATCTTTTAAGAACGCCAGAGAATCTGGCTGGTATCGACCGTTTCGTTGTTCACGAGGAAATGGAGAAGACGCGGAAAGAGTTGGACGAGGAAGAGAAATCGTGGTCAGAGGCCTAGCTGCGCGGTTTAGAAGCAACGCTCCTGAATGGAGAACGTAACTGGTCTCTAAGTACACTTTAATTAGCCGGCGAGCAAACAATCGAGTTCCTAAGCCGGCGATTTACCACGGAGAACGTGCGTGCGGATTCGGAACTACCATATTACCGGCGATGGCGTTTCCAAGAAGCCAGATCCTACTCCCGACGATTTTCACGATCCCAGCGAACACCTGCGAGCTCTCTGTGCTTTACAGTTGCGATTGACACAATGAATCTACCATATGTAGTCTGCAACTCTTATTGAAACGACATAATCGAACGTAAGAAAGTTTCTTCGCTCTGTTATTCCAAAAATTGAATATTATATTTTTTACTGATACGATGAAGAGGATTTGGACATTCTGGTTGAAACTTTGGGAGATGATCGTACAGATAAAAATAAGTCGAAAGTGAAGAATAATAAAATTACGTTTACGACTTCGTTTGCAAGAGAAACGTACGGTTGCATCAGTGATGGTGTCTCATTAGCTACTCCCTAGCTATGGTGCCCCACACAGTATTTTTAAAATCGTATTCCCAGAAAACGAACCCTCGAACGCTATTTTTTTACTCCACACTTTCATCTCGTTTTGTCGCGTAGAATCGCTCTATGCAATTCTGATCCTTTTCTATATCTGTGAAATAGTTTATCGTTGGGTAAATTGATGCCAGTCCGCAATCCCTCGGCCAAATACACGTCGCTGGCCGCTGGTAACCCTTAATCTAACATTGTCCGAGTCGATCTGACCGGATTAATCTCTTAATTGCTCGAAGCCCGTGGCCAGCGGCAAGGTGGAACTCGAAAGCCACCCTCCCGTTCCGAAACAACGTTCACGCTTGAGGCGTGCCGTCGCGAGAAAAGTTGGCTGCCGGATAGTTGGAAACTCGGTCCCTCGCTCTCCTTTTGTTGCGCGTTCCGCGAGGATTTCAGATAAGGAACGGGGCCCGCTTTGTTCGCCACGCGGAGAGAGAGAGAGAGAGAGAGAGTTACTCCTGCGGAAGCTGAAAGACGAGTTTTTGTTTCTACGGCGACGAATTGAATTCCTCGGCTGCGGGGATGTAAGTTTAGGGCAGGTGTTGCGCAGATATTCCTTTCAAAGTTTTTTAATCGAACAATGTTATTCTTTATTCGATAAAAAGTTTCTTAATCTCGATAGAAACGATCTCACCGGTGCTCGATTAGCTTTTAGAAGCCTCACTAGAAAACGAGAGAGAAAGTGAGAGGGAGAAAAAGAAAGAAAATAGGTAATCTGTCTTTATTGCAATCGAACTAACGTTGGCTTTGTTTTCTCTGTTTCAGGTAGGTCTAGTAAGCAATAATTGATTTGTGTTCTGTGCACGAAGGGAAAGTACGTGCGAAGATTCTAGACAGTATGATGATGGCAAACCTACCCCCCGTTATGCTGCCACCCCTAACCGACTATGGGATGCTGACTCCTACCCTCGGAATAAAGGTGAGTCGCGATCAGCCAGATTTCGATTGGCAACGTATCTATCGGTTTTCAAAAAGAAAAAAAATTCTAAAAATTAATGATAACACGAAACGTGTGCATATTACATGTAAATATGCGCGAATTGAACGTCAATTTGGCCCGTAGAGCGAGTGATTAGCGAAATCGTGTACGAAAGAAAAGGGTAAAGATCAGTCGGTGTCTGGGGTAAGTGAACCAACGTCGTATCCCCCTTTCTCAAACTTATTTCCTGCCAATGATTATTTTCGTTTGCGCGTAGCATCGTTGGCCAAGCATACTTTGAGACGTAACGCTTGCTTCTTTTTTTTTTCACGATCTACGTAAGCACGTGGTACGCTTGATTGTCTCTCGTGTGTTCGTCCTTCTGCGAGTTTGGATTTTTCTCTTGGCGGAAACAATGCATGCTCTGTGTACTCGATCGTTGCCTGAACTAGCGATTTTGTGTCTGTGTTGATGTCTGCGTGACTTGCGCAAATTTTTACTGGATAATTTGGTAGACTTTCATTTCGTGTGGATTTAATTGAATGTCAGGAATGTTTTTTTGTTCTTTTCTCTTTTCCTTTTTCACGAGGCTACGGAAACTGTCTGGTTAATGAGTCCTCGCGGGACGAGACGGTGGACGAAAATCCTAATTCCTGAAACGCGAACATCTACCATCCCCCTGGTCGGCTTTGCGAAGCCACTGTTGCGACGCAACAGGTCCCGACTGCTGTCTGTGGCCATTCTGCGTCGGACAGAGGATCTGAATCGGTTCAGCGAGCTTATGGAACTTATTTCTGGTGACTTTGTGTCTATTAGGCTGTTGAACGGCCTCCTCTTAATCCGCTTTCAACCTCGCACCCCCTTTCGCCGGTATTTTCGTCCACCCTTCAAAATTCCTTTGTCCTCCATTTTGCCTGGATAATCACATGAAAGTTTTTTTTCACTCGAACTTCTTCGAACGCTCTCATCGATATTTAACGCGCGTTACCATTACGTTTCTCAACGCGTGCAAATATTTCATGCATCTCGAATCTTTTAAAAACCTTTCAACACTCAGCTTCTCTTTTTTTTCTCTAAGTAGCAGCTTCAATTTTACACCTCCATTTGGAAGCATTTTTATCGTTATCGACGTGAATGCTGCTTTTTTTGAAACTGTTGGTTTCTTATTTACAAACGATCGGAGAAAACTCGTTGGCGGATGCTTTTTCCACGAACGAATAACAATTATGCGTTCTCCAGTGGTGGCAGCAACCAGTGGCGCGAAATTACGAACGATTCCAGCGGCTCGAAACCGGCCGTTTGGCGATTAAACGGGGTTTCGCAATGATTTTATCGCGCCCTCGCCCTCGAACGGCAGCCAGTTTCAGCTCTCGATCGCGTTCTTTCGAAACGACCGGTGCTTTCTCGGCCGCGATAACCATTGCCGTTTGGCCGAGTTTATAAAGGCGGCATGCAAAAACGGCACCCGCTGGTAGGCCTCCATTCGAGTTCGAGAACGAAAGAGGCCTCTTCCACGAGGAAACTGGATCGCTGAATCACGTTAAATCTCTTAATGCATCGCTTCCAGTTTAATACGTCGCATACCCACCCGTAACATCAACCAGTTTGAAGCTGTTCAGCGAAATTCTCGCTTAAGCTCGCTCAGACCACAAAAAAATAAATGCTTCACGATCTTCGAGGAATTTAGGCTCAGACAGAGATTCAACGAAATCGATGTTGATTATAGAACGAATGAAATTTGGATTCTGGCAAAGTATCGGCATGCAAAATGGCAGGTAGGCCTTCATTCGAGTTCGAGAACGAAAGAGGCCTCTTCCACGAGGAAACTGGATCGCTGAATCACGTTAAACCTCTTAATGCATCGCTTCCAGTTTAATACAACGCGTATCCACAGTAACATTAACCAGTGTGGGGCTGTCTAGCGAAATTCTCGTTTAAGCTCGCTCAGACCACCAAAAAATAGATGCTTCACGATCTTCGAGGAATTTAGACTCGGATAGAGATTCAATAAAATCGATGTTGATTGTAGAACGAATGAAATTTGGATTCTGGCAAAGTATCGATCGGATCGCCTTTGTCGTCCCGGTTCTCATCGCGAGATTTGGGGTGTGGGGGTTGGCTGGCTTCTCGCTAGGCGCCAGGCTGTATCCAGTTAATTGAATCGGTTAATTAATCTTGTAGTCTTTAATTAAACGTAAGGAAAGACACTACGGGGAGTCGATAATTTTGATGAGATTCAGGATGCCGGAATTAGGGAAGGGACGTGGCGGGGGGTGCGAGCTGATAACGCGTTTAATACTTGATGGTAACGGGCCACGTCGTGGGGAGGTTATCCAACTTGGCCACCTTGGAGGAACCAGACGCGATTCTGCATAAGTTACCGTTGATTCGGTCATTTAAGTTAGAACGTACTGAATTCTTCATTCGTAGACCGTGCCACTTGTTTTGCTTCGCCAGATCCGTCAGTCTGTGCATTAGAGAACGATTTTACGTGATAGAGCAAATAAATAACGAGATGAAAATAAAATCTCGAAGAATAGTAGCTTTTGTCGACTACGAAGAATAATGGCGGACCAGAACTGTGGCTGAAGCGACAGAAGCTGTTCCCAAAATCTTTGCTCAAACCCTGGACACGATATCCATCTGTTTCTCAATTTCTCATGACGTCACACTGATTATAATTACCAAGTAATTACAATTATCGCGAGATACAAAATAAATAACGCACTCGATTGATGTTTGTTCAACGTCTGCGAAATTAATTTGCGATTTTAATGGGATTAATGATTATTAATAGAGGAGGGGGGTGATTCGTAGGAAATATAATTGCTTTATTTTCCTGGAAAGATCGTGAATTGAAGAAAAATTCCCGCGAGAAGAACGCGACGGAATCGAATCGTTCGATGGAGGAAAATTCCGGCGGCGAAACCGCGACAGGGCTGATTTGAATTTTTCTTGGGACGCCCGCGGCTCTTCCCGGGACACGTTCCATTGAATATTCCATAAATAAATCGGCGTTTAATAGAAAATCGGCTTGGGTCCGCCTCATCGCTCACTGTCACGCCATGGCCGCCCGCTATCTCAATAATATTCAGTTTATAAAGTTTCAATGGCGCCCTTATTACGTGGCTGAAGAGACTGACTGCTTCCACCCTCTTCTTCCACCCCTTCCCTTCATCCTTCTCTTCTTTATCTTCCGCAGCAGCGATTTATCTGACGATTTCTTCTTGGCCATTGTCTCTTTCTTTTTTTTTTTATTAACGAAAGCTGGATCTTATTTCTTTTCTTTTTTTATTTATATCATTTATCGAATCGAACGACATTATCGAAATGAAGCTTGAACTCTGGTTCATTCTCTGGTCGTTTTTGCCTGTCATTGACATGATCGAAATGAAAGGGTATCTCTGGTCTGGACCAGGCTCTGGCTGCTCCTATCGATACCGATCGCTCGTTTTCGCGCATTAGTCGCGCACACGAGACCGTTACGCTTTACATCTTCATTTATTTACGCTCGTCACGCTCGTTTTAACAAAGATCCACGCGCGGTTGAACAGGGGGGAGAGGCCATTTGCCAAATGGGTTCGCAGAAATTTAATTGCGACAGAAGTGGTTGAAATCGGTAAACGATAAGCCCTGGGCTCTTCGACTACCTTCCCATTTGGAAAGATCGAAAAAAAAAATACACGTTACGCTCTGGATTAATTTCAGCGTCAAGCCTTTGGAAAAAGTAGATCTTTGCCAGATTTTTTTTCTGGGAAACGCAGCGGTACTTTTTGTCGAAATACACCCCGATGGGATCGTTCCTTTCATATTCTCGCTTTTCAATAATTTTTGAAAAAATCCAGCTGAATTAGCCGCAGTTCCTTTTCAAAAAGTATAACATTTGTGCGATAATTTTTGCAAACACGAGCCACGTCCATTGTAATCACGTCAATGAAATTGTTGGAAATCCTTGTTTCGTCCCTTTCAGCGAACAATCGCGCTCGCTCGTTGTATTCGGAAAAATACAACAAAATTTCCCAACGCTTTATCCTCTTATATATTTTTACATGCGCTCGTTTTCCGATTAATTGTTAGGAGCGTTTATTTTTCGACAAGCTCTCTATTCTTACAAAAACAATCGAGCAACAACAATATGGCTTCGTGCTTTTCACAAGCCTATCGAAGTATAACGTTTCAATGTTGAAATTATATTCACCCAGAGGAGAACAGATTTCATTAGCCGCTCGGTTAAATATGAATCGCGGTTTAAATCGTTAAAGCACGGTTTCCATTCGATGAGAGAAAAAAAAAGGGGGCAAAAGAAGGAGAAAAGAGATTTTTTGAAATTACCTTTGGCATCGAATATAGGGTGATCGATTTTCGGTAATACTCCTTTCAACGTGCCTATCGGGAATCATTTTTAATGGAGAGAGAGAGAGAGGAGGGCACCTGTAGAGGCGCAATCATTTACCTTCCGCCCGCGCTTTATCGAGGCGGATAATTATTTGCGCGGATAGAGGTGGCCTGACGAAGCGGAGATCCATCACACTCGATCAAGCATCGTTCCATCCCCAATAATGTCTAACAGTCAGTCAATTGACGATGTATCCCGGCTCATTTATCTTTTTACGCCTTATTTTACCTTCCACTGGTCGCCACCGCGCTTTCAGAGCATAAAACTGTATACATTCACCAATGTTCCAAGTATACATCCACTCTAATTAATTTCGCACTGATTAATCGTGCCAGTTTTCATTTACAGCACTTAATATAAAGTACAGTCATACTAGATTCGATCCCACGTTCGAGAAACTGTTCCCGTCGCAATCCCTCTGGTAGCGATGTTAGAAGATCTCTTATATCGTTACTGTATCGCTCGTTCAGATGGCGTGCGAGTCTATTTCCAAAGATGGCGTTTCTAGAAGCCCCAACGGACTCAGTGGGCCCATAAAAGTACCCAATAACAGGAGTCGACGAAAGAAATTCGTCCACTCCAGAACAGTCTCCCTCAAACCTCAAATATCTCAGAAACCCTGCCCCAAGAACATCTCGAAATGGGCCCGTAAAAGTACCCAATAACAGGAATCGACGAAATAAGCTTATCCACTCCAAAAAAGTCTCGCTCAAACCTCAAATATCTCAGAAACCCCGCCCTCAAGAACATCTCTAAAGAACAGTTCTCTCAAACGGTACCTCTGGTGAGCGATGTAATTAAAAACGCGGAGCTACGCGATTGGGAGCGAGGCAAATGGGGGGCATTGTGAGTCTCGAGGAACGCGAGCGTGGTGGAAATAGAGCTGGGTGGGCCGTAGGCGGTGTGCTTTTAAACAGAGGGTATCCCAGGGGTCGCGAGCAGGCTGGCCAACTGGAACCGAGGCGCCTGGGCCGAAACAAAGCGGGAAGCTTGGCCGTGCAAACAGCGGGCAGCAGCAGCGTTGCTCCGCGAAACTTTAACAATGGTTATTGTCTCGACACGGCTCTCTGTAACTGGCCTAATAAAATGGCGGAAGCCGGCCGCTAGAGGCGAGAGGGGGAGTGAAAAAAAAAGGAAAAACGCGGCGCCAGCGGGAAAAATCGGCCGTGGGGGGATGGCGCGCAGGAAAGGCGAGAGAGGAGACGGCCTATAGGGCCACTCTCGTTATCGTTTCGAGCCGTGTTCTCTCTAATGTTTTATACGACGAGAGTTTACCCCTTGTTCGGTGGGATTGGTTCCCTTTTTTATCTCGTGCCTCGTGATCTGGCTAATGGCTCGAGCTATCGTTTCAGAGGAGCTGATATTCGATTGTTCGATTCGTTTGCTCTTCGTTTTCATTTTTTTTATACGTAGCTCTCCTGTCGTCTTTTTTTCTGTTCGTGGACCACGCGAAGGAGCGTTCTACTTCGCGATTGATTCTATTTTGCCACGTCTCTTTCGCGAGGACCATATCGTGGCTCCCAAAATTGTATCATCGCCATCAAGTGTCTTTTTAATCGATGACAGGATTCATTACGGAGGTTTGATTTTGATTCATTGAAAATTCTATACTCAGGGCGCTCAAACATATTCCAGATAGCTTGCTATCTCTTATCAATTGCTGGAAAACTTTCTTCGAATCGAAACAACTGCAGCGCATTCAACAGTCGCAGATTTTCGAGCGCGCACAGTTTTCGAAAATACAATAAACTGGACGTTTCGAGGGTAGACAGAGAACGATGTTGGACGCAGTCGTCGCACGGTTCAGTTCTCATTCGCCTCGCTGGCTGGCTACTGGCAACGGGCGCGGAAAAGGAGGGCCCCGCGACAAAGAGCTGATTTCAGATAACCGTGGCTGGCTGGCGTGCACGTTCGCCTGGAAGTTACGTTTCGCAACGTCTTCGACGGCGCATTCAACGCCGCGTTCCGCCGCGGCAGACGTGTGCATGTTTCAATGGAGCCGAACGCGCGTTTCTCGCCCGTGGAGAACGCCACCCCCGCCGCGGCGTTTCGACGCGAGCCGCCTTTGATTCTCCTTGTTACGCGTCGCGAGCGATCGAGCTTCCTGGCTTGGGACAACGAGCATTGTTTGATCCAGTTTTCGAGCACGTTGGTCGTCTCTTTTTCCTTCTGGAGACTTTTTTTTACTTCACGAGTAGTAATTTTCCGCGTGGAGAAATTTTATGGGAATTCCTAGCGAGGAAGAAGAGGAAGAATAAGAAAAAAGCATAAAAATAAAGCAAAAATGAGTGCTTTATTTAGTGGATTAATCGATAAAATTGATCAGACGAACTGTGCGTTTAACGCGGGGTAGCTAATTTGAATCGAAAGACTATCGCATTGGAGGGACTCGCAAGAAATTGTTTTTAGTGTTGTCCCTCTGATGACAAATGTAGAAACGTGTTGTACGACGTTCAATATTGGTGGATTTGTCTCCACTGGTATTTCTAATTGGTCGATGGTCCACGATGATTAGCGATAGCTAATGAGTCCACGATAATGCCTCCGTACTTAGGCAAGATTGATCTAGTCTGAAGTGGCGTGTTGGTCGGGCTGTTTTGCGCCCTCGCAAGTTTTTGCGATAGTTTCTAATAACAAATAGCATTGTTTAATGAAGATTAATGATTGCATAATAATGTCCTGCGTTCGGGTGATGAGTATTGTTTGACCCAGTTTCGAGTACAGAGTCGATCGTGTCGTTTCGAGGTAATTGCGGGGGGCGTTATGTATGGGAGGATTCTTTGAGCGTGTATCCGACTACTCGTCCATTTTTCACGGCCAATTTACCGCGTGCTACCCGCTAATTTATAGCAGCGAATGGATGTTAATATACGTGTCACATCCATCACCAATAATTGGCGGCAATTAGCAGCCATCAACAAGGGTTCGATAGAGATCAGCGGCAGCTGCTAGCAGTTAGTAGACACTAATAATCTAATTAGTGGTCGATTTAACGATCAACAGGCTCGCGACGAAACGTAGCGACGAGTATAATATTGACTCGAGTCGTTGAACGCAAATTACCTGATTGTTAATAAATAGTTACGGTTACAAGTAAACATACGGTCGATGCTTGCGTGGCAACGCCAGTCAGTAGTTCTTGTTATTAGTCAATAATGACCGATAGAGATCGACGGAGGTCTTTGTGGTGATCAATACCTCGAGCTGATATTGAATTATGACCAGAAACAAATTAGTGTGATCAAGAGTGATTAATAGCACCCGATGAGAGGTAATAGCGAGCAATGAATTACAGCCAGGAGCGATCGATGGTAGACAATAAGGAGGCTGATCATTTGCCAGCGTTTAATCATACAATTTTTACCAACTCGCTCTCTCAGAGTCGATTGCACGCACGAAATTAATTCGTCAACATTTCTCAACTTGTCTTTCATGCGAAGCTTCCAATTCTCTTAATTTTTCCGCGTGTTTTCCGAGTCTGCGTCTATCAGATCTCGCTGAACGTCTCGCGATTCTACCTGCTCGTAGAATCAACCGAAACAGCCTCGAAAACAGCCGCGAAACGATGTCCCATCGGCTCGACGACGACGACGACCACCTCGTCTGTAATTAAACTAATGGAAACCCGGCCAGTGCTTTTACGCGGGCGAAATAGCGGTTGGAACACGGTGCACGCGCCTAGAGGGAAATGGCGAACATTGGGACGCGAGCCATTGAAATTCGCGGGCCAACTGGAAAGCTGCGAGACACCCCGTGACGCGTGCTACCCCTAAAAAATGATTAAGTGCCTGGCTACAGCCTCTTTCCGTTTCTGTTGGATGTTTCCTGGCGTTGGACGAATCGTTTCGTCGTCTGACTGGAGAGTAGCTTTTGCAAACTATTCAATGATGATTTATTTAGAAATTTATTCGATAGAAACTTGCTGGTATTAAGATATCATTATTGAAAGCTATTTTGCTGAGAACAGTCAGATGAAGTATTCTTAAATAATTTTAATAAAAGATATAGTTTATATAATTGCTTTTGGTTGACTGTGGACAGTGTCTACTACTGTGTGCACAGTTTATTTCGTAAAACAGATACTGAAACGTGTAAAATTTGTACAGCTGATTGGTGTGTTATCTGTTGTTAGATTTACTCATCGTCAGATAGTTATTATTATGCGAAAAAGTGAGTATGACTGTCTTCATTGAAAGACGGATCCTCGAAACGGTCCTCGCAGAAGTTTTTCACGAGCTGAGCGGCGCAGGTGGGAAATAATGGATTCAGTTGCCGGGGAGAGTGATTAATGGCTCCGGCGGAACGTTTAAGATATAATTAATTAGTGGGTTAAGTAAGTTGGCCGACTTTAAATAGTTTTCAAGTTTCATTAGATTCACCGACAGCATTTAGCTTAATGTGTTTATGTATAGCGGTGCGCGAAAGTGCCCCGTGTCGTGATCCTTTTTTCCCTCTCTCAACGCGCTTTCTGCTTTTCGAGCAGAATTGAAAGGAGCGGAGGAATCGAATAAAAATTAAAGATCGCAAGTTTTCGCGTCTCTCTCTCTCTCTCTCTCTCTTACTCTCTCTCTCTCTCTAATTTCTGTCAGCGACGGCAAACAATTGGAGCGGAACGGCCGTATAATTGTCGGTAATTCGATCCTCTAACGCAGTTTACACGCAAAAACTGTCCGCGCCCGCCGCTCAGTCTGTCGCGCGCGTGTTTAATTGAGTGCGCTAATTAAGGGTGCGATTGAACGATACCCACCCCGGATCGGACCATCCCTCACGCTTGTGGACACACTGTTCCACCTTTGTCCCAACCGCTGCGCTCGATGCCCGCCCCCACTCGCGTCGAACGACGCCGAAATGAACAGTTTAATAACTGTTTAACCCCTTATTGCCCGATCCGATGGAATTCCGATGAGTAGAGCATTAATGGGACGCGCAATTATGCTTCCATGAGGAAAAGAATTGAGCTTCGAGAGTATTCCTTCTCCTTTCGACTGTAGACTCTTGAAAGATTCATTCAAAGACAGAAGACAACGATGATGATCGTGTAATTGTGATTATTCGTGTGACATATGACAGATATCTGAAAGAGATTTCGTATGGAGATTCTAGAGAACAAAATAAAACGAAAATGAAGAACGAAAAAATTGCGTTTGAAGCTTCGTTCACGATAGAAACAGTTTTGAAGATACTTGGGACAAGCGTGCGCTAACTTGGAAACCCAGAAGTCACGCACTGCCTCACAGGACCAAACCATTAGCGCTCGCTCCCTTTAAAGTCACTTTTCTCAAGAACGAGGCATCGAATCAAATTTTCTTACTCTTAACTTTCGCTTTATTTTGTTCCGTACAATTATTCTACATAAAATTTTGACTCGCAGCTGCGCCAAGTGCCTCGTTAACCTCCATAATCTCCACATGTAGAATTGAACGTATCTTTTTCGCGTCGCGTACTCGAAACGAGAGGCAAGTCGGTTCCACGAACGATTTCGAAAGGTCAATTAGAAAGCGTGGCTCGAGTGTCACGTGTGCAGGCCCTCGACGCGTGCTGATGAAATTTTCGGCGCGGTTCACGCGCAACATGGCGAACAAAGTTTGCTTAGCCGCGGCGGCGTTAATTCAGTTTGCGACGTGTTTTTCTACCCGCGGAAAGACGTCCCGAGGCGGTGCGCTGTCGTAGACACCCCGATAGGCGAATTTTAAACCGCGCACACACCAGTCCACCCTCCACTGTTCGTCTCTCTGTCCCTCTTTCTCTCTCTCTCGAATCACAGCTAGACCATCGCGGTTCTGGACCGAGCGGAGCGCGATTTTTACCGTGGAAAAATTCAATTTCTCGCCGCTCAATGCGGAGTTTAATATGAATTTCATAATCAACGCCGCTTTAAGCGCGTTCTCTCTGTCCCGTTTCGAACCTGGCGGCGGCGCGGCGGTGCTGTCTGGCCATTTCCACGCCACGGGGAAATCGGCAAAAAATGGCGGAGCGTTTAATAACTGGCTGCGCCGTTTAATCATTTTTCAATTTTCACCGGGTCCTTTTGTATTCCGCCCGGGCAAGGGGGATTGGTTTTACGCGTGTTTTGCCTCTGCATTTGATTGCCGCGTTCCAACGTGTTTGTTAGCTTTCCGTTCGGCTCGCCTTCATTTCTTCCTCTACCCGTGTCCTTTGGGGCTCGAGTTCGTTCCCAAGATACGCTCCGTATTCGAGATTAATCGATCGCCAGAGAACGTCTACTTAACAAGTAATTCTTTAAAGTGGAGATAGCCTGGAAAATGAGACGCATTGTCGTTCAGATTTACCCTGCAGGCATAATCTACGAGTAGGGCTACTCGTAGAATGAGTCTGCCAGCGGAACGCCTTGATCCGCCATTGTGATACGAAATTCACATGGAACGACAAAGGGCTCTCCTTTTGGGCTCATGAATTTAATCAGCCTTCGGTTTATCGGCTTCAGCCTTCGATCACGAGACAAACCCCTTCTCTACTCGATCTCTCCTCGTGTCTCATCGACCCAGCAACCCTCTCTGCCATCGAAACTTACAAATTCGAACAATTTTATCATCTGCAGATCGCGTGCGTTAAGTTCGCGCGATGTCTCGTCGTTTTCAAGAGAATTCGTTAATCAGAAAGGGTGAAGATAGAAAAATTTCAACGTCTAAGCGTTCGAACAGTAAACACCCCTCGTTGCACCCTCGTAACACATCTGGTTTCGATTACCACGGCGGACGAGCGACATTCAACCCCGTAATCGATTCTTCTTCCCGCGAGAACGCAACCCCCCAGCCTCGTCGACTCGATTCCGCGTTCCTTAACTCCGCGAGAATTAAGCAAACTGCCGCGCCTCCACCAGGCCCATTAATCTCAGTCCACGGTTTATTTTGTCACTTGGTTCACCGGTACAGTTGTTGCTCGAACGTTCCGCGTCGCTTAATGGCCGACGTTCCTCGTCATACTCTTCGAAACTGGGCACGATCGTCGACGAGGGGGATGAAATACACCTGGCCTGGTCCTTGGCGAATGTGTTTTTAAATTGCCGATTGCTGGCAACCTTAATTAATTGCTCGGTTTAATTTTGCATTCCGTCCGCGAGATTTTATGATCACCGCTTGGATGGTGGTTCGTTCTGGTTTTGATGGGGAGGGTAAGTTTGCGACCAAAGTTCGTTTCGCGGAACAGCGAGGATAAAATGAAAAATTGATCGTTAATACATTTGTTGACTCGAAATACGTAACTTCACTCTCTGTTTATTTAACCGCGTGCATTTATGTGCATTGCGAACGCGGCTTATCGCGTGGATTACAACGTATTATTCGACGTATTACAGAAAATGTTGCGCGTGCGTTCTCTTAAAGTTGTATTTCGATTCGACGGAAATCGTTGGAAGCTCTTTGTCGATTTTTCAACCCTGCACACGAGGCGGTACAGCACCCTTCGACGCGTCGGCGAAATTCGGCTCGCCGCAGAAATCTATTTGCCCGTCGGCCACAAATCACCAGAGTCTTCGATCCTCGCTAATCCCTTGGACTAGCGCAAGGGTCGTCGACGAAGAGGATTTCCGTTTCGAGACAGACCGGTTCACCATGAATTTTCCTCCTTGTTATGGATCCTCCGTTGAGCTGTAATTCTTCCTTCCTAGATTGCGTTCTGAACTCTCTCCTTCTTCTCTTTCCTGTTCTCTCTTTTCTTCCTTTCTATTAATATCAATTGGTTTTGGCAAGAATTTCTATCGCTTCACCTTCTGTCAGAAACAATTAACCTAAAGAGAAAGGAAGAAAATAGCAAAGTGACAAAAAGGAGGGATAATTAGCAATAAAATAATCACATACCAACAAATAATCTTCTCTTCAGTTTCACTCATCAGTTAAGCGTTTCGAATTTCCCAAAATCGACGCGTATATAAGTTAAGGGATGCTCCTCGCCAGCCCAAAAATCGTCGCAATTCAGCCCCCAGCAGCCGCAGACACCGTCCAAAGTGGCGATCGCTCTACTGGGGGTTCTATATAGAACGAGAGGTCGGTCCAATCGACCATCGAACAGCCGAATACGTGCGAGCAGCCGGTCCTCCGGGGACCCGCAGAACCGGTGACGAGCTTTAAATAAATAAAGATCAGGGGATGGAGGTAGGGAGAAAGATCTGCCGTCGGGACGACGAATGGTAGATCGAGGGGTGTACCATCCAGGGAGCCATGCATCAAGCCCCTGTTACCCTTCCTAACTGCCTAAACGTATAGAACTGAAATCCAGAGGAGTCTGCTGGTAACCTTGTCCTCTAATTCTATGATTTTGCGTAACAATATTGCCATAGTGGTGTGGGTGGTTCTTGAACCGCGCCATTTTGTACATATCTAAACGCAGACCAAAATTTTGTGGTTTAATATTTCATTCGTTTGGTCGTAAAGAAATTGTACGCCTAATTCTATGATTTTGGGTTCGCAATATTGCGACAATGGCATGAATGGTTGTTGGACCACGCCATTTTGTACATATCTAAGCGGAGACCAAAGTTTCGTGGTTTAATATTTGACTCGTTTGGTTGTAAAGAAATCGTACGCCTTCTTATTGATTAGATAGTTAGTCTAGATGGTATTTATTTGGCGACGAATTAACGTCGCGAGAATATCGTTCCAATTCCTCCCACCGATCCATCATCGCGAACCAAGGCTTGCTTTTTATCGTGTTTCAGCGAAACTTTCGTTCTGGTCACGGTTCCCCTCGTTCCCCCTTCGAATTTTCCCGCGCGTATCGCGTGACGGCTCGGCCGATAAAATCGAGGCCTACCAGCGCGCGAACGAGGAGCGACAACTTGGTCGCGTGCGAGCACAGTCGATGGATGTTTGTTTTACCTGTTTTACTTGCCGCGGACCGTGAAACTGTCGCATGCGACGATATCATTTTATTACCAGAGAGTTTTACGCTTCTGATATCTGGTTTTAGTCCGTCTCTCTTTAATTGCCCTTGAATTAACCGGTCTTGATTAGAGACGGAATTTGTTCGTATTTATTCACAGTCGACGTTATTTCTAGCGATCGATTCGATCGTGAACGAAGGTATTCGAAGTCTGGTCGATTAACTCGTGACATCGACAAGGAAACCGCGACTTCCACGGTGATTTCGCCACTTTTCGGCGTTCTATCTTGAAATCTTCTACCCGCGGCGCGACATCAATCATGCCTCGTAATTCAGCGCGTGGAACAATCGACAGCTGGACCGTAAATGGATTTACCGGGGCCGGCCGTATGTACGGATGACCGCAATAATGATTCGTTCAAACAGAATTATGCACGGTCGATGCCACGATAACGACGCGCGTTAAAACGCGGACGAGTCGCCGTTCGCGGAATATTCCCGCGTCAATCGAGAGCGCGCGACAACGAGAATCGATCGAGACGATCGACGCAAAAGAGACGAACAAAAAAAAAGAAAAGAGAAGAAGAAAAAAAGAAAGAAACCGCCACTCGACGGCAGAGAAACGCCGCGCGACGCGCGCTGAAAATCAGAGCACGGCGAGCGCGATCCGGCTAAACGAATTTCACCGAGTCAGAAATTTCACTGGAATATCCGTGAAATCCCCCAGATACGTGACTCACCCTCGCAGCCATCCACGAACGGTGAATCTATCACTGGGGTGAAAATCCTCGGCGCTGCGCGAGGCGCGCGAGCGATTACAGAAATTACAGTGAAACACGCCGGTTGGTAACAGGAGGGGGAACCCCTGGAGTAAGTTAAATAGGATTCCTAGGGACATTTCGATCTGCCGATTTCTGCGGATCCTCTTTAGCCTGGAGCCACGACGGGCTAATCCTCGACGTATGCCGCGATTTCGCGATCTGCATACTACTTAACCGCCGCCTCCCCACCTCGAGCAATTTCCGGAGGACTTAGGCTCGGTTCCCAACGGCTGACGCCGCGCACGGAACCGTTTACCCAACGTATTAAGTCGTCGCCGCGGCGAGATTAACGATCGCAGCGCCGCGTAGCGACTTCGTCCCCGTTATAACCCCCACGCAAGACGAGCCAGTTGCCTCTCTAAGCATTTGCGTTCGTTAAATGTTATTTTATCGCGTTTTATCGATCGCACGCGCGCGATGACCGAGTGCTTTTATTATCTGAGAGCGTTCTGGCGTTCGAGGAAAGTGTCTTCCTCCAATTAATATCTTCTGTAGTTGTAAATGTATCTTATTTGCGTACAGTGATGCGGAGAAGTGGAGGATCGTGAAAGGTTCGGCGGTTTTTAATTGTTGGGCGAGAAAAATGAAGGATTAACGTTTGCGTTGGACAATTTATTCCGTGGTTGTACAAGTGTATATATATACGCGCTCTTTCTTCTCAGCGTTTGTCTGAAAACTTAGCGTGCAACGGAATGGAGGATTTAATTCAGTCGGTTGAGATGCACCTCCCTTTCTGCGAGTGAAATGATTATCTCGAAGAATGCGAGATCTAAAATACGAGATACATTGAGATTGGTCTGGAATTGATCAACGAGAGGCACGATGAATCGAGTCGCGAGTGATTGAATGGCCACGCTTTACGATCTCGTGCTCGTTCGTCCGCGTTTTCGTAAACGCGTCCGTTCGCGGGGCACGCGTTCACGTTTAAATTAATAATCGTACATTAATTTCTGTTCCAGGTAAGATTTCTGGCCTCTTTGACTCCGTTTCCTTTGGCACGCGGGCAGCTCGGTAAGTTAATTAAATTTTTCTCAGTATCATCGTCGCTTTCGTCGGTGTCGCCGTAATTAAAAAAAGAAGAAAAGGCGAACAAAATGTCGGGCGGGGCGACCGTCACGTGGGAGAGCGTATCATCGCGCGAGAGCTTTATTACGCGTCCAATTAACGTTTCGAGGCGACGAACACCGTCTGAATGTAACGAGTCGAACGTAATTACGCGATTCCTCGGTTGGAGCATTGGCTGGCGACGTAAATACGTCTCGTCGAAGGATCGCCAGAGATTCGAGGATCGTGGCTGGTTCCGTGTCAAGGGCGTCGAAAAACGTCCGCCGGATACGCGAGGGACGGCCTCGTTAATTAGACCTGGCCGTGATTCTCGAAGTGCCGCGACGCCTAGTAATTATTTCATTTGCCACTTGTCGATTTGACAGTAATTAACGAGGCCACTTGGCCGAGCGAGCATTAAACGCGCGCACACGACGCGAAGTCAGCGTCCTCCTTCCCTTCGCTTAACCTTCGTCCCCCACCTTGCGATACACCGTGGTCGCGTTTAATTAACGATACCCTCCACTCTTTCTGCCCTTCCACCCCTGTTAAAGCGGACGATCCACGCCGCGAAGATTAACCAGGTACCTTGGCAAATTTGTTTCGAGAGATTAAGAGGGACGTTTCAAGAATTTGTCCACCCTTGCGACTGGATACAACGAAGATGTGCGTCTCTGTGAGAAAAAGAATCATCAGAGCGTTTTGTTTTTCAAAATTACTGTTCATCGTTCGTTGGAGATCGTACGCACCCCCGAATTCATCCGTCGCAGAAGTGAAAAGCAGCCTTTTCTCATAAAATTACATCCTCATCTTCCTGATCGATTGATCAAGCCTCAATAATCGGGTTACCACTTTGAAGTCGATTGTTCGAGCGTCCTCGAGGCCGTCGAGGGTGAATCGGTTCGTCGAGCAGCCGATCCTGATCGACGTCTCTCGTTTCTGAACAATCAGAGCCCATCGAAGGTGCTCTCGTGGTCGCCACGAGCTCTCCCCGTCGCCTTTTTCCTCGAGGGCCACCGGCTGATAACGCCCTCGAATTTCCGATTCTTTCGCCAATCCTACCACCCCCTCCTTTTTCATCCCTCGATCACTCGGCCCGATAGTAATCTCGGTCTTGGGCAAACAGCTCGGCAAGTTTGTTCGCGGGAATCGAATGGTAATAGTGTTTTCTGCTGTTATTGTTTAAGCTGGGACATTTCGTTATCCTTTTTCGAGGGATGATTGGTTAGCAGGGGATTCTTTCCCTGTTTGTCGCTGCGAATGTATCGCCACAGAGAAATATCGAACAGCCGTGAATTTCGAGGGACGCTGCAGAGACAAAGTAGTGCCCTTCGATCAAATTTGGGGTGGATAATTGCGAATAACAGCGAGGATAGGGAATTAGCAAAGTGGAATCGAGAAACGAAAACCGCGTAGTTTGTCTGAAGACGAGAGAAGTGGAAGTTTCCGGGAAAAATGGCCGCTAATCAGGGGGTTGAAAGCGTAGACAAAGAAACGCTGGAGATCGGAATGAAATTTTCGCTGGGAGAATTGAAAATGGAAGACTGTTACGCGGATGTTTACAAAGCGAGAAGGAAAATCTACAGGGCGTGGAATCGAAAACACGACGGGAAAATTAAACGATGGAAGAACGAGAAAAACTGCTCGAACTAAAAAATAAAACTTACGAATTTCCAGCTGGTGACACTGTCAGTCAATTACCACAAGTAAAAATAACTCGCCAGCACCTTGTTTTAATTCATAACAAACAAAACTAAACCCACTAAAGATTACACGTGTCCACTCTTACTAAACACTTGGATACAAAGTTATCTAAGCCCACAGGCTTCGAAGTTTCAATTAAAATCGATCAAGTATTGCCCATAAACCACCTGACACCCTGACCAGTTACAACACCAACACCCCAACATTCACTTCGCACACTCTCAGAGAAGCGCATCCCTCACTATCTCCTCCACAATACCCAAACTACAACCCTCTAACTACCCCACTCACCATTCGTTGACATACTAAAAACGATCAGCAATCCAAAACGCATCTCACCAGAGTGCTCTATTCGTCATCGAGTCACCTCAACCCTTTCGCCCCGAAACATCATCGTCCAAAGAGTCCAGTCGGTCAGAGTCGCAGTCAGAGGGCCAGCCCTTGCAGCCAAAGATCCATCCTTACCGTGTAACCTCTTCAGTGGCTAGCCAAGGAGCCCTCGAAAGCGGAGAGGCAGTCGATCAAAAGCGCTAAAGCGAGATAGAGCGATGGAAAGAGGAGAGGGAAAGAGGGTTAGTAAAGACACGGCTCACTCGGTCGTTTCTCGTCTCTTTCTCTCTCCCTCTCTCTCTCTCTCCCTCTATGTAGACCCCGACAGGGGTGGGGTGTGGGTGGTACCCGTGTCTAGCGGGAAAGGGAGATCGCGAGCCTATATCGGCTGGCAAGAGCGTCGTGGCGTCGCTTTGGGTAACGTTTCGCGCGCAGACTCGTGCGTGTCCGCGGCCAGTCGGCGCTGGCTCGCTCCGGATTGGCGGCGTCGCTCGCCACGGGGTATCGAGGAGCAGGGGGTAGCGTTTGAAAGCCGCGTATACGCGGCGACACGGACCCGGCCGCCGCGACGGTGGCGGTGGAGGCCTACGCGGGCGCCGCGAGAGAGACGCTGCTCTCAGTTGTGTCAAGCTAGGCGATCGAGTAGGACGCTCTTTAATCGTTCCCGCCTCCGAGTTACTCTCTCACGTACACGCACACCGCCTCACACACACACACACACACACACACACTCCTCCCCCACACACAACACAATCTTTCTCTCTCTCTCTCTCTTTCTCTTCTCCTCCTCCTCCTCCTCCTCCTCCTCCTCCGCTTTTCTTCTCGTCCCCCCAAGTGCCAGGTCCGAGCCAAGCAAGCCCCCAGCCAAACAGTCCACACACGTGCACACGGAGACCAGACACAAACGCGCGCGCGCCAATCCACCCCCGACACGCCGGAGAAAGCAAAAGTGCGTCGTCCCTCGCGCCGTTCGTTCTTACCCTCGGATAACGTCCCTCGACGCGGTGCCCACCTGGTCCTCCACCGATCGCCTGCGGTCTCCGTTTTACCGTCTCTCTGTTCCTAGCCTCCCGCTTTCTGCTTCTGTGTCTTTCTATCTCTCTCTCTTTTACTCGCACTCTGTCTGCCTGTCTCTTCGATCGTGCCGTTCTATCCCTCTCTGTTTACGTTCGCCTGTGTCGCTGGGCCACGCGCGCGAGTCCAGCTCGCGCGGACCACAGCTCCCCCGGGGCGAGGAGTGTGAAAACCGTCGGCACGTGATCCGTCGCGCTGTAAAGAGCCTCGAGGCGACGACGCGCGCTCATTTTGGGGCCCCGTCAACCACCGCCAACCCCACGCCACTCCGTCGTCGTACGTTTCCGGACGAACGCGTCCCTCTCTGTCGAGAGAAGCATTCGTCGAGAGCGAGGTCTTCGAGCGGAGTCCAGCTGTCACGATCGGAGGCGCGCTTTTCCACGCACATGCCACCCGGCTCTCTTTGATCGCAGCCACCGTTGCCCTTGTCGCCCCGCTGTTAGACCGCTGCGCGTGTGTGTCTGTGTGTGTCGAACGCGCGGGGTCCCCGCGTGCAGCCGCGGGCCAGTGAAGGGAGAGGAGAACCGGTCGGTGGAAGAAGAAGCCACGCTGAGAAAGAGAGAGGAGGAAGTGGTGGTGGACGCAGAGGAGGAGAAGAAGAAGAAGAAGGAGGAATAGTAGTAGTAGGGGACTGAGTGTTGGTGAACGAGGTTCAAGGTCGCGCACACACGGTGTGCCAAGAATCGCCGGACGGAAAAGTGAGAAAGGGTGAAGAGAGAGAGAGAGAGGAACGCCAGGGATCTGGAGCAGGAGGATCTGTTGTTAAAGAGGAACGGCGAGAAGAGGCCGGCGAAGATTGGATAAGGGCGCCGCGAGGCCGAGTTTTCCGGGGTTTCGGGTCAGAAATTTATACATATATACATATATATAGATATTTAAACATATATATATATTTTCGTTTACGCGGCTGGCCGCGATACACGCATAAACATACACACATACACCAGTTGGGGCTAAGAAAAGAAGAGGCTCCCGAATAGTCGTTCGGACGTCTGACCGTCTCTAACAATAGAAAACGGCCGAGGGCCTTGGCGTGTGCGCCCTCTTAGCCGTGTGTAACTCGACGCGTCGTTTCCCTCGATCCCCGTAAACCCCTAAAAATTTAAGTAAATTAGGTCTGCTAAGGTCGTACTAAGTATTTAAGCGAGAGAGAAGGTCGCGCGTGGATCATGAGCGACCGATCGCGTTAAAAAGAGAATCGCGTCAAGACAATCAAGCACAGTAGCGGGTTGGGCATCAATTAATTGGGTGGGATAAAAACCGCGAGAAAGCGAGAGGGAGGGCTTCTCGTATATCGGCGACTCTCCCCCTGCGGAATGACAAGAGGGTAAGAGAGAGAGTAAAAAAAAAAAAAAAAAAACGAGTATTCGTGTCTTCATGTGATCTACCAGGCTCTCTGTCGAGTCTACTTCTGTACACGCTCTATATATACACGCATATATATATATATTATTATCTACATAGATATTTATGTATATATACTTCTATATATACACACATACGATATATATATATATATATTATATATATATATTTACACTTATATACATACGTTTATATGTATACACCCTTCGCACATATCCGATCGTTGGGCCGCGGCAGCTGATCCTAACGCCTAGGTGCTAAGTTCGAGGCCCAACAAGGTCTTCTTCCCTTGTCTGCCCCCATTTTCCCGGGGGCGTTCTCTGTCAATCTTCGTGACAATCATTTTCAGCTAGCTCTCTTAGCTATTATACTCTTCGACTAGGCGAAAAAAGAAGCTCTTTGCGAAAGAAACCAAAAAAAAAAGAGACAAAAAAATAATAAAAATAAAAAAGAGAAGAAGGAAGCGAGGAAGAACAATCACGATATCCGCGTACCTACGACGTTTCAATTAACGTGCGAGCGAGCAGAGTGCGATCTCTTTCCACCCGCACACTCGACGCGCACAGCCCCTGTTCTCCACCAGCGGGTGTGCGTGCGCGTGTGCGCGCGTGCGTGTACATATCCATCGCGTGCGTGCGTGCGTGTGTGCCCGCGGTTAATAAACCGACACCCCCCTCCCCTCCACCGTGTTTTTACCTTCTGCACGCTCGTGCCATTCCCCAAAAAGCCCCCTCTCTCTTGTAACTCGCTCACACACCGTTGACAATCATCTTATACTTCTAGGGTAACCGTTCTCGCACCGTCACACTTCTCGTCTTAATCCGCGTGTGTATGCGTGCGCCACCCGTGCGCCAGTGTGTTAACTAGTACCGTAAGAACCACCCCCTGCACGCGTACCACCAGCAAATCTAATCGAATCTGAAACGCGCCGCGTTAGCTCGATAAGGTGTAGCAACACTTAGGTAACTCACAGACGTCTCACGTCCGGACGACTATATATATATATACATATATATATATACACCATCAACCCTGACATCCTCGACATTGTAACCCTGCGAACGGCCAGACAGACAGGAATTAAAAGGCCTCGCGGTTCGACCCACGCGTCCTCGACGCCAGACACCCTCTCGACACCGAACGCTAGCGTCTACAGCGAGACGCCACGGCCGTAGGGTGATCAGAAAACAGGCAAACTGTGGTGGCCATCGTACGAGTTGGGACGGACGAGCAAGACGGAAGCGAGGCACCATAACCAGCAGACCTCGGAACGCGGCTGGCCAGGCGAGGATCGAGGCGGAAGGTTCTTCTGGCGGCTGCAATCGTTGGCTGCGGCGGCGACTGCGGGCGCCCGCGGAGGCCTCTTCGTGCCATCGACGGTGGACGGGGGCAAGTGCTGGCTAGCCGAGACGATAGGCGCCGACGAGGCACGCTCCTCCATCACCACGTATTTTCATTCGTACCCGTTTGTCCCGGGTGGTGCGGTGTCCCTGCCACCGCCCCTGCTTAACAGCATCAACAACGCGGCGGCAGCAGCGATCACCCCCGGCCTAGTTGGACACCTATTCGCCGGCCAGCAAGCCTGCAACATTGGCTGCAGCTGCACCTGCGCCAGCCTTGGCAACTGCAATCCGCACCACCATCAGCAACACCACCACCACCAGCAACAGCAGCAGCAACAGCACCACCACCACCAGCAACAACAGCACCACCACAGGCCAATAGCCGCGACCACGGTCCTCCTGCAACCGGTCGAGCACATCAAAGACACCATGGTGAGTGTGAGACTGAATATTCTCTCTCTCTCTCTCTCCCTGTCTGTCTGTATTCTTCTCTCTCTCTGTTTTTTTATGTTGTTTCTCAGTGAAACTGTTGACACTGGGTGTCGTCGAGACCCTTGGGCGTGCTCAAGGCACCCCAAACGGTACCTTGGAGCCGGTAGTTTCGAGGTGGATCTCGCGCAAGGGTTAATTTCATATGTAACAGCAATTTGTTTGCAAACAGCGGTGCGGATTAAAAATTTTCCGGGGTGCAAGTTGTCTTTGGGAATTGTAAAAAATTTAACAGTGGACCGTGGGTAGCGATGCGTTCGCAGAGTTTTGCCTTGTTAGACGTTCGAAGGGGAATTTCCGTGAGATATTGCTTAAATTGCGCACGGTGGAGTTGGACGAGGTCTAGTTCTAGGGAAGCTTACATAAATTACAGCGAGCGTTGCATAAAGTAGCGCGCGCAGGCCGTTCGAGACGAATCTTCTCTCGTTACATAAAACCGGCCGTTACGTCTTTTTGATCTGTGATAAAAGACAGAACTTTTTATCACGATCCGATCTTTCCATAAAATATACCGTGCGCCGTTCGACAAACTCGCGGATTCTTTTGATAGAAACGGAGATTTCGAACGCCAGCGAGCGAAACAAATCAGGGAACAAGTGATTGACGTAAAGTGGAAGGCTAGATTTATGATTCAGGTAACAAGGCGCGAGTCGTGTAAGCCGTTGAATCAAAACACCGAGCCTGTAGCCGCGTGGCAAGGCGGAGGTGTCGTTTATGGAACTGGGGCGTGATTAAAATTCGAATACCCGTCAATTTTCTCAAGGATTCCGACTAATTGATCGCGTTCAGTATCCAACACCGTCAAACAGGGGACCGTTTTCTTTCGTTTCTCGGTTGGTTGCACCGTCACGCGAATAAATTCCTCGACGATCCTCGCGATCTCATCCCATTATTCGAAACCCACTCTGAAGTAGACCATCGCGCTCGATCGTCTCGAGGGTGACGCGCCACGAGAATCGTTGGGCCAGTCTTAGTTTTGGGGAACTCGCGACTGGAGAACAGTTGGCCAGTCTCGCGACTGGACCATCAGCTGATTAATCTCCCCTTAATATCGTTTATATCGTTTCTCCTCGCGTAAATTAACCGCGATTCCTCCTGTTGTTCATTTGTTCACCGCTTCGAGGCTCCAAGCAGCTTTTACGAGACGACTGTCCCTCGACGGTGGCCAAACGGTTCAGCATTCCGCCTCGACGATCGTTTATGTTCCACTAATAAGCCTGGTATAGAACACGGGAAGTTCGAGTGCACCCGCGGATCGATTCGATGCATTTGGCTGACGTTTGCGGTTGCGGCGCGCTGCTGTCTGAATCACCAGCTCCGTTCTGTTACATTAAATATAAGTGGCCTGTTCCGACCACCTCGAGCAGGTATATCGTGGATCTGTCGAGGGACAAGCGCGCGGCCAGTTGCCAAGAATTCGTCGAGACTGCCGTCGAATATCCGCGAGACTTGCACAGAGCTTCGTCAACGGTCCCCTCGATCCGTGACAGCGTTCGTTCCACGGAAAACGACGGAAGAAAGTGCGGGACAAAGCTTAGGCTAACGAGGTTCCCAGTAACGAGTGAGTAGCGGGCAGCCACTGAATCAGGAACAGATTTAGCCGCGACGATGATTCATCGAGGCGCGTTTGCAGTGTAAACAGGGGCGAGTCTCGTGGCTGGGCACCCTCGAACTTGCCTCGACGCCTCTGTCACTGTAGCATCCCTCTGTTTCACCTTCCTTTCCTGTTTACGAAGGCTCGCGAGTCTAAATACGCCAGCGTCTTTTTTAATTCGACGCGATCGACAGGTGCTGTGGGGACGCTGATCGAAGGATCCTCTGCAAACTCACGATATCCGTTCGATCTGGTTTCTGTGGGTTTCGAAGCGTCGCGAATCATCTGTTAGACGAAGAGAGGAACCACGTTGGGTGCACCTGGTGTTACAAGCTGTTGCGAACCGCGAAATGACTGAGATCGTCGGTCTGATTGAAGAATCGATCGATTTCTATCATTTCATACCGCAAACAATACACACTCGAACTCCTCGAATGGTCCTCGACAGAATACCCCGTTACTCCATTTTACAACTTAGTCTGGTTTACGTGCTACGATCTCTACGATGGCCCATAAAATTTTTAATAGCAGAGTTAATGTTCCGTCGAGTATAATAGCGTTAAATTCATAGGGGTAGTTGAGAGCATCCCTTATACCGACTATCAATGAACCCAACTTATTCTCAACGATGTAACCAGTGTCTATTAACAAACTACGTGTCCTGCTTCGAGAGTCCCAATTTTTTCACTTGAAAGATCCTCAGTAGGCCAAGAAATTCGACGCAGAGGAAGTTCTCGTCGAGAATGGCGGGAACGGAAGAAGGGAAATCGTGTTCCGCCGCGAGCTGGTCGCGGAATCCTCGCGTCTGACGACTTTTTTCTCGCCTACGAATGGGGCTTACGTCACGCTCGAGGAGCTGGGGAGAACGGTCGTTGCCTCTTGACAGGCTCGTCTCGCCAGCGAAGATTTACGCGCGACGAACGGCCGCGCGATCTCGTCGCGCCGGGGATGCCCGCGATGGGAATTTGTACGCGTCTCTTCGCGTGACTCGTTTGGAAGTTGAAGGATCGCGAACGGTGTTTCACGGCGTTGGCGACTGCGACGCGAATCGATCCGGTTCCTCGAGCCTGAAGGGTGAAACTTGGCTGCCTTCTGGGAATTCTCGCGAGAACAAGTCCTTTCGAGTCCCTCTGAGTTCCCGCTTAGAATTAAACGAGTCTTCTGTCGTGATTTCGCGGCACCGTTTTCGAACCACTTCTCTCTGGGTACTTTTTTTTTTGTTCAGCCAGATTCGTCGACGGTCATTCCATTCTCCGAAACGTACCTCGCAGACCACCCTTCGACCGCAGTCGCTCGATCAACCGACCATTTCCCATCCCAACGGGCCACCATCGCTCATCCCAACAAGCGATACGAAGCAATACGATTCCCCCGTCCCAGAGTCATCCTTATCATTCATCCTTAGGCCAGCTACCGGTCATTCGTCACCCGGAACGCGTTCCATTGATCACGGACCCGGGGTCCGTCCGTATCGAGACAGCGGCGAATTAAAAGCAATTAGGCTAAGTAGCCGCCCGGACGAGGGGCGCGAGGTAGTTTCTTTCGCTGTTTGTCGATGAGATGTATAAGTAATACCAGGCTTCCACACGCGAAGTTTGTTGCATCCTAGGATGCTAATTTAATGGGACCAGTTCGCGTTGCTGGCAGTTCGCAATTAGCCATTAAGTGGCGCGAGATTCAACGTAACGTCAAATACGAACTTCTTATTAAACTTCCCCTAATGAAGTTCGAGAAAAGAATGTTTCGTGCGCCTTTTCATCGAAGTTGAATAACGCGTATCATCTAATACCTCGAATCGCGTTGTAAAATCGTGAAATTCGCGAGGATGACGCGAAACGGTTTAAAAAAATAAGGCTAGCTAAGTTTCTACTTGAGAGTTTCGAATTTTCCGCTGGAATTTCTACGGAAGGGGCCGTGAGAGAATGTGAAACCGTACTCAGCCATCTTTGCTAATAATTAATAAACACTAACGCCTGTTAGACCGCGTCTATGTGGCGTTGTAAAAAAAAAACTTGCCAGAATCGCCTGTAAAAATTCGAAATTTCGTCTACCTGAAGCTAAGTCGACTTAAAAAAAAGAAGGCTTCAACTTTTCCGCTTAAGCTAACACTGTCGAGGCACCGCCAAACGAGCGCACCTCATTACCACCCTGGTGGTGAAAAAAAAAAGACGCTCCTATCTAAAAGCCACCGCGACTCGTTGCCTTCGCGTAATTCGCCAGGAACAGCGACGATCCGCGTTATCAGCCATGAATATTTCTGTCGCGGGTTTTCCTAGGCTCGTCGAGCGTCGGGTTTACGAGCCCTCTAACCGTGTTCCCCGGTTCGAGAGCACCCCCGATCCGATACGAGTTTCGCGAAACATCTCGCTGCCTTCCAATAAATTCCCGCGGTTTTATCGGCCACGGTTTGATTGGCCCCGTCCACGATCTTTTGTTGTCGCTCGCGATGATACATTTTTTCGGCGCATCGTTCCAGATTTGATTGCTAATTGAACGACTAACGTTTCAGACGTATCGAGAATACCGTGGCGTCTTTGATTGCGTTCCAATACAATTTTAATAAATTCCAGAGCTTCGAAGGACAGCTTTCGTTTAATTTTTTTAGGGCAGACGGTTGATATCGAAGCACGAGGTTAAATAAAAATTCTGAGAGCAACGAAATCGCATTCGAAGCGTTCGCTATTTATTTGGATGACAACTCGCGTTTAGCGCACAGTAACCACCCCCATCGCTGTTAGACCGGAAACCGCGGACTATGGCTCGTTGCGCAAACCTCGCGGCCACTAGAGGACGAAGACAATTAACCCACTCCCACAGGAGACAATGGCGTCTTTAGTATTCATAAGTCGAGCTGTTGCACAATGATGCTGTCGATGCGAAATCGTCGCAGCGACCAGCGTACGACTGCACCCTTTTGCGAACATTTCGGTGCCTTTGTGACGCTGGTTCGTTTAGGCAGACGCTTGTGAATGGATGCTTCATCATCTTGATGAGCCCTTGAGCCCTGGTACCCTGAAGCTCCGAAGCAGTCTAGTTCTGGTACCCTGAAACTGCGCAGTGCTGTAGTTTTGGTGCTCTGGAGCCTTGAAATATCCTGACCCTCGTATATTTTAGCTCTGGAGCCCTTGAACCTTGCGAACCTTTATTTGTGGGACCTTCTAACTCTTGTGAATCTCTAATTCTTGTGAACGTTTTCAACCTTGGAATCCTTCAACCGTGAAACCCACCCCCAATGAGTCCCAAATATCTCCAAAAAAAAAAGGAGAAGGTAAAAGATTCGATGGCTTCGAATGAATCGTTCTAAAATCAATGCAGTTTCGAGAGCGTCGGTAAAATTGCCGATTAACCAATTACAAGCCCTTTCTTGGCGCACTTTTCGAACGGAAATTCGTTCGAGCGACACCTCGAGCGAAGTAACCGATAAGATCGCTGTTCGAGCGTGCCGATTGCTCGTCCAAGTTCGATTGGGAATCAATCGAGTGCATCAGGCGGACGCTTTAATCGAGACGCGACGGTAAATCGTAAGAATCGAAACGATTCTCCGACGGGGTGGCTACGGAAACGGGGGTGGCGAGAGGGTGTGTGAGCGAGAGAGAAAGAGAGAGAGAGTTGGCGAGAATAAATTGAAGATTCGTTGGGAAGTTCGAACCAGCTCTCCAGATCTACGGAAAAGTTTGTTGTTTAATACGACGCTCCACGGGTATCTCGAAAAATTTGTTCGATTTACAGTGAAACGTTCGTCGACTCGAATTGTATATTAAAAACGAGAAAAAGGCGAATGGAGGAGAGAGAGAGAGAAAAAAAGATTCTGGTGGACTTTGCGAGTTTCCCGATCTTTCCACAGGCGAAACGAATTTAATAAAGTTTCGCCGCGCGTAATGTTTTAAATTGCGATTTTATTTATTTTTCCACGTATTATCGCTGGATTGTGGACGGCTTGGAAATATCCGCGGCAACGGAAGCCGCGTTCCCATTGCGCGGCCATCTTTTGTGCGGCGATATATTAATTTTCCGTAAATATTCGAAATTTCGTTAGAGATTGTAATCTGGCTATTTGTCTGAATCGCTTCTGTACTCATCAAAAGCGCCCCTGACTTTTTCATACCCGACGCTGGCTTTGCGTAACGCGGCGTTTCTATTTTAATTCGACTGAAATTAATCACGCGCATTTATATCGGGGAAATCAGATCACAAATTAGAGCGTATTATATTTTTGTTTTCTTAAAAGCACAAAAGAAATGTGTTCCGTTCATGATATTCAATATAAAACGCATTCAAACATTTACCTCGATCATTGATCGATTCGTTTAAAAATTATTTTCAAAACAGGAGATCAATGGCAATGATTACACCTTGAAATTAATATTTCACGATAAATCTAAATTGATTTCGAATGCGATGAACGCTTTACAAACTCAACCTCGTCGTATTTCACCCCACGAGAAAACCACCCTTGGCCATTTAAACGTCTAAAGAGTCTACCAAGAAAGAAGCGACACTGAAACACGAAAGATAAATAACGAGAGCACAGAGAGGAAAGATAATGTATCAATTCGAGCTGGCGCGAGTCGCGACGATCGTGGTGTTCCAATCCTCTCGCGAGAGGGTTAAAAGAGAAGGGAAAAGAATCGCGCGACCTAAATTCAGCCGGCCAACAACATTCCGTCGAAAGGGAGGGACTCATCGCGTTACCTCCCCTCTCTCTTCTACCCCAAAAAGAAGAAAGAGCGCGAGGAAAGCGGAGAAAAGAAATTAAAGTGAACGAACGAAAAGGAAGAAACGAGCGAACTCGAAAGAGAGAGATAGAGAAAGAAATAGACAGAAAAAAATGGAGAAGAAGCGAGAGAACGCGAACTCGAAAGGAAAAGAGATAGAGAGAGGGGAAAACTCGCGCGTGAATCTCGTTTCTTTCCCCCGTCGCACCCTCTGGTTCCTCCTGTCGCACAGGCCTACTTTCGATCTCATTTTTCGAGGATCGCCTTCCATCTTGCGCCGCCCGTGGAACCTTCAACAGCAATTCCCTCGGTAAGAGGTGGTTCGAGACGAAGGGGCGGCCAGGGAAGAAAAGGAACGGGTGTAAATGGGGTGGTATCGTAATGCAGTATTGTGAGTACGTGCCTGCAGGCTCCTGGCTCCCTTCTCCTTTTCCCACTCGCTTTCGCTTTTTCCGTCCGTCTTGTTCGTTCTGTCGAGGGGCCGGGGTTGAGATGCGGCTGCGATATGCAGTTAGACGAGAGGAAAGGGTGGCCTCGCCAGCGATGGCTAGAAGCTGGCTTCGCGTACTCCTTTCGCCCCCGATACTTACTATTTTTCTCCTGCAATGCGTTACAATTTTTGCATAGAAATTGCAAATTGTCTCGTGCGAACTGTTTTTTAAATCGCACGATCCACGTAAAAATTTCAAATCATTTCTGCGTGCATTTAGTTGCATCGAGGCATCTACCCCTTGAATAAACGAGCTGTTTAATTGATACGCGAGAAATCGTTGATAAATGCAATGGGGGGTAGAGACGAATAGAAAAATAGAAATTATATTGAGAAGGAATGAGGAAAATCGGTGTTTGCAATAAGCAGAGGCGAACGGAAACGAGTGTACGTGCGAACAGCGGCGAACGGGCCCGAGCGAACACAAAACACGGCCCGATCCACTGTGCGACCTTCCGAATTCTTAGTCTCCCCGCGACCGCCGTGGAGTTTGTTCGTGCGTCGTAAAGCTACAATTTTCATCGCTAGTTTTGCCATTTTAATCGCGAAATCTGTTTTACGCGCGAAATCCCGTGTACGCGCGTGTATTTGTGTATGTGTGTGTGTGTATGCTGTGCTCGTTGGTCGCTGAAGATTGCACGCCATGATTTTCTACGATCGCGTGGACGTCCCACAACCCCCTCAGCTAGCGTATCCTTTCTACAGATGCAGCAAGGTCAGAGCCTTTTATTTTCTTCGCCATTTTCACTCGCGATTTTCGAACGATTTTATGTATCCAGTGTCGCATTTATCATGCGTTGATTGTGGATGGATTTAATGTTCTGTTTTATTTAACTTTGAGCGTTCAAAGTGTTAATATATCGTTGTATAGTTTATTGCGCGATTAGCCAGATTCTTTGGCGTTTATGCAGATTTCTGAGCACTGGTTTTAATTTTTATGTATGATATTTGCAATAATTTATGTATCACATTTTGTGATCATTTGGTTGTTCGTTGTGGAAGGCTGGTGTGGAGGTAGATCAATTTTTCGGTACATTACGTCGTACATTTCACCAGGAATTTCCACGCAAGTTTGTTTTCGTCCAAGTTACCGCGACTTCCGAGAATTTTTCCGTTCGAGGAATCCTACGCTCGTAGCGAGGATCAGCCTTGAACTAGCCGTGTTTGAAAACATTCCCGAAGTTGGGAGAATTTTTCTCTCGTTCATATCTCACTTATAATTAATTCTGTTAAACGTTGTCCGCGTTTCACTCGTGGATCGTTCTCGATCTAATTTACATTCCTGAGAATTTCACTAGCCACTTTAAATTAGCTCACATTTCGAATAAACTGCATGAAATTCCACGTAGTTGATTTTGTAAAATAGAGATCTCAAATTTTCTTACACTATTCCATTCGAATTCTCTTGAAAATTTTAATAGCCACCGTGTATATCGACCGATAGTTTCCTCGACCATCAGCAGTGCATACCTGAACCACCTTGCGTTCAGCTGTAGCCAACCAGTTCTCGAGAAAACAAAAGGAAATGACCAGAAATCGAGGGTCCGTTGCACCTTGCTCTTCCATAAAATCTACCCTACTTAACGACCATAATACATTAAGACACCAAAGGCAAGAAGAGGGTCTCGTAGAATTTGAAAAGAAATATTCAAACAATCTCGTGCGTTTTAAATAATTTGGAGGAAAATTTAAGGGCAGGCATTGTTAAAAGCGTTTGGAAATAACAGGAAGCGTAGTCGAGGCCATCGACCACGCCGTTTCCATCCGCAAGGCGTACTCTGCAGCCGTCCCCTTAACGTGTGTATACCATGCAGGCAAAGTAATGCCCCGGGTATCTATTGCGGGCATAGTAAACGCCAAAAGAGACCCGTACGGCATACGTGAGCGGCCTGTTCGCCACGGCCTAGGGGGTTGCTGTTTGCAACGGGGGTAAGTGGCCGTGGAAGTCGTGAGAAAAGGTCCGTACGCTCGTACAGTGGTTCCCATTCCGTCGACGATAAATTCCGCCACGATTCACCTCGAGAGAACAGTCGAATAACCATTTATTCGGAGATTATGATTCAGAGTTTTCGTAAATTTCACGAGATATAAGGAAATAAAGCGAGCGAGAGGGGGTTTGAATTTAATCGTCGACGGTGGTTCGACGTCGCGAGAGATTGGGAACCATTTTACTCTATAGAATCGTTGTACCGACCATAAAGGTATTGTGCGAAGGGCAATTCCACCTTTACCTTGGCCAAATTCCAAGATTAAATCACTACAAGTTGCCCCGTTATTCATGTCGAACGGGGCAAAAGAAAATTCAGCCCTCCATTTCCTCGAATCCGCTCCCCTGGCCCACGGACGAACTAGAGAAGAGAGGTCGCCATTCAAAGGGATGACAATTCGTATCGCGAATTTCTCCCCACAATTTTCATTCTCGCTCCACGAGAAGCTTACTCGTCAAAGAAACAATTGTAAACTAATAAATTAATTTCTTTCGCTCGCTTTCACATAACTTCATGGACAGAAGAAATAATTCTAACCAGTCCAACGATACACCACAAGTATCCACAAGGTTCCAACAATTTTTTCACCGGATACTGCCAATCTAATCTTCCATGAGATCCTTCGAGAACAATCAGAATCCACCTTCCTCCTCGAAATCCCTCAGAACGCACCCTCCACCCGTCCATATAATCCTCTACTTGTTTCTGGAATCCCCAAAAACCGTAGCAGCACCCCATAGCCATCCATACATACGCGTATCCCCTGGCAAAACGCGGGGTCGGTTTAATATCTCGTCAAGGAAATGATTTCGTGACGAATATCCGAGGCCAGGCGCCAACCCTCCCCTTCGAACGACGAGAGGGGAACACGTTTGGTAGCCGGGTTCGATGAGAAATACGACGTGATTTAGGGGGTGAATTCGTCAGGCGCGGTTCCGAGCCTGTCCGGATCTATTATTGGCGTTGGAACGTAAGTTAGTGGCCCGCAGGGGTTGCGCGCTAGGAGCCAGCGCGGATAGGGGTGGGTGGTTCTCCTCGCGCGGATGGTGTCTGGGGATAACGTAGCGGACGTATTAGGTAATTGCGGGGGCGGGAGGGTGGGGGTGATTTATATTGGCGGCACGTGACGCCGGATAGGAATTATCGTTAGCCACCTTGCAACCCTTGCGCGCACGCCTCCGTTTCCTCCGCTCCCTTCCTCCTCTTCCTCGAGGATCCGCGGTCGAGAAGAGTTCGCGTTGTGTTTTCGAGACTTTCAGAGCTTCTGCTCACTGGAAATCGGGGATCTTCGTAATGGAACTGTACGGAATTTAAATGGCACGATCGTGGTTTATATGGAAGATCCACGCAGGGGTTGCTTGTAGAAATTTATCAAAAATGGATACAACATTTAAAACATTTAAAAATCTTGCACGTCCTCTTCTATGGAAATTTTTAATTTTGTTCCTTTGCGCGAGAAATATTTGTTATAACTATAAATTAAGAGAATAGCTCGAATTGCAGGCACAATTAAAATGTTCAATGTCCCTGCTGGCTACGATGCGAACACAATTCGTGTAACAACCCGTCTACTTCAGCTATTCTCGAAAACAGTTCCACGTGCAATGATTCAATTTCTCCGGTTTCCACGGAATTTAAAAGCTCGAGGATCCTTGTCTCAATAGGTGACATCTTGACGAGGCATTCAGCCGTCGTGTTTCGCGTTCGCCCAGACACTCGGCCAGGCGTCCCTCTCGCGTCGCCAGGAGTTTCCGCGATCCGTTCTTTGACGACCCTCGTCGCCGGAAGTGCTCGGCCCTGATTTATCGCCGCCCACTGCGACGTCGGAAAAAATGGAATTAGCAGGATTACGGCGTGAAGTACGCCACGTGATACGTTCCAACGCGAGGCGTTGACATAAGCAGCCCTAAAAGCTCGAGGAACTCGAAGAGTTCCCACGAGAGCCAGAGAAGGGTTTCGTCACTTCTTTCCAGCCCAAGAAAGATTTACACATCGCAATCGACAAACTACAACACCACTGTTTCGGTCGAAGTACTCACTCACCCCTTCAATCATTTTTAACAACATCTTCTCCTCTTTCTGTTACAGGTAAGCTCCCAGAATTTACTTGAAACTATACCAACCGGCGACAGTCAATCGTCCCATCAGCTGGTGAGTCGCGATTATAAAGCATACACTATTAAACCCACCCTCGACGCGAAATTTAAATACCACGCGGCAAATAGAAGCTCTTAAGCGCGACTGTTACCGTATATATTCTGACTGTTCGAAAGCGAGTGTACAGACGTTGCGAGGGACCGCAACGAGAGACGAAAACGAAAAAGGATATCGTTAAGGACCCGCGAGAGAGAGTCCGTGCCCGAAAAACATTTCTGCCGCACGAAAATCCTCCCCTAACGAGGTTGCCTGTCCCTAACGAGCCAGGCAACCGGTACCAGAGTGCATAACCCAGGGAGATAATGAGAGGGTGAGCAGGACAAGCGAAGGTTGGCTGGGTTTCAGGGCGTTACGGGGGCGAGGGGGTAACGGATAGCGACGAAGCAGCCGCGCGTCGTCGGGGCACCTGCGGTTTGTCGGTACGTTACTGTGGTACACGATGCGGTACCGAGCCGTCAAGTTCATATTGCTGGTTTCCTGTCATTAACGTGCCGCGTCGAGCCTCCGAGTCCGTGTCGAGACCCGTTTCTCTCTCCCTCTCTCTCGTTCTCTCTCTCTCTCTGTAGCTTCTCTCGACCCCTTCGCGGCAGCCTGCGAGATATCGAACTCGAGCGGTGATATGCCGCGCGCGTTGGATACTGCGGACACGGAAATTCTGCGAGCACATTGTTCGCCTTGCCCTCGTGGCGATCCTGCGAATGCGTGATTTAGTGGACCGCTGATAATCGATAAGATGTGATAGCGATCTTTTCAGCGATTAACTAAGAGCGTTTCGAGACGAGAATTTGGATTGAACGCGAACGTTAGTGTTTTTTTTGTGGCTCGAAGGAATTGTTTTTTAGAGATGGTTGAGAGAAAGGGGTGGAAAAGTTGCACGGAAGATTGCGTTAACTCTTTGACCGCGTTTTGTAGCTGGGTTGCAGCGGCAACAATGTCGGATAATGGTGTTGCGAGAGGAAAGAAACGGAGAATTATTAAAATTTCCGTCGATTCGCGGTCCCTCTGCGGTCGGGATAAAATAGATTCGCCGTTGGCGAAGGTTTATCGGGGGCTGGTTGGAATCCTCGGCGGATTTGAAATGTTAAAAAGCGAACGCGTTGCAAACGGGAAATGAGATATCTTGCGCTTGATGAAAGGGAGCCCTGTGTGCGCGCGTGTGCCCCCCGCGTCCATGGTCTACGTGTGTAATAAATAATGGAAAACGAAATGTTTCGTTGCGACGATCCAGGAAATGAAATTCCACGCTGGAGTGTCGTCCGCGGAACAACTCGAAGATTTATTATTTTTTCCAGGCCCTCGTTGCATATTTTAGCGAAAAATTTCATGCGAACAGAGGGGGGGTTGCGCTTCATTCTGTAACCTTTAATGGCGATGTCTGTAGAGATTTGTTAACGATCGATTAGAATTTTCGCGTTTAGCGACAGAGTTTCTTTTCTATATTTATTATTTTATTAAATATTCGTGAATTAATCGTCAGATCTGTGAGAAATGGGTGGATTAGGGATCATTGAGACCGCTGCGTAATCACAGTTTACAGTAACAGCAACAAATAGGCTGTCAATCGGTTTTGGCAGAATCGAAACTCGCATTAGGTGGAAACAGGTGGCTACGCTTGAAATCCTGATAACTAGAACTTGTCACTGTGCCAAACGTGACGACGACATTTGAATTCGAAATCCCACCCCTTTTCAGCCGCCACCCCGGTTCCGCTCAGGGTCTCCCACCGCTAATTGCCAGAATCTTTAGATCACGGAATAGTCGAAGTCCCCTGTAAGCGTTCCAGATTCAATCTGGCTTCGCGCCGTGCAACCAAACCGTGACAGCTTGTCCAATTCCTCCGCCTCCGCCCAAGTTTGTCGTCGAAATACAAATGTCTACCTTGCAATCCATTTCGCAGCCACATTTACTCACCTTTGACACGACTCTTCCCCTCTCGAACGATCGCAAAGCGATTCCACTCTCTCTCTCTCTCTGGAGTATCCTAATTCGTTTTTGGATTTTTAGAAAATTCCACTGAAGCAACTGAACGAGGGCAAGTTCGAAAAATTTGAAAAATTCTCCGCCTGTTCGCATTGCTAATTCAGTAGGTGAATTTTTGAGCAGAGTTTCCGTAGAAATTCCATTTCGAGGAGGTGTACCGAGTGTACGTACATAGATATTCGCGTTTCGTCTTCAAACGGGTCTCTGCGTCACGAGTTTTCAGAAATTTTCACGAATCCCTCGCGTCGAAATTGAAATGTATAAATACTGGTCGAGGTTTGAAAATTTTTTCTATCGTTTTTTTTTTTAAATTACAATTTTAATTGCGAAAATCGAGTTAGTCGACGACAGTTATCGTCGGTTTGATAGATCCTCCGACGATGGTCGACGTCAGCAGCAACAAGTGAGCCGGAAAAAGAGCCGAGGCGAGAGGTTTCCGTAAAAAGAGCCGCGGCTCTTTAAATTCTTGCCCGATTCCGATTGCCCGGGGGTAATTTTCTTAGTGAATACGGCTGGGACGATTCGGAGGCCGGAAATGGTCTTTTCAGCGCGCCCTCGCGGCAGCCATAACCAACAAGGACCGCTTTATTGAAGCCAGGCGGGCGACTGGTTGCCCCTTTGAGAAATGGAAATCCGGCTGGTTCGAAATTTCTTTGACAACGAACCCTGCCTTTGCTGCTACACGAATTTTCGTTATCTACCTTCCGTTAAATTAAAACACCGTTTTTCTGCTCTCTCGACAACCCTTTACCATTTCTTTTTTTCACGTGTACACACGCTTCGAATAGAATTCCATTCAATTTGCAGTCGCGCGCGCAGTTTTATTTTAATTAGCGGACTAGGTAACAAAATTATTTTTCGTATCGCAGTCTCTGTATTTCTAACTGGGCGAATCGAAGGTAATTTCCCCGTGGTTCCCCGTTTTCCAGTCCATCAGACGGGACTTTCTCGCGATGGAAAAGCTGCAGACGGGGTTCTGATTCATCCGTGAAGAGCCACGGTTGCTCTCTGGTCGCGCGAATCCGCAATATGGCCGCCTTTTCAACCCTTTCAGCCGCGCCACGGCGAACCTTGGGAAAGATTATTAAGACGCGTAAGGGAGGAAGCGGAGCAGGAGTTTGAACGTCGCGCTCGAGCTCCCCTGGGCTTGGCTGGCATTTAATTATTCCAAGACGCGGCGCGATACACGGCGTGTAGTCAAACGAAGCCGCCAGTCGAGTTTATATTGCGCAAAAATTCAGCGTGGCCTCCTCCCGGTGATGTGTTTGATCTGTGGCCAACGTGGGCGGAGCCGTGTCTTCATTTCGCGTCCGTTGGAAGAATATTTGACGAGTTCCTGATTGTTTGGCGATCCACGTTCCGCCAGAGACTCCTTTGAACGTGTTTAATTAGAGGTATTAATCGAGCGCATTCGAGTTCTGCTTGGGGTGGGAATTTTAAAGCGTCACGATTGAGAGAGGGGCTATTAATTGAAATTTCTGAAACATATGCTCGATTTTAAAGGACCAAACTGTTTATCGACACCCGAAAGAGCCATCACTAAAGCAGTGTTACGCTGTTCGATCGATTAACCGGCAGTTTATCGAAACACCGGGGGGGTAACTTACTTTCGATGTTCGATAACTCGTTTAAACTTGATGTAATTAATTAAATGAACTTGCGCCGGCGAAAATTCGCCCCGAATAAACGCGTACCAAAATTGTTTTACTTCTACAACGATGTTATTTTTATTCATTGTAACATACGAAGGGTTGTTTTAGTTAGAAATTGGAGAAACGAGTGTCGCAACGTTAAAGAGGTGTAGGGTAGAAAAGTTAAACGTTCCTCGCGTTCGTGTGTCGTTCGAACGACAGTAAAGCATCGACAATGCACAGTTTCTTAATTTCCACCGGCAGTTCATAGAGATTTCGCTTCCATTCACCCTGGATCTGTTCCATCCGCGTCTCGAACGCTTTGAAACGATTATTTCCAGCGCGAAGGGGTAGCAGCTATTCGCGAGAACAGCATTCGAACTGGCGCAGAAATTCTTCCAGAGGCGGCGTCTCACAATGCGCCCAGAATATTTTCTCTTCAATAAATCCGACACAGCGTTTCCGGGGTGACGAGCTGGCTGCAACCTGTGCAACACACCCATCCCCTCCCGTCGCCTTCGTCCATCGTTCTCTTCTTTTCATGGTCGCCATGAAATCTCGCTGAAAGCTTTCGTCGATTTCGAATCGTTCCCTTTCGCGTCGCAGTTTCGTTGACTTTAATTAAACGCGAAAGCTGGTCGACAACCCGCGGAGAAATTTCACCGGGTGATTCTGCAAGCTGAAATAAGACAATAGTTACGAGCGACGAAAACGTCTTCGAGTCGTCGTTCACGAGAAAAATGACTTCGAAAATGCGTGCACTGGTGGTAGCAGACCATAAGCCATTGCAACTGGTAGCCATATTGAATTTAGACGACCATGCCTTGTAATGGCTCCATGGACTTTCAGCATTAGCGCACACGTACTCGTAAAGTCGTTTTCCTCGAGAACAAAGCCTCAAATGCAATTAATTTATTCTTAATTTTTGTCTCATTTTAGCACTCAGGATCATCAGCAAAAATTTCTCGAACGAATAATTAAACACTCTGTATTTATCCTTAACGCAATTCTCTTTTATCACCCAGTTGATATCGCCCATTGCTCGTCATTTATAATTAAATATCGTTAATCAATTAAGTAAAACGGATACACTGTGCGGAATTGTTTATTGGTAAATTGATATAATTCCATTTTCAGGCGTACGATATCGGTATCCGATCATACGTGTAAATTAATAGGTACTGATGGGTATTGACGTCCGATAAATCGCTGACTGGTTTATTTAATAGTTTTTAGAGATAATTACTGCGATATGCTCGTAATCTATTCGCGAGATTATAAGTTCGATCGCGAAAAATTGATCGAGAATCGTTTGAAAATGTCTGTACGTTTCAGTTACCAAAAATACAACACTGTCCACGTTACAAAAATCGTTTCGAATGGTAGATATCACAGAATAGTGGCAACAGCATCGACCAAAGGCTGCGCAAATTCCGCGCGAGCTTGGAGCGAACGCCAGGGGGATGCTCCGCACAACCTCCACCCACGCGTTCCCGATACTATCGAGCGCCTTATCCGGTGAATAGCGGCAGAAGGAGTATGTAAATAAGCCGACTGAGATATTCATGTTGCTCACGGTGTAGCCGCTCGCGCAACCCCCGAACGCGTAACCCTTGGCCCGCGTTCTAAATCTCGCGAACGATAAGTATGTTTGTGCACCTCCGCCTCGTCCCAACCCTTAACCTTTCGCGACGCGAAAGAAGTCGATTCTCGACGACGAATATTTTTTGATCGCCTCTGAAACGGATGTTAGAAATCGTGGATTGAAATTCGCAATTTTTCACCCCTCTGCAAGCTCAGATTCTCGAGGCCTCGATCCTTAAAGGTCGTGTCTCTTGGAAATTCTGCGAGAGTTCGTTGGGCTGCTCGAGAAACGCGATAATTGTAGTTGTGGGAGAGGTTTTTAAAAAAAAAAAATGGTCCAACACCATCGCTGTTCTCGGTTAAGCTCTATTTTTGCTCGAAGCTGGTCTCGATCCAGCGCATCGCCCTCTCAGCCGCGACACCCTCGACGAATTTCGTCGCAGCTGAAACCGTTGGAGCGAATAAAACGAGCGTTTTCCCACGAACGACGGAAAGAAGAGGGACGTCGGGTGTTCTAAGGGCTTTCCGCCTGTTTCTCCACTGTCACATTAGCCTCGACAGTCCAGGCTGGCCTGTCACTACGAGCCTGGCTCACGAAAGTCCCTTTGTTTGTCCCTCGTTCGCGCGTTCGCCACCCCCGACGAGTTCTCTTTCGCGCGGCTCGATACATCCGGGGATTTTCGGTTTGCCTCGTCGTTCTTTTCTCCTGGGAACTGCCATAGTTAAGTGTTTTCTGAAATTCCGACTGTATAAATGCTGTGAACCATCCATTTTATTTTCTCGCGATCTATTTCGATTTCTTTCGAGACACTCATGCGAATTCCATGTAGATGTCGAAGTGAATTAATCGAACATTGATTTAGCCAACGTAATATAAATTGTTCGCCAAAATGGCAGGTTTTATTAAATCTATCGTTAAATTAACTCAGGACAGTTACTCGACGATTCTCGTTAAACGAACTTTTCCAATCTTCGAATTCCTTGAAAATAATTCACGACGAACGAAAGTTCCCCTCGATAAACGTCCGTTTCCGTCGAGGCGACAGGCCCCGCGTTGCGTCGAGGTGTCGAATCGAACAACAAACGGGCACAGCAGTAATGGAACGACAGCGCCGCGTCGCTTTATAGAAAGTAAACGGTCGTGTTTCGCCACGACGGCGAGGGAAACGTTGGTCTAAGGGCTTTCGCCTGTTCCTCGTCTGGTCACATTATCCTGTCCACTGAAAATCCTTTTGTGCGCCCTTTCTGCGACGCCACGTGTCCTTCTCTCTCTCTTTGCAGGACTTTAGCGCGTCCCCCTCACGTTTCTCACCTGAATTTAATGGCAGGGCTGGTTACACTGTTTCTCTTTTATTAGCTTCCATCATCCACTATTCTAATTTCGATTCTCACTTGCAAAATCGCCTTTGCAGTCTTCCATCTACTGTACTTTTAGCTAATTCTTTGATTTGCCTAATCAGAAGGGAAGAATTTTTTCTAAAGAATCGAATGGTTTTTTTTTAATTGGAACTTGGAAGGAGAGGTTCAAGAGTGTCGAGCAATAATTTCTGTCAGCCACTGACGAATGTCTCAATATCAGTCGAGGCTCAGCGAGGTCAGACGGCATTGTGAAGCTCTTCAGACGGTTCACAATGCGGACTGGCCAAGGTTATAATCACGTCCAGCCTGCGAACCGGACAACCTTCCAAACGGGTTCTGCGCACGTGCAAATATAGAATCGCGATCTCTTCGCGAGGGAATAATGGACAGCGCTTCGTTCAGTGTCAAACGAGACCGAATCTCGCGATTAAGAAACGATTCAGTCAGCAAGAAGAAATTGTTAAAAATATTTGCGAGTGGCTTGTTTTTTAAAGCAGCCAGGTTTCCGTTTATTCTTCGCACTGGTCGAAATATCTGGGACACCAGACGCGTCTTATAAATCATTCCATTTTTCCATCCTTCGTTTAGCTCACTGTTACACGCACAGAGATTCGTGGCATCGATCATCTGGTAAAAGAACGATTGAAAGCGCGTTTAAATCATCCGTCGAGTCCTTGGAACCGCGGGACGTCGTGTTCTCTTTCGTTTTTACCACGGAATACTCTCTTCAGCCGGTTCACGGTGGAACGTTTCATCCCCCCACTTCCTCTCTATCTCCCCTGTGTTTTATAGAATTAATTTCGGTTGCGTTTCAACGAAAGTCGAGAGGCAAACGTGATATTTTCCGGCGGGAATTTTATATGCCGCGGAAACACGATATTTTTCACAAATTTCGGTGAGACTACCCCTTTGGATGATGGTATTAAAAATTTTATCATATCGAGGATACTTGGACGAAGAAAGAATTGTATTTCGATCGACGTGAATTAATTGGAGATTTGCAATATCTTTGATATACATCATCGACATTATCTGATCCATTTAAAATACTTCCAAAGTATCAGAATAATTGTCACATTTAGGGAATAATTTAATGCTCGATGCTCGCGTTAAACTCGATTCGATCAAAGACGCCCGTATGCAACGAACGAACCACGATCAGCAGAAAAATAGTAGACACGAGGTACGCGCGCGTGGAGAAGCGTCGCAAAAAGGGGCGAGAGCTGGGGGGTGGCGGTCGGGGGTTGAAAAAAAGGAACAGCGACACCGTCGTCGCATCGAGGAACCTTTCTGGCCTTTCGCGAGGATCCCAGAGCTGGCAATTTCTCGACACTAAAAGGTTATACGGGGACCGACACACGCGTTACTCCTCCGTGAGCCTTTGATTTAAATTATTTCTCCCTTTGCCGCCGCGACGCGCCCCCTTTTACTGCCGCGCCTCGCCCCACCCTCGACCCCTTTTATTATTCTTTCCACTTTCCTACGGCCGGCTGAAACGCCCGCACTCGACCCGGATCGATGCTTTCGCCACTCTCAGCTTTTTGTCTTCGAGGATTTTCCACGGCAGATCTCTCTTTCTCTCTCTTTCTCTGCTCTCCAAATCCAAAGCGTCTGCCTTTTCGTGGTTCGTCGAGGTTCACCCTGGTCAGATCGCGACCAGTAAACGAATGATCGTTCCAAACGATCGATTCGAACACCAACAGAGGGGTTGAAATCTTATTTCAATATTTAACGAGGAATTTTAATATTTAATAAGAAAATATTTTTGCGCGATCGCGACAGTCGATGAACATCTGAGAACGAAGAGAGATGACTGGAGAACTCTGAACGCGGCTTAAGGCATGCCTTGACCTCAACCTTGAAACGGAGGAATGCACGGGGACTCAGCTTAGCGTAACGTTCCTGTTCCAACGTTGCACGGCTAGCGTCTGCACTTGGTCGTTGCACTTCTCTTCCTCTCTTTCTTCTTCTCAGCCTCTCGCTGGCTTCTGCCACCTTTTACGCTCCCCCCTCTCGTCTCTCCTTTCTATTTTAAAACACACGCGCTCTCTTCCTCCTGCCTTCAATTCGCTTTTCGACTTCGAATTCATGGAATACCTTTGGCGCACCCAGTCGCTGTGACGTCAGGGTACCAAAGGAAGGTTCAGTCGGTCAAATCCACTTTAGTTATTTCACTCGACGATACCAGTAGAAAGTAAGAACCACAAGAAAAGTCTTCCATTAAGACAATACCAATATTTATTTTTCTCAGAATTGAACTCTTGTTGTTGAAGAGAAATTGTAAATTTTCGTGCAAAGATTTGCGAACCACGAGAGTTCAATCGTATCGATTTTTCGCGTGGCCTCGAATGACAATACTAATTTCGCAAGTAGGAAATACAATGTTCCTTCGATGCTGTCTGACCAATATCCGCGCCTCGCTGTATCCACCGCGCGAGCTAATATTGGCCGTGCGGTGAACGCAGAACCGTGAAGTGTAAAGCCCCGTTCACGCTGCAACAAAGTCCGGCTCGTTCCTCTGTTTTCACGGAAACCTGCGAGCGAACGTTAACGCAGACGTTGCGTACACCCAATCGCCGCGATTCGCCCATTGTTGATCCACCCGCGGAGCATTAGGGGATATTGCGCCATCGAATTGCACCCCGCGTACGCGCGCGCTTCGAGGAACACGCGCCACCCCCTCGAACTGCGGTTGACGTCTCGTTGATAAACGACACTGAATTTTACTCAGTATTGTCAGTCGAGATTTAGTCAAATTTGATCTTATTTTCTTCGTTTCGATTGATGCGATTCTTGAGAAATTATTGCAATTTTTGTTAGGTTTTTGGAGTCTATTTTTATTGTTACTTTGGGTGATGTTTTTTACTTGGAAATCGTGGCGTCAGAGCCTTACTGCGGTTGACGTCTCGTTGATAAACCACACTGAATTTTACTCAGTGTTATCAGTCGAGATTTAGTCAAACTTAATCGAATTTTCTTCGTTTCAATTGATTCGATTCTTGAGAAATTATTGCAATTTTTGTTAGGTTTTTGGAGTCTGTTTTTAATGTTACTTTGGGTGATGTTTTTTACTTGGAAATCGTGGCGTCAGAGCCTTCTGGACGTAGACGAGTGGCTCGATAAAACGGCTCGTTAATAACTTCCCCTTGGCTGATAGACGCGATTAAAAGAGTGGCTGTGTAACGTTTATTATTCAATAACATCGATACAGATCGACGTTTCGTGACGGGGGCTAGTAAATTTTCCAGTATGCCTGGCGAGCGTTCCCTCATTTTAAAGGCTTTAAACAGGTTCTGACTGACAATTAAAAAGATGGATGTTTGTTATCGTGCAACATGCAACGTTGCGCCCGGAATCTCGGGAGGGAAACTCTTTACACGGGAAACGTAACCCTTTTCCTGTTCGATTTTAATGTTCGAGGTACTTGGGGGAATATTACGAGTCGTTTTAGAAATTGAATATTCGTAAAATTTATCGCCACGATTTATTTCGTTCGATGGAATGCTCAATCGAATATTTAATTCTGTTTTCGTGCCTCTCGAGGAGAATAGATTTTTCAATTTGCACTTTATATCATTGTTACAAGTAGATGAATTTTACTAATGAATTGTTCTTCTCTCTTGTTGCAGGTAAGAACTCTTTTCGGTACATTCTGAGCTGAATCGTTCGATTGTTCTACGTTTGGTAAGTTAAGGCGAAGAGAAAACTGTGTAACACGTAGAGAATCAGTGTAAACTGCATGATTACTAATAGGAGAGCTTGTTAATTGTCGTCCAGTTAATTGAAATTGATTAGCGAAGCTACGAAACGCCTCATTAAGCGGTATAAAATGCAAATTCAGACTTTGCATGCAAATCACCTCGTTTCGTTTACGTATCCAATTAGCTGCGAGTTTTACTTTTTTTTTTCGAACGTTCCTCGTCTATATGTCGTTGTTTAGAATTTTTGACTAATCGCGTGACTACGAAAAATTATTTCTATACATATATATGTCCAATGTGAAAAATGAATTTTTCAGTAACCTCGTTCTTTTAGTCGCTAAAAAATCTAGCGAAAATAGGATTCGTCCTCGAGACAGAAAGTCTTTAGTCACGAAGAAGAAGAAACGAACTGGCTGTCTCTTGTCCTCGCTTTCCAGCGTTCTCTTCGCAACGCCATTATATTCGACGCTCTCTGTTAATACTTCGTTTTAAAAGGTTTAAAGGTATTAAAATTTGTTGAAAAATAGCTGGAAGAATTTTTAAATAGCGTGGAATAATTTTTAGTAAGAAATTTTGTTGAAATTTCAAGGAGGAATTTTTCTTTGAGAAACCAGTCGTCCACGTGGCTTGGAACTCAACAGGTTGCAACAGCCACTGGCTGTCAGTGGACCCAGTTCGTCCTTCTTTCGTCTTCCTTCCTTCCTTCCTTCCTTCTCTTTGCTCCGCCATCAGACTCGACTTTTTATTCCCCCGTTTCTCGTTTCAATTAAACCAACCGCAGTACTCTGCTCCACGGCGCGTAATTCCTTTTTGTCTCACCCCGCAGTTCTATCCACGAGCTCCTTCGCTCGTCGTAGAATCGATAGAAACGGTTACCTCGCTCCTCTGCGATCGATTCTACCGGGTTTCTTTTATTTCACCTGCACGCGACGTCTCTCTTAATCGATTCGACAAATTGTTTAGTCAATTTCCGTTAAATCGATTGTCAGCTCTCCTTGATTCTTGAACTTATCGTAAATGGCAATTAACAGTGGACATTTTTGAGCGTAGAAAATAAAATTCTACTTTTCATTTAGAAGAAAGAAGAAGTTTAACGTGTTTGCAAATTTTATTTACAAGTAATGAGTAGAGTATACGAGAAATTGAATGGAAAAACCCAGTTGGACTTGTATCGGAGCGTTGATTTAATTTGACGGACACGGAAACGGAGGAATGGCCGGGAAGAGAGGAACAAGAGACCGAGACGGACTTCCGGCGATGTAGCAACAGACCGTGATGGTCAGACGAACGTCGAAAGCGGCGCGTCTACCACTTGCGGTCTTATTCATTTGAACCTGTCTCAGATTCCGATCTACTCGCCTCTAATTTTCCCTAGAATTAATTGTATACCACCCTCGTTTACCACCAGAGTGACCTACAATCTCCATCGAAATTGTCGCCTAAAATTTATTTCAATTATTTCATTTAACCACATTTTCGTTTCGATAGATTTGCGCAAATATTTGCAATTTTTTTGCGTTGGAGGAGAAACGTGCATGGAGGAGGGTGCACGTACGAGTCGTTCATAAATTCAGACGCGAGTCTTCGAGGGACGTTCGATGCCTCTGGCGCGAAGCGTGTAAACGCTTGGAAGGTTTAACGAAAAATTGAAACCGCCAAGCGAGAAAACGCGACAGCGGGGATTCTCCCGAGGACGTCGCATGCAAATTTGATCGCGCCACAGTTCCTCCGCGGGCGAAACAAATGTCGCGCTGTTACGCGTTTCCTGGTCCGGGCTACGTGACCGGTTTATCGCCGTGTTCCGCTCGATCGTCCGCTCGCGTGCTCGTTCCACGCTGCCTCGACTTGGCCGCCTGTTAAAGAACGCTATCACGCTCTTTTTTATTGCTTATTTATCATCCAATTTACGATTACACCGCGGTAACACGTTCGTTTTTTTTTACGACGAGGGTTCCGTAATGGCGGTCCTGGTGGTCGCTTGAAAATTCGGTATACTACGATAGTTCACCTTCGATAAACGTATAATTTTCTTTCGTACAAGTTAGTCGACTATAATTTAACTGATTCGTTCTATTTTCCCTTTTTTCAATAGACAAAATCCATTAATATACCTCGTGTAAACGCGACACGTTGCCAAGAATGCGCGCAGACGATGAAAAATGCGAGATTAGCATGCGGAAAGGCGATTCCGCGAATCGAGAAGCGCAGAGGCGCTCGAGCGAAAGAGGACGTCGGCCAGGAAATAATTGCCGACGGATCGAAGGTCGTCGCGGCAATTTAAAGGGATTTATGGCGCCCACGGTGCACCTAACTCTCTGGCCAGCGTTCCCCTGGAATTTTCGCGCCGCCTTATCCCCGAGAAAACTTGCCTGTCACGCTCGATCGTGCCTCTCTCACGGTTTCCTTGGAGAATTGGCCAAAATTTCGATCCGTAAATCACGGGGCCCAGCTTTTTGATGCTCGCCGCCGAGTGATCGATGGCCACGGATCGCCAGACGGTTGGAACCAGGAGATCTTGAAACGTGCTTCCACTCACGCGTCGCTGGAATAGGTTTCACATCTCTGGGGAATTTTCATTTCACCCTCGCGAACTTGTTTACGGATTTTCGCGATTCTAACTGATTTTTTATCGCCCCTTTCAGCTCGTTCATCGAGCGCGCACGCGTTCTCGCGAGTGAAAATAGAAACGACAGTGATGCATTTATAGAAATAGACGGATTTGCATAAAAATGTTGGGAACGCAGATCAATTGTAGCAGAAAAAAAAGTATAACGGGGTAAAGCGACGCGAGTACGTTGAAAAAAATTACACCATTTGTCACTCGAGCGATGGTGGCAATATCATCCCCGTGGCATCATGAGCGCACGCACCCCCTTCACCCTCGATACGTTCCACCGGTGTTTTTCAAATTGCATCGAGTCGGAAGGCCGATCCTCGAATGAAAGTCGACAAGATTGACGAATAACCGCGGCATGGAATTGACACGGGAATCGATGGTCGAGGCTTAAACGGCCGGGAATCGATGTTCCAAGTTTAGTAATCGATCCTGAAGTAGCCCCTCGAGCATTACGCGGGAGTCGATAGTCGTCCGCCTGAGGGGCGGATCGTTTTCTTTAAAACAGGAAGCCACGGTTCGTTAGAGCGACATTAATCCGTGAACAGAAGACGGTTCAATCGTTTCTCTTATACCTATTACTTCCCCTTCCTCTCTCTCTCATTCCACTTTCGTTCACATTTTTTTTTTTAAGCTCGAAAATTAATTTTCAACCCCCTCGTTCTAAAATATATTTCAATCGCTTTGGTTCTTTTTTATATATTTTCTCAGTGGTTGAACAAACTCGACTGACAGAAAGTTTCGTTTGATACTCTCATTCGGAATAAATTCACCGCAGAAGAGGATCGAGAATGCAACGAGAATGGAGGCTCGTACGCGCGAGAAGTTTCCCACTTTAGCCCGCTTCTTCCGTCTCGAAACTCGAAGAAAAAAGGGCTCGCTCGCACGTACACACGGCTGGCAACAATCATTCCGAGGGATTAACCCCGCGATTATCCAGTCCCCGCCCGAACAAACTTGAATTCGCCACGGAGGATTCCTTATTCACCTTCTCGGAATCTTCGCGCCACCCCCTCGAAGGGGTTGAAGTTTCCGCGAGGAGGAAGCGCCCCGTGGTCGTCGCGTGAAACGGCCGCGCGCGCACCGAGCGCAAACAGTTTCTCTTCACTTTTCACGGCGAGGAAATTCGCGGCATTATCATGAGCAAATTTGACTTTCCGCCGTTTCGCGTCGCGGCGCGAGGCATCCGCCTCGGAAACCGTTCCGACGCCTTGGTATGCATCAGCGAAATTCCGCGGTGCTCGCGTCTGCGTTACACCACGCATCCGCTGGGGCGGAAAAGTGCGCCTCGACGCTGAACAGAGACTTCTTTTCTCTTAGTTTCCTTACGACTTGGCAGTGGATTCTTGTTTCAGAGTTTCGCGAGATTTAAAGTGGAATTGGTAAGTGTAACGTGATCCGTGTGGGGTGAACGTGGGGTTGTGGATGAATTTTATGCGAACAGTTGACGATCAGAAAATTTTATTTCTTATAAGTTTTAGGTATAATTGAAGTGTCGATTATTTTATATGCAAAAATTAAGAAAAAATAGCAATGGTTATTTGAGATTCTGAAAGCTTTGCGTTTACAAGGTTTGCGATGGGATGTTCAGCTGTCTAACAAATTGCTGGTGCGACGTTGTTCGATTGAACGTCGATCGCGAGGACTCTATTACAGGAATTTCTTGTTGGAATCTACCCACCCGTTTCAAACACCGTTTTCCACCCCACGGAACACTCTCTCCAGTCACCCTTCGAAACTTGCCAGTAGTTTCACGAAGAAATAATCTCGAGTCGATTCGAACGTTTGTCCATTCTCTCCTCCGACGGTGAATCGAGACCTCTCCGGCTCGTTCCTTTTTCCAGGACGACAGATGCTTTACCCAGCTCCTCTGCCGCGTCCCCCCGCCCTTTTATCCCTGTCGAATCGAAGAAATTCACGGAAGCGTCCCATCGACCAGGGAATATCCGCTTATCCTAGTGGAGAAACGGGCGCGAGGCTGTGCAGCACGTCGACGACGCTTCGTAGATTTACGCGCGACGGGTTTCGTTGCTCGTTTGCACGTCGAACGTTCCGTCGAGCGTGCCGAGCGAGGCGTTTCGATTAGGCGGCCGGAAACGGACCCTTCTCCACCTCCGTGACGTCGTTAGACTCGTTCCAACGGATGTTTTATACTCTCCATTTTCTGTACGCCTCTTTAACGACTAATATCTGCTTCAAATCGCTAAATTTACTAGCATAGATTCGCTATCTTTGAACACGTGGGATAATTAAGAACGTGGATCGACGATTACCTCGATAAATGCACGAGGAAAGAATAATTCGTCGATTTGTTGGTCGATTGAACGAGATTACAGAGAGAAGTTTCGATTTTCGTGCAGGAAACAAATGGAATCTGGCAGTTTTCATTTTTGGAAAGTACGAACGGACGATAAGAGAGATTAATAGAAGCTGATAGAGCGGTTGCGGTTTGGGTAGGACTGATCTCGTCCGCGGGCAGGGGCGAAGAAAAATTCAGCTCGTTCCGCGGCCTCCACGAGGTCACGCAGCCGGCCGCAATTCCGGGAATGGAGGCAGCCGCCCTTTTTAAACATTAATCGTACCACGCGATTGCATTTTCCCGGCTCGCCCTCTGCCGATTGGCCAAGGAAACGCGATTAGCCGTCTCGAGGGACGTGACGCGGAGGAGCACCGTTTTCCACGCTGATTCCACGTCCCTCCGTGGACTTCGATCGATTGTGTAGGCTTTTTACGTTGTTGCCCTTTTATTACACGTCAATTCCTTTTTTTTTATATATGGTTACAATGTATATTTGCTATTTATTCTTTTATCGCAACAAGAAGGAAACTAATTGGCCAACCATTCGCATATACGTGGCCATTTTGGTTCCTTCGGATGTTCTCAGTAAGAGGGATTGTATGTATATTTTTTCTATGCATGATTACGATATATATTTGCTGTTTATTTTTTATTATTTTCGATGAAATTTATTGCTACAAGAGGGAAACTAATTGGCTAAACATTCGCATGTACGTGGCCATCTTGGTTCCCTCAGATGGTCCCAGTAAGAGGGATTGTATTTAATTTTTGACGCAAAGGTACAGCATAGTCGTTTCAGTCCTGCGTCTCGACGGAAGGGCAGTTTCTCAGGCTCCCTGTCCCGGAACCGCTCAAGATCCCTCTAATGGACTTTCAGGAAATTAGACCATGCGTCACGCGGAAAGCCTGTATTAATATCGTCTCCGGAGTTTTCATCCCCCAGAGGGGCGCGAGGGTCTAAGCGTTGCTTAGTCCTCGGCTAATTTCATCCCCTAATCACCTCTGCATCATCTCCCTCCCACTTTGGCTCCCTGAATTTTTCAGCGCGGCTTTAGCTTCGTTAGAGCGTGCCTCGTCGATGTTGACTATTAAACGATCGCTTTGCTGTCTGCTGCGCTAATTGGCCGTGAAGCTACTTGTCGAGGATGTTTAAAGCGACGCGTTGCTCTTTTTCTTTTTAAAAACTTTTAACGTTTCCAATTGAAACATTTTTTTTTTTTTTTTATTTTAAATAGCGGTGGAGATAATGAATTTAAGTAAATGAAATTCCAAGAACGAAAAGAGCGTCAGTGTCGCGTTCGAATGATGCGTAAACGTTTCGATGTTGCCAGGCAAAAACGGAGAGGCGCTTTTGAAAAATGTGCGATATGATAGCGTAATAAATAGCATGGAATTATTTCGCGGTGTATTTCCGCACGCGCCAGCCTAGAACTGCAGGATTTTCATCATTACTCCCGCGTAATAAAATATTCTGTTTACGACGGTGTACCTTTCTTATGAGCTCTCGTTACGCGGGTTAATAGTGGATGTAATATTACGGTGAACATCCACCGGTTCGCCGTGTTCCCGGTCGAGTCCCCGGGTCTGCCGCCTGTCTTCCGTGTAATTTTGGATTTTCTCGTTTAACCTCGCTGCGCGGGATAATTATTACTCGAAATAGTCAGGAGCGTGTGTTACGCGTACCTTTTCGGCTGGAAACGGTATCCAGACTCCGCTGTTAATTGATCTTCGCGGATATAGATACACCAGCGGACAACTCGATCCGTTATTTTAGTTTCGACGGTTCTATTCTGACGATTTTCAATCCGTTGAACTACAAATTCACTTAAATCCACGAACATCGACGAGTCTTTTATTAATATATCAAACGTTTCGATCAAATCGTGCGAACAAATCGTGTAAAACTCTGCTCTAAAAATATATGTGATATGCAAGGATAAAAGGGGGTTAATTGGAGGATTTTCAAATCTGCCAAAAATTGTCGAAAATATCCAATTAATGAGCACCAAATCCATCGCAGACTTTTCGTGTAACTCGAAACTCACCCCCTTGTGGTTCTACCGTAAAAAATCCGTCAGATTTTCAAGGGAGGGCCAGCTGGGTGAACCGTGGTCAGGTGAAAGGTCGAAAGTGCCGCGACTCCAACGGGCACCGATCCTCTGCTTCTCTTATTTCCCTCGAAAGTGTCCGTCGCGTCGCCACGCCACCCCCTAACGCGGCGTCCACGCGCAGGGAGAGAGAGAGAAAGAGAGGGACGCGTACGTGTAATAGCGTGTTCGTCACGCGGGGGTCGGTTTTAATTAGAGAGACAGCAGATCCGACGCTGCGCGACCGAAACAGGCTCTTCGATTAAATTATTAATTAACGTTCTCCTGGAAATACCACATCACACACGAGTCGCGCGCTTCGATACCAGTGAAAAGAGAGAGAGAGAGAGAGATGGGAGCTAGACCATGGCTACAAAGGGTAACGCGCGGGTGCTCAGCTTTCCCCTGAGGGAGAGGGATTTTACGCGCGCGCGTAATCCACAGCCCATGGCCCAGTCGACGCTACGACAACGGAAGTGTATTATGCCGGCCGCTTTCAGCTATTCACAGCATCCCCCGTGCTCGCTTTGTGCGTGGACGTCGCTTTGGGTCGCATCGATCACCGTAGGTGATTCCGCGTCGATTGGCTCGATGGGACGGTCTATGACGAACGAATGTTTGAGCTTTTGGTGTTCGAAGATTGTTTGTAGAGGTTCGTCGTACAATTTTTTCGACCCACTTAGTTCTAGGACCCTCGCAAAATAGTTAGGGATGGCTTCTGCTGTTGGAAGATGTTTGATGATGTTCTGCGAGGTTTGCGACAGCACTTTTCGGTTAATACTGTTCGTAAATGCTTCCCAAGGTAATCCAGAATGACCTCTCTTGTTTGAAGATCGCATATTTATGTCTTTGAGGGATTGAGAGAGTGTTTGTTCCCATTTTGAGAGGTTTGAGATAGACTCCTTCGGTTGGAATCAATAGAAGCTTCGTAGGATCGTTTAAAACAGATGGTTCTCAATGTTTGACTAGGTTTGCAATCATTTTCGAAGGATCTTTTTATTCATCGAGTCCCAGCAAGATACCTCGAATTTCGTGATACCTTTGGACGGAGAAAAATGGCGGAACAGCAGCCATTAGACGCATACCTGACATTCCACTCGGTGCGTTTTAGCGTGCTCGTTGCTAGCCGGCATAATGTAACAGGAACTCGGTGCGGCCGGCCTTGGCGGGACACGTCGTTCACGTCAGCCATAAAACTGATCCATTACAGACGCGGTCGCGCGGCCATAACCGGTGGTTTGCAACAAAGCCCCTAAAAGCGGCCTGCACAATACAACCGGCTTAATTGGTTTGACAGGCGTGGGCGAGCGTGCGCGCGCGCGCGCGTCAGACCACCCTGACCCTCGTTCACCCCTTGTCCCAACGTTTCTCGCGTCTTCCGGGGGCTTCCGCTGGGATTAATCCGGATTTCGTTCAGTTTCTGAATACCCAACGGCTCCCTTTCTCTCTCTCTCTCTCTCTGGTCGCACAGAAGAATATTTCGAGCGATTAATTATGTTTGAGAAGGTTTTCGTTCGAATCGCGTTCTATGCTCGTCGAATAAATCGTCGATAGAAACGTTTACGGGGTACACACGTACACTCGTCGAGATTTAATTACGTCGACGCGGGTATTTCGGGGTAGCGCGCGGCAGAAAATCGATACGGTTATTTAGAAGTTGCGATGGCTCGCTCTGTCTAAATTAAATGGAACTCATAGGAATGATCAAAATTCCCGCGTTGAGCCCCGATCAAACGAGGCAAATCCCCCTCTTTCCATGGCCCGTTTCAGCTTACAACCCCGCGGTGGTTGTAGTTAATTCGAGCCGATCCGGCTTCCCCGTGACGCAAACCGTGAAAAGCGACGCACACACCGAAAACCCACCCCCCTCGTCACACCCCCCGCTGGCTGGATATTAAACGTTAATTATTCCACGGAATTTACTTAGAAATACGAGGACGACGCCGGGGGTGCGCACGCGAGGGCGAAGAAAGAGGGAAAGAAAGGGGGTAGGACACGGTGGGAACCAAACGCTACGGAAGGGGTAACTCTCGACAGCTTTAGGGAACCGCGAAGTTTCACCACTTGATTGGACATTTATGACGGCGAAGCTGTAAATGCCCGGTTACAGACGTTAATTAACATTTATCGCCGCTCGCGAATCGGACTTTATGATTGCCGCCAGGTTACGCAGCCTCGAGTTCCCGGGATTTATTCATTTATCCACCGCTCGCGGATGTTTCGTCTTGATTTCGATTCGTGTTCATTGAAAATTAAGGGTTCTTCAATGCAGTACCGCGGTTTAATTAGTTTGACCCGCTTTCTGCGATTTCTCCCCCCCCCTGTTTTTCCATTCTGTGATTCATTTCGATAAAAATTCTGGAAATCAGTAGCAGTAAGAATTTGCAAAATCGAAGAAATAAGTGTTGTAGCGTTCGAGGAGGGTAGTAAAAATTCTGTGAGAAGATGTACGAGAAAGGCCACGACTTTGAGACGTGATCGCGAACACTTTTGGTCGAACCACGGAGCTGGAAACAATAAGAGAAGGGAATAATCGCAGCGAGCGTTTTCAAGAATGCCAGTCGCGTTCGCGCCACGAAATGAAAAATATATCTGGCGGACGGGTCGACGACGTCCACGGGTGGGTATCCGCTCAACACGGATCACCGGTCCCGTGCTCATTTTTTTTACTTCCCGTTTGGCCAGTCTGGACCCCGGGGATCCTGCAAATCCCAAGAGCCGCCGATGCGTGTCATCCTGATCGCCTTGCTCCTCTGTTTGTTCTCGTTTATTGGATCCACCGGTTGTTCGTTCACTCGCTTCTATTTTCTTCTTCTTCTTCTTCTTCTTCTTTGGAAGAATGTGGGACGATCAATTTTTTCGCTACTCGCGCACAAATTATTTTATGAACAATAAGTGTCTTACTATTTTAGAATCTGAGAATGTTTGCAGGTTTATTGAAAATTTCTGCGTATAATATCTAAGGAAATGTGCGAGATACAAATAATTTAAAATTTCTAACATCGGTATTTATTCATCATACATTTTCTTCGTTTCTTAAATAGTTAAAGGACCAAGATTCTTGTTATTTAATTAAAAATTAGATTTCACATCTTGGTAATCAATTGGCATCGCAGGTGACGGAATAAAAGCTGGCAATGCCCAGGAAAATGTCAATCGACAAGCCAGCTGTAAATACGGGACGCGTTTTATTCGACAGGGGGATGAAATTCGATAAATTCTGAAGGGAGACTGGGGGATGTTCGACGCTGGGAACGATTATCACACGGTACACCGTGAAAAATGATAGCAGCCAGCGAAGAAAAAGGAAGACAGATGTTCAGATCGCAGAAACGGCAGTTCGGTGGAAACTCCCGGCTTTTCCTTTTTCATGAATCCACGCCAGAAATTTGATACTTCGTACCGTCGTCGGTTTCGCGATTCCGGGTCGAATGATTGATCGCGAATTTTCCGTGGGGGATCTTTCACTTTCCCCGTGGAAAATTAATGTACAACGCGTGACGGCCAAAGACACGTCCGTCGCCCAGAACTTTCCACCCCCTTTCAAGTTTCGAAACGACGTGAAAAGCAGGCTAATGTTCCGGCAAAAAATGTCAGAGGATTTTACCATGCGTAGACATCCCTCTATGCTCTTATACTCACCAATGATTCACACTTCAATCGATCTACAAAATCGCCAAGACACGTGGAGTGTTCACAGTTGAAAAACAGATCGAAGAATGAAGCTACCCCTACAAAGAGTGTCTCTGTGTACAGTGGTGGTGCACGACCGACTTTCTCGAGTTTAATTAAACCCACGAACCGGCTATGTTTCGCGATCCAGTCTCGAGAAGTCGATTTCCTGTCTGCTATCCTTCCTCTTCGTATCTCTTTCTCTCTACTCTTTTCTACCCCCATCGCGCGAGTATCCACCCTCGAGTTCGACGTTCGCAGTTCCTCTGCCATAATTTTTATTCGAGGAAGAAAATTTTCGAATCGTCTCTTTGCGTAGTCGTTTTTTAAACGACTCTCGCGTGATCGTCGCTGGAGGTTGTCCAGGGGCGAGCTAAGTGGCAACGCGAGGGGTTGATCGATGGAGACACGTGCGAACGCGCGCACCCGTGGACGTTGAGAAATGCGAATTCCAGCGGCCGCGGGTGCGACGATACGTCTGGCCATTGACTAGAATCTTCATTGACGCGGGGTGTACGCGCGAGAGAAGTCTGATCGCGAACTACCCCTTGGAGATTAATGATGTTTCGAGGTTCGAAATATATCCGATGTCATCGTATCATTGTGCGCGCGATGAAATTCTATTTTTGCGAACGAGAAGCGTAAACGTATGATAAATCGAATCGCGAGTTTGTCAGTCGCGCGAGAGGAAGGGCAGGGAATAATTCGAGGAAAATTACCGGCTAGATTTTAATCAGCCCGCCGATTACGGATTAAACTTTCCAATTATCGTGTACGAAATATATCTGATAAGACGATTAAATTAGTTGTTTAATTGCAGCGGGATTATGAGCGTCGCGATTAGCAAATTCCACTATAGCGATTGCACGTTAGCAACCCATCTCTGTTTGCAAATGGAGGCTGCATTAAATGGATCGCGTCGAGAGTTGTAATTAGTTAGTTTCGTTCGATTCGTTACTGACGGTTTCAAATATAATTCTAAACAATTTTTAATCGCTATGGGCGGTCTGAGGTGAATTAAAATAGCACGGTTGGAGGACGCTCGTCGTTCGAACGCGGGGGTGCGAACCCCTGACTCGACCGTGCAACAGCAAGCCTAATCCCGTGCAACGCGCCACGTTTCACACGACCACGAGCCGTGACCATTGTGCTCCGCTATTAGCCCCGTTCTGCTTAGCTCCAGACAATCCCGATAACGAGCTTTTACCCAGTTTCGATTAGAACCGGCTAATGCTGAGCCAGCCTTCCTCGTCTCCACACACCACTCACTATTATATTCTATTTGTTCTTTCGTACTCACGCGTCTAAGTCTTCACTCGTCGTTTAACCAGCAAATTTTCAATCGTAATTAACAAAAATGTGGCAATTTTTTAAAAAGTTACAGCTGTTCGTTTATCGACACGATTTTAAGTTGAAACACTTTTTTTATCTACTTCGTTCTATTCGAGTTCATCGAGCACACGCTTTAGACGTCAGACTGAACCGTCATTACACCCCTCTATCAGCGTTATCACCGGCATTTATCTTGGCCATTATTCGACGTTACTCTGATCCGTTTTTACTATCTGAAAACTCGATTCAGGATTACCTCTTTAGATCACCGGGATCGCATGCTAGGCGTGATTGAACGATCATCGTCGTCGACGGGGATCACGGAAGCAGGAAGCGCGCCGCGAGGCGTCAGGATATCGACACCGATCCGGCGAACCCGTTCGCTGCTTCCTATTTCGCGCTTCCTTTTATTTGTTTTCTCGTTTCCTCGCCCCCTGTCCTGTTTCCTGTTTTATTACAATGAATTTCGTCGCCCTTTCCGACTTTTATCTTGCCTCGTCCACGTTTTCAAATCGCGCCACTGTTCTTTTATTTTTTTATTTCATCTCAATGATTTTCATCTCGTACAGTTAGTGATCGATGTTAATTTTCTTTTTAAACGCGTTTAAAGTTTTCTTTAGTGGATGATGCGCTTTCTGACTTTTATCTTGCCTCGTCCACGTTTTCAGATCGCGCCACTGTTCTTTTATTTTTTTATTTCATCTCAATGATTTTCATCTCGCACAGTCAGCGATCGATGTTAAGTTTCTTTTTAAACGCGTTTAAAGTTTTCTTTAGTGGCTCGCGCGAATGAGAAGAAAGGAGAAGAAGACTGCGAGGAACAACAGCGTCGAAACGTTGGTCGCGCGGGGGATGATCTCCCGCAGAGGACGCGTAATTAACCGAACGGACAGCGCTATTGATTCCAGCGATATTAAAATGATATATCGCCGCGGGCTAATAGTTCAATATTTCATGCGCGCTTACAAACCGCGCGAGCTGGGCTCCGCTTCGCATGGACGCCGGGGAGATAATCCGCGCGGAAACGGCCGCGCTTCAAAACGATCCTCTATTTACACGGCGAACATTCGAAACAGAATGATTAATGACGTTATCGTGAAACGTGTAATTTCACCCCCTGACCCGCCTTCCTTCCGTCTACCTCGTCCTTACACCCTGTACGCACGCCACCTTTCAACCCCCTCTGCGTTTCTGTTCTACACGCGAGCGTTCGTTTTCTACGCGCGCTGAAAAAACAGGATCGAACTCGACACGAAGTCTCTCCTTTATTTGAGAGTTTCAAAAGGGTGTCCAAGATATTCGATGCAAATTAATGGCTGGAAAATTTGTCTGTTTAAAGTGTAATTTTTTCTTCTCTTTACGATCGTTCTTTCTAGCTCAGTTAAGCGTCGCTGTTCTCGCGCGAGAGCCCAATATCGGTCCTTCCGTCGAAACGCGGGTAACTGGTCCCTTTTACGAGGCGATATACTCGCGGAAACGGCTGTTGGACGGAGTTGCGCCGTAAACTCGCGGGACGTCGTCGCGAGGAAGCAGCCGAGCGATTCGAGGCGTGTTCCTTCGACTCGCTCGAGTCCGCTTGTTTCCTCGTCTGCCGGCGATAAAACGCGCGTGGACGTTGATCGAGCCTTTTCGTTGCGTCGCGACGTGAACGCGAGATTGATTCGTTGACCGGATGATCTTTATTTCCTGGATCCGTTCTTTTATTTCTTTGATCGCTGCAGGCGAGCTCGAGATGAGAAAGGAGCGGAAGAAATTGCGAGGATCCTATTCATTTATTTAATTGCCTTCTGAATTTATATATTAATTATGCCTTTGAGGACTTTCCTGGGCGTTAGTTTCCGCAATTATTTCCTCCAACTTTGCGTTACACTTCCTTGGACTGCCTAATTAGCAGCTTCGAATTGTCTTCGGGTTGTTAAATTGCTTGACGAAGGTCCTCGTTATCTTATCGAAGATTTTCCTAGTTAATACCTTGGTTTACCTTATTCAAGTTTTCGACTCGTCATATTACACGGCATGTCGCATAATTAATTTATCTTCGTCCACCATTTCAAGAAGATCCACCGTAGCGATCTTCAAATAATTATCTATCACATGTTCATACCTAAACTTGCAAAAACCTAGTGTCACATTCCTCCATGAATCCAACAGTAACTCTATGTTCAATTTTAACACCATCACGTTCACCAAAACCCCATCAGTATCACAATTAAACCCCATTAAGCTCTATTAAAAAACCAACAAATTCAATTCTCCATAACTTCGCAACAAATAGTCACTGCACGTTGAATCTTACATATGAGAAGCGCGGAAGCCTCCCTTTCAAAACGCCGTGCGAATCATCCCGATCGGACTTCCGGTTCCGGAGATATCGTCGTTGGAAGCGAGGCCTAATTTTTTCGCGTTTCTCTATCGCTGTCCTACTCGCGCGATCGGTTCTCTCGCTCGCACCTAGCGTCACTGACCTATCTCAACATTTATGAATGAACTCGCGTGGCGGCCATCTTTACTATTACTATTACTACGTGCGTAAACACTTCCTGGAAAAAATGTAGGTCAGCTGATTGACCTACATCTCGCGCGCTTTTTGGGGGCTGAACTTTGGGGGCCCATATCTCAGGACTGGATTGAGATATCGAGATGAAACAAAGCGCGTGTTAAATGGCATGGTTCTGGCTATTCGTTGATGTGGTTTAGGTGACAGATTCGATGGTTCTTCAGGGTGTATTTTGAGGTTAAAGTAGAAATTGTTGCGAAGTAGGTTGTATTTGTTCAGTTTTAGAAGCTGTTGAAGTGGTGTTTCAGTTATTTAGCGTGTTGGAGTTGTATTTCGGAGTTTGCGTGAGGGACATCTGGTGTGAGGATATCGTGGGAGCTTCCCAGTTAATTTAGTGCGAGTTGATGATAAGTCTGGATAAATATATATTTTTTAAATAGTTTACTTTGAATTTTTATTCGGGAATCGAGCAAATTTGTACAGCAGTATATGAGAGGATGTATCGGGGTGGACGTTTTTACTTTTATTCGCTTAGTTCGCGTTTTATGAACAAACAACACGAGCAAACACGTTCACCGCGTACTTTTTCGCAAGTTTCTAGTCGATCGCGATTACGCACGGCTTCGAGACTATCGTTCCTAGTTTCTGGGGTGTTTCTGCCTCACTGGCCGCTACATTAACGGCCGTGGAGTCAACATTTCTCTCCCGAGAAAGAGAAATGTTTGAGAAAAACTTGCCAGCGATACCACGAACTTTCGACGAACCGCACGATCAAACGTTCGATGTTCCTTCCTCCTTTTTCCCCATCGAAGCTTAATTATCGCTGATCACAAAATTGTACGGCTCTCATCCGAAAAATCGAATAGATCTTCAAAATTCTTGAAACGAAAGCGTTTCATCGCTTTCTCGTTTTCTATTCACATTAAAATATCCATTTAACGGAACATCGAACTACGCTGCCCAAAATATCCACCGTGAAAAACACTCGCGTTGCGAAACAATCCCCAAAACCAGCTTCTCCACTTTTCCACCCCCTCGCGACCGTGCGCCATAAATGTTTCAGCCATCAATGGCCCCAACGAAATTAACCCTCCGCCCGCCTCGCTCGAGATCCCTTTATCACGCGTCGATGGTGTAACGAGGCCGGAGGTCGAGACAAAGGCTCGCAGGGCAACGTTACGTTTCCCTTGGCTGCATTTTTGCGGCCCCTTCCGCGCGTTCCATCCGATACCCCCACGAAATTCAACCCCTGTACTGGCGTTTCACGGTCCCTCGTTCCCGTCTCGCGACTCTGAACGCAACTCCATTCGCGTTCCGTTCAGAACCGGCTTTCCGCGGTTTTCCCTGGCAAATCCTGCGCGCCGCGGCTATTTCGCAATCGCGCTCGCGATTTTTCACAATTGCCACGGTATTTTTTTGTTTTTTTTTTTCCTTCGCTTGTTGTACCCGGCTTTGAGAATTTCGGGATTTTTCGAAGCGGTGTAAATTACAGCAGGAGCCTGGCGAAATTTCAATTCATCGGATCGAGTGCCACCTCCGCGTCTATTCGCTTCTTCAATTAATTACGCTACTTGCTCGGAACAAATTGTGTTCGTTTGCACCCAGCGATTGTTGGCGACTTATTTTGCCGCGCTCTAATTGAAACTGCGAATCGCCGTCCGTCGTCCGCGTGCAATTACCGTGATTTTTATCCGGGAAAAATTTGCGAACGGCCGTATGCAAATTCGATGGAACCGCAATTCGAAAGGGGAGCCCTTAAAATCGCTGTTCTAAGCCCACCAGCATCGTACCGTTATCCGGATATTTTATTCAATTACCGGTTATCCAGGCTGGAGGAACCGGAAACAGCTCAGTCAGCCTTTGCTTTAATTTCGCTCTATCTACACCCCGCATCTCGCCATCCCCTGTTAATAGCCGCTACGTGTTCCTGAATATATGCTAAACGGCCGTAGACAACCCGCCTACTAGATAACGTTAACCAATATTTTCCAATTTGCATTAATAGCCCGCCATTCTCCATCGACCAGGCTGCACACGGCGTCGAATTATTGGCTAATTGTTAAATGATACGAATTATTCCGCGCGCGCCGCGCGTATGCTCGTTTCCACGGTAAAAAGTTTCCCCGGCCGAATTAATTATGAGAATCGTCATTGTTCACCTGTTACTATTGTTACATTTTATTACGTGCAATATTAATTCGTATAATGCAACTCGATACATTTGGAAATTATCATGTTTCGAAAATTACCGGGGGGAAATTAATAATGAATAATTAATAACGTTGCCAATTAATGGATTTAATATTGTAGACACCGCTCTGTTTCTAAATATGTTGCGTATGTATAAATCCATTTACGTGATAAGCAATCATAGATCCACCGCGCCCCTCTGCTGCAGCCGCCACCTCGTCGCCACGCTCCTCTTTCGAACGCGCGTCATTACCACGACACAATGCACGGTAATCCAACCATTTTGCCGCGTGCTCGATGGGAACGCGATATTCCCTGGTCCCACGAAGGGTGAACAAATCCGTGGAGGGCGGATAAGATTGAAAAACGGATTACTCGAAGGTGATCGGAGCATCCGGACGAAAAAGGATCGCCGCGGAGGCCCATTCAGCCGACAGCCTGGCTTTTGTGATTTTCTCATTACTGGTGGCTGTGCGTTGCCCCCCCTGGCTTCGATTCCCTCCACCGTCGCTTTTACCCACCCTCGCCTTATCTCTTAGACGCGATTTCCGCGCGTTCTCCACCGTGTGGCTAACGGTACATAAAAAACTTTCGACTTGTATAAGAAATGAAATTAATTCCGTCGACTCGCGGATGGTGGCTACAATAGAGAGGGTCGAAAAATGAAAAGTTCGCCCGCGATTCGTTCATTTTTTGCCATACAACAGCGAGCCATGAATTCGTTCGGCTGGGAAAGTTTGACAAAGTTAATTGGGAAGAAAATTCGTTATTAAATGAAATACGCGGGGTATTAAAAGTTGAGGCGGAATCGAAAGGAATTTCACGTGCACGTCGAGAAACGTATTCGCAATTATATTTTCTGAAGACAGTTTCAGCTTCGTGAAAAAGCGTGGGACATTTAATTTGCCTTAATTAAAGTAAAGTAAAATCTGCTCGATGCACGCACGGAAATTGCTCTCAACAAATCGTAATATAAATGTAGCGGTTCGTCGATAATCGTTACGCGATAATTGAAGAAAAATCTGGCAACGATTCTTCCAACATCCTCAGCTGGGTCCGTTTCGACGCGAGCGTGCGAAGATGTAAATCGCCTACGAGGCAGCGTAGTTCGCCGCTCGCTGGTAACTAAATTAGAATTGGCGAGTGTATTCGAAGCTCGCGAGGCGTGAGTTATGATGACTGCATTATAGTCGCGATGTATGCGTGTTACCAGGGCCGGGGAATCGGAGGAAGATTAATGGAAGGGCGCGTTAGGGATTCATTAGGCGCACCCCCTCGCCTCTGATTAAGCGAACTCGCGGTATTAACGATGATTTATTTTTTCGCGAACATTCTCGTAACAACGATTTTCGTAACAATTAAATCGCTGGCTGTTTATTAATCACTCTGTAATAAGTTCCTGCACACACTCCATCATGGAAGATCTTAACAAAATCTTATCCACTCCTATTAATTAAAAAAGACGACATAAACGAACAAGAAATCCTTCCAACAGACTTCACATTCAATCGCATTCACCGTTTGTATCAAATTCAAATTGTTCATCGCACTTTCTTGAGAAATTACAAAAAGCAAAATTCGTCTGGCTGACATTCTGTGCATAAAAATCGACACACTGTAGAGGAGGATCGCGTAGCCGTAAAAGACGACAGGCGCTAAGGATCGTCGCCAATTTACGCGAGTCGTTACGCCATCGTGGAGCACGAAGGGCCGTTCATCCCCCATTGTCGCTGCTCTGCGGGAGGGTGGGAAAGTCGTGTTCGCGGCCGCGGCTGGAGGGGTGCCCTGGTTCCGGATGCTTTCACGGTTGTTTACCAGCCTGTCCGTCAGCCAGCCACCAATTAGTATTGTAACCAGTGGACGTTTCTATGACGCGGGCAGAAACAATGAGAAAAGACGCCACGGCGTCTTGGAACGTCTGACGGTGACGCGAGGCGAGGGTTGGTTTGGATAGGGGTTGCTGGCGTTTCATGGCGTTTCCTCTTGCTTCTTTCGAGAGAGGGTTGAAACGAATAGTTTTCAGGCTTTATTCAGAGTTTTTGGAGTTTGGGGATGGAAGCTGTTATAATAGTCGTGGAACTTTTGGCGATGCGATGGAGCATTGAATAATGGATGATGGTTATCGAGACTACTCAGCAGTCGATGTTTTCGAAGGATCTGTTTGGTCTTGTGAAGATTAAAGAGCTTGCAGAAGTATCGCGTGTTATATTTTTGAAGATCGAGACTCTGTAACGTTTAAAAGGATTGCTATCAGCTGTTCTTCTAAAAAGCGCTTCTACTGGTTTCGTTTTCTCCCATCGTTAAACAAAGAAGTATTAAAAAGCAGGGTGTGTTGCACGGATACACAGTAACACGTTACATACTGTTACACGCGCGCGGATTATCTTGAAACTCAGTTTACCCGACACTTTATCCGCGCAACGTAATCCGGTTACCCTCTAAGCCATCGAATTGCACGTAATTAGTTCCGCAGTCCCCGTAAACTGAACAATTCTCAACGTCTTATTAAATTACCTTCGATCACCCGGGAAAAAGAATGTTCGAGTCGCGTTTATTCAACCTGGCGACGCTTAATGGGTTAACAAACCCTTGAAAAACATTCAACTTTCCACGAGAGAAAAAAAACAAGCTCTCTCACCTACCCTCCGCGATGACGCTTCCCTCTCGTCATCCCTTAAAATCCCCGATGGAACGCTTGAAACTTCACTCTTCCTTACTGAAGGGGTGGGAAACGATCCTGCGGTGGTCGAGGGAAGAGGAATCGCTCGCCGGAAGAAAACAGCGCCTTAAATAACAAAACACCGGTTCACTTAGCCGCGAACTGGCCTGTCGTATCGACACGCTCTCTCACCCACCCTCCAGCGGCAAAGGAAACCCGTCACGGATACAAGCGTCGCACACTTAAGACGGCGCACTAATGCACGTGCATTTAAGACTCGCGCTACAGGCAACCGCAGCTGCTGCTCGCCAGCGGTGCTTCCTGTGGCGCCTCAACCCCCGACTGAACCCTCCGCAAGCGTCATTATCATCCATTTGCTAATACAACAAGATAAATTGCCCTTCCGCGCTCTGCAACGTTACACCGTGGCCCGCGAGCAACGCCAACCTGGCCGACCAACCCTTCTGCCCCTCCACCACCCCCGAGAAACCCCCTTCGCCCTTTCACCTTGCCTCCACCAGAGCCAGAGCGCCGCTTCCGTCGGATTTCTTCCTCGTTTTTGCTCCTCCTGCTTCTTTTGTCTCGCGCGGGGGTGTTACGGGGGTGAATGGGGTTTTTGTTCGGGGATGATGGGGCGAGATTGATTCTAGTCGAGATGGAGTAGATGTTGCGCGGATAACGAGGGTGTTTTTTTTTCTTCCCTCTCTGTTTTCGCTTTTATTCGCTCGGTGAGAGGGTGTTTTATTGGCTTCCTGAGCGGGGGTGAGGGCTCGCGGTTTAGCGGGGCTGGATTCTATTTAACGGGAGTTCGTTTGGTTAATTGTACCACGGGAACGAGTTACGAGCTCTCGTTTGAGCGATTAGGTGTTTGCAAAAATGTTTTTCTTCGTTTGGTGAATATTATCGTGAGTTTTTGGAGTTATAGCATTCAAGGGGGTTTGAGAGTGTTGTACGAAACAGCTGGAAGTGCTCTTGGAACGTTCACGTGCCATCCACCGCGCTTGTTTCGCATCGATAGTCGTTTACATGCTGCTGGCCCCGCCATCCCCCATAAATAGCGAATATCGAAGAACGACACGATCTTATCGGCCGCTCGTTGTCGACGTTAAAGGGTGTCCGATAGTAACGGCCAGGGAAAAAGGCCAGCAATCGTGGGAGTTGCGTGACCAGCCTGATAAAACCCCATCGACCCGTTCTTTGGCCATTTACGTGTACGCGTTTCTAACCGATTCTGCCTCCTTTCGCAGTGGTATATTTTTGTTTCTAGTGTCCAATGATAAGACTGAAAAATTGTATCGTTACTTAATTATCATTCGATCGTCTGTCTCATTGCTTTTGCCAAATGATTTACTATTAATGTTACGATAAAAGTCACAAATGTGAAGAATTAGGGTGCGAGTAAGTTGTAAGACGCGCGAGAAGGTTGCGTGGAGCGAGAAATCACGATAAACGGTCGGTACACCGGTCACGTCGCACGCGATTAATTGAAATTCTTACTCATTTCGTTGGGCACTTACTGGTGTCGCGTTCTCCTCTATTTTTATTCGCCGTTGCTCGTGTTTTAAATTCAGGGAGGCGGAAAATTCGTCCTCGCTTTCGCGGCGGCGTCGAAAATGTCGACGCGAAATCGTGCAGAAGCCGGGGAATGCCACGATCTATTTTTAATTCCCTCGTAATCAACCCCGCCTCGTGTGTTGTTTTTTCGTTGAAACGAAACGGGGCGGCGCGTACGAAAAATGAGGAGGAAGCGCGCACACGTGTAGTCGTTTAAACAAAGTATGCCGCACAATGCAAACAACGCGCTATTGATTTTTCACGTGAAACGCGCGGAGGCAAACCGGGTTGAATTTAATATTCCACCTCGTCTTGAGGGGAATCTGTGCGGATGATACGAAATTTATTTTACGAATATCTTTTGCTTCCCACCGCACTTCGACTTTTTGTAATTCGTACGAGCATCGAATCTTCTATTTATTGGACTTAAAGGAGACAATTATCCTTGAGATTTACGAGAATAATTATCTCGTATTAGAAGAAGCGATTAATTTTGTTACGAGTAATATCTTGCTCGAAAATAACCAATAAGGGATAGCCGCTGTGCTTGCGGTTAAAACGTTAATATTATACGTGTAGCAGGCTGGGGGAACGACGCTAATAAGTGAATTTTCCTGGGAAAGCAGGTCGCGCGTGACAGCTCTTCAAAACGCACGCACAAATTGGACGTGGCATGACGAGGCCGCCCCGCGGCGTCGCTTTTCAAAAGGAGTTGCATCTCCGCGGGGACGACGCGATGAAACGCTTCTGTTCTTAGGCGGAACCGAGCCCACCAGACGAGTGTCTGCAAAGTCTCGTATATCAGACAACTTTTTAGTGACCCTCTTTCGCGTTTCTTTAATAATAGACAGAAAAGAATGTTATTTTAACCATTAGAACCACAACGAGGTAAAGAAATGGACTGTTTGAAAATTCGTATTAATTTTCTGAACGATTACAATTTTTTGTACGCTCTAGTAATTAATTTCTCGTTTATTCGCAGGCGTAGAAATTTTATTCTGGCACGTTTTTGTAGCTTGTACATACAATCGAGGGGCGGCGACGTTGTTTCTCGGTTCTGGCTTCGAGAGACGCTCTTGCAGAGTTCCCTGTTGTTCCCACTGTGGCTTTTGTTGTTGCTCGTTTAAATAGACCGCGGTGTATCTTGGCGAAATTGATCGACTGCCGCGGTATTCATTCGGCAGAAACGAGCGTCCCATCGCGATGCGAGCATCGCGTTCCCTCGGATTAATTTCCGGCGTCTGACGATGCGTCGACCGTCACTACTTGCGGACGCGCCCCTGGAATCGTCTGTTCCTCGATTCCGACGAGAAAACCAGAGACGAGTCTTTATTAACAAACATCCACGATCTTCCATTTCAACATCACGCTAATCATCACGCGAATCAACCAAATACTTGCAATTCTATTAAAACTTTTCTAACCTCGCCACAGCTAGCGATAATTATAATTTTGCCTGTAGAATGTATTTGTTAATTATTTTTAGTTTTTGTCTGGAATGTTTAGCAAGATGCTCTGTAAAGTGATCGAGTATTTTTCAATTGTGTAACAAATTTTTTTCTGTTATTTATTGCGTAGAATTGAAGTGGAAAGTTGAAGTAATGTTCTGACGTTCTTTTTCTCTGCTTTCAGGTGAGTGTCCCGGAATTCCAGTACGCTCGAGGGACGGGCGCGTCCCTGACGATGGTAAGCCATAAACCAGTGTGTACCCATCGCCTGAACGCGTCGCGCGACCCGCTTTCGCTCGCGCCACGTGGCCTGATTCCGCGCGCGTTAAACCCGCCACCCTCCCACGCGAACGCACGCTCAACTGGAGACATCCCTTTTAATTACCATCCAACGACACGTTCGTTTCGTTCTCGCGATCTCGACGATCCTCTCGCGACGACCAAGCGTTGCGAAGTTACATTTCAACGTTAGAAATTTCTTACACAAGGGTAGCAAGTATATCGTGCACCAAAAAATTGCTTTACTTTCTCTGGTAACAAACCTGGCGATACGAAAAATGCGCCAAAAGCGTTTAACGAGCTAAATTATTTAGCCAACGTATATTCGATCGACTTAAAAGAGGGTAGACAAGTTTCTAACAACCTCGAAGCAACGCAGCTTGTACATATTAATGTTTACCCAATTGTAATCTAAACACGTAGGATATTTACCCGTGGTAAACAATTTCCATCGAGCAAACGTTAAAAAATTGTCCGTACGCGGTGGTTGACACTTTTAACAGGACAAATCAGCCCCCGTTTCACCCTCTTACGTTACTGTAAAATAAGACGCGTCCCAGGAGGGGCGCACGCGAAACGTGTTTGTATATCATCAGTATGGCCACCGAAGGGGTGTGACACTGGGGCCACGTAGACCGCGAAAAATCGCTCTGCGCCGCCGCTGCGGGGGTGAAACGTCGTATCTTTCCTCGACGTTGAATCCGTGCTTTCGAAGTTCAGAGAACTCTCGCCCCAGAATCCACTCTCGAATGAAAATAATTTATTACACCCTTGCGCGAGGGGAATAAAAACATTTTGCGGCTGTCGCTGCTGTTTAAAAAAATCGACCAGGTAAATAAACGTTCTCAAAGTCGAAGAATTCGAGAATTCCAGCGCGCGCGATGGAAAAGGAACAACTCTTCGCTGGTGAACGCGTTCGCCAGTTGGGGGGGTGGAAGTTTCCCGAGACAAGCCCGACGGCGACGGTTTCGTCGGGAAAAATTCCGCTACGCGAGAGAAGAATACAGAGGCAATTCCTCTCTCGCGTAGCAGACATTTCCCGGACAGATAATTCGCGGGGAAAATTCCCCGACGGATAGAACAATTTCACTTACTTAAACACTGATTCCACGTCGTCTGTACGTCGTTGAAATAACGGTGGAGATTGCGCGAGAGGCGTCGCGTCGCGTCGCGAGCGGCCCGTTTACGCGGACAGGGGATTGAAGGGTGGGTGGTTGGCGCAGGAGGGTGTGGGTTCTTAAAGTGTCTGGTCGTGGAGAAAAATGGAGCCGCGCGACGCGCGAAAACTCGGCCCTATTTCGCTTTCAATTTGTACCTCCTCAAAGGCGTGTAAACTGTTTCGAGAAACAGAGTTTTCTGTTGGAGGTCCTCTCGCGCGCGCACAAAGCGGAATTCGAGAGAGTTTATGACGATTTTATGATTAGACGGCAGACGTTCGCCCTTCTCCCCTCGTTTTAATTTCGTTCCCTTTATTAGACGCGCTCCTCGCGTTCTCCGCGATATTTTATTGCTTTATTAAATTCTATTAAACGTGTCATCGTCGTGTTACGAAGGTCGACGGAATTAGTTACGCGAAGACGCGGGTGTATCCGGCGAACGGGGCCGCCGTTCCGAGAAAACGATCTTCCTGCCTCGTAGTCGATCGTTCGCCAGGTTTTTGCTCGTTAAAATTCTATTTTGCCCAGCGTAAACAGCAAATTATGCTCGGAAGCACGACGTCATCCCCCGTTCTGCCCTTCGACCCCTCGTCGTGCGCCGCGCGCACTCGTCGATTCCAACCCTTGTCCGCCGCCACCCCCGCATCCGTCGCGTTGTTTTTCCTGTTTCCTTTTTAATGGAACCGTTCCGCAAACCGTGGCTTATCTTTATTCCCCGTATAAACGAGGACAGGCCTTATCAGCCGGTAAGCCAGAGGCTATCGTTAGAGTCGCACATGTTTCGAGGCGTGTTCCACCCGCTACACGTACACCCTCCACCGTTTCCTGTCTCATTATCGACGTACTTCCCCGCATCGCGTCTCGCCACTTTTCACCCTGTGCTACGGTTTTTGGCTACGTCTCTGGTCTTCAATAAACGCGAGGTTCGCGTTAAATGCCAGTCGGTTATCTCGAGCAACAGGGGTGGTTTCGCTTGGAAGCGTTCGAGGTTGTAACGCAAAGGGTTTAGAAGCTTCTCTTTTCAGAAGTTGAGAGCAACGACAGTGAATTTTTTTAATTCCTTTCGTTCTTCGTAGATGGAAGTTCGATTAAGGTGATGATGAGATTTTCTCGTTATCAGAGCGACGAATGTGAACATGTTATATCCCCGTTGATTCTTAATCGTTTATAACGCGGCAGAAAAAATGGCCCGGTTCATATCGAATTCTCGTATCGTAATATCGAAACGGGACGGAAGCGTGGACGCGTAGGGGATGACGCGTGGAACACGGGAACCACCCCGTATCGACATCGTATTTTCGAGCGGCGTTTAAAGAATACATTTTAATTAATATGAAATTCGCGTGCCCGTACAATAGGGGGAGAGGTGAATATTAATTTTTCCATTTGGTTTATGGATCGGAAACGAGGAGGGGGTCGGAGGATTTTAATTAATTTTTCAATCTTCAATTCGCCGCTTCGGTATTCTAAGCGACGCGCGTGCCTTTCTGCTCCGTCTCGCGCGATATTATCTGCGAATTTATTTTTCCGTATGTTTAATTAAAAAGTTCCGAGTCTCGTTCGCGACGGCAATTCAGCCGGAACGGATCGACGAATTAACCTGGCGATCTCGTTCGAGGACGAGGGGGAAAAAAAGGTGATCGTCTCGTTTGGCTGAAAGAAAAGTTCCGTAGAATGACTTATGCATGGCTTGAGGTGAGCGACATTCCATGGTTGAATTTTATGGGGACTGTGCACGACGGCCATGGCGTGACTGGACTTCGTACGAAAACAACAGGTCAGACTTTCGTTCGACGTTGTTTCACTACTGGTCGCGGTTGTTTTACGAGCCGTCGACGAGGAAACAGAGATTCTCGATGCGCGCGGACCGCGATACTTTGTTTAAAACTCTGAATTATTCAGCGTGCACTGTTCGCGGATGTTCGCGTAGCCATGGGAAATTTGAACTGGCGAAAAACTGGTATACTTACTGATAAAACGCGAGAATAGGTACAAAACGTCTCTTTTTGTTGCTGTTATAGTATCAAGGACTAAAGTAGCGTTTAAAGACAGGAAATTTAGCGGAGAAACGTGTTAGATTCTTGAGTCAAGTCCATGAGTCTCTCTTGTTCGTTGAAAGGCATTGAACGCGTTCGAAACTAGCACGGGGTCGGGTTTAAAAAAATTGCGAGGCGACCAAACGTCCCTCGAGTCTCGCGAAAGACTCCATCGCCATTCATCCACCTTTTGGTTCGATGAAAAATGCGGCTGACACGGTGTCGAACGAGATCGTGGCCATTGAAGGCGCGCGCGGAAATGAGCGTGCACTTTCGCGAGCGGCAGCTTCGAACGAGAGCCCCCACCGCGTCCTTTCTTCCCAGTTTCGGGGGGCTATCAGGCGTGGACATTTTTCACACCCTTGCGGGGTGGTAAGTTCGTGTTTCTCAAGGTTTCAACCAAAATTAATCGTTGCAAGTGCGTTGAATACCCAGCTGTAATTAATCGAGAGCAACCTTTACAACAGCGTCCGCGAGAAGGGGTGAAACGTAACTGAAATCTGTTGTGCAGTTGTCAAAGGTATAGCTTCGAGGGTTGTCCAGTTGTCGAGTCAATCGTTACTTTAATTACAATGTGTGTCTTGTAAATTATCAGAATCACTGAACTCGTGATAATTAATTCTAGAAACATTAGAATCGTCTGAGGTAACGAGAAGAGGGTGGCGAGAGAATCAATATTTAATTCAGCCATTCGAAATCTTTCCTCGAGCAAGTCTCCGTCGATAATTGGCCCTGGTGACTTGACAGGGACCCGAATCGTACGGGATTCCCGGGTATCGGAATCCCTGGGGCACGTTTCTCCACCGTACGTGGCCATTTCCTCGTCGCTGGGGCGGCACGGGGCTCAGGACGAATGGAATTTCCGCGGCGCGGAATCTATTCTCGCGACGGGAGTGACGTATTCGTAGCTCAGTGAAAGTAATCTATCATGTGACGGGTAACGCGATATCCTGGATATTCACGGGGATCCTTCCTGGGCGACTTGGATCCCTTGGATCTTCTTGAGATTCGCTCAGTGATCGCGTAATCGAATTGGGGTGTGTTTTAGAACCGCTTCGCGGGGGATGAAACTCGAATTTCGCGTTAATCGTTGGCAATCTTTTTCCCTTTTAGAATACGAGTTCGATTTTCACGCTTGATGCTTCGCTAAATTTCGATTTCGTAAACAGTGTTTTATTTTTAGTTTATTTCTCGTGGAAGTTTGTAAGATTTCGTAAATTTTGACGTACTTGTTCCGTGGCCAAGAGCTAAGAATAAAATTTAGAAAAAGGGAAATCCCAGTGGAACAGCCAGCTTATCCCTTTTCCAGTCGATTTACGCGCGAAGTTCGCGTTCCTGGAAGGAAGGGGATCGTTTATCACGCGCGGTGGCTAATAGATAACGCGGGTTACGTGTTCGAGGTTCGATCGAGACCGCTTTATCGGGCTGGATCGAGCAGCTGGTTCGCCGTCGAACTTCCGGAAGCGTCGCGCAGGAATTGCGTGCGTCTATATCCGATCGTTATGCTTGGGTAATCCTTGTAAAGGAGATGTTCCCCACGTGGCTACTTGAGACTTGAAAACTCTCAGCGTTACTGGCGAAAATTCGATCCTCCAAAATTCTAATTATTCAGACTGAACAAAAATCTAATTTAATCACCGTAGTTGAAGAAAATGTCTGCTGGTAGCTGCAAAAATTTCCTAAAAAAAGAAGTGAGGAATGGATAAGTGGGCTTAAAAGTCTTCTCTGTCGAACGCGAATCCCCAAATCGAGCCCTCTATCCCGTCAAAAACGAAGGAGCTTTCCATTAAGTCTCTCAGCAGCAGCGTCGAGAGTTTTTCGCCTGTCCCGATATCTCGAGTAGAGGCCACGAGGCTCGCGCAGCCGTCGAAGGAGGGGGCTGGAAATGTCCAAAGGGACCCGGTGCTATTTCATCGAGCCAAGAGAGTTTGGCTTCTCGAGCTTCTGATGACTTGTGAAACTCCTCGAGACGACTATAAGCCGATATATTTATTGCCAAGATACTTCTGAGACTCGTTCTCCACCACCCCAGGCCCCCACCCCTCGTCCCCTCGTCCGACCGCCAGCGCAGGAGTCGATTTAGTAAATAAGACCGGAAGTGGATTGCCTGTGACATCGCCGTCAAACTTGAACCGCCTTTGAAGTAGAATTTCAAAGGAATTTTTCCCCGATCGACTCCTTCTGGCCTCCGCAGCGGCGATAAGGGGGTAGGTTCGAATGGCGACGGGGGCAGGAAATTGTGCGCCCTGCCCGCGGTTTAATTAAAGATATTGGCTCGCGATTAATGGCCCACGATGGATTGTACGCTTCTGAATAGCCCTGGCGGGGTGAAGAAGAGGGCAGTGGAAAATTTTAGGGGATGAATTCACCTGCTACGTAAAAATGGCGTTATTAATCAACTCCTCGTTGGGTTACAATTGATTCCTTCCTCATCTGAGACCACGATGTAATCGCAAAGACACGAGGCTTGCGTAATTTTTTTATTGAAATTCTTCGAGAAGACAAGTTGAAATCGGTTAGCGTCGTCGCCTGGTCGCGGTTCTTGGCGGTTTCTGGAAACGACGAGCAGGGCCGTGAGTGTCTCCGCGAATAGAATCGGGTCGACTCGCGTGTTTTTCTCGCGCGCTGCCAGAACATCATCGTATCGCGGACATTTCCGCGCGCGTACGCGGCCCTGTTGCGCAGCGTGCTCCAAAAAGATAACCGCGGACACCTCGTTTCCGGTTTCGTCGGCGAGGCGACAGGCGAACGAGGCCAGCCAGCATTATTGCGGCCTCTGGCGCGGCGTGGGACACGGAGGGATGCTGCGCGTCGAGAAACTGGCACGAACAATCTTTTTCAGGCACTTACATAGTTGCTTACAATTATCTCGACTCTACCAATTCTTCTCGCTGTCTGAACGTACAATTTTCAATTAAAATTGTCGATTATAAACTATTCCAGTTTCGAAGCAGATTTATATCGAATATAATTATTCTGCGCTGCGATTAAGTTAGATTGCAGACTTATCTGATGCAAATAAACAGTCTGTACAGCATCCTTTAAGCATCAGTTTGATTTAAAAAAGAAAATCGTCCACCCCGAAGCGACAGATTAAAATCCGTCGTGGCAGGAAACGGATGAATCGAGGCGACTCTGCGTTAATCGGTAATATACCCTGTTATACCATCGTTACATAATAAACGATGAATTTTCATGGCATGAATACGAGGAGCGGCTAATGAGCGCATTAATATTTGCTGGCCGCTGTTTTGCACCCTTCCTCGTCGACTAGTCCGCCCATAAATCCCCTCTCGCTGGTTTGTCGCTGCTGGACGTTCGAAGAAGACGTCTTTCGAGGGATGTTCTACGAAATACGAAATAAAATTGAACGATCGTCGAGTGTCTGGTCAAAATATCGTCGACTTCCGGATTGGGCGGGTTCAAGCTTCAATTTCAGTGGCGGCACAATTTTCCTGGCCTGGTCCAGGCGTCGTCCCTTATCCCAGTCGAGTCCTCGTGGCCGCAGATAAATTTTCGGATGACGGGGAGATGGATGAAGGACAGCGGCGATCCGGTTCGTGGCAATTTAAGCCCGCGGAAGACGGACAATTTAAATTTTTCCCGCCGCTCGCGGGTAATTGCTCGCGGCCCCTGTAATTGCACCGCTTCGATACCATCTTCCACGGGGATTGCTCTCCATTTTTTGCTTCCTTCGCGATTTTTCCGCCCGTCAACTCTCGAAACAAACGTCGATCCTTTCAAGACGACGATTCAACCCGTTAATCGGTAAATATTAATTTAACCCGCTGACAGATTTCACTTGCGCATGCAAATTTGTTTTCTTGCAAAATTCATTCGTGTGCGCAATCGTTGGGAAATAATTATCGAGGCTGAAAACGAACGAAACGTTTATAATTACTCTGGGTGCAGAGGAATGCGCTTTTCAGTGAGTCTTATTAAGGAATAATTACATTATGCTGGACAAACGTTTTGTTTGTCGAAAAGCGTTTGATTAAAAGACGAAAGATCTGGGTCGCGATTAAATAATTTACGCTGTGCATTTTTTCACTCGATTCGAGGATATTGGTTCTGTTGGCGGGGAATTTTAAGAAGGTATTTCGCGCTTGTTTGCCACGGAGTGGTGATAACGGCAACCCTTATCAAATCGAGGGTGAATCTCGTCACGTGGCTCATCTAGGCTCACGTGAAGTCTTGCAGTTCTTCAGATTGGCACCACGAACCGTTTTTCGAGATAATATTCATTCGTCAACCTTGCCTTCGTAATTTCTTTGTAATTAAAGTTACTTTAAACTTGAGGCTGATTTTTTCTTCTAATTAACTTCCGTGATATTAAACGAAGTTGGCCGCGGTCAAACTTCCGAAATTTGCTTAATTTCTGGGGGGGAATCAGACGAATGTATAGTTGAAGTTAATTAACGCCACGTGGCCACGTCATCCGCGTTACAAGTTAATTAATTTTATCGCAAATTAATCCATCTTTCGTTGACCGTAGATCGCCCATCCCCTCTGCATTTCGATTGTCGCCTCGTTGATTTAATCAAATTTCAATGTTTCCATGCAATTATTTATCCTTAATATCGCGTATAAAGAAAATTGTGAATATAAAAAAAAAAAAAATAGTTCACGATTCGAAAGAAGAAGCGGCACCCAGGTTGGACAATGTTACAATTTTTAGAAGCCACAGCCGCGATAATAATCGCACTAACGAACGGGAACCCAAGAAATTAATCACTGATTTATCTTGTCAAACGAGAAATCCCATTATACCGTTCGCCAGGGGGGTGCTTCCAAGTAAATAAAGAAAAGATCGCCAGCAGACTGTCACAGAGGGTGAAGGCCAGAGACAGGGCGAGTTTTCACGCAGCTGCGACGGGAAAAACGCACGAGATAAATCTCGCGCGCGTTCACCTGTGCGTCCCTTTGCCAACCCTTGGGGAAAGGGTTGGAAAAAGAGTGGCAGAAATAATCTGGAAGAAATGTTCCCGGATTATTACGGATTTCTTGTCCTTCTCCTTTTTCTTCCTACAATTTCTACCCCCTCCTACCAACTACCCCTTTCTTTAGCCACTCTGAAATTCCAACGTTTCACTGTTTCACCAGTGTAACGTCGATAAATTTTGAAATCGATAATTCATTATTGAAGTCTAGATGATCTTGTTCGTGTAGAACTAATTTATAAAAATGGTGGAAGTAATATGCGTGTGTGAGGTGTAGAATCGACATCGCAGGCAGCTAATATCGCTTGATTCAGCATCGAAACGCGTGCATCTCCTCGAATAATACGCGTATTTCCCGTACGCTTTATGGGCCGTCGTATTCCGCGCTTTTTCAATTTTCTCGCGCCACATTTTCCCGTAAGATCGACTTTCTCACCTCCATTGACGCCGCGCATCTGCGCCATCGAGCATCGTTTCCGGCTGGCTTAGCAGACTCGCCCGGAATCCCGTAAAATATTAATACGAATGCCCTCGGATGGAGTGAAAATTCGATACTCACCCGCCCTATTCGAACAGCCGCTTCACGCCGCCCCTACGGCAGAACCCACCCCACAACGTTCCTCGTGGTAGTTCCTGGCACGACTCCTCAGCCATACTGGGTGCTCCGTGTATTTTACAAATGAACATTGCACGCGAGAAATGCTGCGAAGCATCAAGACCGACTTTTCATCCCCTTCTCGCGCGATTAACGATGGTTTGAACGTATTGGAAGGACTTCTCCTGTTATCTCTTTCGATTTAAATAATTGTTTGGAGCAGAAAAATTGAGGGTTGTATGTGTTCTATGCGATATTAAAGGGAGACTTTTTCTCTTCGACGTGAAGTCATTCGTTTCGAGGATCGAGACTTGTAGAGCACCAGATACGTGGCGTTCGCCAGTGCCACGACGACTTACATTACATCGTGCTGGAAATCTATTGCGGGGTGAGAATATTCAATGCGCTGGCTAGGTAAATATTCGATGAGCCTCCGCGACGAAGACTGAAAGATCCCTTGGCTATGTATTACGTACGTTAGACTGGTCATTTTCTACGTCAGTGTACGTTTCCGTCATGGTTTTCAACGGAATTAGGGAATAGCGTGCTGCGATGCGATATTACTTGCGAGAATCGAGGCAGTGACGCGAATCTTTGAATGAAACTGAGAAGATTCGTAAATTCTACTTGAAGGAAGTTTACGACTCCGAAGACCGCGAAAATTTCTGAAGCTGAAAGAATAAAAGTCTTGGGAAGTTTGGAAGTCTTGCGAAGTACGAAACAGATCTGAAACTGTGTCACCTTTAGCTTTAAGAGGCTCAAGAAATCGAATGATCAACCCCCTGTTCTTCATAAATTATTAATTTCAATCAACAGTTTTAAGGTACATATTTTAATAATTCTTCGTATATGTAAGTAGTCGAAGAACGCCTTCGAAGAGAGGAGAAAGAAAAAAATTGAATATTACTTCGCATCGAGGGGCGATCAACCCTTCCCCAGTGCCTCACACATTCATTAAACAATTTCCCTGGGAAAATTCTCCGGCGTGGTGAAAAATCGAAGTAGAGCGCCGGTTCTTTCATCAGACGAGCCAGTTTAATCGCGAGAACTTCCCAGAAAATTGAGTGCCAGCCTCGCCTTGAAGCGGGGGAGGAAAAAAAAAAAAAAAAAGAACGAGCTGCACGACACTTGGCGCAGGGCTAACTCGATTTTCGAAATTTCCATATTTATACGGGGAGCCAGCACCTCCATTTTAAAGTACACACACCGTATATATTTGCGCGTGTACGTGTGCCACGTACGTGTGTCGGTTCACCCTTGTTTCTTTTTCGCGCACGACCACCCCTTTCGCTGGCTAAAAAAAAAAGAAGAACGCTCTCTAGGCTTGGGAAAACAGAGCCACCCCTTCTACCTGTGTGATTAATTTAAAAGACCCGCCAGACTACGGTGGAAGCACGATTCTGCTTTCAGTTAATCGAGGGATGTTCGATGAAGTTCGAAAGGGTCAGGGTGTTGGCTGGCCCGTGCGTGACGTTTCAATAGGGGTGGCGAAGCCAGAGTTTGGATTGCGGGAGTGTTCTGTGGTTCCGTGGGTTGTAATTTTAATCTGATATCTTCTCTTGGAAAGCGACATTACTTAACAGCTCGTTAACTCGCACGATTAACCCGATTTTGAAGTATCTCGAATACAATTTTGTCAATCTCTCACAAATCGAACCCCTAAAAAAACAGAACTCTTGCACTATTCTGAGGAATCAATGATTCGACGCCTCCAGAAAAGCAATCGATAGTTTCTCGCCGCTGGAGCCGTCGAATCGAATTAAAATCGAATAGTTGTCGGGTGGCGAGCAACCCTGAGGGTTGGTAGGGACGCCTGGCGAGAGGCGGGGTCGGTGGAAGGTCCGCTGATTCAATTTGGAGGAGAAAGGGCGGCTGACAGGCCGCGACCCGCCGGAAACGGCACCCGCGGGAACCGTACGCGGCGAAACTCCGCTACTACCGGTGTTTTATTTCGCGTATTTGCAGGACGCGGCCCGGCAGTATTTCCGCGACCGCGTTGCCGCGCTGGACGCGCCCTGGGACCCAGGAGGAATTTGATTTACGCGCCATTTGGCGCTCGTACGTCCGCGCGCGGTGTCGCGCTACTTCGAACCCGGATTGGTATCGATAGCCCGGACGGATCTCGGGTTTCTTTTGTTTTATCACAGAGTAGGACTCGTGGGTTCAGATGCAGGTGAGTTTTTGAGGATAGCTCGTCGCTTGATGGAATGCTTAAGAAATTCGTGCGAACAATTCCTCGATTTTCGTATCGATGATTTTGGTGGTAGAATTTGTTTTTGTCTCTGTCTTTTGGGAAACTTTCATGCAGAGGCGTTATTGTAGATCACAGACACTGTGGAAGAATTAAGAATGTGTCCGTTTTTGAAGTCAGCACGATGGTTTTTACCTGAGAATCTACTTAAACTCATTGGAAAGGTCGATAGACAATTATTTCGTCCACAGCCAGTCGAACCGCGGGGATAGGGCCACGCGAAACAAAGAAACGTTTCAATTGTCTCTCGAAAGACTTAACTGGACCGCGAATTTCCCTCTTTGACGGACAATCGCGTCCCCCCGTCTCGATCGCCGGGGTTTAATTATTCTTCTGGGAATTAGAACGAACTCGATTGTTGCGATCTGAACATGGAAGCGGGGCTGGTTCGAGTCAGGTGACCCGAAAGAGTACCGTTCACGAGCGAAGAAAAGGAACGGCGCATTGTCTGCGAGAACCGCCGGTTCCCTTCCGAACGATGTGTTTCGATGCCCTACTATTTAGTAGCGAGACGCTCTGTTTTTCACCCCCTTTTGGACTCTGCTCAATGAAACATTAAGATGAGCGAAGCATTGCTTCAATAAAATATTGAGAATATTTTTTCAGAAACATATACCAATATCACGAATTATTATTTAAACGAACGCATCATTTTATATCGCGATTGCATAATTATTCGATGCAATTTCTAAATTATTTCTTGCGAAGGGGTAGAAATCAACGAAATCTTCAAATGATAACTTAAACGAGGTTTCCACGGAGGAATCTGGCTGCGAAACGAGCAGAAAATCCGCAGGAAAACAGAGGGATCGATCCGCGCGCTTCTAAAACGAGCCTCTGCTAGATAGCCGAGAGTGTGAACGGGGTTGGATGGGAAGAAACAGAAGGGGCAGAGATAGAGTTTTCCTTCCGAGTGTTCGAATGGAATTACTTAGCTCATCCGTCGCCCCAGGGACGCTGCTCTACTCGGACGCCGGAAATGGAGTAACTCGTGGCTGCTCGACCGTTTGTGGGCTAACAAGTCCCGGCAATCCGGTTTATTTTCGTCGAGCAGGACACGCTGCCTCGATTCAGCCACTTGTCAGCCATTTCTCGAATTTCTCCGCGCCCTCCAGAGCACTCCATCAACTGGCTTCTCATGTTAATGGTCTTTTAAGGGAAAAAATTGTTTGTGTTTTCCTACGTGAAACTTACGTGAAGATTCGTCAACTGACTTGTTAGCTGTGGCTATAGTCAGTGGTTGATGGAATAGAAATTTGGTATCGTCGAACAATTTATCGAGTGTAACGTGGTTTATAATGTTTAATAGTAAATATTTGATCAGAGAGTCACTAAAAATGTTGTGAGATGCGATTTTTCAGAATTGAATCACAGCGGATCGAGGAGGACGAGTCTCTGAGAGGGTAAACGCCCTCGACTCCGCTTCGATCCACGGTAATTTCTTAACGAGCCGATAGAAATACCTCCTTCCCGTCGTAATATCGAGAGTGTCCCTTTTATCGAGCGCGAGGATGTTTCCTTTCCGCGAAAGAGAAACAACGGGCCTGGCAATATTCAAAATTAAATTTGAACGACCTGTTTTCCCTCCCCTTGAAAAATTACATACTGGGTTTGTCGTTTTCGTATCGTCGTCCACGTTCAGCCGTGGATATCGATCTTCGAGTGGAGATACAACAATCCGAATTCGTTTCGAGAGAAACTGTGTCAAGAAAACTTGAAAATACTACCAGCTGCGATTTCTCTGGAAACTGAAACTCGATAAAATCGTTGCTGTCTCGGCAATTCCCGCCCAAAACTTGAAATCAACCAATCAGAGACTCGCAAAATTGTCTCGAATTGAAATTCATTTTTGTTCTCGTAACGTCGTATCTTAAATGCTCAGTATTTTTGATTCTTCTCGATGGAACGTCTTTCTGCAAGTTTCCAAGTGTTTTCGAGCGGTTCATCGCGCGTCGTGGAGTTGAATGTTTAATTAATTCGCGACATCAGGACACGGTCGTAAAGCGATACCCGTGTACACGAGTTAAGGGCGAAGTTCACGGTGGCGCGCGTTAAGTGACACACGGGGGGTGGCGAACGTGCGTCTGAAATTTGTGTAAGGAAACGAGCGAAACGTCAGCCCGTCCGTTAATCCCGATACGCGAGCCACCGTAATGAGACGACTTAATGACTTGGCCGTGTACCGTTTAAACGGGCAGAGAAATTCGATTGGCCTGGCCAGCGATGCCTATTTCACGCGGGGACCACGACAATCGAGCGAGCCTGTTGACCATCGGGTAATATTGATGGATGAACCAGACAACTGAACGCTCGTTGGATAACCGTTGGGAAAATATCGCAATTACTCCTGTAGTTTTATTCGTTAATCGAGTCGCTTTTGTTCTCGCCTCGATGGTCGTCGAGCAATTACAATTTCCACCCTTGAATATATTATAGTCTCGGAACTTGTGCAAACTGGAAGAATTGATCAGTTTTTAGCGAGCAATATTCTCGCGATGGACACATAATTTTATTACTCGTAGCTTCTGGTAAATCTTGCAAAAAGGTCTATCATTATAACGCTGTGTGTACAACGCTTCTTATACTTCCGGAGACGATCAACTTCGAGGCATTTGCCTAATCGCGGACTCGATTAAAGGGAGAGGGGGCGAGAGTTGCGAAAGAAATATCAAACAGTGAAGCACGGCGAAGATCCCGCGAGCGAAAAAAAGGGCCGCGGAGGCGGATGGGTGGTGGGACGCGACGCGAGGAAACTTTTTGATAACACTTGCAAATTGCTTTCGAAAATAGAATAACAATCCAATTTCGAGGCAGTCGCGGTGGTTCACTGAGGGTACCGGGAGAAGTGTCGTCGAAAGGGATGCAAGCGGGGTCAGGGTGTGTGGGGTGGTGGGCGTAGCGCGGCGACCAGTGCACGTATTACGGATGCAATCTTTTCGATGTACCCGAAAACGTTTCGAAAAACGTGGAGGAACTTCTAAATATAATGCTCCGCGACAAGCGAGAATTCTTTTGGAGAACTTCAAGAGTGCTTTATTCAATTCAACAAGAAAATGTACCATTCTTACCATTCTTCGCCATTCTTCATCTTATGTAATCAGAAAATCCCAAATTTACTTGAGAAGAAAGATAACTCATCTATTTTTGCCAGAACCGATATAAAATAAAAAAAACTATTACTAAGAGGGAAACAAATCAGAAGCAAACAAAACAGTGAACTATATGTAGGCTATTTTCTTGGAAAATCTTGAAGGATGGTCAGAAAGAGGGTAAGAATGGTTTTCTAGCGGCTGGTGGACGAAAATCGCGGTGGACGCGCAATCTTGAACGGCTTCCGGACAATCGTGGAGCGTCCCTTCCGGTCCCAGGCCTGGCTCGATCGTCCCCTGCCGGTGGATGTAATTGCTATTATGTGGCGGGGAAAAATGCCCGTTGGCCGGTGCTCCACGGCTCGATTTTACCGTCGATCGACTCCGTGGCACATCGTGGCCGCGCGTACGTGTGTGGCTGGGACCATTTTGCGGCCATCCACGTTCCTCGAAAATTGTTTCGAGGGTAAAGAGAAAGGAGAATTTGCGGGCGAGCCCGTCCGAACCGCTCTCGTGCACGCCACGCGAGTGTAAGCGTCGTTTCGAGCCACCCTCGAAAAGTGTCGATTATCGCGCGATGTAATTTAGGAGGAGGACAGCGGAGGGACGTTAAAACGTTTTCAAATTGAAGAAATTGTTTGCGATTAAAAACAAAGGAATTTCGAACGAGTTTACGCGGGCTGAAAGTTTATGGAAAGTTTATGGTTTTACCGTTGCAGAATGGGGTGGTCTTCGCTCGGGCGAATCGCTCTGACCACTCCTCCGACTATTAAAAGTTAAACAACTTGTTAACTGGCGAATATTAAAAAACTTTCCCTGTTAGACGTGGCCATTAATATGGTAACGATGGTACCTCTTTCGTTTTTATTTTTTTATTTCGCAAACGTTGCCTCTTCGAATCTAAAAAAAACTGGGGGACGAGGTACACTTGAAATCGAGCATTTACCATCTATCATTTTCTAACTTTATCGTTATTTATTTTTACATTCATTGGTTCCAAAAAATTATAGAGTTTTCACATAATTCATTATCATGAAGACATTGGAGAGACTTCATTTTTACCGGTTTTTGAATAAGAAGAAAAAGATAAAAGCTGAATAAACGTCTGAGATAAAAACATCGATATGAAGGAGATAAAAAAAGACCTTCCGTGGAATTTCTCCTGGATATCGCGATGCGAGACGATAATATTGCCAGCGCCACGGTTTTACACCGCGAACCCTCCCCCTCGGTCCATTTGTATAGGCGATTCCTCGAAGGGGTTGCTCGCGAGGATGCTTTAAATTTCATCTGCGCCTGGACCGACCTTAATCGCATCCGATCGACTAAATTTCCCATTCGAGCCATCCTTCGGGACCGTTTTCATCGCTCGCGGAATAATAACGTCGACGGACCCAGGTATACAGGGATGAAATCGAAATTGTATCAGCCACCGCGGAAAACGTAAACGCGCCCTTTCGGTCATTCAAGACGATCTTGGACATTTTCGAGGACCGTATCAAGCTTTCATCGATCTCTCGAGGATAGCTCCTGTATTTGTTATTTATGCTTTAATGGACGACATTATCGTCAGATGAAATTGTTTCATCTTCTCCATTTCCATGGCAATCTCCTATTTTTTCTTCACCTTCTCTATTATCAAAAACAGAGAATTTTCTAGAATCGACAAATGTTTAATCTAATAAAATCCACTTCGACTGTATCGTTCGCAATTAAGTTATCAAAGTCGCTAATTCTCGAGCAACCGTTGTTGCCATCCAAAAAACCGATATCCACATTTGCATATGACGAAACCTATCTGAATTATATCAATTTCAACTGTAGGAACTGTAACGCGTCTGAAGGACGGCCGGTTCGCCGCGAAGAGTCCCGTCGTTTCGTATTCCCACGGGTCCACTGAGGTAAGAAACTCGTGGCGGAAGGGCGAAGAAAACCGCGCGCGGCCCCAACCCAGAGCCACCCCCTCGAATATCGATCAGGCGAGCCGCGCGTCCCGTAATTCCCCTCTGTATTTGCATCGTTCTCGAGTCGACGCGATGGTATGCACATAACTTCCGGTCCGGGTCAGGTGATGGAAACGATCCCCTGCGGAATATTCGCGGGCCGGCCAGATGAAAATTTACAGTTGCTGATTCCGACCGTCCATAAGTTGCGGTTCTCGATTCCCGCGGATTATTCCCGATCCTACGCGCGGTGGATATTGCGAATTTTTGCTCCACTTTTCCTTCCGTCTCCGTGGCACGCGATGCTGAAAGTCTCGTCGTGTTATTGCGTTCCTCGAATATTTTTTTATCACCGCGAGAACTCGATTCGGAAACGACCATAACGCTCTTGGGACCTCGAGGAGAGGGTGCGCAGTGGCGCGTCACGGAGGGTGAAATCCCGCGCGGACCAGAATCAGCGAGCAGTGGTTGCTCGGGTTGTTCTTCGAGACGGTCGTAGTTTCGTCGTGGCGCTTTGAAATTCATGAGAGGGCGAATGGCTTAACCGCGTAAGAAAGGAAGTTCCGCGGGCGGAAAAAGTCGCGCGACTGGGCTGCGACGGGGTTGGGGGTCGCGTCCCGTTCCTCCTCTGTTTGCGCGTCGAGTGCCTCCTCCTCGATATTTGAATATCCGCTTTCCGCGGAATTAAATGCGATTGCTCGGCTGTTCGTAACGGGAGTTGCTGGGCGCGAGATTGTTCGCCAGTGCGTTCTCCGCTTGTTCTTTTCGCGTTCCCGCGCTCGAACTTCGTCGAGGAGATCCGCGCGAGTCGATGTTCGGGGAAAAAGAGCTGGGCTCGATTTAACTTGAAGATTGTCAGACGATTGTTTCTTCGCGTTGCCAGAAGTCGTTCATGGAATTCAAGGGGTGAGAAAACCTGAAGAAATATATTAATTTATGACTTGATTATATTTCACAGATCGCAGCAACAATTATGTTTCACTTACGTAAATATATAAATCTTGGTAATGATCGAGGACCAGGATTCCACTGAAGTTATCCCTTTGCAAACTACGCGAATCGAAAAATCCTTTGAACGTCTCTTAACAGGTGGAATCGATACCAGGCTATTTAAAAGAAACCATAGCCAGCCTGCTGACGATAACAATGCTCAATTACGATATTTCAACGCGATCTGCTGTTAAAACAACGGGGCTAAGGGAGTCTGAATAAACCGCGAAACCGTCGAGCCAGGTTGAATAGGATCGCGGAACAATCGACTCGTCGTCCTCGAGGAAAATATATACAATACTCGATCACTGGCGAGTCTGCTGTATCGGTTCCGTGGCGAAACGTGGACGGTCCAAGGAGCCCTGATAAAAAAAACCCTCCAATGGTACGTTGATTACAAACGAGATCATTGAAAAGTAACGTGAAATATTCTTCGAAACAGCATTCGTCTTGGAATACTCGTTAATTAATTCGTTTACGATCGACAGAGGTCCCAACCGTGGCGATTTCTTTGGAATCCTCTTGTTCTCCACTGGGTGGGGGTGGTTTTTGTGAAGTTTGATTTCGAACGGATTTGATGGAATAAAATTATTAATTAAGGGTGGATGGGTTATTTTAATTCCGCATTCATCGGAAATATAATGTTTGTTGATAATATCGTGGTATCCGATGCAGGGAAATTGAGTTCGCCTGGAGGTAATTTTGCATGGGAATCGTAATGCCCGGCCAAAAGTCAGAGGTCAGTGATCATTCATAACTGAAAACGTAACTGGAACAGTTTCAATCAGAGCTCTGTTGGGGGCAAGTTGTGCAACTGGAACGCAAAATAAATTGCAAATATAATACAAGCCATAGCTCGTTCCGTGATCGCGCGGATATTATATTCTACCCACTGTTCCACCCCTTTTAATTTCCATAAGAAACTATAGAATGTTCCATTTTTTTTATTTCAATCGAAGCAATTTCCAGTGCAACAAATTTTTCATTCGACCGAACGAATCGTTCTGTGTATTCGTAGATTTTTTTGTATCCCTCTCCGTTGCTATTTCGAGAATCTCAGCTGCGTTCTCCAACCGCGCCCCCGCCATCGCCATCTTCGGTTCTCCAGCAAACTGTTCGCGGTCTCGTCGGATTCTCCGCAGCCTAACAGCACGCGTTATAATTGCTTCACGCCCTGTTACATCCGGAAACTCTATTTCCTGCATTCTAGTCTGGGTTAGGAAACTTGCTGGGACGTCAACCCTGACTCTCGTCCCACGAACATCCCCCGTAACGCGCGTTCGCGTAAAAGTTCCTAAGAGAAATAAATTTCAGACAATTTCATACGCGCATGTTCGTGTAATTAAACATTTGCTAAAAAGAAACGTGTGTTTCAATAACAGAGAAACATAGCAGGGATTTATTAATCGTAAAACAATGACGATCCTTCGAGGCTACCCTTATAAAATGATTATCCTATTCCACGACTTACATCGAGGGTAGTAAATAGTAATCGGGTTACGCGAGAATAATTCAGAGTTTAAAATTAAATTCAAATTTTCCCTTAACAAACGAACGTGCACGGGCATTTCCGCGCAGCGGTCAGATGATTTCGTCGTTTTTCGTCGTTAACTCGCCCCTTTGTTTCCCGCTCGGGACATACTGTATTAAAAAACAGAAAGAGCGACGCTCGCTTCATTTACCCGGCGATCTGGCCGTGATTCAGTTTCAGCAACAAAGCTACCCAACGACAAAGTGAGTTTACCAGCTTTTTCCTCCCTCGCTACTCTTTGGTAAAAAAATTATAAAAAAAAATACGTATATATATATATTACAAAGCTCGCGGGGGGGTTGGAGGAAGGTAGTAGCGTAACGTGTCGAGAACGCCGGAGAAAATGGTTGAAACGAGGCCCTTTTCTGGCACGTGTCGTTGTACGAGCGGAAAAGCGAGAAATTTTTGGAAAAGCACCTTTGTTCCACGCAAAACCTCGAGAAAATGGGGGGAAAAAAGCTTTTTTTGATGACCTGGAAATGTATTACTATTTATCAGTCGAATTAAGGGATTATTATGTGAAAATTACACGCGATTCGCGGCGTTTTAATTAGGATCATTGAGGGGATTATTGTTTCGTAACGTTAACTCGGGAAAGTGGAATTCGATTCCGCGAGACGAAAATTCTGCAGCGGAAAATGGAGCTTTGATTTTGATTGTTCCGATTGAACGTGCGGATAATGGGGAAAATTGAGTTTCGAGATGGCGAACGTGGTGCGTTGAGCGCGACGATGGCGCGCAGAAACGCGGGGAACTGCTTCTCCTCTCCTCCCCCCGTTAATATTCGATTGTGCTTAATTAGTTTTTTCGACGATCAAGAGGGTGCACGCAGCTCGAACATCGTAAAATCGAACGTGAAGTAGGCAAATGTATTTAATCAATCGACCGAGAACGCGGATACCTAATTTATCTCGCCGAGCGTACAGTCACTCGGATGTCAATGGGTAACAGATTGTTTTATACAACAATAAAGCACATTATCCAATTTCTCTGTCGATTCTCATTTTCAGTGAAATTCGTGTTGGCGACTTTCCCAAAAATTTCTCGCGCGACGCGCGTAAACTGCGACGAAATTACAAACGGAACCTTTAATTTTCCTGGCCGTACTAATTAAACCGAGACCTTCTAATCAACCTCATTAAACTACAGACCGTGGAGCATCCAGTGAACAGCGAGATGTATATTTAATTACGATGATTACGAAAGTGTGGTTCGCCAGGAGTCGATGGTAGACGTCGTTAGTTGGACTCCTTTTTTTCTTTTTTTTTTTTTCCACCCCCTCTACCCGTTAGTTGTACCGAGTGTCGAGGGAGAAGCGAAAATTGTTGAATAAAAAATCGAGGGCGAAATTTCCCTACCGATCGGTTTTGCAATTCAATGTTTCCCCTCGATTTTGTGTTTATCTGGCATCGATTGCTTGTAATGACGGTGTACGCGGGCTCCGAGAGGATTTCCGGGCGCGCGGATTTTTATTCGCGATGAATGTTAACGAGAGTTTAAGCCGGGACAACGGGCAAATAATTTTCGCGATATTGTATAATAAAAGTTTCGCTGTAATTTCCAATTTTTCACGAGAATCTCTCTGGAATTGATGGTTATTCAATTTCCAGACTAGCGAACTTACATTGTTGCGCATGTACTTTCCCGTAACGCGAAAATCGAATGAACAAAACGGATCATTGGAGCGGACCAAGAAAATCGAACGAGTCGACGGGAATGCTTAAAAGAATTACTCGAACGACGCGATATTTGAAAGAAGAAAAAAACGAAATAAATAAATAACAACGTATCGAATCTTTAGAGAAGAGACGAGAAGGGACAACGAATGAAACGGAAAAGAGAGAACGATGCGAACGCGAGTAGTCGACGTCTCTGGCTCGCCTCATTCAATTAATTATCACGAAATCGTGGATGGTAACGGAAACGACGAAGGGGTAGACGGCGAGTGGGGAGGGCGGTTCGAGCAGGGGAAGAAATTCCGGCCAGCCGTGTTCTCCCTGCTAGCGAGTTGATCCAATTTAATATGGCCAGCAGAGGAATCACCAGGCGGGGGACACGATCCACTTTTCTTCGTTCTGCCATGGGGGCTCTCTTTGTGTCTCGAATATCGAATCGACGTTCGCGGCTGAATGGCTTCCACCGATCGGCTCCGTGAACCGTTTTCACCCTAACGAGCGGCTTTAATTTCTGCCCTGTTTCCGCGTCATTTGCCACGGAGAAGGGGCTCGATGAAAATCACGACAGGCTGACACAAATCTTCCGGCCTCATTCGGTTACCTGGCTCGCTGGCTCGAAATTCTGTAGCCCTTTGATTTTTCTTTATTTCCCTTTCTCTACCTCTCTCTTTTTCCCCCTTGTTTTCTGCACCCTCTCTGCACTCAGTGACTCTTAATTCCTTGTCTCGCGATTGGTGAACGGTACGAAATGAACGGACATTTTCATCATTATTGCGACAATAACTTTTTTTTTAAATTACTATTGAGTTAGTTTTTGTTCTTAGAGGCTGACACGGGGGTTGGAATATTTGTTTAAATAATTTAAAGTGCAAATTTTTCTGTAGCTTCGCAATTATTTGAGGGGATGGATATTTATAAATGTTGCGACATATTCAATCTGAAGGCAACCCCTTCGCGATTTATCTTTTAGTTTCGTCCACGAAGATATCGATTTGATGACCAAATAGGAGAGGATATTGAATCGCTGGATCTCGGACGCAATCTTCTACATAGCAACACGAAACAATTTACCCTTGATCCTGGCAGTCTGCTGACTCAAGCCAGCCTCGGATTATGATCCATTTTTCCGAGAGGGTAGTAACGCGACCACCCTCGCCTTACCTTTCTCAATTTCTAAATACTAATATTATTTGCCCTTCTGAGAAGCGTCTTTTGAATACACTTTTTCGACAGGACGAAGAGAACGTCTAAACTTGGCGAGAATGAAAAATGTTGGAAAAAGTAAAACCAGCTTATCCCCGTGAAAATTTTGCAGAGGCCCCGGGGACACAAAGGATCCTACGAACTATACGTGTCCCTGGGACGATACACGAATATCCCGGTTCCCAAGCCATCCATCTTGAAAGACGATAACCAGCCCGGTGTTGCAGCGCGTCTTATCGCGAGGGCTATCTCGAGCTAATATTATTTCACCGGATCGAACTATAGCCCAGGCTCATCCTCGAGAGCCTCTTCGAAAAGATTTCGCGATGGAACGCACTTTCGCGACAGCGGCACGGCCCGTCCGTGACGATCCATCACCTCGTCGCGATTTTAAGGGTGGATTTCACAGGATTTCCATGGAATCGATCAGAGGAGTCCTTTGTTGCTCTCTTAAAAAGAACTCTCCGCTCGATTTTAGCCTTGCATGAAATGTATCGCGCTTCTTTCTGCCTCTTCCATTTTTATTTTCTTGCAGGATACGTATAGACACTTGTTAATCGTGCAACGATCGACTTATCGATGTTTCCTTTTCTATTGCTGCTTCGAAACTTGTTTCTTATTCTGTTCGATCGTATCGAGTAAACATACGTGACAATAGTCGACAGAACGCGACACGCAAGGTCCTCAGCAATTACCAACGACGCAACTATCCAGGTTCTACTCCGCATCTTCCCTTGTTTCTCCTCCATAACAACGAGACGTCGCGTCCATTACTGCGTTCCGTGCCGCGCAACAAACGCGCGACCCTTCGAAAACTACACCGCACGTTAATTAACCCTCGCTGACCAGCGACGCAATCCCGAAAACCACTTCCCTGCCTCGGGAACGTCCCGGAAGTGGTGGCCCAGTTAGCCCCTGTCGTCGAGCAAATTGTCAAGCAAGCGGAGCGTGCCGCGCGTTTGCTCTGCAATTAATGCGAGTCGCGCGAATCCTCCGGCAAATAACCGGAGGGCGGCGCGAGGGTGAACGCGCGAGGGAGAGGGTGGACGCGGCTGAAGGCACGGAAACTCATCGGATCGCCTTGCAGCTCGGACGTGAAATTGCTTTGTCAACCGAGCGGGACCCTCCGCACTGCAGACAGCTGGCCAGACGATCGTGAGACGATTCCGTGCGGCTCGTCGAACACGCGGGATCCAACAGAGAAATGACGGACAGATTCTCCGTGGGCCGTGTACAGGGTGTTTGTCGTGGCAGGCGTGTTCGTGTTTGATTTCTTGGGCTTTTCGGAGGGATTCGTGGTTCGGGGTTTATTTGTAGAAGTCTGTCGCGGTTTGTTAAAGTCAGACAAGGTTTTTCTTAGATGATTCTTAGTTCGTCGTATGCAGATTTCTGATGCTTCGAAGAATTATTAAGATATCGTATAAACTTTTGCAACAGGAATTTTTCGGGAACTCGTGGTTCGAGATTTATTTGTAGAAGTCTCTCGTTGTTCGTTAAAGTTAGACAAGGTTTTTCTTAGATGATTCTTAGTTCGTCGTATGCAAATTTCTGATGCTTCGAAGAATTATAAAGATATAGTATAAATGGTTGGAAGACGCGTAATAAGAATTCTTAGACTTCCTTAGAGGGGTGAAATGAAGGATATGGACCTCGAGAGTGCCTCGCTGTTGTCTTTCAATTTTCGTAAAAAATTGGAGCAATACGTTTCGTCAACCAGTGGACCACGAAGCCCATCAGAGATCTCGATCGGATACACGGATGAGAGAATAGAATCGAAAGACGGGAATCGACTAGCCGCTCCACGGAAGACCCCGTAATCCGGAGGTTCGCGGGAAAATAAATAATACGGAGGGTCCGGCGAGCGTCTGGCTGAACCGGATGTCGACCTACGGATGAAACTGTCCGCGTCTATCCGGCGAATATACGAAACTCTCTGCCTCCACTTGTTACCAGGCGTCACGAGGATTTTTATAAAATTCCCCTTCCTCCATTTCGTCGATCTTGCCTTCGTTCGTCCCTTGAAATTCGATTTCGAAGCCAGTGGCATTGAACTGGGGAAAGAAAAAACTACCAAACCGATGGTATCGTCCTCGAAGCGCGAATCAACCCCTCGCGCAACCGCTGTCGCGAAACAAGCCTCCAAAGAACCGAACCTGGGGAGCACCTTATCGACTAAAGACCCAGCTAAGGGATTTCCATAAATATTCGTCAAAGGGGTCCCCTTTCACGGAGATTCGCGTCTTTTCTTAGAAACTCGCGGCGCGATCCCGCGGGACTCTTTGATCTGGCATTCTGTCTCCCGAGCGGATGACTGGCATCCACCGCCGCCCCTCGAAAGCTTATGAATTATCTCTCAGCGATCGTATTTTGCCCTGGTGAAAGGTCGTCATATTTCCAAACGACGTGCAGACGCCACGAGCGTCGTCTACGTCGCCTGCGCGTCCCACGATCGGATCTCGCGAACCAACGATCGAGCCCGCGGATCCTGTTTATCGCCGTGGCTCCCTTTGAGGGATCTGCTCCCGAGGAATTAGACCTCGCGATCCCGCGTCTGATCCTGTTAGAGCGTCGGTAAATCGATTGAGCGTGGCGCGGTCGTTTCTGCATTTCGCGTGTATAGACGCACGGAAACGCGGCCGGTTCCTACGTAAACGGATTAATTCGTTTGTACTTCAGTTTCCATGTTAATTCCCATCCGCCCGCGGCACTGGCAGACGTACTGAATTCTTTTTCTCGTCCTGTTGCAGAGGGGTAGCGACGAGCTTCTGTCGCAAAGCGGAGCAGTCAGCAATGGTGCTGCAATGAGTCCACAACCACATCACGCGGCCGACAACAACAATGACGCCAAGAAGGTGAGTTTGCTCATACGTTTCTGCGCGCGAAAAGCGTCTCGACATCGCGAAATTAATTTTTTACCAACATTGAAATCTTTTGAGAATTCTTTTCGTTCTACTTTGGTTTTTGTGGCGAAAGTTCTGAGGTTAGGTTTAAATTCTTGAAGTTTAAGATCGTTCCATTTTTATTTGGGAATTGTTTCGCGATGACAGAAGGCAGCGAAAATGTCGCCCCTAAAATCAAGTCCACGCGTCAACCCTATTATTTTCCACGGACCAGTCTTTGCCCTTTCCCTGTTTCCACCCACGGCGTTGTAAGCGACGGGAACCGGAAGCCTATGTCTGACGGAAATTTGGACGCGCCGTGTACATTTGACACCCGAGTGGAGCTGGGGCCAGGTCCTCTGACCCACTCGATCTCCTACGATCGACGGAAAAATTTATCAAAGGGACGAAAAAATTCGTCAAAGCGGACGGGTCGTTTTTCCATCGCGAAAATTGTTCTTGGCGTGTTCTCGTTCGGCTCGCGAATTTTTTGTTTGCCAACAGTCGAACGCGAATCAAAGCTATTTGCACAGCGAATAAATGGCGTATTTTTCTTAAATATAATCGCCACGTTTAATAGAATGTAAACGCGTATAGGAAGCAAGAATCTATTTGAGGATTCCAATTGGAATATTCTTGAAGCATTCGCGAAGACGAGCGATAATAATCAGAGAAGATTAATGATCGTTTCGTTCGTCGTGTACCAGCTTTATCTCAATTTAATTAAAAGATATTCGCTCGTGTAAAACAGGATCTCTTCGTCATCTAAAAACACGTTTCGAAATTTGTACCGTTCCATGCTGAAAATACTACCGACTGGATTAACCAATTGCTCTATGTCTCTGTCAAAAAAAAAAAAAAAAAATCATATCTATTTTTCACCACCCCTGGGAAAATTTCGGACCATGACAGGTTTGCAAACGTATCGTTTGCTAGTCAATTCCAGTTTCAACGACAGCTATTTTACATCCCATGTCCATCGAGAATTATCGCAAAAATATAACCTAAAATTAGAGTATTTATAGTACGAATGACATAGTTAAACAAATAGTTTATCATTCACCCTTCCCCATCGCGTCAGCGATAACAAATTGCCTTGACTCGAGTAAAATTAATGGGGCACACCTGTTGGTCACCGGCACACCGTGGAAAAACTCTATTAATTATTTCTTACACCCTTAATGGAGTTCTGAAGGGGCAAGGATAAAAATATTAAAATGGTCATGCTCTTGGAACGTCCACGAATCGCTCTCAGTCCTTTGACAGTAATATTTTTAATCAGAAAAGTAGGTTATCAAATCAATTAGCGAACGAGGAATAAATAGAATAATTACTGACATTCTTACCTTTAATCAACCTCGAAAAATGTAAAGAAACACCTCGTCGCGGTTCGAAGATTCATAGTAACGGTTTCGATTTTCGTTCCACGCGGGACGTCTCGCGTTTCCCTTTGGTGTGTCCCGGTAGGCCACATAAACTGCCGTGAAAAAATGCGCCCTCCACTCGCGGCGGCCACGGGCGAAAGGGAGAAAAGAGGAACGAACGAGAAATTTTGCGATATCGACAACCATTGCCAGGGGGTGGTGGAATATTTATTATTGTCAGTCACGCGTGACGTAGGAGGGACGAAAAAATGTCGGAAGTTTAGGCGGATAGACGCAGCTGTGTGCTCGTAAGCTCTGCGGATGATGCACGTGCGCCGGGTGCATCGAAACTTGCAACCCTCGTTAATCATTCGCCTACGCGGTTGGAAAAAAAGGAGGAGGGTGAAAAGTAGCGAGGGTTGTAAGTCGTACGGTGGTTCGAGGGCTACGATTCTTGCCTTTCGCCCTCGCGACTCTTGGCTCGTCCCGTTTCGCGGGCCATTTCGGGTTTCACGGAGGGGTGGCTTTCGTTGTAGGCTCGACGCGTATTCTGGCAATATCCGTGCATAATCTAAACACGAAACGCGGACAGAAAGGTTGATCGCAACGATTGTTAATAACTACGAACGAATTGCTTCGGAAATTGCAATTTTTTGTTTAAATTTTCCCAAGCATTTTGCAATTTGCAACGCGGACAGCAACTATTTCCAACCCCCCCGGCGAATATCTCGCGGAAATTTACGCGAGCTACGCGGATTCCTGTAATGAATCCGAAGCTCGAGCTGATTTTAATCCCTGTTTCGAAGCTGGATCGCGGAAACGGTTTAAAGTAAAAATGGAGGCAGCGCGGATTGAATTACAAGTGCCGATTAAAAGTGGCCGGGAACAATGCGCGTATTAAATCCGAGTAACTCGCGTTTCCCTTTGGATGCGAATTATTACGACGTATCATGTACCAATGTGCAGCAAGCAACTGTCAACGTTTCGATGGCTGCAGACTGTTACTTTAAAAGCAACCTTTTGATCAGCTTTTTAAAGAATTCCTCGTAGTTATTACATAGAAGAAATTAAATAGATTGGGGAAACTGCGCGCGCTCGCACAGGGTTAATTATCCGAATTAAAGGGACGCGAGAAGCGAAACTTCCGAGTCGGAAGTCGTCGATGAAAGAAGGTCCGATGGTAGGCAGAAGGGCCGCCATAAAAACCCGCCCTAATATCGTGAGTGCCTTTGGCCACTCTGCTTTATTAGGTGGACAACGGTGCTCCTTTTGTCCCAGTTTCTGTTTGATGTGCCATTTTCCGCCCCGTTCCGTCCCATTATCCACAAATGGTCACCGTGTTGCGCCACTCGTTCGCGCGGAGGGCGCCTGGCTTTCACGCACCCCCGATTCACCCGCGTCCTCCCAAAGAAAGGGTGCGCGTTAAGGTCTCGTTAAAGGTGTTAGACCTAGAGTCAATTACTGGACGTTATTTTTTTCTATTCTTTTTTAGGGTACCCTCTCTCTCTCTCTCTTCTCGTCCTTTCTCGTAGCCTCTTATCTGTCGAGGAAAAGGTTGGCCTTTTGGGACGTCGTTCACTTGCCAGGTTTCCTTCAGCTTCTTTCTTTTTTGTCTGAAGCACAGCGGCTGTTAATGAGATGTTTCGAGACCTTTGCAAAATCGACCGCTGAAGTTGCAGTTGATAATTGAAGACGCGGATGGAAGCGATTTCGATGGAAATTAAAAAGCTGGCGGGAAATGAATAGCGACGAGGGATAGCTGGATATGAAAATTGAAATTAGAAAAATAATGGAGCACGCGGGTTCGGTTTAGCTCGCTGGACGAAGCCCAGCCGGCTGTAAGTCGCAATTTCCCGGCGGATAAAGGATCGATACGGTCGGCCCGTCGATAATTACACCGGAGAATAGCATCTTCTAAGCAGATTACACGCAGTCGACGATTCTAAGTCGATCAGGGGGCCGTAAATGGCTTCCGATCTCGCGAGATCACGCGTTTCTATATCCCCCTTTTCACGGCGCCACGGTTCAGCCATTTTCTCGATTAAGCCCGACGGAAGCCAACCAGGTACCCGGCTCACGGGCCTGTTTCCCTCCGCCGTGTACGAAGGAAGTCGAGTTAATTTCAAAAAGTGCAACCTTATCCTACCGTTGCTCCCTGGAGCTCGATCACCTTCCGCCACTTCGACGGTCGATTGTTCGACCGATTTTCTTATCGCTCGAGGACGACAGAAATAAGGGGTGGTTCTCAGCAACGAGTTTATTAGCTTTCGACTCGAGAACGTACCATTTTCGCCTTATTCAACAAGTATTTTTGCAACTCTTGCTATTTAAAGCGTAACCATATCGCGATTTTCAATTTTCTGTGAAACTATCGATAATAGAAATTGTTTACGATAACCCTGACCAATTTTTATACTAACTTTCGACTCAAGAACGTACCATTTTCGCTTTGTTCAACAAGTACCTTTGCAACTCTTGCTATTTAAAACGTAATCGTATCGTGATCTTGGATTTTCTGTGAAACGATCGATAATAGAAAGTGTTTATAGTAAGCCTGACCGATTTTTAATAATTAGAAGGTAGAAATGAATGAGAAAAGAGGGCGGAGACGAGGAATCGAGTGATCCAGAGGAGAGACAGAGACGACTTGGCACGTGAAAATCGTGGGGTGCGTTCCAGTGTATCCGCGCGGAAACATTCCAGCGTGAAATATGTCAGACACGCCGAGCAGAACCTTCGGTCAGGTTTCAGAAGTCCCCGTGGGTGATCTCTCTCTCTCTCTCTCTCTCTCTCTCTCTCTCTCTCTCTCTTTCTCTCGTCGCTCTGCATTTTCTGATATGAAATTCCGCCGTCGGGCAGGGGAAACAGTTGCACGCGTGGCAGAGCCGTGAAAGAAACACGAAACACTCGAGATGAAGAAGGCAAAAATTGTTACCTTTGAACCTGCTCGATGTACGAAGACGATCGTTCTTTCAATTAAGCGAGTTACAATTTTCCTTTTGAATAATAGAAAAATAATTATCAACAGAACGAGAAAACGAAGTACAAACGAGGTCTTGCGAAGGTATTGAGAAAAATATTATAAATGGCTGGGTGGGATACCAATGGTGGGTGATTCAGAGATTTATCACCAGGTTTGTGACAAGTAAAACCCAAGGAAATTCGAAACGGACGTTCGCACGCGCTGGGAGCGTGGCTGGCGCCTTCTACGAGCGGATGATAAATCAATTTCTGATAAGTTTTATTAAGGGAACCGCGCGACATCGGGTCGTCTATTTTCCGTGCATCAGAATGTCATTTAATTCGGCGGCAACCTGATTCCGCTGGCCTTTTTAACTCGCGTCTATTTCGACTCTGCTCGCTTTCCTTGCTCAACGATATTTCGCGACGCGTGATATTTCCACGTCCCATCAATCGACTGTAGAATCGTCGAACTAACTGGACGTTTGGACGAGAGAATGGGAAGCTGTTCGAACGAAGAATTTTCCAAGACGCAAGTGTGCTCTTCGACGTCGAATAATTTTCAAAGCAGAGCGAGGGAGAATAATTTTTCAGGTCGATAGATTTTTTTATTCGAGCACAGCTTAAGTGGACAAGAGAAGAAATACGAATCGCGTCCCCTTTCTCCTTTATTCTGAGAACACCGTAGATCGTCGACGACTCGAATACGCCCACTCGTCTTCTTCGTCCTCCGTTTGGTCTCTCGACGGGGTCTATGGAAGAGTCAAAGGTCCTGCGCGAGCCACGCACAAAAGAATCAAAGCTCAATGGCGTTGGGTGACCAGTAATATTCCGGATGAACTCCGCTTCCGCTTCGTCTAGCCTCGCGGAGCTACCGTTTAGATAAATTGCTCCCAGCACTGGGGCTCTTCCATTCGTTAGCTCGTGTTCTTTCTTCTTTTCTTCTCTGCTATCTGCAAATAAATTTCACGCCACTCTTCCATCGGTTTCTCTGCTCCAAGCGAATAGGGGATGCTCGAAAATTGTATCTGTTATGGAAAAAATGTTTTTTTTCCAATTTCCAAGTCCATTAGAAATCCATTTGTTGGTACGATTCTCAGTTTTTATTTTTCGATATCGCTGTTCTCCATTGAAAATAATCGCACCGCGGGTGTACGTGGCTGGCGCAAATTGGAACGAATCCAAATGCGTATTAACCGAAATTAGCGGCGATAAAACGCGGACAAAGTCTTCATATCCTGCATCCATTATGCGTTCATTAGTACCTGTAATTTCCCGAACGGTGTTGAACTTTCCACGGCGAGCTGATAACAAACGTAATTACCCGGCTCCTTTTTGCGTTTACACAAACATTCCCCGTCGAATTCCGATCGATCACCGGCAACAACCGAGCGATACGCACACCTTTAAACGAATTTAATCGACGCTGGCTGGATATAATTATCGCAGCCGGCAATTAAACGATCGTTAATAAGCTCCCCGATACGACTATCAGCAAACAATTATTCTTCGTTGCCTGCAACCAGATTTGCCGAATTTCATATTCAATTCTCCCCTCTTTTTTTCTTCTTCCCCTTTCCCATTAAATCGAAACATCGAATACCGCGGAATTTTATTTTCAATTTTTCTCGGACCAGTTTCCGATTTCGATCAAATCCACCGGTCCCGCGATAATTGTTAACCGTTACCCGGTGATCGACAGCGAAAAGCGTTTGTTAGGTAATGATATCCACGCGTGGAAATAGTAGTTATCCAGAGAGGCGCAACGGGAATATTGAAAATCGCCAGCCGTGAATATCGAAAATTGTTACTCTCGCCGGTTCTTGTTCAATTTCGCGAGAGGGGAACGGTCGAGGAATACATGGTTTGGAAAAAGTAGGTCGCCGTGCAAGTATTTATTACTGATAATCAATACCTCGAGCGGTCCCTTTTTAAATCTGACAGTCGGAAATGTTCATTTTATACTCGTCGAGGGAGGAATCTACCCCCACTCGCTGGCTTCCTGTAAGAAAAGGCGCGAGCGGCGTTTGTCTAATTCCGGTTCTTTCGCGTGGAACCGGACGGCTGAGGTATTTCTCCCTTGCTAATTTCGCTTCGTTATCCGCGCGCTGGGCCCGGACAGTGAAGCATCTCATAGCATTCCGCTAATTTCCCTCCCACGTTCGAGTAACCGTCCGGTTTTCGAGTTGAACGCGTTCCTTACCCCCGATACCATCCCCCTCAGCGCTTCCTTTTCCCGATTCATCGTGTTAAAGGTACTTTTCTCGAGTCCGATCCGATTGTTGCGGTGGAGGGCTGGTCTGCGAGGTTGTTTCGGAGATTGGATGGAAGCTAAGTGGATTGGAAGTCGCGTCTTTTGTAATTAACGGCCTGGTACACTGGTTGGAATTTAGTGTATCGCGTTTTAATTTCGCGATGGGCCTGATAAACTATTCTCTTTTTAATCGCAAAATAATCCAAAATTCATATTCGTGCATCTCGAATTACACACTCGCGTAAAGTAGCCCTCGATTCTTCGACTTAAACCAAATGAAACCAAGCACAAAGAATTCTTTAAAAGAACTAACAAAAAAAAAAGGGAAAGAGAAACGTTCGCCACGGAGCAACAACCGTAGAAACGAGAAGAGGCGAAACGATAGAGTCGAACGAGTGATTCATGGGATCGAAGGGGGTGGATATCTTTACAACGCCTGGGCGAACCGTCCCGCGTCGTCTCGAAGGTGGAGGGAATATTAAAGGGATCCGCGAACTTTCGACCGTTGCACCGGGTTATTTATCCCGGCCGGGGCTGTTTAACGCGGAACCGTTTCCCTTATTTTTACGCCAGCGCCCATTAGGAAGTTTCCGCGCTTTTATACGCGGGCGTCCAATTTTTTTACGGCCCCGCTCCCGCGTCTTTACGACCGCCAATATCTTTTTATCGTCCGCGGTCCCGCCTCCGCGTTTCGGTTTCGAAGCACCCACCGTTTAAATCTTAATCACCGCCCAGAATTCCTCTGCCCTTACCTTCTCTCTCTTTCTCCATTTTTTCCCCTTTCGTTTTTGGACAAACCCTCTTTTTTTAGGGAAAAAAATGCTGGAGCGATAACGAGAATGATATCCTCTATTATTAGTTGACGCGAATCGTTGTAAATATAGTTGGCAAGTGACTTATGAACGCAGCCGCATTTTTCAAGCGTTCTCGTTGGAATAACTTTGCGACGAGGAATTTTCACCTCTGTTTAAGCGAATTCTTTCGTCGAATTCTTGCCAGGGACTCGCTGAAGGTGTCTCTCGAATGTATTTAATCTGAACAATTTCTGAGAGATTGAAAAATAATTTGTAGACTCTTTTTTTTTGAAACGTTGCGAGTGATATTCGCAAGGTACGGTTTACTGTATTTTCCGTCGAAGCGAACAATTCGAAACGGGCCGTGTACACCAGCTGGAATTACAGACGTTACGCTGACGTGGTATTGATTGTAAAATGCGTCTGACAGCGGACGATCTGTTTTCACTTGCAGCCCGTCCCGGCAGCTAGTAGTACAGATCAATCATAGTTTGCAGTAACTTTTGATACGCGTATTATTCTAAAAGTTGTTCCATGTAAAAGTCAGCCTCGACTCTCAAGTTACACTATTGTCTACTCTGCAGCAAACGAAACTCGATTACTTAAAAAAGACTCTAAAAATCTATTCGAACGATTTTTTTTTATTAATTTACAGTAAAACAAATTTCTCCACTCGATCGTTCCATACTCTCGTCAATTTATTGGCAGAATCTGCGCCAGTATTTTCTGTAATGACAAGAAAAGGCGAGGGAAACGGGGTGAGTTGCTCGGTCGGATCATAAGAAACACGGTGAAAGGGAAAGCGGTGGGGAAGTCGGGAGTTCTGGCTCGCAGCCAACTGGAGATCTGAATGGGAATCGTGTTACCTGTCTGGTGCTACTTTGTACCGTGCCCGAGCGTCACCCTAAGCTCGCATCCGGCGTGATTTATCGCACCCTGACCCCGTGGCGCGTGCTTAACGTCCCCACTGGATTTCTTCCCCCGGGTAATCAAGAATCAAACCGAAGGAGGGCTCTACGGGATGATGTTCCGTGGAGGGTGACGTATCTTCGTGGAAAAATGGTTGTAAATTATGGATAACGTTGACGGGGTAACCCTTTTTCTTATCCACGCCATAGAAACAGGGAAACTTTACGTCTCCAATAAGAAAATAAGATTAATCTAAATTTTAGTACCGTCTGTTGTTGAAGTAACACGTGAAGAGTGATCAGACTTGATGAAAAAGCTTTTGTAAAATGCTTCTAGGTGTTGAAATAAAAAAATATACGAGTGCACGATTAATTATTGAGTACTCTAACAGCAGAGGGTGGAAATGAAGTAAATTTTGTAGGTCGCGTTTCGATAATTCGTAAAAAACATCGCGCTGAACGCCAGTTCAGCGCCGTCTGATTCTTAGCGTCAAACGTATCGCCGACAGGGGTGAAATATTTGCGCGAGCCCGTAGGGGTGGTGCGCGGGTTCCGCTCGAATTTCAGATCGAGTTTCGTGAAACTCCTCCCGCGCGCGCGTGGGCGTATGTTTCGAATCGCCGAACGGGCGAAAGTTTCCGTTACATATGTTTGGATTCGCTGGCAAATATAGCCCTATATTAACCGTGCGACCGGCAACTGCACCCCCGGGGGTGCTTTTCGCGCTCTCGAACCCACCGCGTCTCTCCCAGCCCTCTCTCTTTCACCCCCGTCCGCCTCTGCCGCCGTTACGTGCCGTTCGAGTTACGGTTTCTAATTTGTTCGACCGCCTCCTCGAGCTGGCAAATACCGGGTCGAATTGTCGCGAACTGGCGGACGATCGTTTGCCGCGGTTCCTGCTCGGGGGCTTGCTTTCTACTCGGCTGTTTGGAATGGAAATTCGAAGGTGGAAGCTGATAATCGTATTACCCGATGAGACATCGATCAGAGAATAATTAGAACTTTAATAATTACCTTGTACTTACAGCAGGATTTTTCAGAATATCAAAAATCAATTAATTATCATACTCTTGAGAGACACGCACACAGAGTGTTTCAGAAAAAATGTAAATCATCCCTGACGGGACGAGATATATTTTCACTAGAAGACAGGGAGGGAATAAAGTGTGTAACATATTTTTCCAAACAAGGGAAATGAATGAATAGAATTGAAAAGTTAATCCTCGTAGCGGGATCCAAGGTTGGAGAGCGACTCGAATCCTCAAAATATTCGCTCGACTCACAATAAAGGGGAATCTGCTGGCGATTACCGTACGAACGGTGACGCCAGTCGTGGCGCCCATATTTCAACCCCCCCGGCTACCGCGCGGGGTAGCTGAAAATAATCACGACGGTTCGCGTATTTGCCGGCGGTCGATGGAAGTCATATTAAACGTATTAAACAGCCAGAATAAATATCAATTTGATTGATCGCTATCGGGGATCGTTTTCGATTCGTTCCGTCTCGCACGCGGGGGTTACTTTTCCCCCTCGCAGTTACACACCGCCCCGTGATTTATGGACGTCACTCCGGAGGGCCTCCGCGGCGCGTCATCGACTCGATTATACCCGTTCTCGTTCGTTAGGAACACGACTAGCTGAATGGAACAGGTCGATCGTGGCGCTATCGAGATCCTCTTCCTTTCTGTTGCTATCGAGGGACGCCAGGAGAGGGGTGGCCGAGGAATTCTTGGGATTACTTGCTTGAAAGCGGGTTTTTTCAGCGGAACGGTTTGTATTTTGATAAATGACTTTGACTTTGGTCGCTGGGTAGATTTGAACGTTGAATTTCACGATTCGATCGATTGTCAGTCTATCACTGGTCTCAGAGAAATCCAAAAGCAATGAGAACGTAATTTTTCCCTTGCGCGTCCTAGCAGAGGCGATGGAATTTCCAATCCATTCTTCTCGAGCGAATCACGCGAAGAGAAAGAGGGTTGAAATCGAAGAAACAGCATCGAGCAACGGTAAAGGATTGCCAAGCAAATTTCAGTTCCACCCCTTCGTTTTTCTCCGTTTTCTAGGCGGCTGTCGTCCGCGGCAGATAACAGGGGCCGCGATTAATCATGCGTGGGGGTGCAGCACCGCGTCCAGGCGCGTTATGAACGAAGCGTACGCCATTGTATCGCGGGGTGCAGACGCCGCTGGACACGCGGGGGTGGCACCGTTCATCAATAACCGGTATTTCGAAGCCTGCCGTCCATCCTACGATTCTACACCCGTTCCATAAAACTGGCAAGACCCTTTATCGTCCCGTCGGCCAATTTATTAACCCCTCGCCCTGTCAACTTCGCCTATTGCCGCCCTTTCGTCGTCAGAGGAATTTATTGGGGACGCAGCCGACAATCAGAGCACGTTTGATTATAGATTCGACTGCTGAATGGCCCACCCTTTGAGCGAAAGACGGTTGGATATCACGATGCGTTGATTTCTCGGTATATTCATGCGTTTTTGGGTAATCGAGGGTTGATCAGGACGCTGTTTCGTCGAGGATGGCACCATTCTGAATGAACTTTGATAGGGAATGACGTCCAACAGAAATCTATTTCCAACGTTGTACAGATTTTTAGTATTTCGTGCGAGTTAAAATTAAATTTTTACAATTTTCCAATAAAATATCCTCGAGCTGTTTAAAGCAGTATTCAGAATCCCGTTTGCGCCAAGTTACAAACGATGAAAGCCGACAAAAATTAATTGTAAAAAGTAATTGAATTTCCGATTCAACAGAGGAATCCTTTTGCGCCAGGAAGCGCGGATGTTCTTTGATGTTAATTCAAACATTAATCATAATACCTTTCCGAGCGCGAATTGCGAGAATTGCAGGCTCACCGTGACTCTTTCCTTTTTTTCTTTTTCACCACCATCATATCCCTCCTCCACCACCACAACCTCCTCCTCCTCCTTCTCTCAAAAATGGACCGTCAAACGTTCTCCGTTCTCCGCTTTTTATTCCCACGTTCACCGTGGTAAATAAAGTTTAACGGCGCTGCATTGTTCCGATTGTTCCTATTAGCCGGCGAATTGTTTCCACATTTTGACGTTTGCCCTCTGTTTTGCGAAAACAATGGGGCGAAAACGAAAAACGAGAGACACGGCTGCCGGCCCGTCGAACGGAACAACCCCCGCGCGTTTCGCGTATCCGTTCATTGTTGTTGCTCGCTGGCAATTTGATCGAATATACGTGCGCCGGTGAAACGACAGAGAACGGCCACTCTGGCGTACGTGCCCGAGAAATAATAATGTCCATTCATCCTTGATGGAATCGCGAAGTGAAATCGAGAATTAGATTTCGCGTTGCAGGATCCGGCGCTAAGCGCAGTCTCCGTTTTCGAAGCGAAAGAAAATCCATCCTCGTCGAACTTGCTCTTCGCTCACTCGCTGTATTTCCAAAAGAAACAAAAAAAGAATTATTAACTCCCCTCGACGTTTCCCTTTCCTAAATATCTCGCAATTTTTACCATCGCCCTTTCAAGTCGTAGACAAAAAATTATTTGCGAATCGCTAAAGTTTCGCTAAAGTCGACGATACATTTTTCCCTCGTCGAAGGAAGGTGGGCGCAGGGAATTTTTTTTTCTTTAAATACTCTGCCATGATTTTTCCAACAGTTCCATCGAGGCATTTTTTCGCCAGCCCGAATTTGTACATTTCAATCGTTCCTTAACCGCGTTTCCATGGCGCCGCTTTGGAATTTTTCAAGTGGCCCTCCGGCTGGAAACGGCCCCGGGTTTCCCGTCGAAATGGACGATTCCCGACGTCGAAGCGGCGCGCACGAAATCCGTCTGTACGTTTGACGCGGAAATCCACGGCTGATAAGCACGCGTCAAAAGATTTGACAGTGACGGAAGTTAGCCTCGTACGCGCGGCTCGAATTCCGACCATCCGAAAAACCTGCCATTTCTGCGAACCCTATTTTTGGTATCCCGTTTAGGTTCGATGAATTCTCTCGTCCGTTTACCAATCTTCCTTAATTGGAAATGGTACAATTAATCGCGAAGTAACGAAATCGCGCTGGAAATGGTATCAGTGTAGTCGCGATATTTTTTTTTTTTTTCTTTTTCGCAACCGATGCAGTGCGGTTATTTGTACACTTTTTGCTCTTGGAATTCCACAAAAAATCCACTTTAACGCCGAATGTTTACCGTGGCATGCTTTCACTGGTATGTTTGGAGGACCGTATTTTTCCATTTCTTGCCAAGGAAAAAACCATCGTTTCACAGTGGTTGACATCCGCTTGTTGTTTTCGACTACCACGCGTGTCCCCGTCACGCCATCGAGGGTGAAAGCATTTTTTTTCTGCAGCTGCATCCGGGAAAATATTTGTCGACGTCGGCCACCGTTATCGTTCCTTTCTTTTCTCTCGCCCTCTTTCCTTCGCTATCGAAAGGTATCCGCGTTTCATCGGACCTGTTAAACGCACCCGTTCACCCCCTCGCGTAACGAACGGAGGAATCCAATAAAAGGAATCATAATCGAATCACCATGGCTTTTCAATGAAACTGTAATTTGTTTTTCATCCACGCCGCGCGATTTTTAATATCGCTGCACGTAAGAGTTCGTTTCCAGCCACGAATTCCGGGCGAACAAAATGGAAACCGTGGAACGTCTGTGTCGGGGCGAATCTAGAGCTACGCGCGCAGCGCGAACGCTAACAATGCCGCTCTAACGAGCGAGAAAAAATCTAAACGTATCGATATCAGTTTCGAAAAGCGAAAAAAACAGCAGGTAAAAATATATCCCGCGTTTGTAGGAGGACCAATTGCTTTCGGAAGTGTAGCCGGAAAAACAACCCCTCCATTGTTCGAGTCGACGCTAGAGCAACAGAAATTAAATGTGCGTCTATCTGATGAGGCGAAGTTATCCTTACTATCTAATTAAGGAACTCGAAAGTGTTTCTGCAGAAACTTCGTTGGTACCAGGTTGCCTCAGCGTTAATTAACCACCGCGTATTCCTCGATATTTTCTTTTCGTTTCGCCCCTCTTTTCGCGATCCACTTTTTTCTTTTTTTTTCTTTTCTACCGCACGCGACTGATCGTGTAAACTCGTCGAGCGAACGTTGACATCGTCGATAGTCAGTCGCGGTTCCACGGGCGAGGGTGGTATTGAAAATGTAGCCGAGTGCAGAGATCGCAGAGAGAGGACTGAGGGTTGGCGTGGCTGGGCTCGAGGAGGGGGTTGGAAATATATAAAAAGGACAAGTGACCTATCGAAATCGATACACCGCTGGCGTGTATTCATCGGGATCGAAACGCGAGCTTCGAGCTAAAGGGGACGCGTCGGGGGGGATGAAAAATGGTGGCTGCTGGCTTTTACACGCACGCACACGGACGCGCGCGTTTGCCAGCAGGAAGTTTGGCTGCTACGCGTAATTCTTGAATGACAGATCCGCCAAAAACAGAAGAAAAAAAGAAATTAAAATGATCCTTTAATATTTCTCTCTACATTGAATTTAAGGGTAAATTTTAACACGCATAGAAGGGTGGAAATAAATGCTCGTTTCTATCGCTCGATACAATAAAACGTAGACACGAAACGTTTCTCGATCTTCACAGATTGAGACAGATTCTCGAGAGTTTTTTTTCGCTCCTCATCTGTCTCCAGACGGTTCACCCTGGGAAAGGGGCGACCAATTAAACGAACAGCAGGATCCTTTGCTTTTTTCCTGCGAGCCTCGTCCATCAGTCCCCGCCACGATCGGTGTTCATTTATAGAATCGTCGATATCCTTTACCGCGGATAATTGAAAAACGAGGGACGAGCCACGCTCAATTTTTCTTCGCCCGTTTCAACCCCCTGCACGCGAATCTCCTCGTCGCTCGGATCGTTGCTCACCCCGTGCCTCTTTCCCCACCCCCGTTCGAGGCGCAATTAATTCGATCCGACGTGAAATCGAGCGCGATGGTTGAGCGCCAAAGCGCTCTTTTGCATTCGACTCTTCACGTTCGACTCGTCCAACTTCGCCACGGTTTTTCCTCCCCTTTTTCACTCTGTTGGGAATATTTTTTTTGTTATAATTTACGTAAAAAAATTCGTCGCAGGTATACATAATTTGGTAAACTTCTCTACAAAGTGAACCTAGAAATTCGAGCCGTCCCTGCGAAACAGGAATAATAGTTGCAGAGTATAGAAGAACATTTTCTATTCTATCAAAAGAGTACTTTTGCAATCAGCATCAGTCTTCTCACCCCCAACAGACGGACTTTAATGCATCTGTCGCGGAAAGACGCCTCAACCCTCGCTTATCCGCACTCTGGTCCGTCTCCAGAGAAAGGAATCTGGGTTTCCTGTCTGTGGTCAGGGCTGGAAACGTGTCTGAAGAGCGGAAGTTACTCCAGCGGGGGTTGGCAGAGAAAAAGAGACGGGAATCTACTTGGAATTCTAATGGGGATGCGAGCATCGCGTCGCCTGTTGCATCCTGGCACGTGCTTCCTCGCCCCGAGTACCATTTTCGGGCTGGTTTTTACGATAATTTACCAGAAAATACTTGCACAACATTCTCCACTCTTCTCATCTCGCGATTTATTATCCCCTTTTTCTTATTTACAAAAGGGCGCACATCAAAGCACAATAATTACGAACAAAATTACATGTAAATAGAAAACGATTAAGAATGGTACGACAGGCTACTAATTATTAACTACATTAAATTACAATTTTCAATATGACAATTTTCACAATACAATTAAAGCATTCTGAAATCTTATTAATTTTCAAATTAAAAATACAACGCAAAGAGATCGCCAAAATTTGTTGGAAGTACTTTTGAAAAATCGAACCGTGTATTATTCGTGTTAAAACTATACGTGTGTACACGTGTATATGTATGTGTGTAGATACACAAACGTAATAAAGTCCCCACCACACGCAGAGTGGTTGTCGCGACCGAGGGTAGTCGAGTCGCAGCGAAGACGCGCGAGCGTCAACGTGGCATCGACCGGTCACGCTGTCGTCACATTCTTCGTGCGTCCAGTCTTATTTATCGTCGTATTTCGGATGTGTCGCGATTCCATAGCCGCGTCGTGGCTTAAAGTGATCGCGAGAACCACCGCCATCGCCTGGTCGTTCATCGCGAAGTGTTCCCACTGTGTTTTTATTGAACACCAGTGCTTTTCTCACCTGTGTCGACGCTCGAACGATCCATGGGCATGCGCTACAACCTGAAAAGCGAAACCTATGACAAGAAGAGGTTCAGATTCTTGCTGGACGTTCTGTCCGTACGTGTAAGTAATCCATTCCTCGTTTTCTCGTTGCTGTTCGCTGTTTACTGTTCAGTGCGCGTTACTCGTTTCTCTGTTGGTTCGCGTTCCTCATCGATCGATGCGAGTCCATGGATCATTCATTCGTTCGCAGTATGGCGTCCTCGACTGGATAAATTGCGCGTTTTATCAATATTATCATCGCCTCTTTCAATCTCCGTGTTAATGTTTAATTCCAAGCGTGTAATCGTCATATACAAAGCGTGGTATATAAAATTAGTTTAGGTGGAATTCGACAATTGTATTTTGCGTGTAAATTTTCAGCTTGCTTTCGTCTTGTCTTCTCGAAAGTTCGATCTTACGAAAGTTTACGAAAGTTGACGATTCATTGCGGTCCAGTTCGCGGTCGTTCTACGTAAGAGGCGACGAAAACTATAAACACAACGCGGTCAGGAGTTTCGACAGATGTTCGTTCCGCGTGTCGAGGAAATTTCTCTGCAATACGTATCAACGTCTGTTTTGATCCTTGAACTGTGTTATTTTCGAGCTACGCAGCGTTTAACAAAGTAGTAGTATCTACGAGAACAATCTGACTGTCGATACAATATTCAATGTACAATTGTGCTCTGTAGAAGATATTTAAAATAGCACGCGTCGCCACTGAAAGAAATTGCAACAGTGACGCAATAAGTATTTCCATTGGTGTAGAAACGCTGCAAAGGGTGGAGAGAGTTCCCACGTGGCGCCAGTCGGGTAGAACGCAGGGTAGATTTTCGATCGCGTTAGCGAAAATTGTATCGAGCGGACGACAAAGGGGGTTGGGGCTCGACGCCAGCACAGGAACAGGATAAACAGGACGATATCGACGAGGATCCCCTGTCCCCGGCTGGTTCTCCTTCGAATAATGCGGCAGCTGATTTTTGTTATTGGGCAACGGAATCGGTGCACCGCCGTTGGAACTTGTTTGCCCCGCTGCATATTGCGGTGCATCCCTCCTGCAGAAATAGCGTAGATCGCTCTGGTACCAGCTTGTATTCGACTCGAGCCCGCGCCACGTAGTTGTTGTGCCTTCGATCTCGAGAAATATGGTAACTGGATACTTTTCATTTCTTATACGCTGCTTCTTAGTTCCCTTGGAATGTTTCTGCTATTCTTGTTTATCCTTACGCACTCGCGAGATCCACGCTGTTACCTCGATCCATTATGGTTTTTACGTGCGCGTGCATTGCTGTCGTTCAGAATAACTTTTTCAAGCAAAGTGTTTCGTAAGGTATCTTCTTAATGCATAAGCTTGTCGATACGTTAAGGGTGCGAGGAAGAAATTATTTTGTGAAATTCTATCGATGAATGAATGACGCGGGGAGGGACAGAGGGACACGGAGAAAACGGTGAACAAAATGGCCCCCTTGTTTCTAACGGAATCGGAATGTTGACTTCCGGTTGGCGGAGCGCATCCTCCCTCGTTATCAGCCAGTGGGAGGAGGTCACGGTGCCCATTTCCTACAAGCGATTTTCCGTGAATTGCCTCCATTATGTCCAATTATCGGCTCGGATGAGGGAAGACGTATTCTCAACGAGAGTCTGGCTGGGGGTTGAGAAAGAGGGGGGGTTAAGAGTAGGATTTTTATCATCCCCTGAAGTTAAAATTTATGTGATCACGGTCATAAAGATGTCCGATAGAAATCGAGCGCCATAAATTAATAATAAATAACATTATCTACCAGAAACCGCGAAATATATAAATTTAACGAGGAAATACGTTCAGTCTTCGTTCGTGGTTGATATCTGATCGTTTAAAATATTTGTAGGAATCGTTGAAATCGAAGGGCGCAGTCAAAGCTCGAGGGAACACCTTGGATGGACAGGTACGAGCTGTCCAGACGCCACAAAGAGGCCCTCGAGATCGCCGCGGAGAACGTTCGTACGACCCTCGAGGTGAACCTTGTTCACAGCGTTCCTCCCGGTTCTAAGCTGAGCTGCCTTTGCGAAAGAGCGAGAGGAACGCTGGCCAATTAAGCCTCTTCTTCCCTGCGATCGACAGGCACTCGCGTGCCGCGTCGTTTCACCCTCGACATCTCGAGTGTCCCGCTTGGTAGCCCCTTCCTCAGAACTGCTCGCGTCCAATATTCGAGCCATGATTTTTTCCAAAATTCCCGTCACGTTTTCCTACTTCTTCCAAGCTAAATTCACGTGGAATTAGAACTGAAGGATCGCGGGTAGAAAGTTTAGATTAGCATCAATTTAGATTAGTAACTTGATGAAATTTCGCGATGGTTAAAGGGACGCGGTGGAATCTTCGTGGACAAATTTCCACGATACCATCGGTTCTACATGGAGAAGAAGATAAATGATAGCGAAACGATGTTCGATGTGCCATTTCTGCGCGTAGCAGAGACTGACAGGTAAATCGACGTCTACAGTGGAGAGACACCTGGAAATTTCGATCGTGCGTCGTTCGTAAATGTATGCCTTCTATGATTTATCGACTGTCACTTGTGGAGGATCAATTTTTTAACCGAGTATCTCGCTACGCGATCTGTGGCTTCCTCATCGAAAAGGACCGTTTATTAAAACGAAATATTTTTCTACTTTTGCCACGCACAATAATTGTTTATTCGATTTCTAATGGTATTGCGATTTTATTGCTCGATATCGATAGTGTCTCTCGTGCGTATCCACTCGATCGTGAAATGCAATTGAACGGGCATAATGGAATTGTATAAATAGAGGGGCGAAGTAAGGGACCGTATTATGCGGCAATTAAGAGGTAACGACTCGTATCTTGTGTAGGTCTAGTGCAATGGAATTATGCGAAACGATGCCTTCATTATGCATTGTACACGCGCTCGCTCGATTATCGAATAATACACGAATATAATACGCCATTATATGAGAGATACGCGGCGGGCGGGGGTCGCCGATTACTTCGCATTCAAGTCGCGCAATCTCGATGTGAAATCTCTCGAAAGTAAAGCAAGATTTAATCCGTCCTGTCATTATTTCTTGGTAGCTACGATTACTCGTGTACTGCCACCGTTATCGGTGCGTATTTGCATTCGATATTCCTCTTTAATCCCGCGCGTAACATCCAGACAAGACGTGCATTATTTTCCCTTTCTTCTTTTTTTCGGTTCGTTGCATGCATTTTTTATTTCAGCGCGATGAACTCTGAACGTAACAATACAACTCTTATTATAGTCTTCTCTGTCTAAAACACATCAAACTGGGTATTTTTATTCGCAGAAATTTTCCAATTCCATGATCGCTTTTCCCAAAAACCGTGGTACCGCAGGGTTTCATGAAAGAGAAAATAAAATTTGGGATTACTTATTGAGCTTCCATAAAATGGAAAAGAAAAATGCGATACTCTTCAAACAGAAGAGGATAATTGACACAGGCTAGAAACAACCACGAAAACTCCACCACTGTCCCGCCTATTTCTTCGCAGCCAGAACTGCTAGCAAGAGACCCGAGAAAGGGATTACAGAGCGTGCAGAAGTATCTGTCTTCCTTAACTCGATAAGAAACGCGTTTTCCGATCGGTTAAACCCGAGCTCGGCTCCAAAGCAAGGGGCGAGAGTTGACGGAGGGGTTGGTGCGACGCGAAGAAGACGCGGAGGCGCAAGAACGAGGCGGCAGAGAGACTTGACTAGATTGAGCCGTGATTGAAAATTCCGCCCGCGGCTGGCTTTCGATTTAAATGCGCGCGAAAACCGGCGAAAAAGTTTCCGTTGCTCGCATACACGTAAGGGCTGCGAAGGTTGGCGAACGAGCCGACCGGAAGTGGGTCCGCACTCGCGCGTTGTGCTACCCCTCACCTTTCAACGAGGGCTAATGGAATTTTAAAAGCTCGCTACCAAGAAACGAGTGCAATTTGATTTGGTGCGAGGGAATGTTTTGTGCCGGACGAGTGCAACAGTTTTATGTTACGCTCGTCGCAGGGGGTTGCGTTTCGTGGAGAGAGGGAGAGAGAGAGAGTTAAACGTTGTTTAAATGAATCATTCTAAAAGTTATTATTCGCACGATTATTTTTGTTATACGAGGAAACATTTTCTCATGCGAACATATTTTTATTATAAGATTGATTTTTGTTTTTAAGATTGTAATTTCGATGAGTCGAGACTGCTATAGTGTGTTTGTGTAAATATGTGGTGCATGTAGCTAACGATGGACATTTTTATTTGCAGGTTAAACTCGACAAGAGCCACAACGGCAAACTTTCGAGGGTTATCCACATCAGAAACATCCCCAACGAAGTATCGGAGGGTGAAATTATCCATCTTGGTGTCCCCTTCGGCCGCGTCACAAACGTCCTCGTTCTCAAAGGCAAAAATCAGGTGAGCGCAGACGAGGCGTGCCAGTGTTGATCTAATATAAATCAGGGAGGGGGGGGGGGGTGTCTACTTAAAATGATAATTAAGCGGGATATATTAATAATTGGTAATTTCGAATTCATTGTAATCACTAATGACGTTGGACTAGAATGGTAATCAGACGAGAGATGCATTGTGTTACCCCGCGAAAATTATCAATTAGTAATAATCACAAATTAAATAGGGCCAGTCGGAGAAGTAATTAGGCTGGAGATCGATCGACTCGGCCAAATTTACCGGATACACTACTCGGATTCGAATCACTTAAAGTTTCAATTAACTGGAACGTTAGCTAAACGTCAAATGTCCACGGTAAATTACGAATCATACCGATAATAATCACGAGTTCGGTAGTAGCAATTAAAACGGTAATTATAGGCGACAAATTCAGCAGATAATTAGCAGAATGCTCAATTGTGATCATACATTTAAAACAAGAACTATTTTCCAGATTCCAAGTAAATTAACAATCGCATTATTAACGATCATAAATTAATCGTTCGCGCTGTTATACGTCTCTCGAATAATTACTTCAATTAGAATCACTCGAAACAAGAATTCGTTCAATTATCGCAGGAAATTCTCAAAATTGCGGATAAACGAAAATCGTTTCGCGTTATAATCGCCTAACAGCGAGGTTGCGATCACCCTGATTTCTCGCATAATTCGTACCGCGAAACTCGCTCCAGAATTCTCGAGCGGATCGACCAGCCTGGAATTCCAGTTAGAAAGTGATCGGTACGCGACGAAATCGTGCTTCAGGCTCCATTTGACCGCAGCCACGATCAAATCGAAGCGAAAACGCGTTTGATCCGCGGCAAGGAATTAGGGTTTGTGCCGCGCCAGCGAGTCGCTCGACCCGCGCGACGCGGATGGCCGGTTGGGCAACGCTAGAAACAATCGAATCACCGATCCGCCTCGATGATCGACCACTCGACCGTGTCTGAACGACGAAGCCACCCTTAAATTGCCAGGGGTGCTGCGATCACCTCGAGAACCGTCGAAAGTTTCGAAAAAAAAGCAACAGATTCAAAGAAACGTCCTCGATCTTTCGTCAGAAACACCAACAACCCCCTGATTGGTATCGATGATTAGGGGCGGAGAAGGAAATCACAGACGCAACGGAAGGTAACTCACTTACAGACCAGTCAAGTTGAACAACAACGTTTCGCCCCTTCCCATTCTAAACGCTCTGATTGGCACTCGAAATCGAATCCGGTTACCCGCTCCTTTGCACAAAGAGCACCAGCACCGGCGATACACGCGCGGCCACGCGTTTATCATAGTCCACGCGCGGACGCTCGCTATATTTCCGCCACTAATGCGTGTGTAATTTGCGCAACGGCTAAATCTCTTCATCTGGCCCGACGTGTTCGAGCCTGGTGCATCGATGCACTATTTTAATCCCACCCTCTGCTATAAACAAACCTAGAGGGGGGTGAGAATACACGATGCGCGTGGAATTTCGCGAGCCTGTTACACGTTTAGAAATAACTAATCACATTCTTAGCTACATTATCGCAAAATTTCTTTTAGAAAGACTCCTGAAATTTTCATACGATTTTTCTCTTCAATTTCGTAGAAGAAATTTCGATCAGCAAGATCGAAATTATTGCTGATAATCGTCAGACGCAAACGTACCGCAGAATCACTCGCGAAATCGTTCGCTCCGCGGCGCATACTCGTAATCGAGTGATCCTCGCGATTCTCTCGCGGTTCCAGCCGCGATTCCTCCGCGCGATATCCGTCCGCGTTCAAGACAATTCGCAAGTAACTCGATCAGCCGGCGAACTCCGGTTATTATCGCTTGCTCGCCTAGCTAGGCGAGGCCAAAGCTTTCCAATTACACGCGGAACAGACAGTCGCATTGTTGCAGAACGACAATAGAGGGGGCGGATCAGAGGAGAGGGTAACGGCGCGTGCAGAGAGGCACACGGAGCATCCAGCCGGAGGATGATGCCTTTGGTGGCGGCGCGCCGTACGAAAGCGGCACGCTGCTGGTGGTGGTGGGTAGTAAATCGAGTTCCACGATGAACCAGCGCGCGGCGAGTCGAACCCCGCGGGCACTTTCCCTCGTGTTTGCCTTTGATTCGAAGTTTCCGGTTAAGTTGGTTACCGGAACGGCCGGCACGAGTTGGCCCTTCCCCACCACCCTTTGTCCAACCACCAACCCTTGCGGGATTTTCGATACCTATTCTGCTGTAGGCGCGGGGGGGACCCTTTCGATTAAGTTTCGTGCGAGCTGCTCCACGAAGAAGGTACTTCTTTCCTTCGAATGTTTCTGTAGGGTAGCGATTTTGTTCGAGAGAAGTGTTGCGTGTAAAACAGATCGCATTTTTTCATGCTCGACATGCAAATGTCGTGCGTATACGCGCGGACGTATGTCGTGACCTACACTCGCGATCGTTAAGGTGGTTAACTACACGAGCACGAATTAAAAATGCTCGACATTCTGGTTTAGAATTCTGGTTCCTCGAACGTGGTTTCGCATCGTCGGCTGTCGAGACTCGCGGCTCGGAAGTTGAAGCATGTTTAATCGTGGCTCGATCGTTTCTTCGTAATACCGCGGTAATGCACGTGCAGCACGCTCTATCGTTGCGGATGATCTCTCGGTCTATTTACACGACTTGGCCTCATCAGGGGGACCCCGACGTGTACGCTTTTATTTTTCGAGTTAAACTTACAACGGGCGAGGGAAAAAATGTTCGTCCGTCGGTGGAGGAACTTGTTCGAACGCGGAGTAGTCGCAGGGTAATAAAAACTAGGGTCTCGCTTCGGCGGGTTTAACGCTCGCGCGTTTAATGAGACGAGGGGCAATCGGAAATTGATAAGCGGTTTTCTATTTTCCACGCGATTTTCCTTGTTTTGCCCATCGGTATCGCGGTTACCATGGCTGCGATCCATCGATCGCGCGTAACGTCGCGGCGAGAATTTTTTTCTTTTTTTTTCCACGCTTCAATTTGCGTGCGCGTATCGTAATTCCTTTAACGCGGTGCGTCTGATTTCCCGCAGCACCCCCCTTTTTACGGTCGTTCGATCGGCCGCGACGTACGTTCCGCGTCCGTTCCGATGGTCGGAGAAATATTTGAACGGGGTTTTTCATAAATCAGCGTTTAAACGCGAGCGAGCCAGGGGGAAACTTCACGGTCGGATTAGAAAATAGTAAATACGCCTCTTAAGGGAAATGAAATTTAGCTCGTCCCCCCTCCTCTGTTTTGTCCGGAGATATTACTCTCTTTAAGTTCGCGTTATATACACGGTCCAGAACGTTCCGCTTTACGCAGTTTCGGTATTTCCCTGAAAATTTAATTCCCCCCAGCGGAGTTTAAGTTCATAAAAACGTGACGTCTTCCGGCTGAAAAAACCACTTGGCTTGCGCTCTAAAACGAAATTTATAACCTGGGATTAGTTACCATTAAATGGGAATAAAGTCTCGCTGACTAATCCCCGATTTGTTGCTGAATCGTTCGTTGCACTAGAGCGAGAAACGGAAGTTAATTTAATCCGACAAAAATGTTGCGCGAGAATGTTGGCAAGTGTTGAGGTAGCGATGTGAAAAAAAGCAGAAGGGACGACAGCTATGGAAACTCTTCGCAGTGATAGGATTTTTCAATGGAGAAAAGAAGAATATAGCACGAGCGATGAAACGCGAGCAATCCAGCCTGTGCCTCCTATATTAACATTTTAAATTCAATTTAAATTCAATTAAAGTTGGCGGGACCGCTTAAACGATTGGTCAAACGTTCGCAGACGGCGCGAGTTCGGTTGTCCCGAGGTTGAACGGAGGGTGGAACGCGGTAGGCAGGGGGTGAACGATCAGACTTTGTGCAAACGCTCGATTCGCGTCCTAATTATTACACCACTTGCCACGTTTGTCATCCTTTACGGTTCACCTGTTAACCGAGCTTTCTTTGCGCCTCCTTCGTCGATTAACCGGTTGAATAATTGGTGGATCTTGAGGGTGGTTATCAGGAGGGAGCGTATACGTCGAAACATTATTCAGAAAATTCATAGAATACTCGATGATTCGTAATATTGTTAAAAATTGAAACTTCATTATTTTAAGGACTGATCGAGTTAAGATTAAATTCTTGTTATACAGAGAGGGGGTTGATCGGTGGAAAAAGTTACCTTAGGGGGTGGATGCGTGCATCTATCGATTTCCACGGTGTATCGCATGTAACGAGCTCGTTCACCTAAATATTAACTTCCACGCCATGTTGATTTACGACCTACTTCTTCTTTCGAACATTCTTCCAACCCCTTTCAACCCCCTCTGTTCCTCCCGACGAGGATGTTCGGCGAAACGCTGTCTCCTCGCTTCCTTCCGTTGCCTCGTTCCCTTCGAGATTAATTAAGGAAACACTACGGAAGCCGTTTCGAGTGGAATTGAAAATGGCACCTCTGAATATTTGGTCCCTCGATTTTTTTACACGCTTCCTCTCGCTTCTGTTAATAAAATTAATAAATTCGACGGTGGCTACAGGTTTGCTCAACACTCGACTCGCGTTCGCAGTAAACGCTCGTTTGTTTAAGACACAGAGGGGCAACTTCTGTGTGCCTTCCGTGTTCCTGGAAGATTTTCATTTTGGTAATTAATTAATCGTCGAGCTATTTTTGAAAACGCTCGCGAAACTCGACTATTTACCGTGGGTTTCAGTGCCAGGATTCTTCTGCCTCTATTACTAAGCAACTGAATGTTGATTTAGACCGTGTTTCTGTTTAAAAATACGACAATTTTAATTCAATTTTCCGCACTAGAAATTCGTGATTATATTTTTGTAGCTTCTCCCAGCCCAACCTTTTCGCCACCTCCACTTTATTTTACGATTGTCTGTCGTTGTCACAACCTACGTTTGCGTTCACGCGAATTTTCGAAAGGATCGAGTCGGGGTTCTGAAGAGTGGCGCAGGGAAAGTTGGGATCGAGGCCAAGAGGCCAGTGGCAAGGGACGATGGCTCGGCTTAACGAGCGTCAAAAACTGGATCCATTCGTTCCTCTGCGCCTCTGCCGTGTCTCTTGTTTTCCTGTATTTTTATGTATCTTTTAATTTTCTTCCCCTCCTGTGGCTCATCCCGTTTTTACGCGAAAAACGAGCGTCGAAGCGAGCGAGTGTTCTCGCAGGAACGTTCTCAGATCGTTTCGATGATTACCTCTGACAACTGTTACATTCGACGCAAGATTTCGTGACGTTTCGAATAAAATTTGACGAGAATTTTTTTCATAATTTCAAACGACGACACTGCACACTTCTAATCGTGAAAATCGTAGACGAGTGTTATCTCTTATCGTTGATTCTTCCACTTGAACTCGGATTCCAATCGAATGGACCACAAACTGGCCTCGAAGAAACGCGCCCTCGCTTCACGCTAACCTCGTTTCGCGTCGCGAGATGGTTCGTAGGGGGTAGCCTAGAAACTCGCGTGCGCAACGTCCCTTAAGCTAGCCCAGCCGCAACTCCGTCTCGAAAATAGCACCCTCTTCGTATAATCGGGGAAACATCCGTGCACCGTCCGGTGGAAATTGCGGTTTACGACGCGCGACTGTTTCTTCTCCCTTTCACCCTTCTTTTTTTCCCACCCCCAACCCGGTTTCGTTTTACGAAGCGTGAATTAGATCGAGTCTCGCGCGTTTACGAGTCCGTTATCCGTCTACGGCTGGTTTTTAACGCGGTTTTTCGTGCCCTGGAAGGGGATTAAGGTTCGTTTGAAAAGATAGAGAACGGGGGTTACGCGACGGCGTCGCTTGTTACCCAGGACGGTTACATTGTTTCTTTCGAGCTTATTGCAACGGGGTATTAATTTTACGATCGCCTCGATCCCCTTGACGAGGGGCTGGAATGAAATTACCAGCTCCATTGTTGATTAAAAATGGTCGAATCGTAATTTCGCTACCGGCAAATTGTTCTCTAACGAGTGGTATTCGTTTCAGCATCGCTTCCGACAATATTGTTGCTGATTCCTTGTTTTACGGGTTAAGGGAGAATCGAGCGACGAGTTATGCAATTAAACGTGGATTAACTTGTTTATTAAGGAATAACAAGGGTGTAAAAGTGGAAGGAAGGGGAGAGGTTTAAATGGTTGGTGAAAAAGAAAAGTTTGAAAGATCTAAGGGAAAGTAGTTCGCGAGGGTAAGAAACGAGGGAGAAAAGAGGAAGGTGAAGGCTCGTCCAAGGCATGGTCAAGCTTTCGAAGTCGCTCCTTGGTACCTGAAGAGATCTCTCGAGAACTCGCGATGTCGTTATTAGTGGACGTCGAACTTGTGCAAATTCTGCGGGCGAAGAGGGCGAGAATCGCGTTGCAAACGCGATGAGAACCGTTTCGTAACCTCTCGACGCACGCATCAGAACGTTTAATACCGTTTTTTCAGGGTCGCTTCCGGCTGGCCGTGTCTGAAATTCCGGGAGAAATGAAACCGATCTCGCGTCGAAAGGCACTTCTCCCTTCTTCCCCACGTTTCATAGTGGCTCGCGTTTTTACGGCAGAGAAATGCAAAATGGTCCGCAGATTTTTTTTCATAACGATACGCGAAACTTTTAATTAAGATTGTCTTTGAGCTCCGAAGTCTTGTTCCAGTAGCTTTGTGGACACAACTTGTTCATAGCTCGAGGCTTCTTTAATAACATAATTGTAGACGCGAAACGTAGTCTGAAAAATTTATCCATGTATTTATAAGACCATAAAAAATACACTAACTCTAGGAATAAATGATTTCTAAAGTGAGTCGACGATTTTAATGTCTGCTGTTGGAGTTTCAATTAATTAAATTATATTGTCTTGATAGAAATAGAATTTAACTAGGAGACAGACACTTTAGACAGCAATATTTAACGTCAAACGTTCAAATAAAATTCTACGATGTACGTATCGAATTTAATAGCGAATTCACGTAAGGCAGCACGGTTTGACGATCCATTGCTTCGTTTTTACCGCTTCTGAATCGAGATTTTCCACCACAATCGTTCCCACCAAGCTGTTACCCATTTCTCTCGTTGTTAAACAGCAAGATTATCTGAAAACGCTCTGCGTGGAGGGTTGTTGGCGAACGCTGATCATTAACCCGGAAGAGTCACGTTTAATTGGTAATTAATGCGGTTAATCGACTGTATTAATGGGTTTTTACGCTGTGTCTCTGGCGTTGTTGCTCTCACTGAAATGTTATATTACAATTTCCTTTCTCCAATAACCAGAGAAAAATGTACAATTCGTAGTTCGTATCAAAAATTCTTGCGTCATTATCGCGTAACATAATTATCCAAAGCACGTCGATCGAGTGAATCGAGTACGCTCGTTGCTTTCACTGATTAATTCATTTATTCCCCGCAAACGGAGATCGTTCGCTCGTCTCGCGCGACGGCAATAACCGGTTACATCTGCGCCGTTCCTTAGACGAAGAGAGAGGAAGAGGTAGAGAGATTCGTGATTAAATCTCTGGCTATAATTCTGCGTAAATTAGGTCTGAAGTAGGCGGAAGAGTCTTCAGAGACAGTCTAATATCGCAACAGCGCGGGGGTGAACGAACTTGCGCGCAACGGGGTTGAACGAACTCCTCGAGTGTCGCTTATGAATGACAGATGCCTGTGACGCTGCAAAGAACCTGTAATTCCTACCGTTCGGCCTTAATTACCACGAATTGCACCAATACCATTGGTAACACCCTCGATACAAGCGAAACTCCAATGAAACTCGAACATCTATAATAAATTACCAACAGAAACGAGAGACGTTCGGACAATTATCGTCGAGTCGAAAGCTGAGAGACTCTCGACTGAAAACATCCGTGAAAATTCGTGATCCCTTCGGGACGAACCTCGAACGTGGCAACGCGCGCTTCCAGCGACGTTCACCGCAAATGTACTCGTGGATGTCTCGTGGATTAATAGAACGTCGAACGTGGACGTTAACACGGGACGACGGCTGTCGGGAAATCGTGGCTGTTGCGTCTGGATCGGTGGAAATAGCTGGCTAACACGGTTTAATCGCATCTCATCCTGTTTGCGATTGGATTAAAGTAACTCGTTTAAGACCCGGCTCCAACCTCCCGCCATTGATCCTATCGTTGCGAGCCGCGGTTGGCAAACGGTTGGGCTTGGAGTTTTCGCTTGGTCGAACGTGAACAACTTCGCGACGCGAGGGCAATTCTGAACGCGAGACGATTCGCAGCAGAGAAGTCGATGTGAGATTTTATTTAGGACGAACTGAGTAATTTGTAACAGAAGACGGTTCACCTTCGATCGCAAGGAAACTGTAATTAATTTGTACTCATTTTGAATGAAATTGTTTGCTACTTGGTGCAATTCTTGATGAGAACTTGCGAAATCCTCGAGTGCCATGTTAGGAAGCCGGATAGCGAGAAAGACAAACGCGAGAGAAGGTATCCGTGTGACTGCACTTTGTGAGAAACACCGCGGTATGCTTTGAAGTTCCACGCGTGTTCTGTGATGTCACGGATAAAGATAATCAATCCCATAGGCTCTCTAACCAGTCACACTCGCATTCCTTGTTCTAATCAATATTTTAATCAACCTTTGCACGCTGGAAATATTTGTAGAATTTTTAGAAAATTCTTAACAATTCAAATTATAGATTTATCTTAGTCCCATAAAATGTGCTCGCTGGAAACGAGGTCAGGACCCATATTCAGGATCGAGGAGGACGCGATCATCCCCCGCGCGCGAAAAGAATCGTCGCGCAACGGCGTAGGATCGATCGTAGGGCCGCGCGCGAGGCCGATTAATAAATTGCTTCCGTTCAATTACAGGCCGTGATAAATCGTGCCGTCTACAGGTAGCCGACCGGTTCGTCACCGAGGAAATTGAGCGACGCTCGCACACACGATCGCCGCACACGTGTTTCACCCTGCCCTCTGCCCGGCGCCGCCAAGTCGAACGACGGAAAATTGAAAAGTTACCCCCCAGCCGAGATTGACTCGCCCCGTTCGATTCCTGCGCGCGAAGGGCTTTTCCGTTGGGAGTTAATTCTGGCCGTTGCTGGCCCCTTTTTAGGGCGTTTCGAAGGGGGTGGGCGACGTGTTAAATAAATTGGAAAGGATTTTTAAAGGCTTTCTAATGGGTACTGGTCAGGGGATGATTGTAAACGAAAAATAGAATTCTTGTCTCTCTAGCGATCGAAGCGTGCTTTTCTTTATTAGAGTAGAGATTTCATTTGCGACTGGATGTTGATGTGTGTGGTGTATTTAAATGAACAATCGAAAAGTCTCTCCAAGTACGAGCGCGCTCTTCGAGTTTCGATGGAAGTAGTTAAACGGAACCCCCTAAGTATCACCAGGGAAATCAATGGTCCGATAAAGTTTGCTTGCTTTAAGAAAATTTGTTTTCGTTTCTTCTAATGAGGTGGCATTTGAAAACAGTTGTACGATCCGTAATATGAATCCTTAGACTCACTTTACAAAGTGGATTTATAAATTAAATAGGGATAACCTGCGTTTTTAGTAATTATCACTGTTCTAAATGTCAGGCGTCAATATTCAGATATGTATTATCAAAATATTTCGCATTTCATCCCCCTCTCGACATCGCCCAGACCGTGTCGCACCCCCAAGGGCGCTCTAATAACCCAGACGTGCCACCCACAGGCCCACACGTTATACACGTCGCCAAACATCGAGCGAGCCATAAAAAATCGCGAAAGTCCGCCGCGTTCAGAGAGCACGCGATCGGCTTTTCGGCTTGTCGGCGAACTACCCCCGCTGGGAAGCCGCGACGGAGACAGAAAGAAAAGGGGAAATCGCAGAAAGTCTGGCGACCCAGGCCACCGACGAGGCGGAAGTAAACGCGTGGAAGGTCGACCAGAGGAGTGTTTCCATCGTCGGTTTCCTGCGGCTTCGATCCCCCATTGGCCGACCGCGAACCCACCGTGTTTCCCTCTTTCGCTCACCCCCGCGAGACCCACTGTGCGCGCCGCACGCCGTTGTCCCCGTCGCTAGTTACGTTTTTCACTTGCAGCCCGCTCCCTCGCGATCTATCCGCGAGGAAAGTTCGCCGCGAAACTTTTTCATCCCGAGCCCAGACCGTTCTGGGTGGCCGCCACCCCGGTTCGACCACCCCCATCGACAAATCCCTAGAGCCGGTGACTTTTTCCGCCGGCTGGATAAGTTGCTGCCGTGGCTGGGAACTAATTCGATGGACGTAAAATTGGTTTTTAGGGGTGCACGGGGTCTCTCCGAGAGAGACGATTTTGGCGCAAGAGGGGTGGTTTCTCGCGAAACCAGAGTTGAAAATAATAAAAGATCGTAGGTTCGATTCGTTGAAATTTTAAAAAGGGATTCGTGTCAATTTTTCAGTGATCGAAGAGATGTTTAATTATTTTTTTTTTCTATATCCCACAGAAACGGACGGAAAAGTTTTTGAAGATTTTTGGAAGCGGATTCGTTGGAACTGAATAATACACGCGGCGGTTGAAAGAAGTCGGTGGCGACTGAAAATTTCAAATCGAGATAGAAATATAGTTCTGGTTCTGGTCACTTTTCGAAAGTTACTCGAACAGTGTGCAACAAAGCCGCGGCCACCGTTCCCCGCGACGGATCGTCGTTTTTGCTCGCATAATAATTTTCCACCTACGCCGGAAGGGAAGTTCCGGCAGGTTAAGCTCTGATATCCAGGCGTCCTCGAGGGGCGCGTGGCTGGCTCCATTGGTTCAATTAATTAATTAGCACCCATTATCGAGTTTCGAGAGCGAGTCGAGAGAGCTGCCACACGGCGCTGTGTGTTTTCCGTGCCCTCGAGGAAGCGTACGACCGAGAGCTGCCCCGGAAATGGGCGAACCCGCGCGGCCAGCCTCGATGGAAACGCATAATTCCACGTTCCCCGAATGGCACCTTTCCAGCTGACTGTACCTTTTCTTCCTTCCGTGCGCGTTCGATATCTCTCTGTCCCTAATTGAACATCCATCGTTAAACTTTCCGCCATTTCTTCGTTCATTTCCACCCCTTTCCCCGGTGGAATAATTTTTATAAAGAAGAACGATATTCGCATTACCATTATACTCTGCTTCTGTCACCGTAGGATGTCGAGAAATTTCATGATAAATTGTTTTACTAGTCGATTCACTGATTCACCAATTTTTCTGATGAACTGTTATATCGAGTTACGTGGCGATGATTACACGTGACGACTAGAAAAAGGAGAAGAAGAAGAGAAGGGGCGGGTCGCATTAACAAAATTCCAATTTCGTTCATCCCCATCGGATAAATGGCATCCTCAAGCAACGGCCCGACTAATTATTCAGCGGAACGGGCCGCGGAACGCATACATTCATCACCCTCGCGGACTGGATCACGCGACCCGAAGAGCACCCCTTTGTTCTCTCGAAGTGTATATTTCGTGAGGGAAATAACATTCAACCGGGAGCGAATCATTTATTATAAGCAGCTTCGTCCGGTGAAAACCATAATGCACGGGGGGGTGCGAGGAGGGGGAGGGGGTGGGTTATATCGAGTTTTCCGCGCGGCCGTGAGAACCGGCCGCGTGCGTCCGCCATTGTGGGGCCGGCGGAAACACGAGCTTTAACCGAAACCGAGGTAATCCTCTTAGCCCCTGCGGGGGCGAGTCCAGGGGGTGTTTATTCATTTTTCGCGCGGGGTTAAATCCGATCCGGCGATCGGAAACGCGGAAAACGAGAACGCCCGGCGAACGAATTCATTTCAAGGCGAGGAATAAAAATCTCTGCATTAATGGCTCAATCAATTCTCGAGCCTTCGTTAAGTCAGATTAATACTTGGCTCATGAATTATATATGTATATACATGCCTCGCCCGTTTTCCGCGTTCCCGTCGATCGTAATTTCGTTAGATTTTCATCGAACACCGCCTGGACCAAAGAATTGATCCGCGAGGGGGGGTGAACGATTAAATATCGCACAAATCGGATGGGAAACGACGAACAGGCTTTTGGCGTTGATTAAATAGAATTTGATTTTTAATTGGCGAGTTTTTTGTTCGCGATTTAAATTTCCGCGATTTAGAGGCGGGTAACGCATCTGTGTATTATATTTACGACTGGTATCGATTCGCACGATCGCTGGAAACATTTCGCGAAAGGGTGGCTGCGCTTTCGTTCGATTCATGAACTTTGCTCACTGTGGATTATTTCGTTATTTGCTCGTCGAACGAAACCATTTCTTTCTGTTCTATTTCATAGTCGAATAAATGCTTTAACCTGACTCGTGTGTGCGTGAACGAAAATCGATTGAAACGATAAATCGTGGAATAAAATTAGTTGCTTCGAAAATGGAAGCCTTAGACGAGAGCCACAGAGAACTACCCCCGACGACGTACAATTTACAGCGCAGCCCCCAGTAAAAAGCGTTAACCTTACTCCTCCTATAATTGTCGACGCGTCCTGGTACCAGCCATAAACAATGGTTACGCTGCGTACATAAGCCCCGTCGAATTATCAAGATACGTATGCATATTTCAACTCTCGCCACCCACACCTCCGCGTCGAGAGGGGTGAGAAACTCGGCGCAGACACTCGGCCCCATTGCACCCTGGGGTCTGTATTAATGATATAATATTTCTTTGATTCACCAGGGCTTCCACCTTAACAATCCCCACACCACTTGATCCCTTCTACGTGTGCAGCGTCTCTCGTTTAAACGGGGAGAGAAGAGGGGCCAGAGGGCGCGAGAGACACAGACAGAGAGCGGGGCGAGGGTGAGAGGGAAAGAAAAAGAGCGAGAGGCGAGGAGGAAAATGGAGGGATGGGGCAGTAAAGGGGATGGACGAGTTCAAACGTAGTCGTTTCGCATCCCTTATAGCTCGGATAAATTACATTCATGCTCCAAACCCCTCCACCTTAGGCCCATCTGCCTCCGTCGTCGACGTGCAAACAAGCCGGATCCTCGTTCGAATCGTCCGGACGAGATCCTGAGAGTTTATTCAAATCAGAAATAACTCCGCTTCTTAGACCTGCCTGGCGGAGGGGTGGTCTGGAGTGGCTGGACGGTTACTGGTTTCTTCAATCTTGGAAATACAGGGGTGGAGTGGCGAGGGGATGATCTTTAGGGGGTTGGAGTGATACTTTGGTAGGATGAGGAATTCATGGGACGAGTGGATCGACGAATTAGAGTTCCACGTAGTATTTTGGATGTTTCTGTGATAGTTTAGGGGGTGAAGAATGGTTTTCTTTCAATGATTTCTGAATGAAAATTATTCAGAATTGAAAAAGAAATTGTTCGTCACGAACGGTCTTTAACTTTCCTTTTCAACGATGCGCAGAATAGAAGGAAAAAAAGATATTTCTCACCCATGGAGAAGCTCCAGTAGACACTGTCGAGAAATATCGTTGCTTTCAAGCTGGCCGGAAGTCCGCGGAGAATTTCTCCGCGCGTGAATAAATTTTGATCGAGCGTCCAGAAAGCAGAGTCTGCTCCCCTGGACCAGAAGAAGAACAGAGACACGGGATAGAGAGGGTGGGGGTAAAGGAGAAGGATGATCCCTTTTCTTTTCTCCTTCCTCTTTTTCGCTGGTTTCCGCTCGAGGACAGAAGCGGCTTTTCTCGTTGATCCTCTGGGACGACCTGTCCCGCGAAACTTCCACCGCATTTGTATACGCGCACAGAGACCACCCACCCCCGTACGTGTGCGTAACACGTGTCCTTATATCTGCCATTTTTCCATTTTTCGATTCCACAGGGTCGAGGATCAGGGATCCGTTCCGCTGGAAATGTCGAGTCTCTTACGAAATGATTTTCACAGGTTCTCACGGGCCGCGTAAATAAATTGTTGCCACTTTGCCAGATAGCCTGGTGGACGATTTTTTATTCGAGTCGTATTTTTCATTTTTTTCTTCTGCGGTCGATAGAACGGTTAGGGATTATGAACGAGGGTGATTTATACGAATATTTTTCGTACTTTGACTGTGCAATAATAAATGAAACGAAAACTTTTCGTTGAAGAATCCGAAATTACGCGAACGATCTATCACCCAAGCGGTCACCCTTCACTCAGACCTTCCACCGTGCCGCTGTCGTCCCACTGATACTGTCACATGTCCACAAGATCCGTACACAGTGTATTCATGCGCGAGCACAGTGGCAGGGCGGCTGTTTACAGCCTGGCACGGGAATTCGATCCAATAACGTCTTTATGGCCGACGTAGGGTGAATGCCAGCAGCTCGAGAAGATTGCCCCGCCACCGCGGGGTGAGATACGCGTGGTAATCCGGGATCACGATTCGTCTGGACTGGACGGGAGCTTAAGATGGAGAAAACGGCCCTTTACACGCGACCACCGTCGTAACCGCGTCCGTGTATCACCCTGCGAGGGTGGTTTCCTCGAAACTTCGCAGCCCTCCGTTTGCGGGCGAACGATTGTTCGTTCTTGCGAGCCGGTTGCAAATTTTCTTAACGCGAGACACTTGTCTGAAGGTTGAAGACGATTTTCGCATTTCACTTTCGCATTTCATAATTTTTCAATTGGAATATGTCGTTAGAAACGATACGCTTGTAATCCTCCGAAGTCGAATCGATTTTCAAACGATAGACCCTCGAAAAGCAATGAGCTAACGCTCTCCACCACTTGGTAGCGTTTCGAGTTATCGCGCGTCCAAACGCGAGAGTTCGATGCAATTTCAGAGGGTCGAAGGAAGGATCGTACAAAAGACAGGAAAGTGTAGTCTCGAGAATGTACAATCGCCGGAAGAATGGGTGGCATGACGATAATCGTAGAGGCGTGGATATCCCTCGCGGTAACCAAGCCCATTACAAGGATACAGGCCGGCGTTTATGGGCTCGTAAATCACCTAGAGGGGGTGGTATCGAGCGATTATTATTTTGTGGATACGCCCTCTTCCTCTCTTCCTCTCTTCCTCTCTCTCTCTCCTCACATACACTTACATCTGACACATCTTTCAACGAACACCTTTTCATAAAAATAATCAAAGAATTCCAAAATAAAAAAAAGCAATATTAACCAAATTCCATTGACACAAACCCATACGAACCAACTCTGAACACACACACACCTATCTTCCAGTGAATAGATCATTTTCACAGCAATCACAGCGCAGGTTTAACGTCACAACAATGGTGGTCGATCGCAGGCTCGACATAAGGACAGCAACGCGTTCCTGTCCTCGCGAGAAATCCGCTCGCGCGCGAACGGGCGGACCGTTCGAACGAAAACCCAATTGCTTGGCTCTATGCGTCATTAGCGCTTGGAAACGGAGTTAACGGGATTAAATTCAGCGCGGTGTGTCCGTCCCGCCGCGACATTATTCCCCCAACTCACCCTCACCACCCCCGTTCGTCCCAACCGAGTGATGACCCCCCATGGAAATGCGAATGAATGATCGCTCGTCCCGCGAAACTCGATTTCCACGCTTTTTTACGCACGGCGAAATTTTCCGCCTGGAATTCTCCCTAACGAACCCGTCTTCTCTTGTGATTTTTCACCAACTCTCTTCTTTTTTTTTTTTTTGTCACCCCCTCTCGTCGTCGATTTTTCGAAACTTGGAGTTTCGGGAGTTCGTTTGTGGAGTTGATTTTCGAGGGTAATTCGATTCCCCGGATTAAGGGGGCGGGTCAGACTCGAAATTTGAATCGAGATTGCGGGTGTAATGCATTTTGTTGCAACGGTGGGAATCAGGATTTCGAACGCGAGGCTGGATTATGCGCGATATTAAATTTAATCCCTCGACGATGGGTTCTGTGTCGTGCGTAGTATTTATCTAATGTGCTCGTCTTACTTGCGATTCGAGATTGAAACTCGATAGTCGAGATGAATTCGAACGGAACATCGTAACGCGGATAAAATCTAATCGAATCGTTGGTGGAAAATTTCAGGGGGTCGAATCGAGGGCTAGATTTCATTAACGAAACTGAAACAATCGACGGGGTGTGTTCACAGTTGCATTCTCGCGAAAATCCGAGTCCCAGCGTAATCATGCCGTGGGGTGTCTCGTTTTCCCTTTGGAGGGCTGTGCGTGATCGCCGCCCCCCCGTTCCAATTCCGCGTCTCGCTGGTACACCTACTTCCTGTTTACGTACACCCCCGTACCAGGAGCTCGCAGAAATTTAATAGTTCGATGTCGTTAATTCCAGTTGTTGGAAGTTCCCGGTACTTTCTTCGATCGGATTTTGCGACTCGTTTAATGGGAATCGCGCGTCAAAATTAAAGCGAACGAGCAAAGCTGTTCCACGCTACGAAACTCGGCTGAGTCTGGCTGCTTTTCCAGCGTACGTTGCTCCTTACACGTTGTTCTACGAAGATCGAGGCCAATTATTCTTCGAAACAGAAATTATTACGATAATAATCGAGGTAGAAATTTGCAAAGATAAAATTTCAATTGAAATAAATTTCTTTCACTAGGGAACCACTCGAATTTTCACCTGAAAGATCGTATTTCGAGGGTACGCTGATCTCAGATGGGGGTGGGTACCGAGAACCGTGATAGAATGTAATAACAAAAATAATTCCGACATTCCTATTGTCGATCTTCAACGGTGAATTTTCTTTATTATTAAATTCCAGCTGGTTCGTCTTAAGTATTCAACCCCATCGAGCACTCTGCCCCAGCTTTGTAAAACGCGACTGTGCCACCCCTCTGATCATCCGAAGACCTTTCTTCCCCACCCTGTTTCTTCTTTCTTACAGGGCTGGAGGAAATCGAATGATGGCGCCAGTGAATCCTCCAATATCGTATGACGTGGTGTACACTTTGATTGCGCGGATTTTTTTCTGCAGAAAGATTAATAATATTTGCAATTAATATTTTATTAATACGCGCAGTCATTTTTATCGTCAGATTCCTTTGGAAGATGTATTCAAACGTAGAAAAGAATCGCGGAGAGAACGAGGAGCGTTGTAATATCATTTCTGGACTGGAAATTCATCAAAGAGGGGGTGAAGACGGAGGACGAGTGGAAAAAGCCTGGGGAAAGAAAAATATAAGGGATGCAGGGGAAACGACATCGAGAGACGAGAGGGAACTGAATAAAAAAGTGAAGGCGAAGTGAAATTTCCAAGTTCGTAAGAATTACCAGACAAAGGGGTCCCTTTCTCTTGCAAGTTAAATGTACAACCCCTAATTATTAATTTAAAGTTTGATGATCAAATAACATTTCGAAGTTGGTTCCGCGCAGCCAGGAATGAAAGGGATTTAAGAGTCGAGTATCGCGAGCGCAAAAAATGTTAGATCGCAATCTTCGATTTAATCCGAGGAATTGAAAGCATCATCCCCCTCGATGAGCGCAGCGCGCATCATTTATAATGGCGTAATTGAAACGACAGCTTTCAGGGCGTACGTGTGTGCGTTTCTGGTTTCTCGAATGCTGGCTGTTTTCCTTCTGCCCCTGGTTCTTTTCCGGTGAATTTCACCGTGTCCCAAGTGTGTTTACCCGAGCTGAACTCCAGATATTCCATTATGGCCGCGGCCGTGCTCCCAGCCAGATGTAAAAATGCGCCCAGCGTTGTGGTCGTTTCGTCTTTTCCTCCCTCGAATCGACCTGGAATCTCGAAGTTGTTCTCAGGATCGTTGGCGAGATTTTACTCCTATTCCACGTTTATTTAACTGTCTTTTTTTTCTCCTCTCTGCAAATGTGAAGCTGTGGAAGTTATTATTATATTAGACGATACGATGATTTGTTCGTTTGAATAATCCTTTCTGGTAACTTAACGCGGATTAAATGTTATCGTAATTTGTCAACACAAAATCTGTAGGTAATTAATTTATCACGAACTTGGTTTTCGTATCTCTTTTAATGTATGCCTCGTGCGTTCATCCCTCTGATTCTGAGCGAGTTCAAAGCGGGCAGAAGAATTCTTGAAGTGGAGAAACGAGAGGGATGAAAGAGTGTCCTTTGAGACGAACTTTAACGAGAAATCGATACACGTTACGATGCCACCTTTTGGAATAAAGTACAATTAATTACTTATCATTTCTGGGGAAGACCCTCTCATCCTTAAGTCGATGTCAAAGGAATTTACAGTTTGCCCTTTTTTTTTTTTAACGATGGACAGAAATTTTCGACGGACCTCGAGAAACTTGTACTCAGGATCGAGAAATTTTCATTCTTTCGACATTCGAAGTAATGTAATAATACGCGTAAGAAACGTACTTGTATAAAAGACGACTTAGTCAGAACGTTGACCTTTCATTGCGTTGGAAACTGGTTTTTATTTCAAATATTTTAAGCAAATATTTAAGTTGTATCCGTGACCGGAAGACAGATAGAGACTCGCTTGGAAATTAAGTAACACGGGCGGAGAATACGCGGAAATTCAATTAAAGAGATAATTCTACATTAATATTTGGATTCTGCGGGGCGACCAACTCGCGATCTTTCTCTCTCCTCTGGATTTTAAAACGGATCGTTCCTCGAGTTACGAGTCAACTAAATTGAAATCGTCTATAGTAATTTGAAAATTCAATTCCTGTTCCGTTCAAGCTGCTGATCTTGCGGTTGTAATACTTTTTAAAGGTTAACAAGGGACAACTGTTTTGTGTTGCAGGCGTTCCTGGAAATGGCGGATGAAAACGCAGCGGCGACGATGGTGAACTTCTACGCGTCGTGCATGGCCCAGCTCCGTGGCAGAGCGGTCTACGTTCAATTCAGCAACCATCGCGAGCTCAAAACAGATCAGACGCACACCAACAATGCGGTGAGTGGAACGCCTAATAATTAATAACACTGAGAACGCGACAATTTAATCCCCAGGACAAGTACGCGGATGACGTCGCGCGTCGCGTCCTGCGAATTAAATTTGTCGCGTCCCCGTGCGCGATAACCGAGAAAAGCTCGTGGAAAATTCGTTGGCGCGAGATCTACTTACCTTCAGCCCCCTTAAAACGTTGAATCTATTTACGAATGTATCACGCTGCGATTCTTGAAAGGCTCCGAGAGAAACACGACCCGCGCACGGGCCGTCCTGCTTTATTAATTGGAATAAAATCCACAATGGAGAGGACCATTCGGAAAATGGTGAAAAATGGGGGTGAAAATAGAAGTAGAGCACTATCATTGCGAAGTTCAAAGGGAGCCCACCAAGAGGCGTTATTCATCGCTGTCTTCCGTCCGAAATTACTATTAAAAGCGCGGCTAGAAAGAGAAAGATAGAGAGAGAGAGAGAGAGAGAGAGAACTCTATCCAGAAAAAACACACGACCCAGTCGCGTATATAATTTCTTCCGACTAAGGGCCTCGGCTGTTTGGCCCCGTGGTGAATATATGAAAACCCGAGCACGCGGTAATTTGCACGCAGAGGCGAAGAAAGCTCTCTCTCTCTCACTCTCTCCTCTCTCTCTCTCTCTCTCTCTCTCTCTCTCTCTCTCTCTCTCTCTACCCCTCTCGCGCTTTGGATCCACCGTCTCGGTGTATTCACTTATTGCAAAGGCAGCCCGCGCAATTACTTTTCTAACGAGTGGCCGTGATATTTTTTTCACGGATTTTCGCCCTTTCTATCGCGGACAAAAGCAACGGCTGACGCGTTCCCGACGGGGGATCAGAACTTTCTAAACGACGTTTCAACCATTTTTAGCGTTCCCTTTATTTATTCTTTTTTTTTCCTTTTTCCTGCCCCCGCTGGAGAACGGGCCAGCCTCGGAGAATTATTTCGTTCCCAGAAAGTGGGATATATAGTTTTACATATTTCTCTTATGGTACACAGCGCTGGTTACCGTGGACTTACATGGTGTACAGAGCGCTTGTATTAATAGTTCACCCCATTTTTAATCCAATGGTCGAGCCGTGCTTTGTATGCCTTCCAGTTGGGTATCTGCAAGTAGTACAAGTAAATCATTGGTCAGTCGACGTCAATATTTCAGAGTGCAGATGGTTACATAAAACAATTTTTAAACACGAACGCAATAAACCATAGGTAAATTGAAAAAAAGAATCGGTTAAGTAGTACAAACGTACCATTAGCCAGACATACAGGATTTAAATTCGTTGTGGATTCAAATATCGAATTCATTCGATTTGCTCTACATCCAATAGACATCGAATACATTCCAAGATAACAAACAACATTGTTTATTATATATTTAGAAAAAAAATAGCAAACACGTTCCGTAGCTATCAACGAGGCAAACGAATCCGCTCGTTGGTCAACTAACAGCAAATACCATATTGACAACGATAACTAATCAACCAAACCATCGATTGGGAAAGGTAAATTTATTTGGCCAGGACAGTGCCTGTTCCGTGCTCGATAATATCCCGAACCGTTTGTGGCCAGCGTCCATGCTTCGATTATCGATATCTTCGCCGGTGTATCTCCCTGGGAGCGCATAATCGAAGCTTTACGCGACAATGTCGAGACGAGGATCTCCGCTCAAAGGCGATGAAAGCGTTTTCGAGATTCAAATTGCACCGCGTCCCTCGTCCCTCCCTCCATCCGGAACGGTATTACTCGATGAACGTGATTAATTAACGCGGCCCATTCGTACGAGGACCCCCATACGCGTAAACGGGCCTGGGAATTTTACGCGCTCAGAGATTTACGTTGGTAGTAAAAAAAAGAAAGAATTTATAGCGGCCTGGAGATCGCCAGGATTTTACGATCAATTTTCATTCGTTTTTTCGAATTTTCCGTACCGTTTCTCAGTCGAACGATTACAACAGTGTCGCAGTAGCTGTGCTTGTCGATGTTTTTTCTACCTTGTCCAGAAAAATCGAATACTGGCTGCCTTCTTTTAAACGAATAAACGAGGGAAGAAAATAGGTGCAGGAGATCGAGGAAGAAGAGGGGACGTTCGAAATGTCGGCCACTGTGCACACCGTACGACCTATGTAAACCGAACTCCGCTATTTCCTCCCGGTTCTTTTGTCGCTCGCCTCTTCCTCTCGATTTGTTAACGGAAATAAAATTCCCCTCTTCGACTCCTCTCGAATTCCCCGGTACAAACAGTCGCTCGCGTCAATTGTACTTCTCAGCGTGCTCGATTTACCAGCGAACGCACGCGTACACCACACACGTTCTCATGAAACGAAACAAAAAAAACAGGGGGAAAAACAAATCCAGAAGCAACATGCGAAAGCAGTGCCTCTTCCATTCTCCCCTAGGAACTTTGTCCCGTTTCTGTGCGGCGATTTCGGGTATTTTATCCATATTTCTCGCGTGCAGGCACTCGCAAGAAGTCAGTCGACTCTAAAAGTCCGTATCGTAGCTTCCGTCGAAAGTCGATGAATAATCGTCACGCAGGGAGTATCGATTAAGTAGTACAAACACGTGAACGGTCGGACCGCGCGCGCGTTTAAATAGACCGCGGGTCAAAAGATTGAATTTATCTGTTTTTGATGGGTGTTTGCTCGATTTTGTTTGGCCTGAATCGTTGAATGTAATTTAGCAAACACGCGCGCCCGCCTGGTCAATATTGAATATTTATTTTCCGTTAATATCGCTTCCGCAGGATCTCTCGAACGTAAGAGACGAGCGAGGTCCCTCGCGCGAAATCGACGGACATTCTCGAAGAAATATATATCCTGGCTGGGGAAAAAACGGAATTAATTACGGGGTTTCGTAATCGATAGCGTTCACACGTCGAGCAAGCGTGTTACCAATGGGAGAAGGGACCGCTTGCGGGGAATTAGTACGCGATGAAATATCGGGGCCGATATCGCTGATATTTATTTGTATTGTTTTTGCCGCGCGGAAAGAAACGACCAGAGTAACTTTTTATGACAGTTTCCTCCCCGCCATAAAGCGGGGAAATTACTTATTAATTGGGAAAGTTTTCTTGGCCGCGGTACGAACCGAGAAATATGACCGTCCCCCGCCTACTCTTCTTTTTATCCTTTCTTACCCTTTTTTAATTAAAAGTAGTTTTATATAACGCATTTTAGGGAGTGGGAGAGAAGTTAGGCTGCTACGGTTTCGTTTATCGAGTTGGAATTAGCTCGGATAAATGTGTTCATTTTCGCCACTGAGCGTGGTTAACGATCGAGGCACGTGATTTTGTCGAGAGTGGACATTTCAGAGATTTAACACTGGATCAATCTATGATTGGATTTAATTAGAATAAACGCGCGTATTCTTCTTTCCCGCGACTCAGCGGAGGGTTGAAACATTTCCAACGTCAGTTCCGTACGTCCTCCGCGGTGGAAACAACCCACGAACTTTCTCACCGTCCGCGAAACTTCCCCCATAACCCACATGCTCGCGATCTATAATTCAACGAGGCCTGAAACTTGCCATCGTTTCATTTCCTGTAGACTCTTGTAAATCGATATCGAGGGCACATGTTCTCTAAAAAATCGAGAGTCCTGTGTTCGACGAGAAATAATGAAACGATCGATCGACTCGAGGACGTCGAGTGAGTGGTCCCGCGTATAATTACTATCGCACGATGGGGGTTGCGATGAATATTTATTCGAGCGTTCGCCATACAAGGATCGAGAACGCGTTCCAGCTATCATTAATAAGCAGAGAGAGAGAGTAAATTCTTGTACACGGGGTTGTCTCGAGTTCCTCGACGGCGTACGAGTCCCATGGGAAGTCGCAGGAGTCGTCAAACTGTTTTCCACTCCCTGGCGATCCGCAACTCGCGACGGACACCGATTCAACGGGGAACCAAAAGTTCTGCGGCCCTGCGAAGTGATAAATGATAAATAAGAACGAACAGAGACCCTCTCACGATGCGATTATTAGATTTTTGCATTCCTCGTTGCTTGATTTTTCATGCACCCTTAAAAATCACCATGTTGATTTCTAATTTTTTCGTTCACATAAAATCGTACGATGTTAGAAGCTTGTACACGCGTTTAGACACTGCTCTTAACGTTCTGTCAGCGATTCGATCGGTGTCTGGTGGTTTTTTGCGGAATGAGATGTTCGGAATGAAACGCAGTCACGCGCGCGGACGGACACCGGGGAATTTCTCCTGAAACCGCCTCCTAGCTGGCGTCGTTCGAGTGGAAATTGCTGCGAATGCGAGGCATTTTAGCCGCATAAAGTGCAGCGGAAGAATAAAACGGCGGAGTGTCCAAGGGATTCGCCGGAATTCCGGATAATCTGCTGGTATTTCGCGCTGAATTTCCGGTCGCCTATGACTCCCTGACGCGAAACATTTATCTCCTTCGTCCGCGCGTCATTGTTGGATCCTTTTCATCCCCTTCTTCCGTGTATTTAATTGTCAACGCCCAACAGATTCGCGTGTAATAGCGTTAATATTTAAAAGTGAAGTAACGAGGGTGCGGATCGATGTCGCGGTGTGCACACGGTGGGGATAAAGACGGTTTGATTTCTCCAGACGCGCAGAGCAACCCCTGCAAGGGGCTCGAATGATTTCTCGCTGAGCATCGCCGTTGACAAACGACGCTCTGGAAGCAATCGCCGTGAAAGCCTCGCTTGCATGCACGTGCGCGTGCTGATGTTGGCCAGCTTGGTGGAACGCCGCTTGACCAGCGTGTTTCATGGCCCTCGTATAGGAGGAACATACCCTGCGGGGTGGTAGCTGGCAATGGCGGAGCTTGTAAGAATTTCACGAAGACACGTAGTAGACAGAGGTCGTCCATGGTAATTGAGGACCGTGGTAGTGATCGATGAGAATTTTTTATTATTGTTCAGAGGATCGAGGATAATGGAGCGTGAACGAACAATCGAAGAGTTTGAGGGACTTTGAACTTCGTGAAAATAATGTCGAGGTTCTTATTTTTATGTCACGCGTGCTTTGAAGGAGACCAAATGAATCTCGATGTCTCGCGAGAACAATTAAACGCAACGATTAAAATGCAAATTGCAGTCTCGATCGCGAGCGTCATCGAGCAGTAACGTGGTAAAGGGGCAGGGAAAAATTACATCGCTGCACATATTTCATCGAGCAACGCCACAAATTCGCCGTTAAGTCTCACGAAGGCGAGTGGAGCACGTAATCTCCGCAATATCAGCTTGGCTGTGGTCCCTCGTTGCATAAACAAAACCGTGGGTACGAGGGGGATTTCGCGTGGGCGTGCTAGAGAAAAGAATTACTCGGGACACAGGGCGCGGTTAATACGTCAGCCGCCCCTGGGGCTAATATGTCGGTTAAGTAAAAGGCGCGTGTCTCGCCTCCGGACTCGTTTAATAAAGACGCGCCGCGACAAAGCGACCCTGCATACCGTACTAATTAATTTACAAGCTCTCGGTTCATCCTCGACGAACGCACCTCGCCAGCCCCTCTGTCCAACCCTCTATATCCGCTTTTTTATTATTATTCCTTAAAGGAACGGTTAGGTGGCCGGGAATTCGTAATAAATGTCATTCTTTCAAATTGTTCCTCGCGTCTCTCCATTATTTCCCCTCTGGCTGAATCGTTCATAAAGACGCCTGAAACGAACGCTTCGACGGCGTTCGATTTCTCGATGAAACTCGCACCCGTGTTCCGACAGTGGGACATGTAAAATGCAACCGTGAAATTTTAGCGCGTGTAAAGTCTCGCTGTAAAATATCGCGTTCCTCGTGGCGGGGGTGAAAGAAGCGGCTGTTCCTTTTACTGCAAGGTTTTACGTAGTTACCGATGCTGTTCGAAAAAAATGACCGTGTTTTAGCACCGGTCCATTCGATCCGCCTACCCTCGACGGGTTCGCGTTAAATAAAGGAAGTTTCTAATTGAAGAGAGAGAAGAGCAGGTTTCTAACGTTCCCTCGTTCATAATTAAAATCCCCAGCGAGGGCTGTGTGGGTGCACAAAGAATGACAGTCGGTTGACGCGTCGAGCCGCGCGACGGGCTCGAGACACCTCTTTCCAATCGCCTCGGCTGAGAAAGAGCTTTGTGACGAGAATATACGGGCGCGGGTAATGGTTTTACCGGGAAGGAAACTTTCGCCGGCCTTTACGAAGCCCCATAAAAAGTGTCCCTCGAAAAGCCGTGACATAATTCAACCTTACGCTGGCCGCGGTTCCTCTGCTCTATTTCTGCTTTGTCCCGGTGAAAATGAACGGGAGAGAGTTTCCACGAACCGACGACGTGCAAAGGGAAATTTTTGCCGCCATTAGAGAAAAAAGAGAGACGACTGGAGAGACGATGGAGCGCGAGGGTGGATCGAGACGATTAGGATCTCGGACGGGAGAATCGATGGTTTAATCAAGGGTAAATAGATTTTCTTTGGGGTGGTTTTGTGTTCAGAATGGAGATTTATGTGGATTTATGGTAGATTTCGGCGATTACCAGGGAAGGCACTGGGGTGTGTCATAGGATGTATTGGATAAGTCGGGGATAAGCAACACGCGGGTCGCATGCGACCCTCGCATAAATCGTTTCTGCGCGTACCAAGTTCAGGAGACGCCAAAAATTTCTCTGATGTTCGAATTATTCTATACGACCCTGGAAACGGTACTCACTGAGTGAGCTGAGTAAAAAACGAGAAGGCGAAGAAAGGTGAAAACGCCGTGGGCTGATTCCGTGGACGAAAATAAGAAGGAAATGAGGAACAAGAAAATTACATTTGGAGCTACATTTTCGAGAAAAACGACTCAACAAGTCTGCGAGACAGCGCAGCGCGTGACGAAATCCAATATGGCAGCGCGCAGGCAGCCGTGTCGCGTTGACTTATGGGTTCTCGCAACGGATGCGTCCTAAAATCTTCGAACTCGTTTCTCTCGAAAACGAAGCCTCGAACGCAATTTCGCTATTCTTCACTTTCCTCTTATTTCGTCTCGAGGAATCGCCCCTCGAAATTTCTCGTCGTTCCTCCGTTCGGATCGACGAGAAAATCCCCGAGCAAAAAGTCACGAAATTCCGCGCATCGCCCCTCATCTATCCAAAGCAAGTTGAACCTGGCACTGGTTGTCAACGGACGCCCCCATCTCCATAAATCCCGCGAAATAACACCGGGAACAGAGGAGCAGGAGCAAGGTGTCGGCACGGCTCGTCAGAAAAAGGGGAAGCGCCCAGCTCCAACTTTGCATTTCGCTCACGCTCTTAGCGACCCGGTCGCGGAAATGGCATCGCGCCGCGAAAAAGGATGAACACGCCAGGTAGAAGAGGGCCGCCTCGAGGAGTGGAAGGAGGAAAACGGTCGACGGAAGCAGCCCAGGAAGACTGATTATTCCGACTGCTGGAGGAGTCCGTCTGGCTTGGCCCGGGCCACTCCATCATTTTGACGGCAGCGAATACCTTCCGTAATATTGTCCAACGAGCACCAGTCCTCCTTTATTCTGAACGAGGGGCATTAAAAACGAAAGAGGGCGCCGAAAAACCACGCTGGTAATGGGATCCAAGGATCCTCCAGCGGCCTCGCAGGAGTAAAGGAAGACTCAGACGCCTGGCTGGCGGTGGCTTCGACTGATTGAAATCGATGGCTAGCCGATCGATCCCCTGTGGATACGGATCTTCGTTTTGGGGGACGCTTCGAGAGGATTCGAGACGCCTCTCCACCGCGTGGGTTTAACCATTCCTAATCCTGTGTGACATAAAAGTTAGCTAGCCAACGGTGTACATCCTCGAGGTCTTATTCTATTCTCCAGACGTCGCTGCGTGTAATTGATTTCTGGTCAAACGTTGGCTGCTTCGTTGTTCTTAGATCGAACCCAGGCGAGTTCCGTTGGACTTTTTATCTTCGCGAGAGTCAGTTCGATTCGCGAAGATTCATTCGAGGGAAGTAAATGTGCCACGTAATCTGTGCACGGTACACTTCGTGCGAAAAACCCATCTCACGTCCAACCCATTCCGTTCGAGGGTCGTAAGAGGGGCGCGAAAATTAGCGAGCCAACGCGCAACAGTCGAGCCAGGATCGTCAGGGGCTGGATTTCTTGAAACCCGGACGCAATCACGTCCCCATTTAGACGGGGCGGCGTTTAGCCTCGTGTTTCTCGATTTCAATCGAGCGAGAGGGGCTCGCGGCGGCACGCGATGCATCATCCGTCCCCGTTTCCACCGTGGAAACGTGCGAAATCCAAACACGAGACCCGGCGAGTTTCTTTCGGTGTCGCGTTCCATTTGCCGCCCGCGACTCGCCAACGTTATCCATTTTACTCATATTTCATTTCACCGGCTAAAGGAAAATCGAACGAGTGCCACTGCGTCGCGAGCTCTTTCGATACAGGCGACAACCCCCTCGTCCTTTCACCAGACGACTCGAACGCACCCCTTTTTTGTCTCAGCTATTTTGAAATTCCTTAAAACATTGCACGTATTTTACGTTGTCTTTCAAATCATTCGACATCAGACGAATTTTAATATCTTGCGTTATTTTTTGGGGGGATGAGATATTGTTTCGAAAAGGAAGGGACGCTCGTAATTGTTCAGAGAAAAGGAAACCTTGAAATCTGCACGCGTCGATGCCTTCGATTGACAGGTTCAACAATGACGCGTTATTATTCCGAATTCCGTCTGAAACGCGAAGAGGAGCCAACGAAACGTGTGTGTCGAGCAGGGTGTGACGGAGGGGTGGCCAAGATGGCGTAATATTTTTAATGGAGGGTGTCTTGGGTGATCTACGACGCGTTGCATTGTTTCTACGAGACGCCTCTACTCTGACCCACCCCCGGTCGTTTCTGCTCTTTTACACCCCTGTTTCAACCCTCCGACCCTTTCCTTCAGCCGTTTCTAGGAATCTTTGAGCGTTTCGAGGGATCCTAGAATTTTTGTACATTTTTAAAACGTCTGGAAAGTCAAGGAATCCTTGCTTTGAACAATTAGAGCGTATAATTTTCTGAATACCTCCTGGCAAACTTGATTATCTCCAAAAAAATTTCCTGCCATGAATTTTCGATGCTTTTCAGTTTCCTGAAAGTTATGATATTTGAGAATTTGTACGATCTGGCAATTTTACGCGTATTTTTTGAAGCAACAAAAGCAAAAAATTGAAGGAGGACAGCGGACAATTTCCCGTTTAATAACCTCAAGGATGGAGGGCGAAGGTATGGTCGAAGGAAAATGCAGCACGTCCTAAGTTGTTCCCGTGTACAATAGCAGGACGGTTTATGGCCTGGTATTAATTATTCAATGCAGGTACACGCGAGGAAACCGCCTCGTCGGTGTTGACGTTGAAAACAATGCCCGAATTACGTCAGTTCCCTGGCCGTGTACGCTCAGGCGACAGCGTCAACCCTTTAACACTTGCTGGTCCGCAAGAAAAACTCCGGATGGACGCTTTTGTCCCTCGGACGGACGCGTCGAGCGATAACAACGCGGCAGAAAATGGTGTGAAACGAAGTTGAACGTTAATGAAGAAAAGTGCGCGGCGCTCGGGACGAGAAACAAACAGAACGGAAAGCGTTGGAATTGGTTGAACTTAGAGAAACTGTATATACAAAAACAGCAGCGTGATTCAATTTAAGAAAGCTCAATTTCCTCGTAAATCGACTTGTGTCCAAAAAATCTAATCTCAGAAAGGACAGAGAAATCGAGTCTCGAGTACCAGGTGCAAGAAAGATTCAGGTTCGATTCGCGAAGCTCGCAAAGCTCAGACGTATATCTCTCCCGAAAAATTTCGTTCTCGCAACGCTCCTCCAGGTAGCTCCTCTCGCAATTCCATCCGACTGCTCGCTTCCGCCCCGAAACAAATCACCCTGAATTAAATATCAGAGATCCTAAAACAGTCCGGCTAAGACAGATTCGCCGTCGGCGTGCGAATTTTTCATCGTGAACCGGCGCATCGAAATTTCCAGCAACCGATGTTCCTCCGCCCGATACCTCGACGGCCTTCGCACCCTTCGCGCACCCTTCGCGCCTCTGATTCGCAACGGGAACGGAACGGGGGTTGCGGCGCTCGTTTCGCAAACAAATCGCGCGACGACGCTCACCTCGAGGGTTGGCGGAGGCCGTGGGAATGGCTGAGCAGACCCTGCAATTTCCTACGGGCCTTCTACGTCTTTCCATCCCCGTTAATTCTTAATTCCTTCATTTTCTTTCGCGGCGCGTTGCGTCCGCCGTTTCACCGCCGCCGGCGGAAACAATCGTTTAAATATTTCGGATTCGCCGAATAAATAGCAATTTCCCGGCGTACCAGTGCCGGGTAGATTGAACGGGGAATATTCAGGCTGAGTTTTCGGGGCTCACGGTGTTCCCCCTTCGCGTTAAATTTAATCACCGTCAGGGGTTCCACGCAATTTGCCGTAATTGTAATTTAGAAGATGGACGCGTCTTTTCAGCGTTAAACAGAGCTCGCTGTTTCCACTGTTGCCACGGATGTAATAAAAAAAAAAAGAAAAAGTATATCAGAAACGCTGTGCACGATTTCTACTTTCGACGCGCCAGGGTAGAGAAAACTAGAGCTGCTTGAAGTGGAATTCTGAGAGAGAGAGAGAGAGAGCTTGCTGCTCTATAGATGGGGGTAACTCGGTTGCATTTAACGCGGGTTTCTTTCACGCAAACGTAGAGCATTTCAAAAGAGAAAAGGGAATTGTAAAGTAGAGCCTCCCTCGGTGCCGTGGATAAGTCGGTTGTATTTAACGCGAGCCGCGTGTGTCGCGATTATCCAGAAACTCGCTCCTGACTCGTTCCTCGAGCACGAAATACAATATTTATAGCGATCTGTGTAAATATTCTAAACGATTAACGAAAATCGCCAAAATCTGTGACGATATTATCGAAAGAAACGTTCACCCTTAAACCAGCACTGGGTGAATGAAGTGAATAAAGAAATTCAGCGATCCAGCGAACCATTTCGCGCACGATTCTCGTCCCTCGCGCAGTTCTCATTGGAAAATGAAATTAATTTCGACCAGTTGCCTCGATACCACTGGTACGATCGTTATGTAGAAACCAGGAGCTCATAGAACTACATATCGGTCGAATAAAAATGAGATCCCCCCCACGATGAAACGGTGATTCGAGTTAATGACCAGCCATGAATAGCTGGATGCAGTATCGATGATCCACCCTCTCCTCGTTCCTTCTCCCCATTCTAATTGGATTCCCAGGCAGTAGAAACAAACCGGGGCTAGGAAAACACGCGATAATTGCGCCCAGGAAGGATTTTACTGTCCCTCGCGATCCCCTTCCGTTCCATTATTTTTCGAGGGGGAAAATCGAGCGTGCTGGTAATTGCAGTTAAGGTTGTTTTGTGTTCTAGGCGGTTTTTGTTTATCCTCTCCTTTCCCTCGCCCGGTTCACTTGCTATTTCACGGATAATGGGGTTGTTTATGGTAATTACCATAAATAGCATTATAGGAATTTATCATTCCGCGGTCTCTGGTATCTCGCGTATTATTTTTCAGCGGCTAGAATTTTATTCAGTTTTCGAAACTCCCTTCGCTACTGCGGTTTACTCGCTACCGAGGAGATAATGGGGTTGTTTATGGTAATCGCTACAAATTGCGTGGAATTTACCAGTGGTCACAATTTTATTCAGCCCTCCCTTCGTGTTTTATTGTTACGAAGAGTTAGAAATTTAACAGAGAGACGATTCAAGCCACTAATGTCTACCAGCTCGAAGGAAGTTTCGAGACTACCGAGAAACGAAGCTAAACAGCTGCTCCAGAAAATTAAGCCCCATCCGAATGACGTAAATCTCGCTGGAGGTACATCATACCGCGTTCCAATTCTGCCTCCAGCCCTCGCAATCTTTTCTGGAGCTGGGCCGCGAGCGGTACGAGCCGCGGTGCGCTATCTCTGCATTTTTCAAATTTGATCTTTATTCGAGCCCCGAGCCGGCCAATCCCCGGTATTTCCTTCGCGCCTCTCCATATCTCAACGTTCACCACCGCGTGCGCCTCCGCAGCTACCACCGCTATTTCCCACGCGCCCTCCTATATTTTCCAAATCCCCGATTTCTCCTCGTTTCTCCATCCGACACGTACCGCTGGACGCTGCGAGGAGCATCTCTCGCGACCGTCTCAAAACAACGTTTCGCTATTTCTTACGCGGCGGCGTGCATTGAGATAGATCTTCGTAGCCGAACAATTTCAACGGCGAGAGAAAGAGTCACGTTCGTCTTGAGGAACATCTGAATTCTAACGATCTATCGAGAGAGCGTCGCCATCCTGGTAGATTTTTTATATTTTAATTAATAATTCCCCTTTAAAACTTGTTTGAATTATTATTAATTGTCCCAGAAATGGGTTAGGATCGTTTAAATAACTGGGATTGTTAAGATGTTTCTCTTCACCATGCTGTGAATCGCACTGCTCTATGGGGGAGAGTTTCTCGCCGCGAAATCCTCCCTCAAACGGCACGATCGCGACATTAAAACAGCCATAGAAGCTCTCGATCGCTTGATTCTCTTTCGATCCGAGTGGAGAAGCGGCAACAAGTAGCGGAAGCTTATGGTAATGTTTCCAGTCCGACCACTTACGGTTAGTTCCGAGTCGAGCCATCAGAAGGGGGTGGAAACTACCCCTTTAGAGTAGTTATTTCGCTTGTTGAAAGCCGAGTGCATAGTCAAAGCCGAAGCAATCTTGTTCTTCGAGAACTTCTTGCGTTAACCTTAACTCGGACGTTCCACTCGTCTGTGTCTCTTTCTCTCTCCATGATTATTCGACGTTTTGGCGATCCAATGGTCTCTTTTAATTCTTATAAAACTACAATTTCCTTGAGAAGAGAGTAGGAGGATTTAAAGACTAAAAATGATATCCCAAAATTAATTCCAAAGAAAAGAATGGTATCGAAATTAGTTTTTCTGCGACTCGAATGAAACTTTGCGAACCGCTGCGTCGTAACAGAACTGTTTTCACCGACGTCCAGACTGAATCGAGCGATTCTGGCGATCGTTCCCCGCGATTGCAGCCCCCGAACAACCGTTCTGAATGCAAGTTTAACGTATTATTGTTACCAGGCACAATGGACGCATCCGTTGTTGCTGGGCTCGCTCTTGTAAATCGCGTTTAATGATAGATGAACGCGGACGCGCCGGTGCCTAGGAGGAATTGGCAGAGTTTCGGAGGAATTTATGATTCGACGAAACTTTTAACTCGCCTCCGCTTTAACTTCCTGCCAATTTCCTGTTTCCCCGCGCGCGTTTTTAGACCGTGGAACGTGTCCTGGTGATTTAAAGAACCGTGTCCCACCCTTCCCTTTTCCATTAGATAAATTATGTGTATCACAGGGATTAAAAAAGAAATCCTAAAAGAAAATCTGAAACGCCATTCGTATTTATAGTTGCACACACCGTTCGATTCGTTCCAATTATAGCTCTTCAACTTTTTTAACGAAGACGTCAAAGATTTGTACGTCACCTGATTCATTCTCCGATAAATATCAAGAAAAGTGCTATTCCTTCCTGCGGGGATGAAAAAAAAAGCCCACTCCGCTTTCCAATTTTCCTTACATTTCGCGTCTTACCCCAATTCCCTTTAAACCTGGATCCTCCATTCACGCGGTAATTCCACGGTCCTTCAAATCGAAGTCCTTCTCCCTCGCAGCAGCATCCCTCTTTTCACCCAATCGACCGCGTCTCGTCCTAATTCTCCCCCTCGCCCCCTCGCGATTTCAAATTCCACGCTCACCTTTTGTTTATTTAGCACTCCCGTCAGCGTTTCGTCCCCTTCATTCGCCCAAAAAATTGTTCATCCCCCTCGCGCGTTTAAAGAACCGGTGTTTTACGTTTCTTTCACTGGCGCCACGATTCTCGTCCCATCCGAACCACCACTCAGTCGAGAAATTAAGGTACAAGTTTAATTGAGCCTCTCCAACTCGCAGCCTGCGACTTTATTATCGACATTCAGTATAATTAAACCATCTGCATCTTTTTAAGCGCGAGAGGGTGAAAGAGAGAGAGAGAGAGAGAGAGATAAAGGACGAAGGTGGTAGCTCCTTTGAAGATCCCTCGACAGAAGCGACCACCACCCCCGACCCACACCTCGGTTTCTTCTTTCTTCGCAGAGGTTCTTTCGAAAGTTTTTCCACGACTGGCGTGGAAAAACGACACGGTGGCGTGTTTTAAGGCTGTTTGTTTCGCGAACGCGATTTTCTCTGCGCGAAACTCGCTTCGAAGGGCGGAAGAATGCTCTCTTACCGGGGTCAAGAAGCGTTACTTTAGAGTCTCGCGGTTTTATGATTTGTTGGAATTGGACGAAAGTTCCGTGGGATTTCGTCAAGTATGGAGTTCCTCGAGCGACGCAGCTCCCTCGTAATTGAACCTTGCTTCATTCGTAATTACTGTAATTGCTCGTGCGTGATTCTCAGGTTCACAGATTCGGATCTTTTAATTGGAAATTCATTTCTGCCAAGCATCGTCGAGTTTACTTGCCCGAAAAGGGTCGAAGTACACGTAAAGGGGTTCAATTCGTGGTGGAAGGGTGAATTTTCGCGGAGCACAATGCCTCCCCCGTTTCTTCGCCAGGAACATTCTTTCGATTTCGCGTGTCTCCGCGGAAGATGTACGAGCCTGGTGGGATCCTCTCTCGAAAAAAGACGAAATTGCGGGCAAAGGGAGCGGCGTGCTCGAATTTATTACCAACTCGCACGGAAATTCATGTGCACTTAATTATGAACGCGAAATCGAGAGCTAATCGGTTGAAAATTTCTACCAGACTGCGAATTCTCGATCGATCTTAATGTTTCTCGTCGCGAGAAGTTAAGAAGTCGACGAAGTTAACTCGCGCGATTGCAAAAACAGCAACATCCCTCCTCGAACCGCGTCTCGCGAAATCCGCGAGACTCCGCCTCGCGCGCGGAGTGCTCATTAAAACGATACTGTCTCCGTTTCTGGGCAAGCCATTTGGGAGACGGTTTACTTTACCCAATGAAACTTTTAATCCACCCCAAGGCGAAAGTATAGTTCGTTCCACTCTGGCATTGTCCCAGAAACGCGACTTTTACGGCGCACGACTGAATATTTCGCCACAGCGTATCCTGTCGTAAAAAACACCCTTAAAGGGCCTGGCGCCCGTGAAATTATATTACGATACTTCGATCGGAGCCACGCTAACGAGCCTCGTTCAGCGTTAAGAAGCTTTTATACAGCCCCAAGAAAGCGATGAAAAAGTAGATCGTTCAACGCGTTACAATCGAAATTAACTGGCGCGGTTTATTCGGAAAGAGTCTAATTGAAGCGATAAAAATATACATTGTCCGCGTATATGGCGCGAGTGTACGAAACGAGAACGATCGCTCTTAAGCAATGGATTATCGTTGCTGGCTCGAGGAGGGTAAATCGAGGCGCGAAAATTTGACGCCGTTACTCGAAAGGAAACGAGGGTGGTCGAGGAGATCGAGTTTTCCAAGAGAGACATCAGAGCTTCCGGTTTTATTAGTTAATTTTATTTTATCCGTTTTACGAGCAACACGCCAGTGAATTCCTCGTAATTTCATACCAGCGTCCGACATAAAAATACTTGGACACGTTGCTCACCCCCATACACCCGGTGGTCATTCTAATTTTACACGAACGAGGTCTACGTGACCAACGTAGACACCGTTAAACGCCACGGACCTCAAAACTGTCCGGGAATTCGTCGTCCCTGAAACGTGGCCGCCGTGAACTTTGCGCACATCGAGTGTTACGCGTGCGTGCGTCTAATCTGGTTTTTGATAATATTATATCAGGATATTCTAAGGAGACTCTTGCAGGCAAATTTACCTTTTGATATCACCAATTTTTTGGGGGTACTTCAAATATTTACCGATTTAGATAGAAACGTAGAATATTTAAGCTCTCGATGCGTATATTGGAAAGTTTGAGATTTTTATATTTTTATTATCCGCTGCTGTTCGCGTTACGTCGGTTCCTATTTTCCGAAATGCTCGCGATCCATCAACGGGATTGAAATAATTGACGCTTGTTTTATTTCCGAGCGCACACAACGCGCGCGATTTTATTTGCTCGCCAACGACGCAATTAAATGAAAATAAGCACTCGTACGGACTTTATTTTATTTTTCTCTTTTTTTTTCTGTCCCCGTCGGTAAACAATCTCGAAAAATGTATTTGCCGGTTCGATATTAACAAACACGCGCCCCGGATCGATGGTGTTATTCCAGTAAACAGAATTTTAGCCAAAAATATATATTCGTTGCAAAATATCCGGGGAGTAACAAATATTTTCCGATTCGATAAATCTTTTAATTGTAATTGAAATTTCTAACTCGACGCCTCGCTGGGAGTACAAAAACAACGCTCGTGGTGGAAAAAGAAGAAGAAGAAGAAGAAGGAGAAGTCTTCTCGAAAAGGTGGCTCGAACGAGATCCAGCGGAAAGAAAGAAATGATATTTTAAATCTGACGGTAATCAGAACTCGTTGGGGGAGCGTTTCTCGCGCAGCTGGATCGATTTCTCGTCGTCCCGTCGACCAACTCGGTAACAAGCTCCTCTCGCCTGGCACTTCCGGGTGCGAGTGAGTTCCCAAGCTGTTTTAATCTCCATCGAGGGTCTAATGTGCCGCATTTCTTTACCATTTTATGCTAATCTCGAAGTTCCCTCGATGGCGACAGCTGATGACAACCGCGAGCTTTTCGCTTCTTATCCAAATGGCTCTAACCAGCCGAGAGACGCGTTCGTGTACGCCTCGAGAAACTCGCGAGGCACGCACACGGTTTTAAATCATCCGAAACTCGACTTGAATCCGTAGTTAACCATTTGGCGGAAAAATCGACGCGGAGATTCTCGCCTCGAGAGTAATTTCAACGCGGACGACTAACTTTCCACGGTTTTATCGTTTGTTACAGAACTCGAACAACCAAGTCGCGCTTCCTGGGCAGAACCAGGTGGCTCAGACGCAAGCGGAGACCCAAGGGGGGCCCAACACCGTTCTCAGAGTCATCGTCGAGCAGATGGTTTACCCAATTTCCTTGGACGTGCTCTATCAGGTGAGTTACGACTTTTGCCCTCCTATCGATCGAACTCTGCTCGATGCTCCCTGGAAACTTGCCAATTCGTCGCGTTGTATTAATTATCGACGCCAGAGTTGAAGGTTCTGCCGATTTTTTTGTGGATTTATTTAGATTCGCGCGTGATAATCGCCATCGATTGAATCGTTTCAACGTACACGCGTCTTATTTACGCGTGGACAGAAAAGTTGAAGGTTCTGCCAATTTTTTGGATTCACGCGTGGACAGAAACAGATACACCGCGGAGGACGATCGAAATCGACAGAAATTAATGCAGGAGATGGGAAATTAATCGGATTTTCGCGGCGTATCCGGCGAATTCGATTCTCGATTAATCGGGGCATTTTCTCTTTTCGTTCGCGCGCGGATTACCACGCGAGAGGAGCCGCGATCTCGACAGATTTTTCTTCGATCCTTTGTTACGAAACAACGATCGTTATTTTTGAAAAATCGAGAAATGAAATTAATACTGGAGAAAAGATTTTCAAGCGAACCACAGTGAATTCTGAGAGCCGATTCGCAGCGCGTGTTACATCGCATCGCGCGATCGGTGCGCATTGTTTGATGCACGAATAAATTAACTTCGATTGTACGTGTATGACGCGAAACAAGGCGGACAGCGAACGATTCGACGGCATTAATGCGGACCCAATGAAACGCGAATCGCGTGGAGCGCGAGCTCGCGTGTGCTGGGGTCGCTTTTGCATCGCAAATTTGCAATAAGGAAACGGGCCCCGGCCGGATTACATATTTACGGAATTACGAACGGCAATTATCGATGCCGCGGGAATTATGCAACGGGAACCGCGTTATTACTGAATTAATTCATCTGTCGCGGGCGCACCGACCGATTTTCGTGGACGATTAAGCGCGTCGAGCGACGCTCGATTAACGAGTTGATTAAAATTACTGCGACATTATCGCGGTTATTATCGTGGCGATCATTGTTCGAGGAGATCTCTGACGAGTTTCTCGAAAACATGTTGGGAAATTGTAAAAAATCCAGGGACAATTATATAGCGAAGGATTTAGCGATGCAATATCGTTCAGACTTTTCGACGTTATCTCGCATGCTGAAGCAGTGAAAAATCGATAAGAGGATCTGAGGACGTGATTCAATGTCGGAGAAAGCGCGACTTAATATTTCACCAACTTTTGCTTACGAACCACTGACACCATCCCATAACCCTTTTTCACGGTGCTGTCACAGTGAAGATCGATCTCGAAAGGAGAGTAACCAATCTTCATCAACTGGCCATGGCGTCCATCTAAATTCTCCGCCTGTTTCCATGTCGATCCTTCGTTACAGAAAACAGGAATCCCCTCGCGAAACAGAAACCAAACGAAATCGTCATCGCGAAAAATATTATCAAGAAACAATTGCAATGTGATTTTTAATAGAAGTCTGCAGGTGTAAAATGCGTAATAGATAGCTAATTATTATTAATTAGAGACAGTCGCCTCTCAGAGGCCACGTAACTCATCAACTATCGTGTATTTTTGGTGCAAGTCGCATTGTTCCAATGCATCGAACGTCTCGTTGCATCTTTTCGATTGAACGTCGCCTGCTTTCGCTCGTTAAACCATTCTCCACGATGAAACACGGTTAAAAATCGAAATAGAAACGGAGGGGGTGGCTTTCGAGGAGACGCGAACGGGGATTCCGCCGCGAGGCGACGAAAAATGGGCAGCGCGTCGTGAAAAGGGTTTCTTGTTTTTCTAGCGTTCTCTAGCGTCGACATTTTTCACGCTAGACGAGATGGAGCTTTCCAGTTTGAACGCGACCGGATAATTCGTGCGCTACTATCGGTGAGAAGGGCGGTTTTTTGCCTACAAGTGTTCTCCGGAGTCACAGCAAGGAGGGTAAAAAATTTGGGTGCTGAATCTCTGGTTCTTTCAAACCTTTCTTCGATTTTAATGCAACTTACAACGCGCAGTAACATTTGAATATATGCAAAGTATTAAAAACATTTTTAATTCGAATTTTAATATTCTCTTCGAGCATCTCTGCGCGAGAGAGTAGTTTTCAATGAGAATTATTTTCATTTAATGTCTCTGACAAATGGTAAATCGTAGAAATGGTAGATGAAAATTCATCGAAAGATGCGAATTACTCGAAGATTCGTGAAAAGTCTCGAGGGCATTCGATTTTGAGGGGCGCAGACGTCCGTGGACGGGGCGATAAGCTGATAATGGACCGACTAGAAAACCCAACTGGATTACAAGCCATTCGCTGCGGTTTGCCAGTGTAAGTAGGCTTACACGGCGATTTTGGTGTTGGATTTACACGCGTCGCGACCACTTCGAAAGATTAGCCCCCGCGCCAACAACAAGTCGACTCTGCCCGCTGACCGGAAACGCCGCCTCCGCTCTCTACTTTCGCCCATTAACGCGTCGAAAGAGAAATTAACCGATCGCGAATGCTGAACGTCGAAACATTTACTACTCGTATTATAATAATCGCACCTCGAATTCGTTGTTGAATGAGAGTGAAAAAAATTGAGGGAGAAAAGAGGGTGCAACGCAGAGGGTGCGTCGAACGGAACGCCATGAAAAGTTGGTAATTCAGCGAGGTGCTATTAGTCAGTGTCGGGGGTGGTCTTAAAATTTCTAATGATCCGTGAACTTAATGACACGTACTCCGTCGAAGGGCCATTGATCGTGAAAACTTTTAATAGCCCTGCTATCCCTTTCTTTTTTTTATTTTACCGTCGATCGCTCCGATTTAACTGGCGAGCGGCGTGAAATCGCGCAGCTTCGCGTGAACACGCGTTTATCGGGATCATTGACTTTCCGTTAATGAAGATTGATCATTCGTTCCGTTTCTGGTGTTGTTATTCGGCGAGTCTATTTCAGAAAACGAGGGAGGCTGATACTGTACTAAGCTGCGAGGGATTCGCGCGGTAATTCTCGTCGATCATTTCAATCTTCGATGTAATATTAAATTCTCCGCGTTTCAAGTCCGCGGACACGCCACGATTCCGCGAGATGGTTCAATCGATAGCGAGGAATCAATATTTGCAGATTTCTTTGAATCTTTTCGCATGGATCTCGTCTAAATGGACGCGGGAGGATTACGTTCTCGTCGCAAAAGGATTGCAAGCTCGAGCAGAATTCCGATCGCTTTATAATTCGGATTTTACGTTCCACGGAACGATTTCACGCGTTTGTTGCCAACGAAGTCGTCGAATGTAATTCATTTTTCTTCTCGTGGAAATTACGCGAATCGCGTCGTTCGAAGCTTAAAAATTCCTGAACGTTTAATTGGCGGTTAACATAGAAACGACCTCGATCCGAAATCAGCTGCGTTGCCCGGTCGTTTCGATCGCGTGCATCTACAGGATGAATAATGGCGGATCGTCGACGCGGACACGGGCGAAATTACGTTACTATTATTGCGCGTTATTGCATTAACGTGACCGAGGGGCATCGATAATCGAGAACGCGAATTAATAACTGTTACATCAATCAATATGTACAACGCGACCCCTCCGTCGACGATGCGTGCCACGTTGGCCATGAAAGGGGCGACGTTTGCTATGACGGAGGGTGGACTGATCCCCTGGAGAGCGATAAACGACCATCATTGCGAATAAATTAATCGAAGTCTCTCTTCTTTCGCGTCAGACTTGTTATTACAGTGTCAGAAGGAAATTAGTGGGTAACGGGTGCTTTTTATTTCTTTTAATGAAGTAACAATTTCGTTCAATCTAGCAAACATCTATTTATTTCGACAAACAAATGTACAGAGATCTTACAAGACTTGAACGATACATCCATTATAAGTGTCATATTGTAATTATGTACAAGATTGCATTGATAAATGTAATATAATAACACGTAGTCCTTAGCATGGTATCGTTTTCGAGAAATCGATTCTACGAAAACGTTACCAAGTACCCAGGTCCACCAACGAGGAGGTGACTACGCAGGGACCCAGCCCTATGGCCCTAATCCCATCCACCCTCCATTACATCTAGGTGTTCTCGGTACAGAAGGTACCGAGGACCTGACTCTACTTGCGAACTTAAAACCGTAATCCATAATACATTCTCCAAAATCTAACATAGATTCTAGAGATTGCAGTATGGACTTTACGAAAAGGGGTGACTAGAAATGCCATTTTCTTATCCAAAGTGAAATTTGTACAATGATTCTACTGACACTTTAGAAAAATTCAAGTGTTCTACGATACGATATTTAAGAGGATGACTCTTAGTAAAAATGGAACTAAAATTAAGTTAAGTTAAAGACAAATTAAGAATCAATTTCAACTAGGAATTGAGATAAAATTCGCGACACGATCAAAACGAACAAGCACCAATAACCCTGCGTTAGATTCTCGCGAGAGCATTCTACCCGATGGTTCAGCACTGGTCACCAGGCGAACCGTACCCGACGCGAATCGCGAACAAGTTGTGTCACGTCTTACGTTGAAACAATCGAAACCACGCTCTCCCCAATGGTGAATGCGGGTACCATCGAGATCCCAGCGAGGCTTAGCATTAGGACGCATTGCCCACCGACGAGAACGAACTTCGCAGACCGCCCCAAGCCGTCTTACAGCAGGTCCGAAGACCCCAGCGACACGGGGTAGGAGCTACTCGGAACGAACCCGCGATGAGCGCGTCCACTGTGCTAAGCCTATACCCAAGTCGAGTACCCAACGGGCGTACCAATCGACAAGGGCTGCGAAATCTCGATGGGCTCCGAAAACCACATCAGTTTGATTGAGTCCCGTCTGTTTCACTGCGTGACAATAGAAGACGAAATCTCGAGCGAACAAAGAAAAATAAGCGATCGTGAAGCGATCTTAGAAAGTAGAAAATGAGAATGCTCAAGGGGGTATGTAACGCATGTTTATCAGTACTGACTAATCGCGATTATAGAAATGGCTGTTTCTCACTTTGGATAAGAAAATGTATTCCTTTAACAATTTTATTGTGAAGGAGACGAAGGGAATAGGGGTATTACAGACATATAAATATATATATTTAATAAAATATATAAATACACATAAATAAATAATATACATAATAGACATATAAATGATAGTATATAAAAAAGAATGTATAATTAACATCCCTCGGCGATCCAGCGGCGATCCAACGGCGCTCCAACGGCGATCCATCGGCGATCCAACGGCGAGAACCTAAACCTAACATAACTTAAATTACAGTTTAATTAATTATACAATTAACAATCCAATACAAAGTTTATTAACTCGACACTAGAACTACCAGCAATGAAAGTATTTTAATTTCTTTCAGACAAAGTAGAATGATGGTTAAATTGAAAAGGAGAAGTACTCGGAAACGGAAAGCAAAGAGTTGAAAACAAATTTTAATCGATGGAAAATTATAGAAAATTTGTGAAAATGACTCTAAGAGATCTATAGAGAGAGTTACTGAGAATCTACAAGTTGCAAAAGGCAATCAGTTTAAATGCTTTCGTAGTTCTAGTATTGAATTTACATCTGTACTTAAGTCTACATGCGTAGTCCTTAGCTTGATATCGTTTTCGAGAGCGCAATCTCTCGAAAACGTTACCAAGGGCCCAGGTCCACCCCGTGGAGGTGACTACGCAGGGACCCATCCCTAGTTCCCTAGTCCCATCCACCCTCCATTACATCTAGGTGTTCTTGGTACAGAAGGTACCAAGGACTGACACTACTTTCGAATTTCAAACAACCGGAATATCCATAATACATTCTCTTTACATAGATTCTAGAGATTGCAGTATGGACTTTACGACAAGGATATTAGAGGAAGGATATTAGGAAATTACATACACATATAATATTATAAATAAAAATATGAATAATTAAAATCCCACGGCGATCCAACGGCGCTCCAGCGGCGCTCCAACGGCGATCCATCGGCGATCCAACGGCGAGAACCTATACCTAACTTAACTTAAACAACAATTTAACGAATTATACAATTAACAATCCAATACAAAGTTTATTAACCCAACACTAGAACTACCAGCAATAAAAGTATTTTAATATCTTTCAAACAAAGTAGAATGATGGTTAAATTGAAAAAAGAAAATTACTCGGAAACAGAAAGCAAAGAGTAGCAAATAAAGAGTTGAAAACAAATTTTAGTTGATGGAAAATCATAGAAAATTTTTGAGAGTTACTAAGAATCTACAAGTTGCAAAAGGCAATCAATTTAAATGCTTTCGTAGTTCTAGTATTGAATTTTTACATCTGTACTTAAGTCTACGTGCGTAGTCCTTAGCTTGATATCGTTTCCAAGAGCGCAATCTCTCGAAAACGTTACCAAGGGCCCAGGTCCACCCCGTGGAGGTGACTACGCAGGGACCCATCCCTATTTCCCTAGTCCCATCCACCCTCCATTACATCTATGTGTTCTTGGTACAGAAGGTACCAAGGACTGACTCTACTTTAATAATTTAAACGCGGAATCCATAATACATTCTCTTTACATAGATTTTAGAGATTGCAGTATGGACTTTACGAAAGGGACGACGAGAAATGCCATTGTCTTACCAGAAGTGAAATATTTAAAGTGACTCTACTAACACTTCAGAAAAATCTAAGTGTTTCACAAAAGGGAATACGATACGGTACTCTAAATTCTATTACTCTATTATAAGAAAAATGTATATGAATCTTGATAAAAATGGAAACAAAACTAAGTTAAACTGTAGTTAAGAAAAGAATCTAAGTTGAAGCAAATATAGATGAAATTCGCGACGCGACCGAAACGAACAAGTACCAATGAACCTGCATTACAATCTCGCGAGAGCATTCTACCCGATGGTTCGACACTATCCACTAGGCGAACCATACCCGACGCGAATCGCGAACAAGTTGCGCCACGTCTTACGATGAAACAATCGAAACCACGCTCTCCCCAATGGTGAATGCGGCTACCATCAAGATCCCAGCGAGGCTTAGCATTAGGACGCATTGCCCACCGACGAGAACGAACTTCGCAGACCGCCCCAAGCCGTCTTACAGCAGGTCCGAAGACCCCAGCGACACGGGGTAGGAGCTACTCGGAACGAACCCGCGATGAGCGCGTCCACTGTGCTAAGCCTATACCCAAGTCGAGTACCCAACGGGCGTACCAATCGACAAGGGCTGCGAAATCTCAATGGGCTCCGAAAACCACATCAGTTTGATTGAGTCTCGTCTGTTTCACTGCGTGGCGATGGAAGACGGATCTTCGAACGAATAAAAAAAAAGAAACTCTACGTGAAGCGATTTCACGTAGGAGAAAATTAGAATGCTCAAGGAAGTTTGTAATGCATTTTCATCAGTAACGACTAAACGCGAACCGGTAGAACAATTTGTTCTGTTTGTATAAACGGCGGTAACGGATTGTAGACATGGCTCTCACTTCGGGTAAGAAAATGTATTCCTTTACAATTTTATTATAAAGGAGAAGAAGGGAATGAGGGTGTTACATACATAATATACATGAAACATACAATATATAGAAAAATAATCAGAATTAAAATCCCTCGGCGATCCAGCGGCGCTCCAACGGCGTTCCAGCGGCGTTCCAACGGCGATCCATCGGCGAGAACCTAATCTTAACTTAACTTATACTATAATTTAACTAATAATACAATTTGCGATCCAGTTGAAAGTTTCAAAGTCCTGAAAAGGACTTGGAAAATGTCAAATGTATCGCTAATGACTCAACGCTAGAACCAACCGCGATAAAAGTATGAATTGGAGAAAATTCTTAATAATGAATGTACAAAATGATGGTCGAATCTACAGAATAAAAGTGATATTGATCGATTTGTTGGTTCTAGCGTTAAATCTACAATTATACTTATGTCTACGTGCGTAGTCCTTAGCATGGTATCGTTTTCGAGAGACCGGTCTCTCGAAAACGTTACCAAGGGCCCAGGCCCACCCCGTGGAGGTGACTACGCAGGGACCCAGTACAATTCAGACTCGTGTCAAAATTATCGCTATTCCACTATCGACTAGTTAAATAGTTAAATTTAAAACTCACCGACTAGTAGTGAAAATTCGTCGTCAGCGGCACCTCCACCATCAGCGCTTCCAACAGTAAATCATCCACCACCCAGCGCCTCCACCATCAGTGTTTCAAATAGTAGAGCATCCACCACCCGGCGCCTCCACCATCAGAGCCTCCACCATTAGCACTTTCAACAGTAGAGCATCCACCACCCGGCGCCTCCACCATCAGAGCCTCCACCATTAGCGCTTTCAACAGTAGAGCATCCACCACCCGGCGCCTCCACCATCAGAGCCTCCACTATTAGCGCTTTCAACAGTAGAGCATCCACCACCCGGCGCCTCCACCATCAGAGCCTCCACCATTAGCGCTTTCAACAGTAGAGCATCCACCACCCGGCGCCTCCACCATCAGCGCTTGCAACAGTAGAGCATCCACCATCAGTGCCTCCACCATTAGCGCCTCCAACAGTAGAGCATCCACTATTAGTGCCTCCATCATTAGCGCCTCCAACAGTAGAGCATCGATTATCAGTGCCTCCACCAGTAGAGCATCCACTATCAGTGCCTCTACCATTAGCGCCTCCACCATCAGCGCTTCCAACAGTAGAGCATCCACCATCAGCGCCTCCACCACCAGCGCCTCCACCACCAGCGCCTCCAACAGTAAAGCATCCACCACCAAACGCCTCCACCATCAGTGCACCCACCACCAGCTCCTCCACCACCAGAGCACCCATCAACACCCCCACAGACAGTGGTCAAGTCCATTCACTCTGACCAGATTACTCCGCGAGGAGGTCCGCTGCCCCCACTATGGGGCACCAAAGTGAGCTGTAGGGGCCGCGGGTCCCTTACCTACCTCGCATCCCCACTTTCACTTGACCCCCTACCTACCTCCCATCCCTACCATTGCTGGGTCCCCTCCAGGTACCTTGGAATTGCCACGGTTGATTGCAACCGTATGCGCGATCATCTCTGCCCAAAAATCGACTACAATTTATTAATTTTCACACTGAAATGTGTAAATTAATGCTGCTGACAATATTTTACAGTAACATATATAATTATTTATTAATTCTATACAAGTTAAAGTTACGTTTCACCGTCTGTAGTCCATTGTAAAGTTTCTAGGTCGCAAAATGAAAAGTGGAAGATGGAAAGTAGAGTGGAAATAACTTGATATCAGGACTCGATACATTGTTCAAGCACTCGTAAATAACAAACACGATAAATATTCAGCAATTATGTCGCAGCGGTTCTAATGCCTCTTTCGCAATCCACCGCAAATCGATTCTCATCGATATGCGGCGAGGACCGGCTGCTGCTCTATATTTCGACGGCGTTGACAGTGACGTGATTCGACAATCAACGGGCAAACACCGCCGACAGCACTGAATAATCGCAAATCGGCGAATTTCCCTGCACTTTTTCACATTCCAATTGAACGGAATATTACACGTTTCTAAGGACGGAATTGCAGTCTTTTTTTTTTTTGTTCGACGTATTTCCCCCCGTGTTTTCCCTGGCGAATATTAATTTTAGAGCCGCGGCGTTTTTAAACGCGAACGCGCGGCTCGATATTAATTTCGATGAGAATATCGAAAATTGTCGGTCGCCTTCCCGGACGGGGGTGGAAATGTTTATTAAATGCTCGAATTCAGCCTAAAATCTGCTCGCAAAATTGGTGAAATTAAACATTCATCGATTAACATATACGCGTGGGGATACTTTTGTTGCGTATTCCGTAATAACCGGAAAGAGAAGACCGAAAAATATTACATTTTGTTGGCAAAATGGTCGACCGTAAGTCAATCCGTGGCCGCAGAAAATCGACAGATAAATTCATCTTTTTTTATTAACATAATTATTTCTATTTGGTTTGCGTTCTCCCGGATGAAATATTAAAGTACAGTGAAAATTTCATTTTATAAATCATTCTATATTAACCATCGTGGAATGGAATAAATTTTAGAATAGCCTGATATAATCAATCTATATGTAATGGTATATAATGAACCGTAAACGGGCTTGTTGGAGAGGGAATTGGAAGTTGCCCGGTAATATAGTTTGTCGAAATTGTTTTTAAATAACGAGGTTCGTAATGGAGTGGAATTTTCGCACGGTGGAAAGGTCGGTTAATTGAAAAGCGTCGAAAGTGAGGGTTTATTGGAAAATATTCCGTCACAGGACACACGCGATTGTGTTTAATTACGAGCACGTGTCTGGGCTCTTTTCATTGTTACGCATTTCGCAGCGTCCGCTCGGAATTTTTACATCAGCTACCAGTAATTGGCGCTGTTTAGTGCGTGGCGCGAGCAACAAATCGTTGGCTAATTTCATATTATTTAATTCTAATAATCGAAACAGGTGGAGTTGGAATTTGTGATCGATTAAATTGATCGTTCGATCAAGAATCGCGTCTGGCGATTCGAGTCGCCTTAAAAATGAAATTGTCACCGCTGAATTGATTTCTCTGCGAACTTCTCCGCTCCTCGCATCGACGCTTCGCTAATTTCCGAAGCTCCAAACATCCTCATTCGAACTTTATCTCGAATCGTCTCCGGAAGAATCCAATTCTGACCAATTTAACGTCACGTTTGACCAGCGCCAACCGAACGCTGTAACAGTCACGTTCTCCAATTTCTATCGCAAGTTTAAGGTCGACTTAATGAAACTTTTCTCATCGCACTGACCGATTTCAATCGTGCGACAAACTCGAGCGAAAAATTCTAAAACGACCAGTACCACCCCTTTCGTTTCGTTCATCTGAAATAAAGAACGAAGTGTCCCACGATATATTCGAGTCGAATTTCCCTTCGTTCACGTGGAAACGCACGTAGGAACGGCTCTAAATAGTTGGCGAATGTTGGAAATAAAAATCGAGGATACTAATGCGTATAAATTCCACATTTGTGGGAAATAAATTACACCCCCGGCTCGGATTCAATCGTCTATAGTGTCCATGTCGATACTCGATTCTATGGCCGTAGCTGGGCACGAGCTTCCATCGGGGAAATCCCACGGGAAATCAAGCAGCTCAAAGGCTCGCGCGTTCGAGGAAAAGAGTGTGCAGCTGCTCGAACAGCAACGGTGTAATTTTTACCATCGAACGTAGAAGAGAAACACATTTTTAAAATCGCCAGTTTTTCAGGACAATTATTTCTATTAATAAAAAAGAAAACAGTAAAGAAAGGGATCATCCGGCGGCTGTTCGTTCAAATTAGACCAGCGAAACTATTTTTCCGCGGAGGACACGGGAAAACAATTACCGCGGCAATATTCGCCTCGATTCGGTCCGCGAAAACTCGTCCGCCGCGTAAATGCAATTTGCGTCGCGCGTCACATCGAGACCGTTAATAGAAATCTCGTCCGGCTAACGATACGAATTTTCCTTTCATTAATTCATAATCATAGTTTCACCGCCGCGACCAAACCGGCCTATCGAACGAGCCAGGGACAGAGAGAAAAAGCGACGGTGGTGTACGAGGCTGGGAGAGGGTAGGAACGCGAGGCTGGCCAATGGCGGAAAAAGCGCGGAGGGCAAATTGCCCGTCACTGATAGCGAAATAACCGTGGCGAGCAGACGAAATAACCGTCGGCAATAATTAAACAAAACCGCGCGCGAATCGTGGCCCCTGGCGAAAGGCACGCCGAATCGATTCTACGGAATTCGGGGATGGAATCGGAATCGAAGCGAGCCACGATTTCACCGGCTCGATTTTTACGTTAATTACATCGGTCGCTTTATCCCGGAGCGTTCCGTGGACTGGCCTGGTATTATGGTTTTTGGTTCGCTCGGCTCTTTGCCACTTTTATCCGCAAGCTTTTTAATGGGTTCTTTGTTCGATCCTGTCCGATACATCCACGACGGTATATTAAATATAAATATCGGAGGAAACAGAACTTCCGCTCCAATTTTTCATTCGATTAAAGCGTCTGGCAACGTATTAATGTACCAACATACTTCGACCACGAAATGCACTGTGAAGATTATACAATTTTTTCTTCGAAGTTCACTCGATAGATAGCCAAAGCCGTGCTCTTTAAAACGCGCTTGGTTTCATCTCGATATCTCGATCCGTTCCCGAGATATAGGCCCTCAAAGTTCAGCTCCAAAAAGCGCGCGAGATGCAGGTCAATCAGCTGACTGGCCCACGTTTTTTCCAGGAAGTGTTTACGCGCGTAGTAATAGTAATAGTAAAGATGGCCGCCACGTGCGTTCATTCATAAACGTTGAGATAGGTCAGTGCCCTCGTTAGGTGCGAGCGAGAGGTCCGAACGTGCGAGTGGGACAGCGATAGAGAAACGCGAAAAAATTATACCTCGCTTCCAACGACGATATCTCCGGAACCGGAAGTCCGATCGGGATGATTCGCACGGCGTTTTGAAGGGGAGGCTTCTGGGCTTCTCATGGTGTCGGATTCAATAAGCTGTGACTATTTGTCGCGAAGTTATGGAGGATTGAATTTTTCTATTGTTTAATAGGCTTTAATGGAGATAGTAAATGATTTTTTTTTATTAATGAGAGGTATTTGATGATCTGAATTAGGTTACAATCTATAGTAGGAAGGTGTGAAATAATGGTGGAAGATGTAGGTAGTGGAAATCGTATCGAAAATTTCTTGTTTTAATTAAAACACATTTTAATGGTAGTTGAAATAGTAATCTTTATTGATTCGCTCTGTACAGATAATAGTAGAAGTTCCACTCGATACTTTGGCGTATAATCTTGTTTTAAATAGTGAGTAATGTTCATGAAAAATTTGGTTTCCCCTCGTATCCTGATTAAATTAGCCGGCTGACGTTGGCGCAATAAAATCCCGGTGATTAAAACCGAATAAATGTTAAACACTCGTTTCGCCCTGGGGGCGCGCGTTTGAATCTGGCCGCAATTACCCTAAAAACGAGCCATTTCGGTGAGCACCACGAATGTTAACGATAATGAGCATCGGGCCGCGGAAAGTAGCGATTTTTACTGTTATTAACGACGCTTTACGCGCCCCTGCATGCCGTTGCTGTTCATTGTCTGGTTAATTTCGCGGAAACCACCAGCCAGGAAGTTAGTGCACTTTCAGAAAGGCTCGTTTTGCGAGAAATAAGATTCGAACTTAGATAATTAGCTAAAGAAATGATTGCGTGCATGCCAGTCACTTCTTATCCCTCGAATACGGGAAATATATAAATGTACAATTTTTTTTTTACCATTTTTTCCTCCGATACATTGATTGGTCATGATAAATTCGATTCGAGCAGGAACGAGTGGCTCGTTAAAAATTTTTATTCAAACGCAACGACGTTACATTCGCTTAATTAAAATTTAAATTTCGCGAAAACTATCCGGGAAAATGGTAGCGTGGAGTGTACGAAACATGAAATTCTACATAAAAGGGAGCCGTACATTTATCTAGAAACTTTTGCAAAACGTTTGGATGATATTCGACGTGCAGTTTCATTTTCAGCGTAAAAGTTGCACGCGAATCGGAAATTATCTGCCTACTTTGGGAAAAATATTTATTTATTTTTGCCCGCGCAAAAATTCATCGAATTTCAACGAATTTTACGCTCCACTCGCTTCCTATCTCTCTCTCCCTCCCTCTCTCGTTTCCCCGTTGCCCTTAAACAGTAAATAAAATAATCTTTAAAAGAGCAAAGGCGAAATAAACAATCAACGGTGGTAATGTTTGCCAGTCGAGGCATGTAATTCCGCGGGCAAATAACTGAACTCTCATAAAAATGCATGGGGACGCGACGGGGCGTACGCGAGAAATATCTGGAAATGTGAATGGGATCGCGACCGGATGGGGGTGGGTTGTAGATTCGGCGATGGGGTGGCAGAGGGCCCGCTAATGCAAGCAGTGTCACGCGTTTTAGCTCCCATCGAATATTCAATATCGCCGCTGCGACGGCTCGGATGAAGAATTTATATTTTTGCGCGACCGTTACGCGATAAATCCGCCGCGTTCGAAAATACACGCGGATGACGAATGGGAACGGAGGAAAAAAGGCACGGCACGTGTAATTAGAAAGATGACACTCTACACGTTGTTTCGTTTTATTTCTCTCATCATTTTGTTGCCTTTTATTTAACTTTATCTCCACTTCTTTATTTTACCACGTTTATATAATAACTTTCACTCTTCTGGTTGAGCTTCAGGAGTCTCTCAGAATGGTCTTGGGAGGGTTACCATAGCTCGTGGACCCTCGCAGGCTCGACAATCCCATTCGTTCGCGGTCCCGTGTACGCCGCGGGCTGATAATCGCCGTTAGGCTGGAATCGGCATCATTGTCACACATCTCGTCGACAGAGTGGCCCAGGCGATCGCATTAATAATACCAGGGCAAATATTTGCCTCGATCGACTGCGTCTGGTCTCACTGAAGGGTCATTATTCCGTTACTCGATGTTGCGAAATTTTGTGATACATGAACAACACACAGAGCTTCCATTGATCGTACATTTTATCGAATATAATGCAGAGTATATTTTTTTTGTTTTCAATCGCATCGAATTTGAGAATAAAGTCTATTAATTAATACGTTATAAAATTCTGAGCTCGACGAAGCCGTAAAATCTGCACGGATTAAAAGCTTTTAATTGTCGTAGCGATAACAGGGATCGTCGACAAGTAAATTATTCCCGTCTATTGATATACGTTTGAATTCTTTTCTCTCGCCGCGTTCTCAATGTTCACAGCTATTTGAACAGGCATCTCGTTCATTCGCGAAAGCGCGTTCACGTTTGAAAAATTCCTCAAGAAGAACGCGAAACATCTATAAACGCCGAAGGCTTCCCGATCGGGATAATGAAAAATAAACCGTGGGATGAAAAATCCTGGATTCTGCATCGCATCGAAAAATAACGGAGCGCAACGAATAACATTCCGGTCTAATTTGCGAAATTAACGAGTTTACTTTCGAGAATCGAAATTTTCAACTCGACTTCCTGACGAAACGACCGCGTGCGTGCGTACATTTGGCATAACAATATCAATTAAATTGATGCGTTTCTAATTTATATAAACAATTTATCGTTCAAGAATCTTCTGCTTCCTCATCTAATCAATTTTTCATGTTTGTTGCAGATATTCACACGTTTTGGCAAGGTTCTGAAAATCGTCACCTTCACGAAAAATAGTAAGTACCACACAGTATCGTCTAATAAAAAAATTAATCACGAAATTTTCCATTGAATCGTCGAAATTCTTGGCGAATTTCTGTTCCACTCTCAGAGCCAAACTCCTGACTCGATGTTTTCGCCGAAAATTTCGCGAAACTTTGGCGAACGATCCGCGGAAGGTTTCCGCGTTTATCCCCCCGAAAGAAGGAGCGAGCAGGAGCGTGCAAAGACCGTGGCGCGTTTCGAACGTTACGAAAGTGGCTCTTGTTTCCCTCCTCCAGCGCGACAGCTACTGGACCACCCTGTATAGACGCCACTCTAGCTAGCAGACATGCCACGGCACTTTAGTACTTCACCGTGCACTTGAAGTGTATCCTGGCACGGCGACGCCGGCGCCGTTAGTACTTTCGTTGTTGCACTCGAGTGTAACGGGTGTTGCGAAACGCCGCGCTCCTCTTAAACCCTCTGCAAAGAGTAGGCCATCGGTCGAGACTACGAAACGCCGCTTAAAACGAAAAAGTACGCGACGTTATTTACGCGCAAACCAAAGTACTTCGCTCGACTGGGTATTTTGTAAAACAAGGGCGACGGGAGAACGTTTTTGGGGGGTGCGCGACGAATTTTGGTCGCGCCACCCGTTAGACAGAGGGGTGGCTGCCACCACCGCGGGCAAAAGTGCGTTACAAATTCATGCCGGTTGAGAGAGCAAAAGTCTCGAGTATTTTATTTTGCGACGCGGCAACCGTTCCTTTTTGCTTCTGAAATATTTGCGTGGGTGGCAATTATGAAATACCAAACCGATCTTTCTTCCTGCCTCCCTATTTCGCGTCGCGTCGTCGTTTTCGAGCGAATCGTACGTACCTTCTCGCATATTTACAATCGACGAGGGAGAAAGACAATTTTTTTTTTTTTCAAAGTTTCCTGTTTTTTGCTTAATTCAGTGTTGATAGATGGATTTAATTATTAATTATTATCGAGAGGGTTCAGCAAGGATTCAGCGAGTAGAAATATATGCTAGCCTGGAAGACAATATCGACATCGACGTTCTTAGCGACAATTGGCCGTGGATAGTCGAAAGACATCCAATCAACGGACGTTCCATCCAACAAAGGGAGTTGTTGTCCGCGATTGAAAGGGGCGAGGGATTTTCAAAGAGGTTGATTGGCGAAATCACGACGGCACGGTACCTAAATTAAAACGAAGGCGCACTCAGTGCCCAATTAAAGTTTCATTCGGTCAAGTGGCGATTCGTTCGATTTCTATACCCCTTTTTTCCACCCTCTTCAGTTTCTTTTTTTCCCTTGCTCGTCCTTGCTGTCTTTCTCTTCTGTCATTTTTTTCGAAATTGGAAATCTGTACCTCGAAGGCTGGAAATTTTAACAATTGTAAACTCCACCAGAGTTTCTCGATTAACTAAATTTTTCAAACGACAGCCTGGTCAGTCTGAACTTTCGTCGGTCAAAAAAACCGTCAGCTGCCGATATCAAGATTCTAGACAGACAGTATAAATTAAAAGCCAGTTCAGCCGTCTCCGATTCCGACAGGTTTCCATTCGGATCGCGCGTCTAACGAAATGTTTGGAGAAGGAAAGAAGTCGAGATTGCAGGTAGAATTTCAGATGTAAGATACATGGCGATGTGGTACCAGTTCCTCGGCGTAGCTCGCTCGCAAACTTCGAATTAAAAACATACACACACGATTGTGTTCTCCTCCTTCTTTCGTCCGTTTCCATGGCAGGTGGAGGCCCGTGGGCGATCCGTAGGTATTCCTATTTTTCGTTTCATACCGTTTGAAACGCGTCTCCGGGACATGTTCTTGCTGTAAAGAGCCAGCTATTTTGCTGTCGAAATTCGAATATTAAATAATATCGCCCAAGGCACCGCCAGCCACTTTATTCTCCATCGGAACTACCGACAGTGTAACGTGCAACTGTCTGTTATGCACTTGCGGGTAAATCGAAACGCGATACCTATTCCATTTTGCCCGCCTTTATTATCGAAGATTTTCACAGCGAGGACGCGGTCTTTAAAATAATATCATCGATCGGTTCGTCCGCCCCCTTTCGTTTCGTGCGTTCGTCGGAACAAAAATAAATAATTCGAATAAAGAAAAATGCGGGGGAGAAAGGAGTTTAACGGGAAATTCAATATGATCGTAACAGTCGTCGTCGACTCTTTTTTGTTTTTTTTTTTTTTTGCCTCTACCTCCGCGTACGAATATTTATAACATTATTGCGGTCTTTCAGCTGCATAAAAATAGAGGAGAGAGAAATGCATGGCAAAAACGTTTTATTGCCGGTATAATGCGACAACGGGATTGAGTTTTTCGTCGTCGACAGCAACGTTATTCAATTTCCATCGTTATTTGATCGCGCCGCGCTGGGGGTTGGGGGTGGGTATCACCGGGGGTGATAATAAAAATTCTGTCCCACGGAGGAAAAAAGTGACCGGCGTCACAACATATTACCAAGTGAATCCGGAGAGCACTCTCCCTTTATTTCCATTTAATTTCGGGTTTATTTCGGTCCCGCTAACGCGAACGACCGCGAGAAATGGCGTCGAGTTCCGGAAATCGAACGATAATCCCCATTTTTCTGCGCATCGTCCGCGCAATACCTGTTTCTTTTCTCTCTCTTTTTTTTTCGACTGCAATTTAATATGCTTCTCTTTTCGTTTCAGACACCTTCCAAGCACTAATACAGTACGCGGACATGCTGTCAGCGCAAACGGCCAAACTCGTGAGTATCCACTTAAACTTTTCCAGCGAACGTGTACACAAAAATTTCCGCGTTCCCCACCTGTTTTTCTTTTTTTTTTTCGCCTGTTTTTTCTTGCTCGCCATTCGCGTTTCTCATGTGGCCTCGTTTATCCCCGTCCTCCCGCGGGACAGATCGAAATTTTTCGTGGAATACCACCGGAAGGACCATCCATTAGATGGTCCAGGTGCCATGGTGTAAATAATGTAAATTTTAATCGTCCCCCGACCTGTTTTTACTGCAAGTAACAAATGTTGCATTCGAGTATTATGCACTTTTGTCTGGCTGCATTGTCACACTGGTCTATTCTCTCCTTTTTTTATTATTTCTTTTCTTTTTCTCCACGGTAAACGCTGCAGCTTGAACGGTGTTTTTATAATGGAACGACGTTCCCTGTATTAATTGCGAAAATCGAGAATGATAGAAAAGTCCTTTTACGTACGATCCGGAAAAAGAACGTTTCGACGTTTTTTAGTTTGTTTTCTCACGGGAATCCTCTTAGATATAAGTCCCCCGTTCCGTATCAACAGACTCGTTCGACCAGAGTTTATGGAATTCTAAAAGCAATCGAAGAACAATATTTATTCTGCATAATTTTCCATTCCGTAGAAAACCGAGTTCGCTTTCGCGCTAAATGGAATTTCGAGGCTGCCATTTTAAATTCCCCTTTCGGTTACCTTTATTATTTTATCCGTCACCTATTATTTCCGAAGGGAACGAAAAATATTATCCACTCGTTCTTATCGAAGACGCTGAAATCTCTGACTTTTAATTAAACGAACGACTTGAGCTGTTTGCTTTTCGGAAACTAGATAAACAAACCTGTTTGAAGTCGTCCAATTTTTACATTCCGCTGCGAAGCCCTCGTTTTCAACCGTAATTCCATTCTCTTGCCTGGCGAAAAAGAGAAAAAAAAGAGACAGAAAGAAAGAAAGAAAAAATGTAGAACGAAACAACTCAATTACTCTATTACCCCCTCGACGTAACCGTAGAGAACAGAACAGAGCCCCATATTCTCAAACAATCCCTCGTGCGCGTTAAACACACACGAGCCCCCGGCAGTCTTTCACGTCTGCAGTCTCGTTACTCGAAAACGTCAACAGCGCACTTAATCCACCGACGATATTATAATCCCAGTTGTTTGTACTCGCTCGTGGACCGTAAATATTAATTGAACGCGGCGAAATACGTTTCGCGGCAGGCAATTACATCACCGTCCCGGGGATCGCGTCGAAATACACGCGGATACCCGGGAGCGGCTCGTGGATTTCCTTTCGTTCGCCCGTCAACGCTCCCTGAGACCCCTCGTGGCTCGCGAAAAATCGCGAATTTTCAATTATTTTCCTCGATTCGATCAACGCCGCCAACGCGGTTGCAACGAAGAACGTTAAAATCGCGAACGCTCGAGAGCACAACGAATTTCCATAAATCGTCGCAATAATTTGTACTCCAATTTCAAAGAATTTCAATCTCTCGTCTAATTTTATTAATGGACGATTTTCTATGTTGCGATGTGTACTTAGTAATTTGATAATTACTGAAATAATCCTGTCGAACAATCGTGAGCAGTTATCGCGTTTAAATTCGCGGAGTAAGTTGAAACTCGATATTGTCTCGGTTCCATAGAAAAGGCGATCGAGTTCCCGCGATTCCATCTATTTAATTCTAATATTTCACGTCAGTTTTCCGATTCGTTCGCGCAGAATATAGCCCCGTGCTTGCTCTATAAACACCATTCGTTAATTTCCATTAATGCCGACGACGGCGCTGGCCGCGAAGCGTAGCAATTATTAACATGCTCGGTTTCGCATACGCGTCGAGTTAATTAATTGGCCTGGTACAGGGGGATGAATTTCAAACTGATTAGCCGGGCTGAAAAATATTCGGGAACTTTTCGCGAGCCCTGCGAGGAACTCGCATAATCCTGGACCCGATATTTCCCGTCTATTTTTGTTAAATTTAACCCCCACCTCTTCTTCTCCATTGGTGGTTTTTTTTTCCAAGTCGAGCGTAACGAAACTGCGACGCTACAGTTCCCGTGACGTACAAAGAATACGTAATCTGGGTTAACAAAGTTGGAAAAATGTTCGAAACGAAATTATTTTAATATCGTGCCGACACGAGCTTTGGAAAATCGTTCGAAGGTGAAGGCACACTTTTCCTGGCTATTTTTGACAGAAGAGTTGAATTATTAATTCACGAGTGTTGTGATTTTCGTAGTGATCACTCGAATTCGCGTAACTTAACTTCAACGAGTACTTAAACTCAACCAACTTAACTTATAGTCGAGTACTTCGACTTGGCTCGACGTTTACTCGAATCGAAGAAACTCGGACCCAACTAACCTCGTCTGAGCTTAACATATATACCAACCAACCCCGTTGCGAATAGCTCGACAAACTAAATAGCAGCTAACGCGAGCCTAAAATCGCCTCGATCGTCGTCTAACGGGGGTGGAGGTTGGCGCGAGGTAGCCACGGGGATGACCAGCGCGCGCGTAGGTGGATCGACGCCACCAGGGCCAGGTGCATGCAGGCGTGCCAGTAATTATGTATGAAATTCATTAGCCCGTGTAAATATGGCCGGCGGAGAGATACAGCGGAGCGTGTACACGCGTGTGCATGTTGCAACAGTGCGAACGCAGGTCAAACACCGTGGCCCCCGAGGAAAGGGGGTTTGCTCTGGCTACGCCTATGCGGAGTCGAACGTGCATACGTAATTAGGCTGCGTCTTTCCAGTCCTGCAACTGCATTAGCCAAGCGGCCGCTGTTGTTATTAATGGGGATGAAACGCGGCGAAAGGGTCAGCTTCCGGTGGTTATCAGTATACATACGCCTGGTATTCCGTGGGGCTGGGTCAATAATTGTAGATAGGATGATTTTGGTTGAGCTGGGTCTGGCCAGAGTATTTCTGGCGAACCCGCGGCGGCGTCCAGCACGAGCTTGCCAACGATGTTTCTCCGATACCTCCGCGATATTCGACCAGAATGGAGAGCTTTGCTCCCTGGCAAAATTGTTGCCAGAGTGTTCTACGATTTTTGTAAACTCTGTCTCGTTTTTTTGTCGACACGAACGATTCAAGCTGGGAAAAAATTGTGTCGAATAGTTTTCTGACACAGATTTCGATTCGGTGATAGGTTCGCGGTGAAATGTGAAGCATGTACGCGAAGGATCTTGGGTTCGATCGAATAATTCCGACGGGAGATCGGTTTGCATTCGAGGGACGAAGCCTAGACGGCATTTTGTGTTTTGTGGTAATTCAAATAGGGGATGAGCGGATCTAATTAGCGTAATTGGTGGACGCTGGCGGAAGCTGGTGCGATAGGGAGTCGCGTACGATTACGGGACGAGGATGTCGCGATTATAGCGCTGAATTTGGTCCTTGAAGTTTATCAAGGGTTATTCGTATAATAAAAAGTAAATAGATTTTTTTTTAACTCTCGTTTCTCTCGGTTAAAGTTCAGCAATTTTTATTTTTATTTTTCTGTTTGCTCTTTTTCTTTAATTTTATACTCCATTCAACTAACATGTTTTTGTTATTCCTCTTGTTCCAGTCGCTCGAAGGACAGAACATCTATAATTCCTGTTGCACGTTGCGCATCGACTACAGCAAGATGCAGAACTTGAACGTGAGGTATAACAATGACAAGTCGAGGGACTACACCAACCCTTCTCTGCCAACCGGTGACGCGAATTTGGATGCGGCATCGCTTGCCTTGGGTGGCGAGCTCCTTCCACAGTTGTTGATGGGCGCTGGATCGCAGCCACGTGCAAGAATACCCGGTGAGTGCCGTGAATTTCAATGAATATTTTCATGAAAACGTCAGAAATATACGATGGATGCACTGTTTGGAATAATTTCGCTGGAAAATATTTTTCCCGGCTGTTCTCTTTTTTTTTAAATTATTCAATATTCTGAAAAAATGATATTTCGAACATTGCATCTTTAATTTGAGAAACCTTTTTCATTTTGTTTAAATTGAAAGATATTTCTATTTAATCCTTTTCATATTTTGAATATCGTGCATGTATGATACAAAGTTTGCGTCTATCATAATTGTATATTTCACTTCCTCTGTACGATAGAACTTTGCAAATGTATTCGAGAAGAGAAATCTCAAAGTGATATAAAAATTGTTATTATTTTGGAAACTGGCGAAAATCGATCGACGAATCAGCCGTATAATTCTCGAACGTTTCAGTCCATTAGAATTAATTATATTAATTGGAACCGTCCAGCCGGTCCCGGTCACTCATACCTCCGGACGATTTATGATAAACTGTTATCTCGCGAGTCGCGCCAGGCCAGTTTCCAATTTGCCGCTCGTTTTCGACTTCATTTTCGCGCGAGATCGAATTGCACGCGGTCAGGTGGTATTATTTCCTAGGGTAAATTAATTAATTACCCCGCAACACGATGCCTGATCGATGCTGCCAGACGTTTCGATTTCCACCCCTCTCAATCCACCCTCCGTTTCTACGTTTCGCTCGTTCGCGTCTCTTCCTCGTCCCTGTGGGTTGATCGATCCGCGAACATGTGAAGTGGAAAGCCAAAATCACTTTGAGAATTACTATAAAATCTCGCACACGATACTGTAATAATTTCTTTAAAAAAATAAAACTATGCGTCCCTATATTACCCACCCCTGCCCACCGACACGAAGATTGCAGTTACAGACATGGTGCTAACTATAGCTTGTAAATTTCCTGAAGTAGAGTCCATTGCAGGGGCACCGGGTGTGCTGCCCACGCCCTTTGCGGCCATGCACGGTCTACCCTCGCCCCTGGCGGGCCCCTACAACGGGGTCCCACCCGCTGGCGGACTGGCTGGTCTGGGTGGGTTCCCACTGGGTGCAGCTGGACTTGGAGTCCGCGTGCCCACGAACGCCCAGACCTCAGCAGTGTTGCTGGTCAGCAACTTGAACGAGGAGGTGAGTGATCTCAGATCAAGCTCGACGGTGTTGCTCCGTGCGGCCTTGATCCAGGACTTGGAAGATCCAACGCGAAGGCACGAAGAAATAGAGAGAGCATCCCCTCGAGGGGGATTTGCTTTTCTTTTGTTTTAATATCGTTACGATTCAGAGAAGAAAATTGAAATTTCTTTTTTTTTTTGAGGAATTAAAATACAGAAACGAGAGTTTTGGGAATTTTGCAGAAGACTTTTCTTCGTGTCTTTCGAATACAGCAGCGAAGTGTACAGAACGTCAATGGAAACCGACATTGATCGAACACGTAAATTACGATGGACGCACTGTACGCTTTTGATTAGGATAATTTTCAATTAACGCTGAGAGATGTGGTAGGCAGCTTCCTCTGCTGATGAATTGCTATATATCACAGTTTACTAAATTTGAGATTCCAGTGGGAAATTTTCATCGTTAATCCTTTCCATTTCTCTCAGCGTCTATAATACACGAAACTAGCATAGGTACGTACGTATCCATACGAAATCCACGCAAATACAACGATCTGATTATAACGTAGTGCTACGTAGGCAACCCTAGCAGTTTCTCCATCTCTCGACTCGAATTTCCCTTGTCGAACGTTCGTCGATACGTCGAATTCATATTTGCACACTTCGACGAGTGGAAATATACTCTTTAAAATGAAACGTATCGTTCGACAGGTGAAAAACACGAGGCCTCGATGCGTATGTGCCCCCTTCACGTCACTGTCCCTTCTTATATTACCGTCTACACCCCACTACCCCTCATATTTTCGAAACACACACATAGAAATCGTTCCGTGCGTCACTATCCTCTGCCCTCGAGTAATTCGTAGCGTTGTCGACCGCAACGTTACTCCCAGTGGGCCGCCTTTCGCTTCCAAATTGGTTTCCAATTCGACAGAGTTGGAATCCAGCTGTACGAGTCAGCTCGAATTCGATCGATTGATATATTCTATGAAATCTCGAAGATTTCTGATTTTTTTTTGGATGAATTCTCGTGATTTACGTTTCTTCTGAGTTTAGAAACGAAAGGCGCCCCAGCAACGAAACTATGTATCGACGTCACACTTCGCAACTGCAACTATTGTCACTACTGTACTATAACTATGTGTACTACTATCGTTGCGCCGCGCGCACAAGCTTCCAACCGAGTGTCTTTTTCCTCTGGCGAGCAGACGATCAAGTGTTTTTTATACTATCTCTGTCCCACCCTCTTCTACTCTTTATATATATATACATATTGTTATATCTTTTTTTTCAAATGTTTTTTTTTTCAACCCCCTCGCGTAATCATAATATCGAGGAACGACAAGAACCACGAGGGATTCATATTGACGAGAAGGTCCCGCTGTTTCTCTGCTTCTCTACGTCTCTCTGTCTCTCTCTCTGTTCTATACTGTTCTCTCCTCTCTGGATCGCGGCCGCAGGAAAATCGACCGGAAAAAGGAACTTCCAGCCCTTTCACTGTCACTGTTACTCTTGTACTATTCATTGTGAGAAAAAGTGGAACAAAATGTTCCTTGAATTTCTGTATATTTCTTTTAAATCGAGGGAAATTCTTTCTCGTGTTTTGCAAATCGAGTAAAATTTTAATTCAGTATGTGGTTTGGATTAAATAAATTGTAAGATTGTATTCGTGCGGTAGACGAAAAGTGTAGACGAAGAGATCGTTTTTCTTTTAAGATTCATTTAATTAATCGTGTACCTTGTATTTGGTGAAAATCAGTAAAAGATCTGGAATGTCTTGAGAGGTTTAACAGAAGGGCCTGTCTACACACGCGAGAAACTTGTGCGCGTGTCCAACACTATACATTGAATCCTATTATACTCGCTGACTACTGACTGGACTCTGTCTGTTCTCTGTGTAGATGGTCACGCCTGACGCTCTCTTTACCCTGTTTGGTACGTCTCCACATTTATATTATTAATTATATTACATTATTAATTATTATATTTACACGCGCGGGGCACACCTGACACAAACGCGCACACAATTATACTCTACACCACAGAGACATCCGTTAGACGTGTTTGTTACATGGATCGATAGTAAATCGTGAGCATTTTTGGAGAGTGAAAGGAAAATTCTTGCAATCTTTGTGGTTTTTTCTTTTTTTTTTTTTTCTTTGCACTTTTTTTTTTTGATACATGAAAACACGAAACAGAATATATATATCCAAATCTGTATCATCGATCGTACGCCATGACTTTTGATCAGTTCTCGAGAGTACGTTTTTGCTTTTCTTGTGGACGATTTATAAATCATTGATCACTCTCCTCGTCACGTTTGTAATTTTTATTTTTTCTTTTTCTTATTGGTTTTTGTTGGATTCGTTTAACCTCTACGATTCTCTCGTTACGATTTTATTTTTTTTATCGTTTCTTGTTGTTTCAGCTATGATTTATTATTTTATTTTTACTATTTTTTTAATTTTTATTTCTATTTAATTTTTACCGTTCGATTCGCTACAACTGTTTCTTATTCTGAATCTTATTCATCGAATTCACCCATGCCCATGATCATTCAACGGCCGACACCGTTTATTTCACGTTCTCTATTTCCAAGCATCTCTTCTAAATTGTTTCATTAATATTTTATTAATATCAGTTCCAGACACCTTAATATTACATAAGCTTTCGCTTATTTTACGTAATATATTCTCCATAGGAGCTCATTTCTCGCGGGCCAAACGGTTCAGCCGACTTCGCTTCGCCACTCGTATCGAAATCCTCAAAAATTCCACGTATACGTGTGTATCCACGAGATACAAAATTCGATCCCCACGTTTCAATCCTCCATCGCTCTTCGCGAAAGAGAACGCGTGCACAACGATGCTTTCGCGTCGAAACGAATAATTAACAATCGTACAGAAGATTGATGTTGATTACGCATAAATCGTATTATCGATGTAATTGTCGTTGTTAATTATTTCCATGGAACCGGATGGCTGAACCGATTGCCTGATTGCATGCCCCAGATCACAGTCCGATCGTACCCCGATCTCGATCGATTTATATATTATCGTCCCGTTTCGAGTCTTCGACTCGACGAAATATCCCTTAGACGACCGCGATTGTTTAATTAAGACGCAAGGGCTGATTGAAATAACGTGTTGTTGCGTGTTGTGCGTGTAGGCGTTTACGGGGATGTACAGCGTGTGAAGATTCTCTACAACAAGAAGGACTCGGCACTGATACAGATGGCCGAACCGCATCAGGCGCATCTAGGTAATTATTTAACTAACCCTTAAGCAAAATGGATCAACGAAATATTCTCTGTTTTTTGAGAGAAGGATTTTAATCTGTCGTTAATTTCCTCGAAATTATCAGCACTGACGCACATGGACAAATTGCGAGTGTTCGGCAAACAGATCAAGGTAATGCTGAGCAAACATCAAACGGTGCAGTTGCCGAAGGAGGGCCAACCGGACGCTGGATTGACGAAGGACTACACCAACAGCCCCCTTCATCGATTCAAGAAACCAGGCTCGAAGAATTACCAGAACATCTATCCACCGAGCTCCACTTTGCATTTATCGAATATTCCGTAAGTGAAGCTTCTTTTTTTTAAATGCCAGCGATACACTTTGTTAGTTGAATACATTTAAGAAACGATCCTCACGATTAGTCGATTGTTGTTCGTGACATTTGAACGAATTATTTCGATCTGTTTCCAGCACGACCGTGACTGAGGAGGAGATCAGAGATGCGTTCACCAAGAACGGTTTCACCGTGAAGGCATTCAAGTTCTTCCCGAAGGACAGGAAAATGGCACTCATACAGATGCCCAGTATGGACGACGCTGTAGCTGCTCTGATCGTAAGCTCGATAATTTGAAATAACGCGTAGGAATTATTCCAGCTGTTTTATCGCCGGCCAAGTTGAAACGTTTTTCGAAAGTTGATTAATTTAATAGTTCGCGTTCGAGCCTGCTCGTGAATTCCCGTTTCGTCCGGCGTTAAATCCTCGTTGACGAGGCTGCTTGCGAATGTATAACGCGTTTATTATTTAACAGGTGAAAATTCAACAGAGACTCGTAATTAGTTTAGTCAGTGGCGGGGCCCCCGGTGTTGTTCGACTCTCCGATGCAATTGAGCGAAATTATAAATAACAAATCCGCGTTACGCGTTCCCAGGAATTACGATACTTTGCACTTGTTGTAAAATAATAATTGCTCGCCGGTGCCTGGTAAATATCCTCGCTCGGTTCCCGGTTTCGTTCCCGTCGAAACGGCTGTCCGTTATTAAATTCGTTACCACCATTCTCGCGTACGAACGAGAAAAAATATAATTACAGGCGCGTCTAACAAATACAAGACGCGTTACCCCATCGTCGTACAATGAAACAGAAGGCACGCGACGAAGGCGAAAGATTGCACCACGCGAAACTCCAACCCCCGAGCATCGTCTCTGGAAGTTTAACTCCGGAGGATAGTTCGACTCCCAGCGACGACGCTTAACGATCATACCACCCCGTACCGTGGATACGAAAACGAGGGGGCGGGTGACGCTCTCTAAGCTTGCAAGCCTCGAGTTTAGAGCTGGTAGCTTAGCCGCTCTGACCGTGATCTTTAACGCTTTCCAGAAAATGCACAACTACCAGCTGAGCGAGTCCAATCACCTGAGAGTGTCATTTTCCAAGAGCAACATCTAACAAGAGTCACAAACAAGCAACCGGCAGTGGTACCAGCCCTACGCCCTAGTCCCCTTTTGGATACCCGGCTCAGTGTACGACTGATGACGACGGCAATTGCTAATGATCCTCGCCTAAGGGTGCGGTCGGTCGCTGGGTCCATGCCCGCGACGCCATTGGCTGGCCACCCTCTGGATCTTGCCTGGGAAACGAGGGAAAGCAGCAGCTCCCCCCAGTGGAGCTGGCACACAAAACACACATAAAGGGGACCTTAAGCGCGCACGATCGTGTGCGCGGTCCATTTCTGATATTTCTATTTTTTTTTTCTCTCTCTCTATTATTTTTTTTTTTTCTTCTTTCTTTCTCGACAGACCGTCTAGACCACTTGAGAAACAGCGTATACAGACAGACACCGCGATTATTCTTCGTACACACACAACGACACGCCACGTACAGAGACACGGACAACGAGGACAGGAGAGAAAAAACACAGAAAAGAAAACAAAAAAAGCTAAAAAAATACAGAAAAGAAAAACGCCAACACGAAGACAAAAATGGATTAGGGCTGCGAAACAGCGAAAGAGAGAGGGTTGTTTCGAGGAGAATGTACCGTGGGCACTTGGTGTGGCTTTCTCGCGGAGCCAGAGAGAAAGAAAGCCAGGATCGATCGATAGAGAGAAATAGAGAGAGGAGAGACACCGGAAGCGTCTGTTTTGCGTGACAAGAGCATGTTATTCCGAAGGGAGGAGGTAGAGGCTAGGTTTCAACGAACAAAGTAAAGAATGAGAACGAAGAGAGGGGCTCGGTGAGGAGAAAGAAAAAAGGGGGCCCTCGCGGCTCTTGTACAGAGTTAAGAACATTTTTCGAGCATTAAGGTATATTCTATATACACACAAATCTATATATATATATATGATATATGATATGTACATATATGTACGATCACATGCGTGTATATATATGTACATATGATATATTTTACAAGGATGGCGCGCTTTGGTGACGAGCCGCGCGTGACCACGCGCCCCATCCCGCACCTCACAGGACAGCCGCACACGCGCGCGCAGAATTCGCGTGTGAGGGCGAACAGACAAACAGAAAAACAAAAACGCGTTCAATATAAATATATATAAAAAAAAATATTATATCACACCTAATTTTTAATCGTCGCGAGAAATCTGTCTCGAACGCGCTGAAATACAAAAACTACGGTCGATGAAGGGAGAACGGAGACGCGAAAAGGAACGAGGCAAGGAAAAAAAAAAAATGAAAGAACGAACGGAAAAGAAGTAGAAGGAAGCGAGGACGAGGATCGACTTTGAAAGTAGCGCGCGTACCAAGCCAGATTAGTCGTTAAGGCTAATTGTCACGGGACCCTTTGCAGCTTTCGCGAGGTGCTACGCTCGCGCCCTCTTGCCCGTAGTCGATCCGACCGCGATCGATCGCGCGGATCGATTTAGGGACCGGGGGACCGATTTTTTCTCGATGTCTCCTCCGCCACGTGTCCCGCCGCCCTCGCGGCTCAGACGCACGACATCCACCCACCCATCCCCCTTCGTTTCGTTCTGATTTTTCTAACAAAAGCAACAACAACTACAAAAAAAGGGCAAAGAACCAGAAAAAAAAGCGGAAAAACAAAGAAAAAAAATCCTCTTCAGTATTTAGTGTCCAGGTAGAGGCTGGACTCGCGCGTTCGCGCGCGCATGAAAGCGGGACGGGCTGGCTCGCGACGCGATTGCCTCCCTTCCACGTGGCGGAGCGGCGCACTGTCGTTGCAGGTGGTATTTTTATAATTTGTATGTTCGACGATAATAAGTATTAATCACACACACACACTGACACACACCACGTAACACGCGAGACACGCGATAATCTATGAACACACAGAGACACGTACACGGAACAGACACGCTAGAAGGTACACAAACACACACACAAACGCAGAGACATTCAGACGCAGGTTTCTTAGCTGATAGGTGTTTAGGATTGCGTAGATTCTTAATCGTAAATAAGTAAGGCTGAGAAGGAGGGGGATAAAAGTAAAAAAAGATGAAGAAATAAAATAAAACAAACGCGCCGTCGCCAAGTATCATTATTGACGAGGGTGGACGAAGGACCGTTGAACATATCGCTAATTAGAGAGGCACGCGCACGCGTTTCGCGAGTAATGGTTATATTTTCGCTGGTACGGGATTGCTCCGGCAAAAAGGGCGGTTCCATCGCGCGACGAACCGCCGTTTTCTTCGACTCCGTTTAGGGATGGTGATATACATATATATAGTTAGAGCGAGTCTCGTCGCGTGGTTCAGGCTCGTTTAGGTCCGGTCGACGATTAGTTCCTGATCACCGAGCATTCCTTTTTGATGAAACGCGCCCGCAGGCGACGTAGAACGAACCGATCTGGCCAGAGAGCACCAGACAGAGGAGCATCCTTTACGTAGGGCTGGTCTGTTGTGTCGTTAAGTTGCGCTGGTGTCGTGTAAGGTGGTAAACGATTCGAAAACCGTTGAGTACACACACTGGAGGCGTACGCGTACACTGGAAAACGCTGTTACGATACACACACTCACAAACACACACACACACACACACCACTAGGTAGCCTATAGTCCCGCAGAGCGTAACACAAGAAAAATATAAATAAATAAATAAATATCGTAGAGGTATCACGAGGAGAGAGGCTCGAAAGGGGAGAGAGAACAATGAATCCTGATCAGTTTGCCATCCCCTCCACCGTAAGAACACACGAACACAAGTATACACGTTGTTACACGAAAAGAGAGAAAAAGATCACACACACACACACAATGAGAGAGATAGAGAGAGAGAGCGAGATCGAATCCTCGTGTCAAGAAGCGAAGATTATCAGTAGTATCGTAGAGTCGTGATAAAGGGTGGGCCAGGGGGAGCAGAAGCAGTTGCGACGCTACTGGCACTGAACAATCTCGCAGCCATCTTGTGCACGCTGGCCCAGAGGCGTCGCGACTCAACTCCGGGCCCCGTCGATTTTTGTCTAACCGACGTTCTGTTGGAGTCAATTAAATCTTATTAATATACGTATATCGATCGTAGCAAGGTAGCAAAGAGAGAACGAGCGTGTGCGTCTGTATGCGTATGAGTGTGCGCGAGAGACAGAGACGGAGGAGAGACGTGGGGTGTTCAAACGACGCGACTGGCTGATCGAGCGAGTGGGAGAGCCTGTTGAAACGCGCGTGTGACTGATCCGTAAGGCAGCGGCTGGAGTGAGTGTGGCGACGAAGCATGAGATGAAAAAACGAGAAAAACTACAAAAAAATATATATTACAAAGCGAGTGCCGGCCCGGGCAGTGGTTGTTTGTGCCAAAGTAGGCTAGCCGTTAACTCTAGGGATGGATCTCTCGACGAGCCAAGCAGATGTTCCTTACGATCGAACGTCGATCCTTCGCCTTTCATAGATCTTCTTCTTTTTTTTTAATTTTTTTCTTTTTTATTTTTTTTCTCTCAAACGTCTCTGCGAGCTGTTCAAAGCTTTTCGATATCGCGTCAGAGAGGGCGTTGGATAACAAGGTTCGTGGGGAGGACGAGTTCGACCAATCAAGTAGAGACGTAGCGAGTAGCCGGCATGAGCGAAGGGGCCAGTCTATGCATCTATTATGATCTGTCTTTCGAATCTCTGATATATTTACATTGTTTAATCCGACGACTGCATTTATAGATCCTTATCCTGGACGCGTCTGAACTCGTAACGCGTCGACGACACACTGGCTGTACACGAACACACGTTAGCGGTTTAGGTTCTTCAGGGTTTTCGGTTGAGTATGTTCCTTTGGTTGTCGTGGCTTCCTCGGGACGGGCTTGGTTCCGGTGTTCGACTCGACGCTGACGTTCGAGAGGACTTGGATTCGCATTCAGGATCGTTTCAAGCGTGGCGAAATGAATTAGGATGAATAATCCTTAACGATTTGGAACATCGAATGGGGCAGTGAATTACGAATTCAATGGCAGATCTTTTCGTCTCTGATTTGCGTAATTATTTGCAGATTCTAGAACAGTTTTCTCAGGGTCCCCTTGAACGTCAGCCTCGCTCTTAAGTTGCCTCGCAGCTTTAGCCCTCCGTTTCCGTTTTCCTCGAGTATCGAAAACCACGAGAGAGACCAGAAGAACGAAGCTGGAAACAGTGAAACGAAACAGGCTCTTTCAATCGTCTCGCGGCTGGTCCAGTCGCGAGCGGCACAAAACCGTTGGTTCTCCGGATATTCCCACGCGAAGGAAGCGATCCAGGGCCTGACGCACAATAGTATTTCCGGCACAATGTCTGCAAGCGTACCTGAAAAGCCTGTAAAAACGTGTTCGCTGCGACGGGGTAATTTTCCAGGAAAAAAGAAAACAAACAAACGAACCTCCGTTGCTCGCGACGTATTCTACGTTCATTTTACTGGCGTTCTCTTTAGGAATTTCCGGACACATTCCCGTTCACACGAGCTCGCACACATACACACACCACATGGTTAAACACTGACACACTGGATACAAGGGATCACGTGGGTCACGTTGAACGATTCTGTATCCATTTTATTTTTTCAGCTTTCCAGTGTTTTTTTTTTTTTTTTTTTTTTTTTTCCCTGGTTTGAAGAAGTTCGATCTCGTTCGAAGACGTCCTCGAGAAGCTCGTTCTGCGTGACACCACATACGCGACAGCTACTCTACCGCCGATTTAATAAACTCGTTCACTGATTCTTCCGGATGTCGGAGGCACGCGATGACAATGATTTCCTCGTTTTTCGCCTGGTTTCTTCGGAATCAGAGGTGGAAAGCTCCATTTCCGTTTTAGGGGACAGTACTAGAAGCTTTACGAGATGACGATAAATTCGACGAGCGAAACTGGGCAGCCGTTTCCGGCTGCGGATATCTACAGGGTGCCCGTACTGAGTCGCACAATCTATTTCAGTTCAATCTCGCCTTCCTTTCTTTCCTACATTTAGTCGCGTTATCGATCGTTTAATAATATCTCGTCATTTCCCGACGTGCAGTTACATTCATTTCTCGATTCCTAGAATAACGATTAGATTTAAACAGCCTTCTCACGGATATTCCTGTAAGAATACGGTGTTTGCAGTGGTTTGAAAGGGTTTATTGATTTCTTCACGAGACAAAAGCACCCTGTGGAGGGTTCAGACACGAAGTATATGTCACTAGCTGGGTTGAGGGGGGCCGAGGTGAGGGTTGGGATAGCCAGCACTCGCTACATGGTGTCGCAGATATTCAGGCTCCGAAATTTCTCCAGACCAAGTTGCAAAAAAATAAAGAAATATGAATAAAGAAGAATAAAAAGATGCGAAATTTTAGAAGAGTCGTTCAAATATATTGTATACAGATTATTCGGCGCGTGTTCGTCCGCGACTTCCTCGTATAGACGACGTATTTTTATATGATAGAGAATTGAGAGAGAAAGGGAGAAGGTAGAAAGAAAGAGACCAATAGGAGGCGATCAAGATCTCGATGTGAGGTCGATCGAGGCGGAAGTTCGAAACGGTTTTGCGTAATGGTTGAAGAGATCCCGGCTAAATGCACGCCTTGTCCTCTCCTTGCGATTTGTTAACCCTTTGAGCACAATCACTTATGTAAAAGTAATCTAGATAAGTAGCTATTATTATCTGCAGATTCAAATCTTGGTGAAAGTATTTCGCATGCTTAATAATTATGCAGTTAAAATATTTGTTTGTAGTTTTCACTAGATTAATATGTATTCTTTAAATTAAAAGTACAAAATTTGACTTTCGAATCAGATTTTGTAGATTAATTTATTACTAGAAGAGTGCATATCGCTGACGATATTTTAACTTGCTAAATACTATTAACGCGCAGCGATCCGATAACTTAATTACAGAAATTACAAGAAGTCGCATATTTTACATAATACCGTGGAATGTTATATAAAAAGGTGCATACGTATTTTTCATAACCGAAGTGTCATTCGATTATACAGAATTGAGTGGAACGAGTACAAAATTAAACAGGCGAAAGAATTCCCTCAAACACTCAGCAATTCAAAGCTTCAAAGGGTTAACACGTCGAGAAAGAGATCCAAGGTGATAGAGAAATTGAAGTAAAAATTCCCAATGTAAAAGACGAAAGAAACAAACCTGGTTAAACCAAAAACCTGTTCGGACCAAGGAAATTCGGGGTCTGGTTCGAGCCACGCAGTAGACGAAGCTTAGCCTACAGAGGTTATTAGAAGTTAAAAAAAAAAATTAATTAAACACAAGAGACACGTATGCACGTACACATACTACAGAACAGAGACACACAGATACCATCGAACAGTGCGTATATGTGAAATATACGAAACGTTCAAAGAGAGCACATCTTCAAACATCCTCGAACACGAACAAACACAACCGTACACACGATATATATACATATATATATATATATATATTTGATATATCAGCAATTGTAACAAGGTGCGTCCAAAAGTGCGCAAGCGGCTGCATCCCAATAATCTATATTTTATTAATAACTGATAAGGACCTAGGATTATCGACGTTACGATTTATGGTAATTGAACCTAGCAAAAGTACATACATTATAAATATATAAATATATATATATATAAACTAGAGACACGATCTGAGCACGACAAAAAGCCGAAAGAGAGAACGAAAGAAAGAGAAACTGAGAGAGAAAGAGAGTGAGAGATAGAGTGAGAGAGAAAGGGACGAGAAAGAGAAACAGAGCGAATGAGATGAGAAAAAACGTGCGAATGAATGAATCCTGCGTGATCCTCGTTGAAAGTTAAGGACGGTACGGTGGTCTGCTTGCCTAATCGGGGCCTTAGGCGTCGTTCACAACCAGAGTCCAAGGGAAGCTGGAGCCGCGAGGCGTCGTTCCAGTCCACCTTGAGCCGAGAGAACAATGAGAGTAGCTGCACGAGAAAAGGGGACACACCTTTAAGTTCGAACGCGAGTTCCAAAACGGCGATCGAACGAGCCGTTTCGATCAGCCTTGCTGGTCAGCTGGGCAGGACTGGACACAGACACACAGGGTCAGACTCTCTCGTTAGGCCGATTCGAAAGTATCTCGAGCACTTCGTCACCAAAATTTATTCTCCTTTTGGTATTCCGTCGAGAACATATCACGAGCCGCTTTTTTCTTATCGAACGAAGGGGACACTGCACTTCGCGAGAGCCTCCACCGCTCTCTTTGTCGCGTCTTTTCTTTTCCCCAAAGGGGGACGACCTCGACGGTGGACGGTCTGAATGAGAGGTCGATCGGTCTTGGTGTGCTTGTTGAGTGGTTCCGCGATCTTCTTGCCCGCTTTTCTCTTCCACGGCCGTTCTGCCCTTCTTAACTTCTCTCCCCTAGCCCTGGAGATGAAATACGAGTTCTAGCTTGACACGTTGCGAACTTCTTAGACTGCGAGGGAGCGGAGGAGGAAAGGGTCGTTTCGAATTTGAGAACGTTCAGACCCTCGAAGCAGCTGTGCGGATTAATTTAGAGGTGACGGATCGAAGTGTACATAAACAATCAAAAGAGAAGGGAAATTAGTTGGATTCGGGTGAATGGGACGTTCAAGCTCAGAAGGGCAGGATTGTAATAGATATTTAGAAGACTCGTTTAGGAAAACACAAAGGTTCTCAATTGGCACTGGAATTACCGATTTCAAAGTAATGATTCGGAAGAAAGTGTGTTTTCGCAGAAAATCGATGAGAGAATTTGCCAATAATCGCATCGTGACGAATATACAAGAGTTCTTCTGTGAAAAATCATCCCAGCTCGATCGCCTAGTTTGCAATTACGGTGATTACAGTGCTGGTTGAGTTTCTATTGATCGTTAGTTGGTCGTTATAGTCGCTGTCGTTGTAACGTCGATATGATTGCCAAAAAAAAAAAGAAAAAAAAAGTGGAGGATACGAAACGAGCCGGAAATGAGCCTGATTAATTAAAACGCGAACAATTTCTCGACGACCCCATCGAATTGGGATTCGAAGGTGAAAGAAAATGTGGAAGGGATTGTCGAGCGCTCGACGATCCTCTTCTTTTTCGCAAGAGAAGGCGTTTAGTCGCGAGAATCGGGTTTAGCGAATTATCTAAGGGTAGCTGTTAAGTGGACGAAGCAGATTTAAAATGATTAAGAAAAAAAATAACAATCGAGACACATACACATACATACACACACACACACACATGAAAATCGGACACACATAGCGTACACACGATGTAGCGTGTTAGACTCGTGTAGTAGCCCCCCCTTCCCCTTTCTAATTAAGCCTCCAGAACTTTAACGAGTACTATAATGTATAGTTGAACTCGACAATCACTCGACTCTCTGTATCAATAATTCTTGAGGGGAGGAAAATGAAGAAAAAAAAAGGAAAAATAAGAAAAAACAGATGAAAGATGATATAGTAAAACGGATGAAAATGAAAGGTAATCCCTAAGCCGTTGGAAGAAAAAACGAAACTGCTACTGTTCTTCAGAAATCGTTGTCTCGATTATCCGCTGGGTTTCTCCGAGAACCTCTGTTCTTCTTCTTTTTCTTCCACTAATTTCCGCGCCCTTTCTCCAAGCGGCTGGGAGAGCGTTCTTTCGCCGCGCCATTTTTTAGACTGTTCCTCTCCGCATCTTATTTAGCCTTCGATTCTTCTGGTTCGTCTTCGACTGTCCTAGGATCCGTTATCGAGGCCAATCGAAAGTCAGAAGCGAAAGAAATTCTTCCAGAGACATTGAGGAATGAAAAGAGAAGTAAAAGTATAACTCGCGACAAGTAGAAAATCGGGACTATGGTCAGACGTAAATGTACAATTCGAAGAGTTCAGAAAAGGAAATAGTTGCAACGGTCCTAGGTCGTCGGAAGTATTGCACATCTTTTCCTCGATTCTCGAAATATAAAACGTAGAAAAAAAAAAGAAAATAGTTGGGAGGAATTATTCTCTTCGTTGAAAAGACTGCAGATGAAGGTAACAGAAGCACACGATAGAGAAACGACGAGGGGAATCGGAATCGTGGGCCAGGAATTGCGTTGCAAGTCACAATCAGCTCGCAAGACAAATCAATTTTTGCTTTTTGTACACGGGAATATACACGTAGTAGATTGGTAGGCCGCGATTGGATGGATTATATCGCGATTTGTCCGAGCGAGCGTTTTAACGGTTAAGCTGTTAGTAAGTCTCTCATTAGGGAATCGGTTGTGTCACCCAGAAGACCCGGGAGATTAGTGATCAAACGTCCAAGGACGAGGGCGGCGTTTCGCTCGTTTTCTCGTCGATCGATTGTCGTCGAATTCCGCTGATCGAATCGGTGAACATATTTTTTTTTTCCTTTTTTGTCGAAACGACCCAGTCTTTATTCGACGCGAACACAGCCTGGAGTACAGATCGTTCCTAAAACGAGTGTGGGTAGATTTTTTATGAATCGCGATATCTATTTTTTGAAACACCTGTTCGGCTTGTCGAAAAGGAAATCGATTTTTGAAGAACAGTTTTCTGAAATTCGCAGGATCGATATTCGATCGTTGAAGGAAATTCGAGCTTTCAGTAATTATTCTGCAAATGCTCGCAGGCTTTTTTTGCAAATAGATAACATTCTATTGTTTTAAGAATGATTCGTAGAAAGGGTGTGAAAATTGGAAATTTCATTATTTTAAATCGAACGCAACTGAAAATTCGAGTTTTCAGGGGTAATTTAAAGAGGATTCAATGCGCTGGTGTATATCTATTTGCAAAAAATATCTCGCTTCGGAATGTAAAATGAAATCAATGAAAGTTTGGGCAAAAGTTCTCCAAAACGCGGACAATTTTTACTAAGAAATGGAATTTTTATAATTGAAAATCTAAACGTCTCAAGAGCTTAGCGATACTCACTTTGCGATAAATTCCCTTCGGATTCCAAATTGCCAGCCTCTCGCGAACTTTCTGAGGAAAGGACGCGAAACCCGAGTCTAAACCTGCGAGGGTTGAACAACTCACGACAATCATTTTCTATTTCACTCTTAGACTCTCTCGAGCCCTTAGAAGATTAAAAAAATAAAAAAGAAAAAAAAATAGAAACTAACGGAACTCAATGGTAACCGCACTCTAGGAAGAAAACATAAAATAAATGAATTAGCCAAAGCAGGCACAAAGTGAAACCTTGCAACGGGTGTCCGAGTTGAGCACGGAATTCAGCGACGATCGACGATCTCCGCGGTGCGTTTACACTTTCGCGCTTGCACGTTCACGTTTCTTCGCATTTAATATAACACGACACGCGGGTACACGCACACACGGACACACACAGACCACCCACAGAGACGCACACACCCATACGATCGAGTTGTAGAAAAAAAAAAGAACCAAAAAGAAAAAAAAAAGACGAAGAGACGAAAGCTGAGGTAAAATCGATAGAAGTATGGGACACGTTACGATCGCTCTTCCACGTGTCTTCTTTCGGCACTCCGACACGGTTTATTATTATACACGATTTACTATTTACGATTTTTATACCTCGATTACCGAACGGAGCCAACCCCCACCCCCCTGCACACGTAAATACAGACACACATGCTCCCTCGTACAGAAAGTATTTCCCGGAATCGCGCGATTCAGCTGGACTCGGAAGTGGAAGGGAGACAAATATCTCCACCTCGAAATTCGTCGAATATTTTGTACAAAAAAAAAAAAGAAAAAAAATAGAGAAAAATGGATGAAGGATAGAAAACGTACGAAAATGATATTTGAGGATCGAAAGGGTTGAAATGTCGAGGTGGAGGGGGGAGGGAGAAATAATTATTGACGATTATATATGTGTATATGTAGTATTATAATTGTTACTTTTAATGTTGTTCGAAGATGGAGAAAGAGAAATTATGTGCGCGACGCCACTTCCGGGTCACGTTTTTCGGCATATTTCGCGCGTCTTGGGGCGCGAACGAACTCCCACCCCCATTGTCTGAAGGAGCATATTGTCGCGTAGGTTCGTTGACTTTCGGTATTATTGATGCGTTGCGTTCACGTCGCCTCTGAATGAATATATATATATATATATATATATATATATATATATATATATATATATTTTTTTTCTTCGTTTCTTAATCCTCTGACGTTCACTTCTGTTTTTAAGATAATTAATATTAATCTATTTAGCCTATTTTTTTAATCACGCGAACACATACATACACACAAGCATTAAGATTTGTCGTCGCTACTATTAATTATCCCATCCTTCACTTTAATCGCCACGCGTTCGTTTTTATTACGATTACTATTATTATTACTACTACTACTACTATTACTACTACTACTATTACTACTCTTACTACTCTTACTACTACTACTATTACTACTACTATTACTATCTACGATTATTATCATTAATCCTAGCGCTAATTACTCATTTATTGCTCTTTAACAATGTCATTTATTATTCCCTAGTTCGTACCCTCTACTACTATTTACCATTTACTACTTACTACTATTACTATACTACACCACTACTATACCGCACTATTTTTTTGTTCTCCCCTTGTTTTAATTATCATTCTTTTTTTTTACTCGAACATTTTTTAAATTCCTCCAACCACTCGAACCCTGTATATCGTTCAACACGCGTCGCACGAGCTTAGTTTTTGGACGAGCGGACAAGAGAGTGGAGGCGGAAACGGGAACGCAATACCAGAGAAGGCGATGAAAGAGTATAAGGAGGCACACTTGTACACACGTATATACACACACGAGGCACACGAGAATCTCTGTGCACACGCGGGCGCCGAATTTTTTTCCTTCTTGTAAGATCCGAGCGTGTTCGATCGGTTCGATTTTTTCGTAAGCAAAGAAGAAAGAAGTGATGACAAAAAAAGAAAAAAAGAAATGAGAAAAAAAACAGTACATGTCTCGCATTTTTTTTGGTTAAGCAGGCTCGCGCCAATCACAGTTCATCTTCTTTCCTTTTTCTCGATTTTTCTCTCCCCCACTTCTGTTATTCGGTTCTCTGTCTGCTCTGAATCCCCTCTTACACCTTCGATTTTTTTGTTCTTCTGTATTTCTATATATTACTACAATTATCATTACTATTAATATTATTATTATTATTACTGTATTTGTTTTTTTTTCCTCTACGCTATATCGCTTGTAACTTTTCTAGTAGTCACAACACTATTCTTCTCTATCTCTGTCTTTCTCATCTCTCTTTCTCTCTCTCTCTCTCTCTCTCTCTCTCTATCTCTCTCTCTCATACTCTCACTATCTTAATACTACATGTATCGTATATCTTTATACTATACTTCTTACTCTTACTATATTGTCTCTACTATCTACGACTATATTACTATTACTATACCGCGGCTATACTACTACTATGACTATTACTGTTACTGCTACTACTATCTATCTACTGTTACTATCACTGCATCTATCATTACTACTATCTCTATCACTATTGCTACTCAACACTATTACCATATCTACTGCGTCTATCACTATTACTATTGAAAATGCTACGACTATAATCTACCACGTCTATCACTGTTGCTACTCGACACTATACTACCTATATCTATCACTATTGCTACTCGACACTGTTACTATATCTACAACTATTGTCTATCTATCTATCCATCTATCTTCCATCTTAACTTACTGTTACTATTAGTGGCTCTACTATCTTCGCCAGACGACAACCACCCCCGAGATTTTCGTCGACGAGACAGAAATTGTCGAGGGTGCTTCGAGGACGAACGCTGCCACGAATAATCATATCACAATCTTTAACACTGGCGTTCTCGAAGCTGCGTTCCGTGGCCAGAGGAATATCGACGAATAGTATTAATCGACGATCGAAGGGAACGTGTTTCGTCTTCGATGGTCGTTGCGATCGATTCTCCCGCGGAATCGTCACCCTTTGCCACCCTTCGCGTTCAGTTCCTCCCTCTAACGGCCTCGGACGAGTGTTCCTTCGACGAGGGATGCTTGTTTGGTAAACCCCCTAGGAATTTTTATACAAAGCGATAATTGGATCAGCGGTCGCAAAGGGTGAGAACGGTCGACGGGAGCCAGGCGAAAGGGGGTGGTTCTCTCGCGACACGCAAGCAGTTCGTTCTTGCCAAATTTATTTGCTTCTCTCCTGTCGCTGTACTCGCGATGATCGACTGCATCACGATATGGACCACCGTCTATTTTCTCTTTACTCGCTTCACGTCCCTTCCTTTGATACTCTGTATACCGCGTATGTCCCGATCTGTGATTTCTTTCATTCTGGATACCTCGATACTGTTCTCCGTGGCTGGCTGCTAACGATCGCGTTATCGATAACGTTAACAGGGCTGTATCGAACGTGGTCGATAACATCGTGATTAAATATCGATAACTGTGATCTTAGTCGGTAAAATCGTTGATCCATCGATCATTCGATGCGTCGATAATGCAGTTAGCGTATCGATAAATTGAATTTACCTAGAAATCTTGTCGTAGAAGACACGAGACGCGAGTCATATCTGTACTGGCTGAATTCGAATCAAACGTGATTTGTTTCTGACGCGGGAAATCGTGATTCTATTGTTCGATCTGCAATATCGTGTCTTACTTATCGACGTTTTAATGACATTATCGATATATCGATAACGATCAATGATTTATCGATAATTTATCGGCGATCGTTAACAGCACCGATCTTTATGCAAGTTTCACTTCTTAATTAACTCCAATCGTCCCTACTCCCACCCATGACACCCCGAAAATCAAGCTTTTCTCGTCTTGGAAAGAAACGAAATTTTCGAATGAGTCGAAGGAAGGTAAGGAAAGTCTTATTGTTACGACAAAAGAGAAATAGAGAAAGAATTAAACGCGATAAATGATGCACGATGGAGGAAATATGATTGATAGCGAGCGGGTAATTTACGTATACAAAATATAGCCGATTTGTCAAGAGAAAAAAAAGCAAGCAACAATGAATGGAAAGATAAATAAACCTGTCCGTTTTTTGTGTTCTTTCTGTGTATCCAGCTACCACCCACCTTCTATCCTTTAGTTTCTATTCGAACTGTGTTTTAACTTCGATTCGAGGCGTAAAGGGTATCGAAGCTTTTAACGATTCTTTTTGTTGCTCCTCGAATACAAATGTCTACGATTTCGAAGTTGGAGAAAGATCCAAAGACGCTTTTCAACGATACCCTTCACGCGTTCGATCACTCTTACTTCACTAATCGCCCATGCTAATTCTATTTAACTTTTTTGTTTAAGATCGAGCGTCGCTAATCATCGACGATCGATCGTTCGCGACGCTCCACGGTTTGCATTCCCGTTCCACGAAACGGAATGCAAAGAAAAGATGGCACTGAAACGACGTGTCAGAATTTTTGTTACTGTTCACTGAACGTCTTTAGTTGCGTCTTTTACTCGATGTTTCTCTCTGGCAATATCATCTATCTTTCAAAGCCTTGACACGCTGTTCTGTCTCTGTCTTTTCCGTCTACCTTCAAAATCGAAGGATCGAGCAACGTTTGAAAACGAAACTGTAACGTTGGAATGTAAATTTCTCGATCTTGATTGAAGAAACACTGCTCGACTCTTCGTCTGAATTTCTCTGAACTCTAATCCACTAAAATTTCTTCATTTCGAAATCTAGCAGCACGAGGCCAGCATTTTCCATACGATATCACCGCGAGGCGGACGTAATTTGCAATTCTTGAATTTTTACCAAACCTAAAGCTTTCTTTTTATTAAAAAAAAAGGAAGAGACGTCCATACGAATTCGTTAAAGTCCGTTTGTTCAGATTTCCACCGCCACTTCTAACGATGAGGGATCTTTTTATTAAAAAAAAAAACAAAAAGAAAGCGACGCGACACGCGTGCTATTCAAATTTTGCCATTTACGCTCGCTTTCTTTGCTCGTGGAACGTGTCGACGCGTTTCACGCTTGAGAGAGGTTGGATTTAGTAAATGGCGATCTGCATGGAAGTGGATAATCGAGTCCCGTGGAAACTGGAACGAACTGACGGGTTTAGAGGCGAGTAAACTATTTCAAAGAATAATCCTACACTTTTCACCATTTTTTTGGCCACTTTTCTTGGCTCAGAGTATACTCGATATCGTTAATAGAATTAATTATTGAAGCAATCCAATCGTTATGTTAAAATTTACTCGGATACAGTTGAAGATAGCTAGTTTCGTTTAGTGTTTTTTAATTCTAGATGCACATAATGATTTTTAAGATTTTTTACCAATACAACAGCACTTCATCATTTCGTACTTTATACATGATGCTCCACTTGTACCTATATGAAACTCTATATCCAACTATGTACTGTATGCTCTACATATATATACACTAATCTTAACGTTTATACTTGTACCACTTTCCTTTTTATATTTTTTCAAAAGTTCTCGTCTCTCCAGCATGAATTCTGTCGTGAAACGGAGAAGGAGGATATCGAAAGGAAGAAAAAGAAGGAAAACCACACGGACCGCATTTAAATTTCAAATTGTTTTTATTGTTGTGATTGGAACGATTGGAAAAATCTGTCACATTTTTCCAATGGCTACCAATCAATTCTTACTCTCCGCATTTTTCTTCCCATTTCTCTGACGATGTTTTCGTGCCTCTTCTGTTCCCATTAACTTTTCTTCCAGCTCGAAAACTGATCATCGAACATTTCACTGCTCTACTACTGCCTATCGTCATCTTCTTCCTCTTCGTCAGCTCACGAACGGCCTACTATCGCTACTGCTGTCGATTACGTTTCGTAATTACTGTGGCAAAACGGAACCAAAACCATCGAAAAAGAACGATTCTTGTTCTACCTCGAGAATCGTCACCTTTATTCTTTATACGCGAGCATGCACAGCTTGAATGATTCCGTTGCATCGATCAAAGAATATTTATTTTCAGTGCTAGAACTTTTTCCGTTGAGTGGTGGTTCCATTTTGCGAAGTTTCCTCTATTGTACTATCGCTATTACTGTCACTCGAAGCTTCGATCTTCTAAGCACGTGAATATTCACTGGGGCATTTCTAGTTATACAAAAATTATTGTTGACTCGTCGCTGCGCCTTCCATAGACTCAATTAACCGACGCAATTATTCTTCAAAGCGTATCACAGATTTTAGGTAGTTACAAACAGCCATCATCACTGAATATCTATTTTATCGCTGTCCCTATACTACAGAAATTAAAATATTCGAAGAAATAGACTTCCGTTCCAATTTTTCATTCAATTAAAGCACTCGACAACGTACGTTAATGTATCGATACACTTTGACCACGAAATACACCGTGAAGATCATAAAATTTTTTCTTCGAAGTTCACTCGATAAATAGCCAAAGCCATGCTCTTTAAAACGCGCTTGGTTCCATCTCGATATCTCGATCCGTTCCCGAGATATAGGCCTCCAAAGTTCAGCTCCAAAAAGCGCGCGAGATGTAGGTCAATCAGCTGACTGGCCCACGTTTTATCCAGGAAGTGTTTACGCGCGTAGTAATAGTAATAGTAAAGATGGCCGCCACGTGCGTTCATTCATAAACGTTGAGATAGGTCAGTGCCCTCGTTAAGTGCGAGCGAGAGGTCCGAACGTGCGAGTGGGACAGCGATAGAGAAACGCGAAAAAATTATGCCTCTCTTCCAACGACGATATCTCCGGAACCGGAAGTCCGATCGGGATGATTCGCACGGCGTTTTGAAGGGGAGGCTTCTGGGCTTCTCACGATATAAGTTCAGTTGCCTGTGGCTATTTGTCGCGAAGTTATGGGGGATTGAATTTTTTGGTTTTTTAATAGAGTTTAAAGGGACATTGTAGGATATGTTATTGGTAATAATGGATTTCCAATGGATGAATATCAGCTGATATTTTGTAGCAGATGTATGGAATTGTTGGTAGCTTGAGTGAAAGATGATACAAGCAATGGAAGGCTTTCGCGAGTCAACAATAATTATCGTTTCTTCGTAAGATCTTTTGCATGATGTTGTCCTCCGTACGCCATTGTGCTAAATCGTTCACACACATGTAAAAACACGAACAAACATCCTCTGATGATTAATCGCATCAAGGCCTGAATGAATTTTAAAATGTGACACGATCGATGACGCAACGTCGTCTTTTACATTCAACTAAAAGTGGGATAGTTGATTAGTTTGGAGAATTCATACGGAATATTTAAAGGAAATTTGATTCCAGCGCGTGAATGGGGTCCTGATCGATTCTTTCCGCGGGTAATCCTCGTCTCGATCGAGGTGACAGTGCATTGGCCGGTCTCGGCTGATCGATCGATTGCAAACGCGACGTGAAACTATCATAAATCTTATCTGTGATAAGAGGAGCGCGCTGTCGTGAAGAATTCTCTGAATTTCCACGAGCGTTTGCAAGGTGCAACTAACTTGATTCTCCAGTAATTAAGGGTAATACACAGTAACATGTTGAATCTGGTACCGTTAACGTTAATCGATATCTATTGATAATGATAGTACTAATTATAGATAATGTGTAATATAGGAGAATAATTCGACGATAATTCCTTGTAAAAGTGTGTTAATAGCGTTACGGTATAATTAATTGTAAAGAACCGTAGATAATAGCGTGCGATAATTAATTAACCTGTCACCTGTTTATTCGTCGATCACGAGACTACTTCTTTTTATCGTAAAAGTGTGTCCCCTCTCGATTATCCATTTGACGGTGAAACTAACTAATGAAAGATAAAATGAAGATTTTCATCAAGTGTAAAGATTTAAATATAAAGATTTATAGAAGGTTAATTGATTGCTGCACGATAATGTTCGTATTAAATCATTCTTGCAGAGTTAAAGGTGTATATTTCGAGGAGTCCTGCCAAGATTTGCCAATGCACTGTTATCGAACCCTTGATTGTAACAACAAAGGGTTGCAAAATCGCGCAACAATCTCCTAGTCGCGAAATTGGAATAATGTCGACGTTTTTCCTCCAAATTTTCCTATTCTCTGTCAACGATATTTTCACTCTCTCTAACAACGATGCATACATTATTTAACACGTAAGGGATCACGTTTAAGAAAATTAAAAATATCAAACTCCACGATGTTCCACACAATTCTGTCATTAAAATTTTTAATTGCAGCTAACACTTTTGCCCAAGAACTTTCCATTACAGATACAAAGTTTCTGTTGTCTGACATCTTAAGAAATGTATTAGTTTTATGCATCGATGTTGGAAAGTTAATTTTCCAATCAGAAACGAATCGTTTCCATTCTGTAGAAAATTTCTATCGTAGAGAATTCTGAATCGAACGTGCAAGTGGCACAAGAGAAATTCCAAGAAGCCTCCCCCCACCCCCAAAAACAGAAAAAGACTCGTATCTTTCTAAATGATAACTACGGTGTGAATGATTACGAAGAAAGTGAGAATGATCGTTCTATTTCTATATCGAAACTCGTCTCTTCAGGACGCGCGCGTCTGGACACTATAATATAGGGACATACAAGTCAATTGCCCGTAATTTATCGTGTAACCTCGGACAACCGTCGCTGATGCTAATTAGTCGGCGTAAGATTAATCCCCGATACTCGTAACAGTATTGTGTAGATATTACGATAAACGACGCTACGAGAGTCAATGCTGGACGTTCTTCGAGAAAAATCACAGTTTCCCCCCGGAAAAATAACGTGCATACACGATGAATCGTTTTCTTGGTATTTGGATCGTCAAGTTCGAAATTCAACAACAAATTAAATCAGATCCTAGCAAGAATCGTTAATACACGATTGGTTTGATTTCTGTAAAGCTCTGATCGAACGCGATACTAAATTGACTACGATATTAAAATTTGGATATTAACAATCGTTGAGAAGTATTTGATGTGTTTATCAAAACAAGAAGGACGATTCTAAATACCAAAAAAAGGATAGAGAAAAGATCGTGGCTAACTATACAATTTTTATTCGAAATGTTACATTCCACCAGCACAGGCGACGAGCTGAACACACTCTTACACACGTACAGGCGTACACTCGCGTCAGAAGATACACGATACACAGGAACATATACATATAAATATAAATATATATTATATGAGGATAAAAGAAAAAAAAAAGATTAATAAGAGACGTTGTATAATGTTTTATCGTCGCTAAGATAAATCGACGTAGTTTCGCGAATTATTAGCGAGTAATTAAAGATTAAAGATGAACCGTATAAATATTTGTCGAGCCACTTGTCGTCCACACGATTTATTAACTTTTCCACCTGAACCGAACCACTCGAATCTGATGAAAATATTTCCAATTGTTGTTAAAATCGCCCGAGTAACAATGATTCATTTCAGGCATCGATTCAACAAGGTTCCCAGAGAACGAAAAATTATCGAACGCCACTAAGAGAAACTAAATTAACGATCGATTACCTTTCTCAATTGGAGCCATTAAAAACTCGTTTCCCTCTCGAATCGTTATTGAATCTACATTGAAAGAAGAGATGTCGGATTCGTAGAATAGCTAGAGCGAATTAAAAATTAATTGTTGAAGCTTCCAAATCGACGGAAGCACCGGCTGGACGAGAAGTGGCTCAGTGTGGATTCTTTCGTTGACGTTTCAAGAGAATACCGCCCACGTTACTAAATCAGAGAGAAAGAGAGAGAGAGTGAGAGTGAGAGCGATGTCGAAGGGTTTGGCGGAGGGTAATGCGATAGGGGTAACTTCACGGTGGATAGCTCGAGCCCGGTGAATAAAATGGAGGGGAGAAGTTGTCGAAGTATCAATATATCAAACTGTCGAGTACGTTGTAAAATTAGTTGAAAAGTCTAGAGCTGTATGGCAATGGAGGGAGAGGACGTTGAGTAAAATGCTCCTCGATCCAACAGTATTTCCTTTATCCTTCCATCTCGTTCACTTTCCACCCCATAGCTTCGAGAGAGAGAGAGAAACAGGAAAACGCTGGAGCCACTTTAATTCTATCGAGCGTCGAAAAAAGAAGAAAGAGAAAATACCTTGAACAATTAATAATGAAAAATAATATTTGATACTATGTATAAATCTTAAATTAACCCAGGTAACAGCTAATTAAAAATTCTATATTTACCTTTTCAATGGGAGAAGAAGGTGCAAAGGTACTTAATTAATAACTTAATGCTATCAAGATTCTTGAAACAATAACCGATAATTGCGATTAGGATTATTTTTATAGCTTTGCGGGAGTTCCTTCTTCTGCAGTATTTAAAAAAATAGAACCACGCTCGGTAGAATTTAAAGAGGAGAAGAGTTAAAAGCAGGGGACAGTGGAGAGTGAAGGGTGAGGATCAAATTTAATCGCACGCGATCGTGCAATTTTAGAACGGATATGTTATATATATATATAAATATGAATATTATAAATATATATATAAATATATATATTAATATTTAGATTTATATTACGTGTATAAGAGGGGATGTTGACGTATTGCAATTATAGCTACGGTGGGGTGCAAAACGAGTGACACAGGGGACATTTGCGTCTTCTTTTCATTTCGTCGCGATACTATTATTATTAATCAGTTTCAGGGTACACCATTGATTGCTCTTTACGTGTCGTTTAAAGGGATCGAGCATTCAGCCCTCGTTACTATTCGCCTTGCGTTTCTAATTATTGTCGAATTAATCGCTACAATTAATAATTACTAAGTGAATAAAACGTGGATAGGATTGAAGTTATTCGAATCGAGGTTCATTCGATCGTATTTAAGAACGTTTTCAGTATTAATCGAGAATAGTGTCGGGGATGAAAATCCAGTCCAACCCTTCAGCGTGTGTCACTATACGATTTGCGATTTTTGATTCTTTAATTATTTAAAATAAACAGCTATCAGAGAATTAAGCTGGTAATTTACAGTTGAAATCATAAGAAGGGTTGTTCTGCGTTTTTTTTTTAAACGATCTAAACAAATTTTCCATTCCAATTTCATTCTCCATCACGTCTGTTAAATTCTCGCCGTTCATCATTAGTTTTTCGTTAGACTTCTGCTTCCACGATTTCATTTTTTGCGTGCTCGTCGAACGATGAACGAACAATCAACAGCCAACAAGAAGCTGCAAAAATTATAGTCTATATACGTATTGTAAAAGTTAAGTGAAGGAATATTTATATAGTTATCTGTCTAAGAGGAGGTTTTGTATTCGTTCCTTTCCTTTATTGCAAAATAAATTTAAATCATTTTCGCATCACGCTACCACGTTTTCAGTTAGCGTATACAAATATATATGTATGTAAATACATAGGTTTTATCGTGTAAGTTTACCTGCAATTAAAAGAAAAAAAAAAAAACAGAAGAAAAGAGAAGAAAATTGAAATATACCTAACGCTGGCATGTACTGTTAATTAACGATGGCCTTTGACGATAGTTAAGTTTCTTCGTAACGATGTGTGTGTGAACGAAGGGAATAACAATAATTTCATTGTATTACGATGATTCAGCTGTTTTTTATAAGCGCGATTACTATGGGTACTGAGACGATGGCGACGACGAAGAGGACGATGGAGGTGTTTAGCGTTAATTTCCGGTCGATATTAATTATTGACATCAATTTCGCATCAATGCGTCGTGTATTCCTACGTTTCATTGTCCTATGGCAGCCGGCATTATTTTGTAAAGAAGAATAAAAATAAATTGAGACAAATGTACAAGAACGAATCGGGTGATTGGCCCCTCTCATTATTTATATAATGCGCTTCGTTGATACTCTCGAGCGATGCAGTGTTCCATTCAAAAGTTAGAGAAAATATATCAAGTCTTATAGTACGAAACAGAGTTATTCATTGATTATTATAAACAACGTAACGAACGGCTGGGACGACGGTGTATCTTGGCAGATAGAAAATGGCAGGGTTATGGCGTACAACGGTAGGTTTGAGCAATATCTCATAAGGTTTAGCTGGCTTGATTTCATCTCGTGGTTTTCCTTGTTCCTCGTTCAATTGTTCAGCTAGTCCTTTTTCATTTAACTTCTCGTATTGCTTTGCAGCGTCTTGGCTAATTTTCGTGGTGCTCGCTGGGGTGAGAGACAAGCCTGAAATGGGACGATGTATTGATTTAAATTTACATTGAATTATTGGCCTCGTTAAAATACACGAGCCTGTTACATAAGATTGTGACACAGCTCTCGCTGTCTGTTTCACGTTCAAGGTCTCATTCACTTCCTGCTCGGCTGCTGAATAGAATGGAACGTCGAACGTCGACAAAAAGTCGTATGGATTCACTAAATGAAACGAACGTTCCAAATGATTTTTACCTTGATTGTTTATTGGTATTTTCGTATAAAATGGTGCTGCCAAAATGTTCCCCTCAGAAATTCGATATACAGGTACGAGAGGCTGTTTCAACCCTTCGAGCGTTGCTTTATTGCTAGACAGTTCAGAGCTTGAGGAATTTCCATTCTGCGACGATCCTGATTGAGCTTCGCCCTGGTACAATTTTTCATTTACAATAGAAGCTATTAAAAACATTCAAATTATCATAAAAATTGTTATACTGTACCTGTTTCGAACTTTTTTACTCATACCTGTGAACCATCGTTCGATTTTCCATTCAAATTTTCATTCTCCCCCAATTTTATCCCTTCCTTTGCACCCTGAATTACATTTTCCCCTTCGTTCGCCTGTAACTTATTTTTCTCGTTCGATCCATCACCCTTTCTCTCTGACGACTGTAGTCCTTTCAGGAATACGTTGTTCTCCCCAATTTTTGACACTTCCTGTCCCGTTTCCTCTGTGTGGACTGCTCCTGTTCGAGCTAGGAGTACAGCTTGCTCCTCTTGCACCTAAATCAAACGACGAGAGATGTTTGTCAGTAAATATCGAGAGACGATGATCTCTGAAAATGTTCGCCACTGCTCTAACCGGAAGCGGCGCCTGTGGCAGATTTGTAGCCGCGACCCGGAAGCCATTTCTCCCATCAGCGACGTAGTGGACGGACTGAATGACGCCCGTGTCGTCCAAGTAACTGTAAGCGCCGCGTGTCTCGCCGTTCGACGTTCGAACCTCCGACCTCGCGGACCCTGGAGCACTGTACCCGAAACTGTACTGGCCCAGACTGTCCTGGTAAGCCAGTAACGACGAAACTGACTTGGCCAAGCCGGATGAAGCCAGACAGAATGAGAAAAGAAGAATCTACAGAAGAACATCGAGTGTATTCGATAGATCGATCACGTTGCATTGCTAATTTAGACTTAGTAAGAGCAGATCTCGCTTTTTAGTGGCGATATGCAAGATCTGTTCAGAGCGGAAGAATTAACGCGATCAACGCTCTCTGATCAACCGTATTTCACAAATGTTTGCCACTCGAGAAGTCTAATCGAAAGAGATCTCGATTACAAACGAATTTCCAACAAATCCACATTCGAATCGTGCGAACGCGAGGTTAAAGTAATCTCGAGTGGAGAGAAAAAGCCCTTAACACCGAGGGGTCAGCTTGGTACGCCTCATCCCGTCGTACAAGGTTACCTCAGCACGGTCCCACGACACCGCACGAAGGGTCAATCTAAAACCAGCAAACCCGGACCTTCCCAACCGCGGCTAGCTTGAGAGACACTGTGCAACCACCCCGCGTAGGCCCACCACCGTTCCACCCACACCGATATAAACGTCGAAAAGAGCACCCAACCGTCTCCATTCCGGGCACCCACGCGAGCCACGCTTCTTCCTTACGTGTAGGCCACTCATGGCGATCCGACGCGACATCCTCACGATTCAGTACACGCGCCCGTCGACTTTATATAGAGAAAGCCCTGAGGGTTGCGAGCTCGCGGAAACGCGAAACGGACGGGCGATGCGCGAAACTGGTCACGCCTGTCCTTCAAGGACTTCTCCGCACCGGCTGGAATCCGGCTCGACGGACGTTTTCTCCGGCAATTTTTTTCGCTCCCTGGAAACCTGCCACGCGGTGCCATGCCCTAATATGTACGCGCCTCAGGGTCGAACGGAGATCCGCGTCCGCTCGTGGAATCCTCTTATCGCCGCCATTTTCGCATCTAGCTTGGAGAACGTCCGTGGGATGATTCGAGCAGGGGGGGATTTAGGAGGGTTCTAAAGCCTCGACTAACACGCGCTTCGAAGTCTAAGGTTAAACGTGGTGGGCAGCAATTTTCCGCGACGCTTGGGAATTATATGGGCTTGTTAGAGCTTGTTGGACGCTCGAGGGACGTTTTTCTAGTCGGAACGACGATGACTGTAATGAAGAGAATGCTCGATACGTTCCTCGTGTTTAATCTAAATATAGAAGACTGCGGTTTTTGTTGGCCTTTGTTTACTCTCGAGCGGTTAGTCGCGGGATTGCAGTTTATGCATCCATGAAAGACGACGTCCGGTTAATAAACTCCGTACCCGTGGTTTCTAGAGGAATCTAATGGCGTCGCGTCGCGTTTAACGACAGCATTGACAATGAGGGGTGACTATCTGTGTTTAATATGACGCGAGATGCCGGCGATTGCATCTCATTAGCGGGCCTGGATAAGGCCTTTGGCGGAGCCTGGTTCGTTATCTGTACCGGTTGGTAATTAGCTTATTTTACACGCGCATAAGCTACGCGTTTTATATTTACGAGCACGACGCTGTGGCCATATTTAGACACGCGTTCCGTAAATATCGCGTTTCAGTCGATTTAAACGAAAAGAAAATTTGTTTCGTTCAGAAACAGTGACGATCGTTCGACATTCCTTTTTTTATTGAAAATTCGTATAATTATATCGCATAGAGAATATTATAGTACGAAGCGTATAGTGTTCGCTGCTTAATTAACGTAGGAAAGTAGAGGTTATATTTGAACTGATAGGCGAGAATAAATCAAGTGCGACGATTTAGAAGGACGATAGGAAGTGGAGCCAAAAATGTCAGCCTCCTCTTCTTCTGTAATCGTCCGCCAGGTTATTTGCATACTATCCTCGACCCAAATTCGGTGCAATCAATACTGACGCGGCAACGCATTACGCTACTAAATCGCCACGATATTAATACGTATCGATCGTCTCGTCTATCATGTCAGAATGAAATAGGAGCTGGCACTTTTTGTCAAACAAATCGCGAAACGTAAGAGCCACCAGTTTTCGGCTGCTTGTACAGCTGCAATGCATCTCACGAATATTTCAACATATCACACAACAGTAATTAAAAATAAAGAAAACAGGGTACAGGTAAAAATAAAAAGAAACCAAAAACCACTCGGAACATCATGAAAATTCTCTTTATTATTAATCCAGTCTACAATCACCATCATTCACCCCCAAAAATGGCAGTATCGACAATCTCAGCATCCCTCAGAAAAGTACCGCGACCTCGCAAAGACATCAGAAAGGAAGAAGAAAAAAAGCGTGTCAACCTGAACAAACTAGAAAACACATAGCCTAGTTGACTCTAAACGAAACGATCGAAGAACATAGGATAAAAACCAAGAGCATCCAACTTCCGTCCACCCCCATACCCCTCCCCAGAGAACCTTCCAGAGAGATCCCAGTCCCGATCAGGCCCAAACATCATACCCCTCGATACGAGCGACTGTTATACATACATCGGCTAATTAATCGCAAAGATAATGGCGCGAGAATCGTTCACGAATGGGGTACATCCCGTCCTCGTGCGGTCCAAAGATCAACGAAGAATCGATTAGTAGACGAGCCGTCCGTAGGCGAGCGCAGGGCCAGCAACAGCGAGAACGTCAGCAGACTTGGCTGCCTCCGTGGCCAGGTTCAGTTTCTCGTTCAGATGTGCAGACACGTGCGCAGCTTTCGCCACAGCTACTTCCGGCGTGTCCTGCACCCTGCCATCCGGACCGATGGGCGCCCCTGGTACCACCACGGTATTGGCAGCCACCAACGGTACAGTAACCGTGGGCGCGGACGTCACAATAGTCCCAGACGATCTGACAGCCTCGTTGGCCAGGTTGATCCTCTCGTTGAACTGAGCCGCGGCGTGGGCAGCCTTGGCTGCAGCCACTTCCGGTGTGTCCTGTACTCTTCCATCTGGGCCCACTTGCGCTGGCTGGACCACTTGCTGGGCGACCAATCCGTTGGCTACCAGTGGGACCAGCGGTCTGTAAATCGAATCGTTACCTTGCTTCGTCATGGCATCGACGAACTTAATCCAACGTGAAGAGTCACCTGTTAAGATCCGCAGCGACGGATCTGGCAGCCTCGTTAGCCAAATTGAACCTCTCGTTCGCTTGGGCGGCAGCGTGCGCGGCCTTGGCCACAGCTACTTCCGGAGTGTCGACCACTCTGCCATCCGGACCAAGTGGCGCGCCAGGTACCAGAATACTCGGCGTGGCTACTACCAGAGAGGACTGCTTGACGATCGCTTGTAGCCCAGCTGAGGACCTGGCAGCCTCGTCAGCCAGCTTCAGCCTCTCGTTCAGATGAGCAGCCGCGTGTTCAGCCTTGGCCACGGCCACTTCCGGGGTGTCTAGTACTCGACCATCCGGGCCAACAGGCGCGGTTGGAGTCAGAGTAGCGATCAAGGGCGCGGAGAGGATGCCAGGCTTGGCCAGGGCCGAGGAGACCAAGCCTGCCAACAGCAAACCGGCGACAGGACCCATGGCAATGATCTTCTGAGGCTCTGTAGATGTTCTCTGGGGATCAACGACGAGTCGATGGCTGATCGATCGTTGTGTCGATCCCGGGATCGTTGGCTATGGGTTCGTGACTATGAGACGCGACGTCCTAGATCGGCTTTTATAGCCGTAGATCGCGTACTGGGACGGTGGATCACGTAACCCGGCGTGCACGTCCCGGCAGCGATTTTTCCAGCCGGGACCTCGACGGGACCGCGCGCGTTTCCGTTCCTCCGGGGCAAGGTAAGCGTGTTGTAAAACGAGTACGGGGTCTGCGGGCGTCGCTGAGCGGGGAAAAATCGCTCTCAGCGGGCTCTCCATTTTCGTGGCTCTCTCACCGACACGGGATGACACCCGATCCCGTTGTCATTTCTCCGCTAGCCTGGCCATGGACACCAAGGGCGACGCGGGCGAAGGCCGACGATCGCGTAACTGTTCCGTCGCCTCGGTCCGCGTCTCTCTAAGCGGCGTTGGATCACGTAGCAGGGGCATTTTTTTGCGTCCTCGCCGCTCCCGGCAACGAGACGTCGCTGTGGGGTGGAGTTTGGACCTGAGATTAGTGTCGCCGGGGTCCAGGCAAACGATACGAGCAGTACGTGGATCGTATGATGTAATTTCTAATGCGACGTCAGCTTTTCGATTGGATTCTGGAAAATTTTGGTGGTAAATTGCAAAGGCTGGGGTTAGTTTTAAGGATTTTTGATGGGTGTTGGAGGAGGGAGAGATGGGGTATTTTAGCGATCTTTATTTGTAGACAGACAGAGAGATGTGAGATGAATTTTAATGGTTGAATATTCTTTGCTTCGCTTTAGAATGAAAAATGTCTCGTCGTTATTGTACTTGAAATAGAGAAAGTAGTTCCAGTTTGAAGATTTTTAATGCGACAGTAAGTGCAATGTGGTAACGAAAAATGTAATAAATAGAAATCTGATATCGCCGCGCTGGCGTAATATTACTATATGATTGTTGCATAAATAGTCACTCTAAGAAGCAGTACATATGTATCTATTCGAAATTGTGTCTAATCGAAGAGCTTAATCAAAATTTGATCGAATCTACAATTCAATTAAATTCCTTTTTTCAATTTAATAATATTTATAAATTGCGTTCCGTGCATGGCAATTATTATTCATATAATATTGAAATTTGTTAAGCTCAATGTAAAGTCAACGAAAATTATTAATTAAATTCTATAAGAAGCAATTTCCACGTGTGTCGATCAAAATAGAAATTGGAAAATAGATGTTCCAAACTGCATCAGGATTCTTTTACAAATTAACAAAGACTGGATCGATGTCCGCGATCAAAATCCTCCGACGATACGTGAAAGAAATCTGAAGGTCGTCGCTGTTGGAAATCATCGCTCTCGTAACGAGTCGACAAGAAATTCGTCTAGTCCCTGAAAGAAAAGGAACGAGGGACCGTCGACAGTCCGTTTCGACAATGGTCCCGCGTCGGAGAAAGATGAATTCTGTACGGGCAATGCGATTGGACCAAATGTCAATGTCAGGTGTATTGGATTTTATTGGGCAGGGCGTTTCCTATCCGCGCGCTCTCCCATCGATGAACGCGTGTCCCATGGAGCGAAACCTTTTCTCCCAGGTGCTATATAAAGGCCAGGGGACGAGGTGGACACCATGAGACCGCATCAAGGCACCTTGGCGAGTACTGTAGCCCAGATAGCGTACAAGGAGCCCACGTTTCTTCACGATGAAGTGTCTGGTGAGTATCGCTCGTCGATTTCATCGTGTTTCTTTATTATTTCGCGGCGTTTCTGACTCGTCGCTTCATTGTTCGTCAGTTATTGCAGTGACAGGAGATAGTTTACGTGAGATTGTCGTGGTTGTTCGATAGAAGGAGTGGAATATTTTGGTATCGCGCATCAGTTGGACTTGTAGAATTAAAATAAAAATTTCTCATTGAACAGGGATACTTTGCAAAATGTTCTTTTTGGTTAATAATAATTTTTACTTGCTGGTTGACGTTCTAAGAATAGTCTGCTGTTATTTTACAAGCCTTGCTTTCGTATTTATGATACTTTTCGATTTTTTCCATCGTATAAGATAGTTAATTGTGTGTGATATGAATTATTGAAAAATCTGTGGTCCATAAATTTCTTCAATGAAATTCAGGGGATTTTGATATGGAATTTTATTAATAGTATGGCAAATCCTTCAAAATTCTATGCATACACCTTTTATTAATAACTTTTATCACCGTACATGTAACCTTATGAAGTTCACAAATAAAATATCAAATTTCCTTTCATACCACTTTACCCCTCAGCTCTCTCATACTATTTTACACATTCACCTGTTCCATTTTCTCTTAATTCGGTTAAAATTAAACAAAAAAATTGCAAATCTACACTCCCCCTCACCGATCCATCACATTACAGCCCTCCAAGCATCCAATATCAAATTAAATCTCCCAAAAATTCGTATCCCCAGTGTCAATCGATTCGATGCTCCATTCTAATAAAAATTCCCTATTTCTAGATTGTTCTGTCCGCCCTGTTGACCAATGTCCATCGACTTCGAGCTCCATTCTAACAAAAATCCCCTATCTCTAGATCGTTCTGTCAGCCCTGTTTGCCAATCAACTTCAAGCTCCATTCTAACAAAAATTCCCTATTTCTAGATTGTTCTGTCCGCGCTGTTGGCGACCACGATCGCCCGTCCAGGCGTGTTACTGGCGCCTCAGGTGGCGACACTCGCGGGGCCCCTGACTCTCACCAAACTGGTACCAGGCGCGCCGATCGGGCTCGACGGCCGCGTGGTGGACACCCCGGAAGTGGCCCTGGCCAAAGCTGAGCACGCAGCGGCCCACATAAACGAGAGGATCTCCCTCGCGAACGAGGCTGTCAAATCGGCGGACTTGATCGAATACACGGGGCCTGTGATCGCGAACAGCCTCGAACCGGTCGCGATCGCCACGAAACTGTTACCCGGGGCGCCGATTGGGCTCGACGGCCGCGTTGTCGACACACCCGAGGTGGCTTTGGCCAAGGCTGAGCACGCGGCCGCTCGCATCAACCAGAACATCGAGCAGGCCGCCGAACAGGCCGCTAAATCTGGCTCCCTGGGCCTGCCCGTCGTTCTATCGACATACTCCGCACCGATCATCCAGAAGGTTCTACTTTGAGCACGCCACGCGATAGGTTTGGACCGTCCTTTTTGGCGACACTGGCTGCAGAGGATACACGTTCTTGTACATAATTGTGGGCTGAATAAAACAAGCGATATTTAACCATTTTATACGATGAATTTACGTATGCTCGAGTATGCTCCCTGCTTAAGTATGGATTCGACTCTAGAGTGTCTGAACATTGTATCAGATCTATGTTCGGGTTTTCCTTTTATTTCTTTCGATGGAAATAAAGAACATAGGTAATTTGAACTATCGTTGGAGGTATTGAAGCCTGTATACGACGAGGGTTGTCTAGGGTGCGCGTGGAATCGAAGAATTTGATCGAAGAGCACCCACGAGGTTCCATTGTGGGCATTTCCATTGTCGTTTATCTTACAGAACGAAATGTACACGTCCCCTTTGTTTCTCTTTATCGTTTTCTGATAGTGTTCGACAGGAACGTTCGTATAAATTCTGTCGATGATAGGAGGTGTACTTGGGTTCGACGATAGATAAAAGCAAACTCGTGAAACGGCTCATAAGTTATTGAGCATTGCATTTTCCCTCCGTTTGGGAACCGCTGCTTTCCGTCGATCTCTAGCCAGGATGTAGAGGAGTACGAGCGAGCCAAGGTCGCCATTCAAGACTTTTCCTGCACCCACGAAGAGCATTGTTCTCGTTAACGTTCCGGGAAGTATCAAAGAAGCAAATTCGATCGCTGTTCGTTTGGAATTCAAGTCTATCGGCGTTGGTAATAATTGTCAGTCGTACTAATACGTGTAATTGTGTGTGCAGGTATCGCGGACCCTCGGGGAGTTTGCAGAGCAGCTGGATCTCTTTGGAGAACGGGCAGTAAACCGGCTGAAAGCAGGAATACGAGAGATGCAACAGCAGCGGACGAGAAATTAATTCTTTGGCAATAACAAAAAGCTGGAGTTCAAATATTAATAATTAAAAGAAGAATTTGGACAAGGAAAGCTGGGGGAGTCGTCAGCAGCATCGCGATCAAAAGGAAGAGCACTTCGAGACACGATTTAATCAATGTTTCATATTATATTGTACATTAATATTGTAAATTAGCGTAAAAATTAGTTATTAAACGTATTATAACCGAGTTTGTACTCAAAATGTACTCAAAATAGATTGTAAGAGCATTCTGTAGATTGCAAATGTATATAAGGACTGAATAAATCATTAGCAATTGTTAATTAATTGTTTAATCAATTAATAACCTGTCAAGCCAAATCCTAGTCCCTAGACGAGATAAAACTCGTAAAAAATAGTCCAGCATTACGAATACCTCCTTAAATATCATGTTCTCCTGATACAAAGTCCGAAAATCGGGTTCTCGAGTGAAAAATCTCTGTAAACTGGCAATTCCTGGAAAATGACGTCACTTCCCAGAATCGCCGAAATTCCTGGAATTCTCGATGACGTCATTTCCAAGAAGTGGCACTATTCGGATACCTCCTATGACGTCATGTTCTCCTGATACATTGTCGATTTTTCGAACAAAATCTTGAAAATCTGACTTTGTATCAGGAGAACATGACGTCATAGGAGGTATCCGAAAAGTGCCACTTCTTGGAAATGACGTCATCGAGAATTCCTGGAATTTCGGCGATTCTTGGAAGTGACGTCATTTTCCTAGAAGTGGCGCGCATACCTCCTCACTACTTATGTTCTCCTGATACAAAGTCGGAATTTCAAGATTTTGTTCGAAAAATCGGCAATGTATCAGGAGAACATGACGTCATAGGAGGTATCCGAATAGTGCCACTTCTTGGAAATGACGTCATCGAGAATTCCTGGAATTTCGGCGATTCTTGGAAGTGACGTCATTTTCCTAGAAGTGGCGCGCATACCTCCTCACTACTTATGTTCTCCTGATACAAAGTCGGATTTTCAAGATTTTGTTCGAAAAATCGGCAATGTATCAGGAGAACATGACGTCATAGGAGGTATCCGAATAGTGCCACTTCTTGGAAATGACGTCATCGAGAATTCCAGGAATTTCGACGATTCTGGGAAGTGACGTCATTTTCCAGGAATTGCCAGTTTACAGAGATTTTTCACTCGAGAACCCGATTTTCGGACTTTGTATCAGGAGAATATGATATGCGAGGAGGTATCCGAAAAAAGCGCGGGAAATTCAAATTTCAGAAATTGCCACTTTGCTTAAGAAATCTCGATTTTCGAACTCTGTATCGGGAAAATGTGATATGTGATGAATTATCAATCTTTCGCTTTAATTTCCCTTATCTTATACTAGCTTGTGACAATGAGAAGGAAAATGAGTGGGTGGAGGACATAGTTTAAGGTCAGTAAAAAAACATGTCGAATTAAGCTTAAAACCATACTTTATTCCATGTAAATTGGTAGCGTGTACAATAAATTACAATTAAATTATAGTCCTGGTAATAATTTTGTTCTAACTGCACGGGAAGGTACATTTTCATTAAGTTTTATTTTTCGAAAACACCCAAGAGTGGGAGGGGGGGTATTTTATTATTTAAAGGTGCAAAACCCTCCACTTTGCATGTTTTCGAAATTTACACTGGTAAAAATGTGAAGAAAACTGTAGAATCTCTAAGTAACTCGACAGGAAAGTGCACTGGGTGATTGGTCCGTCCCGCGCCTCGTCTGCGATCATACTGCGCCATCGAGATAAATGCAAGATGGACTTCCTGTTCCAAGAGGCCTCGGGAGAAGTTCAGCGTCCTTCGAGTAACTGTCGATACAAAGTCACGAAATTACGATATTCACGGCCGACAAGTCCGTGGCTTAATCGCGGGGCGTGTCTTATGAAAAGAGGCTATTACGACATCCTGTCACAATCGGAAAAGGACTGGTTCTTTTGTGAACTGATTGACTGCATCGCTTACACAAATGCCGTAGGAATATTTAGATAGCTGAACGCAGACATGGCTGGATAAATAAAGATTTTAAATAAGCTCTGGAGCGATACCTTGAACCGTGAAATTTTTTTCAATTTTCATTTGTAATTGTCTCTTCTAATCGTAACGATACCAGTATCGATTAATTCATTTTGATGTACGTTGAATTCTTTTACTCGCACGACAAAAGCAAAGGGGCTGAATTTGATTTGGATTTATCTTCAATTAGTGGGGTAATCAATTACGAGATAAGCTATCGCAGAAAAAGTTCGAGAGAAAAAGGAATAAAATGGTGGTGACACTTTTTTTCAGATTCCTAATGCATTCTTAACGACTGTTAATTAACTACGAATATACCGGGTACAACACTTGAATTAAGCGGACGATCTTAACGAGTCCGTAGATTAATCAAACAGCGGCGGGACGCAACAAATGTTTAAAAAACGAACGTACCGTGAAAATCGTTTTTCACAGAGACCTGCAGTGCAACAACTGCAAAACGTCAATTATTCCGTGACGTAACATCAAAGGGTTTCACCCAGTCGGTTCCACGAAAAAAAATGAACGCGACAGCTTTCTAAATATTACTCGTACGTAGTTACAAAATCGTTTTTAGAATTGTTATTTCGTCAATTGAAAATCGTTCTGGTCGATTGTGACACTCGCGTCGAGCAAATATTCCCGATTTCCCAATTACACATGCAAGAAGGCGACGAAACAATCGCGCGCTGTTTCTTTTCTCTACTTCTTATCGTTTCTTCGGACGTTAAATAAATATCCTAACGAAACGAACGATTTAACGTTAGGAAAATTGATACGCGGACGAGAATTCGTTGATTCGCCGAGTAAAAGTTGGTGCGTCGCGTTTAATCGAGGTCCGCGACAATCCATCGCGATTAATTATAATTCAACTGTTAACGCGTGACACGAATTTTTTCGCATCGATCTGTTTGATCGAGCGATTGGACTCTCTGGTGCACTGATACAACTGTACTCACTGCGGGCAGTGCAAAAATATTGAAGGAATGCATTCTTATTGCAGACTGTCCTTCGGCCCAGAGTCCTTCGTTCGTTCAGGGTTGGTAAGTCGTTTAACGCTCTCGCATACGTGGCTGCGTTTAAAGGACAACGAAATGCTGCAACGAAAGTAAAGAAAATGGTATAAAAAGCGACCTTGTTTTCGATTAAATTAATGGGCAGCCGTATGATGGATTTATTTCGCCCGTTTCTGCTTTGGGAAAATATTTTGTCACGTGTAATGGACGATGGAAAGAGAGAGAAACGAAAGGCGGATTAAAAGGATTATGTAGGAGCGTAATTATAACATTAGGTAGCTCGTCGGGCAAAATTATTTCCCATATGTAATCACGGAGAAAAGTTGTCTCGGATGTAACTTCCTCTGTCACGATGCAACCTATTTCTCACGTGATGCACCAGTCTCACGTGATTTCTCAGGTTTCTGATTACCAGAAATGCGATTGTCGACTGCCTTCCCATTGCGCTCTGCGTGTAATTTGAACGATGTGCCAAGTAGTTTGGATCAGGCCACAATAATCGTACAAAATTTATAAATCAAATAATATTTAACAGGTAAAAAGAGCTTCCAAAGAATTCTGCGGTTCTACGATTCTATTTTGCAACGATGTGCTCCCACAACATGACAATCTCCAATAATCTCCTCGCTGTCAATCGCATTTACATGCTGTATCAATTGCTCAACTAATTGCAAACAATTTCGTAGATCACTAAGCCTGCAATTGCAGCCTCGCATAATCCCACACCCTAATAATTTCATAATTGCACTCGATACTTATTTCTCACTACCTTCTACATTCTAATATACAGAGTGAGTCAATTAAGTCAACGATCCAAAATCACTTTTTCATTTGTCATAAAAAAGCAATAGTTCAATCCACTCCATTACATAGTACATTCCGTTCGATCCATTTTCTTGTACGACAAATAGTTAGCAAGTAACGTTTGGCTGTTACGATCAAACGACACACCCTGTACAAGTATAGCCTCCAGCATATTCCAACCTTACAATCTATGCAATCCTGAAATCCTTAATTACTCCTAATTTTATCCAGAACAATAACATCCCCCCACGCAAACCGAGGCAAAGCTCTTCGTTAGAGCGAGCCGTCCAATAGCAGCGTGTCGAGTCCCATCCTTCCGGTCCAGGAGTGCACGGACCCCGTCGAAATGCCAAGGTCCTGGGGCCCATACCAGCCTGCAAGGAGGGAGTATCCTTTTTCCTGGCGCGCTTCCCAGGCTCTACGTGGGCCAGCCGATCACCTCCTGGCTCCCTCCAGGTCGTGGCCAACGTGGTGCCAACCGTAGGAGGGGGCGGATGATCACCGCCTATAAATGCTACCAACAGCCGTTCTCCAGGAACACAAAACGTCGTGACCGGCCGGGTAGCGTTGGCTGGAGCGGAAACGAGCGAGTACTGGCCACCAGCAGCGCTTTGGGAAAGGCAACGAACAGGGGAGACGCGATAGATCGAGGAAAAGAGAGAAAGGGACCATGAGGGGATTGGTGAGTCCTTCTTGCACACGCGGATAGCTCGACATGGTCGAACAAAGGAAAGTGAAAGGTTAGGGTAGATCAGGTCGAGCGAGGCCCACGCCTGATACGATCGATATAGTTCGCAGTTGGGCTCGATACATCTACGAAGCCTTCGTCTCAGTTTTGTTCTTTGATTAGACTTGAAGAGTGAAGAGAGAGATTCTTTTTAATCGTGCATTTCATTTGAATGGGGTTAATAACGAGCTTTTCTGATGAATTTCATTGTAGATCGTGTTAGTTGTTATGGTAGCGAGCTGCAGGGCCGGTTTCCTAGGCGCACCCTCGTTCGCGGAGCCCCAGGTGCACCCCCAATCCGCTGCGCCGAGATTCGCACCGCCAGCACCGGTTGGTCAGGACGGGAACGTGATCGACACGCCGGAAGTGGCCCAGGCGAAGGCCGCTCACTTCGCGGAATTCGCCAGGGCCGCCGCCAGGGCGGCGGAGGAGAGCAAGAATCAGCCCCAATCGGTTGACTACAACCCTCAACCGCAGTCGCAGGCCTACAATCTACCCCCCGCGCAACCTACGCCAGCCACTTACATCAGACAGCAGAATTACCAACCCTCTGCGCCAATTTATCAATCCGCCCCAGGTGAACATTTTCATTAATTCACTCAGAATTTTCAACAATTTTTCTTCATTTTTATAAAGCTCTATGCAAGCAGATTTCTAACTAATCGTTTACCAATTTCTATTTAATTCCATTCATCAGCAGATTGAAATTTAGAGGGAGCAAGAAAGTATTTAAGCTTCACAGAAAAGTAGCGTACGTTGATATACAACGTCTACTAAAAACCAATGCGTTGCGGTGAAAAGATAAAGTAACATCTACTCGAAGTCCTAGAACTCGAGTCGTCCATTTTACGATTCACGCGACCGCCCACGCGAGATATTTTTCCGAAACCGTCCATAAACTCGACCATGAAAATTCCAGTTCCAGCGCCCACGTACAACCAGCCGAACCCAGTCGCGTATCAGCCGCAGTACACCGGAAACACGAACTACATCGGGCAGCAGAGTTACGCGGCGGCTGCGAAACCCACCCCGTTCGTGCCAGCGCCCCTCGCCGAGGACGGGACGGTGATCGATACGCCGGAAGTGGCGGCTCTTAAGGCCGCCAGGCTGGCGGAGCTCGCCGAGGCCGAAGCCAGGGCGTACAAGTTCGCGCAGGAGTACAAACCGGAAGTCCAAGGCCAAGGTACGTTCGCACTGGAGCACACCGCTTGACGTCGCGCACTGTTTCGTCATTTTTTCACATCCAATTCGAGATTTCCTCGTTCGCATTGCGTCTACAAATTTTTTACTTCATTCTTTCTGTTGGTATTAATTTGTGCAGAAATTTAAGCTTCCTTTTTTTTATGAACGTTGTATAAATGTATATATGAAGACAGTTTTGTAATTGTTGGATTTGCTCAAGGTTTTTTCGTATTCGAGTTGATTGAAGAGTAATTTGAGTTTCCGTTGTCGAGACTTGAAAGTATTGTAGGCTCGATATACATTAGGTATCCTGATTTATTGTTACGTTTTGTACTGGAGGATTTTTGCGTGGGCATTAATTTTTGTACAGATTCAAGGAGGACTTAATAAATACGATGAACAATTTGTTAAACCTTCGTTCTAACTGCAATCTACAATATTACTTTCTTTGATAACGATTTTATCGAGGAATAATTGTTTAATGCGTACTAACGGCGGACCTTTCTTCACACATTACATAAAGCAAGTCATTATGTAAAATAGTTGAATAATAATGAAAGGACACGCGTAAAATCTAGGATATGGTCCGATGGCAATAAAAATATAAACTCCTTGCAAAATAATCGTTGATGCAAATCGCAATTATGCAAATCGCTGGCGGCAAAGAACGTTGCCGAAGAATTTATCAATTTTTACTCCTCTACATAAAAGTGTACACGCTATTATTCGCCGCGAGTGTTCGAAATCTTTATGCAAAAATGAAAGATTGAACTCTGACTGACTGTGAGTAGACACGTAACGCCCTGATGCAACGTAAGAGTGGAATCGTTGCTCAACGACTTAATCGGCCGATTGTTCCTGTGGGAATGGCTCGCGCGGCCGCCAATCGTTACGAATATAATCGTGACCCGGTCATTTCTCTTCGTGAATATTAAACGACGACGTTGTAGGTCACGAACACGTTTCACTCGAGTTATTCGTAGCCTCCACTCGCGTTAACAACATTTTTACCGTCGCTACTAATTGTATTCAATGCCCTCGACAATTAAAAATTATACATTGAGCCAGAAGTGAATTATAACCATGAAAATTTACCTGACGTAAATCAGAATGTTAACGATTGGACAAGTCTGGAAAGAAGTGACCTCGTGCACGTACCAAACATAATTGGGCGCAGAGATAATGTCGAAAGTCTCTGTCAGACACGGTATTCAACGCGACCTCGTCTTTCGATTTATTTCTGTTTTATTTCTGAACGTACCAAATAAAATGAACCAATTTATTATCGAATAATCCATCAATTATTTAAAATTCTTTACTGAAAATGTGTCAGGTATTTTTAAAATCGAGCGATCGAATGGATGGAATGTACGATGGTGAAACGATTGTATTAAATTTTGGAAGTATGTTAAATACTTATAGAAGTATATTAATTGTTAATTTTCAGCTTACGCTGGTCCAGCAGCCGCTCCAGGCGCATACAACCCTGGACAATACAGTGCTCCTGCAGCAAGAGTATTCTCCCAAGCAGCACCCTCGTATCCAGCGGCCCAATCGGCGTTCAGCAAGCCTGCCTACCAACCCCAAAACTACCAATCGCAGCAATTAGTCGGTGCTTACTAAATTCGGACAAATCGCGTTGCATCTGTACATAATCTAGGCCAAAATAAATTGTTTCTCCTCTTTTTTTTTTATTAAACCTCGCTCTACTTTATTCTACCTCCTTCTCAGTCGACACTGATATGATTAAACATATACGAATAGAAGAAAGTTTGAAATTTACTATACAAATTTTAGAAAATGTCGCGTTTAACATTTTACAAAGTAGTTTGCAGTAATAATAGTTGGTTGATTCTCAGTTAAATGAACTGTATAATTTGCAACAGGCAATAATCTTTCGTTATACGATGTTAGGATCTAAATGTAATGTCTCTTTACTTATGAATACATTTCATAATTTTATCTTAAGATATTTCTCGTCGCGATAATCAAAGTGAAGATTGTCCACGCTGATGCTCGTCAAAGGCATCGAATAAATTACCGTGTTAATAATTATTTAGTCGTAACGAACCACGGTTTAACCTACATTCGATTTCGCTATTCGTTGCGGTTAGCGTAACTCAAGAATTGGAGATATGTCTTCATCTCGATAGGGTTAGCGAGAACGCCACTCCATGGTCGTTTCGCATTGCTTGCAAAAGTATTCGCAGATAAATAACTTGTGCATTACGCAACTGTAAACAAATGAATAAAAACAGGAATTCTTGAAAAAAGGAATCATAAGGTCGATAGAAAAAGCAGGATTGCCACTTTGTGAAGAAAAGCTTGAGGATTTCTAACGATACTCGCGTGCGATTGCGGTCTTTACACGCGCGATTTCACGCGGAACAAAACGATCGCGTAAAAACGTCTCGCCAATGGAGTACGAAGAAAAAAGGATATAAGACGTAGTCGGTTGACCAGAAAGAATGTAATTTCTTTACCGCGAAACTGATTCTATCGTACAACAGACTCAGTAGCCAAGTGTTGTCTGTCTTATATCTTTTTTTATTTAAGTAATAACGCAGTGTAAATACTTGTACGATCGCTGGTCGAAACAGAGATACCTATTAGTTACAAACCACCATTGGAGTAAGCTTCTTGCGACATAGGTCAGAGCAAGTACGAAACACGTGAGAAGAAATGCAGAACGGAACGTGGATTCGTTCCTGCTGAACGAACTCGAGCATCGTGATTCGTCGCTTTTGAAAAGGTCGACAATTGTAACTCGTTCGCGATATAGTTACCAAGTAAGATCACCTGTGCATGAAATATATTCTTCCAACTATCTCCTCCACGTTTCGCACTTTTTTACTTTTTTACGAACAACACCAACGATTTGGTGCCAAAATAGAAATTAATTAGCCACGCCAGCTGTACCCGCTAATTGAGGATGCGAGTATTATCGATGCATTTTAATCAGCAGTAATCTAATCGCGTTGCATGTTCCACGCATTATACACCAGAAGACCCAGTTCGCGTGCACGTTTGCGCAACCGTTTCTTAAAGTTATCGACCGAATTGTATCTGGTTACGTTGTAAACAGGGAGTCTGAATCGACGTTAATTGACCAAATGGGGTCAGCACTCTAATTTACATGCTCGTGTAATTCACAATTACACCAACCAACTATTATTCGACAATTTGTCGTGGAAATGTGAAACTGGGTTACCTTCAACGCACCCTCGAAACGCGAATTCATTTTCTAAAGAAATAAATACGCATCCAACATAAATACAATTACCATTTTAAGTCGAATGATATTTCATTTATCTATTTATCTATTTATCAAACTAATGACTAGCAATGGCCGCCTAACGCGAGACGATGACAGTAGATTCAGCCACTGTTGACCAGACAACGCGTCACACGTCTGACTAGCGACGCCACGATGACCAAAACCACTGAACACTCAATTCTAAATAGCTATAAGCAATTCAAGACTTAAACGCGTGTAGTTATTTATTTCTAGGGCAAGATCGTTCTGAAAAATGATGAAGTACTTAAATAGCGAGGGAAAATAGCCTAAATACATGTTCGAGAGGGAGAGATCGAGATATCGATGAGCAATTGCCCGATTCGTGTTAGAGCAATCGTTTATATGGGAACGGGAGCTCATCGTGAAAAAGAGGACTGCCTTGAAGGGATCACTGGTTCACCAAGAGGATCTATGATCCCGTCTAGTCGTCCGTGAATCGGGCATGCTGTCGAAACCGCAGAAAAGTTCTGCTTAAGTCTGCGGCGACGGGGGTGCGAGATCGCATGCGCGTGAAAACTGACCTCGAAAAGCTGAGACGAGACATCAGGGACGTTTGAAGACGATTGCGAGTCGAATTACCCTTTTCCATTACTTACTAATCGATACTTTCATATTCGCGCCTTCTTCGTTGCCTCCGCTTTCCTCGCATATTTTGGATACCTTTGGACATTGAAATTCTCTGCCAACAAATTCGTAAACCTAACAACTCATCGATCTACCAATATCTCTTTCGATCATTCGATTCGATTAAAATTTACACGACATATTTTACTCGAAGAGAATTAGTTTGGTGTGATAATTGATCGAGAGAAGGACCAGCTGAGAGATTTGGAGAGGAGGAATTTCAGCTTCCTATCGACAGACGTTTCAAGACCAATCAGCTATACCCGACACCTCGATCTCGGACAATCGCAGCCATCAACTTCAACACAGATGCACCGGATAGGATCACGGTTGACGTTTGCGTCATTAACGGTAGAACAATTAAGGTATCGTTTTTCGTAACGTGGTTTCCTCGCTGGTTGACACCGCGACGCTATAAAAGCTAGATCGACCGATCGAATCAGCCACACTCGCAATCGAGACGTCCGTTTCGAGGCCAGTGGTGTTCCAGCAGCATGAGCTTGCTCGTAAGTGTCACTTTCCGTCGGGAAAACGTTCTTTCGTTAAAACGTCGATGCATTTCCAATCTCTCGCACGAAGAACAGGTGTCATTATTTTATTACAAAAAAAAAAAAAAAAAAACATTCGATCGATCAGTTCCTCAGCTGCTCATTTCCTCTCATTTTCATTCATTTCCTACGCATACGCGGAGTGTTCGTTGAAAAAAGTATTCATCTTAATTAACAGAATAAAATTACGTTCCATTACCTAATTTTCCAATCGATTTCTCCGTCATCGAGGCTTCGTATCAGAGGAAGAACTGACAGGATGCAACGTGACCGTTCGTCGCAACTTTCCAGATAGTCCTGGCCGCATCAGTGGCGTTGGCGATCACGGAGGCCTACGAAGACAGATTCTACAGCCAGTACAGAGGCCCTCCAGCTCCGTTGACCAGCGATGGGATGGTGATGGACACGCCGGAAGTGGCCAACGCGAGGGCGGCGCATTTAGCCTCGCACGCTGCAACTATGGCCAGATTGAGGAAGGCTGAGAACGAGTACGAAGCGTACGAGAACAACGAGGCGCCGTACATGACGCGTGTGATGGACCCCATGGAGACTGTGATGATGAAACGACAGAGGCAGAGGTCGTACATGCCACTGGACCCTGACGAACGACCCATGAAGAATCCTGAAGTAAGTGAAATCATTGTCGAATGGTGTTCCATTTCGTTTAAATAATTTAGAGATTCTTGTGCAGTCAGAATTCGAGGTTTAAATCGATCAGTTGGTTTCTATTGGATTTTCTAACGGTTTGCGATTGTTTTGATTGAAATTTCAAGATGGCAGACGCGAGAACCAGTCTTCTGGCAGGGCACACGCGCGCTGCGTCGAAGGCGTCCGCGTTTTACGAATTCGACGTGTTTGGCGGACGAAAGAATTTGCTTTACCTGGCGCCAGTTCGACTCGCTTACAAACACGCGCCGTCGATGGGCTATCGAGGACCACTGGCGCCTCTGGGACCGGATGGCCGCGTGATAGACACGCCGGAAGTGATGAGGGCGCGCGAGGCGCACATGAAGGCACACGCTCGAGCCCTGGCGCTCTCCCAGAACCATCTTTATTACTGAAAAAGAAACGGAATTGTTGATTCGATGACGTTTAGATGAACGATGACATTGACATGATGGCTATGTCTTTCTTTAAATTGTCGGTTTATTTGAATTTCGTCGAATTAAAGTATAATTATGTACGATTAGTTTTTAGGTGACGAGAAGTGGATCGCTCAACTTTCTCGTCAAATCGTTCGAGTCTCCGTCGAACTGTTCAGATTCGTTCGACGCGGTGTAATTTTTCCAGCTAACCACGGGAGCAGAGTTTATGTTGTACCTGATTTTTCTACAGCTCGTTTCGGACCTCGATTTTCGTTCCCTCGACAGCTTCGACGAAACTCGAACGATACCACTCGCGGACGTCTTGTAAATAATGTTGTTCCCACACTCTAACGTTAATTCCTATAAAATAGCCGTTCTCCTGTTTCAATTTTATTGCCATACAATTGTTGATAATTAAGCGATTTAAGGTAAGGTTAAATTAAGAATTACGACAGTCGTAGACTCTAAGTTAGTTCGCGAAATAATTTCACTCTTGCCACCGAAGTGTATTCTGTATTTTTTATTGTCCTTGCGGTGAAATAAATTATGAACGTGGTGTTCTGGTGTTTCATTCTCCCTTCATTTACTATCCAGCGCGTTAATTATCGAAATAATTTTTAATACCTGTATACACATTAACTTTCGTGTTTTTTGATAAGCCACGCTGCACTTATTCTGCCATCCCACGGTGCGCCAGATTACTCACGCTCGAATGTAGGTAAATAAGCGGGCAAGCATTGGTGGGCGTCGTCGAATGAGAAATCGAGAGGAAGAGCACTCCCATCGCCTTGCATAATATGAATTCCAGGCGATAAGAATTCGCTGACATTAACCGGAATTTAGCCAGGGTGGAGTCCATTGTTCAAATTTCCTTCTATATATATTGTGAAACTCTCATAAATTGATTAAATCACTCTTCTCTATCATTATATCGGCACTTTCATCCATTATTTGAGCATGCGTCTTTGTGACGTTATTTCGCACAATCTAATGTCTATGAATGGATACATCTGTGCGTCCTGATGCAACTTAGTTTGATTCTTTGGAGTTTTTAAATGTCTTAGACCTGAAGCCTCTTATTCTTGCAGTCCTCAGACCTCATAACCCCTAAAGTATGCGATCTCTGAACCCTGCGATGCTCTCCAGCTTTGAAATACCCAATCCTGAAACCCTCGACTCTAAAATACTCAATTCTGAAACCTTACAAGACACCAATCTTTCTCAGAAAAGCTGGAACCAAAAATAGATATCGATCCAGACGAAGCGAATTAAAAATGAAACCGTTCGCTATCAGCTGATCTCCGCCTACCTCGTGGAACGTACAGGAACGTCTCGACTCACCACGCCCGAAATGGTTCGCCGATCCTGCGATTTGAATATTCACCGTGGTCGAGGCGGACAATTGCAGGCGATCATGTGTCGCGATAGGGATCTGACGAACGATCCGCGAAGCTGTGTCTGGCTACCGGTACGGTTCGCCTTGCACTTATCCAGCAGACACCCTGGAACCGGTTCCGTCCGTGACTCGGCCACCTAACGTATCCTAGACGCCAGCGTGTTGCCAGCAAGGACACGCTCGGTCGTGCTTGACGAGGAATGCGACGGTTTTAGGGCTGGAAAGTTGCTGACTGGTGGCCTGGTGCTTTCTAGCACTTTGGAACTGACGGCTCTTGTCCGCTTGCGAGGGGGAGGAGGGCGATCCAGTGGAGTTTCTGAAATTGAATTTTTCAATAATTAAATTAGGAACTGATTGTTATAAAAAGTAGAGGGTATAGAAATTGTTTCCTTAATTTTTCTAAATGTCACGCTAGTGAGAATAAATAATAAATGAAACACATAACACCCTTAAAAAGGAGAATGTTAGCTTCGAGTGTCGAAGAAGTAATAAATCACCGCGTATCCTGGTTTCCGTTGGCATAAATTCGCCCCCGATGTCCAGAAGAAACTAATCGAGTCCGTTTTCACGCCCATGTGCACGTGCTACGTTTCACAGTGCTATCAGATTCGCGCGTAGCCGCTTAAACCCCAGCTCGTATTCGCTGTCGTGTTTTCCAAGGCGCGCACGAATCGATCTGATCCGTGTCACGGGCATGTTAGTCGACCACACGTGCCCGTTGTCCGATTATGGAGTCGATTAAGCCACTGGCGCGCACCATTCAAAGAGCTATTAACCCCTTAACGACGTTTCGTGATTCCGCGAACTTTAATGGTCCATGAATTACGGTGCAACTCGTTACTGTTCAATTCCAAAGGAATTCTATTCTTTCGCGACTGTTCAGAAATTGAATTTCTAACTCGTCGTTTCTACAATCATGGAAGAATCGCATCGTTTCAATAGAATGTTCAATTGCACTTTATTAATTTTATTCTTTTCGTAATCGTCTCTGTTATGTACAGGCAGGATAGTTTACAAATGTACATATTCTCACAATTAAAAAAAGAAGAGGGAAAATGCTAACATTGATATCTATGCATAATTGTCTATGAATAATTCACGCGTACAAAGGTTAATTCCCACGCGAACGCAAACTTTCCTTGGCTAACGAGCGCGAAAGCGGTGAAGAGATCACCTTGAGGAGGAATGTGACAAGAGGTATATTTTTTACGGGATAATATCTGTAACGGTACAGGCCACCGTTATTTCATATCCGTGCGGTGACAATCACGCGTTGCAATTTCGCTTTCGATTTACACTGGCACGCCATTTTACAAATTTCTTCAAAAAGGATATCCTGGAGAACATTTTCTCTCGTTTCCCTCGACTTGACTTTACCTGAAATCTTTATACAGTACCGTTTTCTAATCCCATTAATAGCAATAAAAAAAGAATTATTACGCGTGCCATGAAATTCTACTCGCGAAGATTTCAAAATCAAGAAAGAAAACAGTCACAGCAAGCACCAAAAAAAGGACAATGAAAAAACAGAACAAACAAGAAGAGGTAGATGAGATAGAAAATCACAGAGAAGATAGAGAACTAGAAGAAGGAGTGCTTAAAAGTATAAAAGTTCTCGCAAGAAAAAAAAATAATAAAAATAACGTTTCGTTGATTCTTGGAGAGAGATTCGTTTAGAGGTAGATGAGACTCGACGGTCCTCTCGAATCGTCGATGGCAATGGGCGAATGAACATTTTCTGTCGGCACAATCATTTTTCCACGACGATCAACGCCTGTCTAATAATGATTCCAATTGTTCCCAGGGTTCCAGGAGGGATTCCATGATCCGCCAGACGGGTTCCATGATTGGGCTGGAGCTTGGGGTGCCCCTGGAGCAGCTGGAGCTCGTTGAGCCTCGGCGCTGTACAGGGAGAAATGCGCTGCCTTTGCTTGCTGCACTTCCGGTGTGTCCACTACGCGACCATCCGGTCCCAGAGGAGCTGGTGGTCCGCTAAAATGTCAGAAAACTTTGATGAAGTCAAATTACTAAATCGTAAAACAAATAAAGCTTGCAAAAATACCAGAACATTAAAAAAAAATTGTATAGCAAGGAATAATAAATTTTTTAGAAAATTACATCACAAATAGTATCGATTGGTAAAGTATAGTGTAAAAAATAATTATTAATAGTTAAAAAGAAATATTGAATGATACCAAGAAGAGGAAGTACATAGAAGAAAGAACACTGTCCTAGTTGCACATAGAAATACTTTCAGTATGAGACAATATGTGAAACCTGTAATGCGGTGCGTAGGAACCAGCAGGACCGGGATAAGCTCCAGCAGGACCCGGACCCTTGGGTGCTCTCGCGTTGGCGTCAGCTAGGGCAGCCAAATGCGCCGCCTTCAGTTGGGCAACTTCTGGCGTGTCCACGACTCTTCCGTCAGGTCCCAACGGGGCTGGTGGCGCGTGGCCACCATAACCTCCAGGGTGCCCACCACCGTACCATTGCGGCGCGGAGTAAGCCACGTTGAAAATCACGGAAACGAGAACCTGAACAAGAGAATACATATTAGAATCACACTGTGAATCGTCCGAATAAAACTACAGAAAATGAATTTTCAAATCTTCTGTAACGATACACACGTGAAATGAAATTTAAAAAACTAATGGAAAAACTATGGAAAATATACGTGGACGCAACGAACAGCTATTAAAGCAACCGTCCCAGTGACCTGGGTATACTCACGAGGTACCGAATCATGTCGTCGAAGCTCAGCGCAGAGTCGATCCAGCGACTATCGACAGAGCTTAGGATTATGGCTTCCACTATCTTCTGACGACGAATTTATAGGGGTACAGGGCGTCGTCGTTTCCCCCCTACCCTGTGTCTCGCGGCAACGGGGTAACGCACAACCACACCCAGGGAAATGCTCTGCTTTAAAGGCTGCCTTGCCCTGCCCCGTAACATTTACCAGTTGTATTAACAATGACACAGCCATGTCCCGTAACCTCGTCAGGAATAAAACTCGCCTCGCGGGCGCGCTATGCGCGGGACGTGGACACGCACGTCATCGTCGCGGATGCAGTTACCACGTCCTCGGTATTTAGCGGTACCATTCGAGTTGGATACTTCGATGCCTGCCATGGAAACGCTGCAAACGATAATCGAACAGTCTCAGAACTAGATAGTAACAGAAAATAATCAGTAAAATGTATGAGATCGTTGATGGGTTCGAATGATTTCAGAGAATCGTGTTTCTCGATCTCTGCAATAGTTTGCGTTCGAGTGCCGCGTCGGAGACTTGAACGCCCGCATAGGAAGGTGCATCGAGGATCAGTGTAGCACGTATGGTTCTCCGTAGTGTGTCTCGTTTGAAATGTTAGGAAAACTTTTGATATTGATCTTTGGAGTTTTTAAGTGTCAGGAGGAGAAAGATGAAAAATCGTAACGATTTGAATAGCAATGCAAACTATTTACGACTTCCGCTAGTTTGAGACAGTCGAAGAATGTGGTCGCACGCGTGGCTGAAGGTGAACTAGGGCAGAAAGGTGCACGAGAACAAAAGAATCCTCCTGGTGCAAAAATCTGGAATGCGATTGTAATCAAAGAGGATGCAATGCCGCGTTTTGTGGATAGAAATTATTTTAATGTCCTAAAAAAGACAGTGACCACAACACGCCGCAAGAACGTCCATTTATTGCGTACACACGCTGCGGTAACATGTTTCACAAGCATTTCGCTCTCCATATCCTCCGCGAATGATATTTCCATCGCGTTGCCCACAGCAAGTGGACGAAACGAATTCCATCGAGCGTCGTTATTCCGTGTTCACCCACCTCTACGACCCGCGTGTTGTCACGCGGCGTCAGAAGTGGTGCATTCGACAGCGTTCTTTTTTTTTCTTTTTTTATTCTCCTTCGTTCTCCCACCCTGCTCTTTCCTCGCTTTGAAATAACGAACAGTTGCAACAGTTGTGCTGGTTCAAAGACCACCTCGCGCATTGTTCGCGTGCTGACCCGAACGGATCTGCGAGCTTGTCGCCAACGCTTTGATAACGCGGACAGACGTGGCCGTACACTGCTGTCGATGAGTCCTCCTAGCAGACATTGGAATTGTTCGTTGAATTGTAGCCTTTTTCAGGATACAGAATTGTAAAATATATAGTTCAATAAATTTTTAATTTACGCGCAAGGTGTGTGTAGATGAAAATACACATTTTGTTTAGAAGTAACATAAGTCTAGTAATTTATGAACTGGATTGTATATTTGAATGACTATAAGCTGCGTAGGATTGCATTGACCAGTGTGCGTACATGTGACTTTATGGTTTCCACGGTTGACTATTTTATTTGTACCTGAAGTTGAAGGAGTTCGCATAAATAAAACAGCACAGCAGGATGCTATTGTACAACAAGCGCGGTTATTCGCGCGTGATACACGTAATGAGTTTACCCTAAATCTGTAAATTTCATTTCATCTAGATGAGAAACGACTTTCCTCATTTTCATTGATATCCGCACTTTGCAGTACCGCTTAGAAAACCGGTTGCGATTATTTTTATCGATGACTATCTCCAGTGTAGCCTCGTTGTAAATTACTTACTACAAAGTTCAATGGAAATTACATCGAACAATCTCTGTGATCGATTTACAACCTGCTACCACAAAATTCGATGACTGAGAATGATAAAAAATCGCTTACTGGAATACGGAAAAGACAAGGGGATGCGCAAGAGGAAAAGAAGATCATACACATAAGATATTCATTAAATACATGCAATCACTTTAATTAAATATATCTGTTCAACGTAACGTATAATATGGTAACATCTCTCCAACCGTTCCAATATACAAAACTCCATAATCCACGTAGGTATAAAATCAGACTACCGCAAAGAAGAGCGTGAAGAGGGCCCAAGAAACACGACCGCTCATCAACTTCAGAACTACAAAGAAACAAGAGAACCCCAGAAACGAGTATTCCAATAATGCTACAAGTGTACATAGGTCTCTCTGTTACAAATTTCCTTGCAGTTCCGATGGCGCCAATGGTCAGCAGGTTCACCAACGTGCCTGGGGGTAGGGCTCAGCGTAGGCCAGCTGAGAGATCTTGGAGAGTTGTTCAGCGTGCGCTGCCAGGTGGGCCGCTTTGGCGTGCGCGACTTCAGGCGTGTCTATCACTCGTCCGTCGTGGGCCAGGGGCGCTAGTGGTCCGTGATAGAGGGCCTGACCTGGCGCAGCCGCGTATGAGCCTTCGTATTCCTGATAGGACCCGTCGTTGTAGCCGAGCGGGGTCGCCTTCGCTGCCTCCGCGGCGTAAGCCGCCAAATGAGCCGCCTTGGCGTGAGCCACTTCCGGCGTGTCGACGACGCGGCCGTCCTGGGCCAGCGGGGCTGCTGGGCCTTGGTACACCCCGTAAGCAGCGTATGGCGCGTAGCCTGGCATGGCTGACGCTGAGAGGACGAGACACGCGAGGGGAAGCTGAAATTGATGAAGTGCAGGACTTTGTAAGATGTGTAGGGAATTATCCTTTGGTTGAGTTAGTTTCGCGTCGAGTTGTCAACCCTTGTTCACTATTCGAGGTAGCTCAGTGGTGTTACAAGTGGAAGAGTATGGTTACAAAGCTCTACGATACCCATCACCATCTTAGATTGTTTAAATTTTGTATAGATCCTGATTCTGACTGATTCGTCACTGTTCAAGCTGTCGAGAGGAATATTCTGACTCTCGTGAGCAATAGAGTCCATTTCAACAGAGTTCAAAGTAGATGAACCTTGCTGAACTGGACTTCGATGCCTACGAAGTGTCCGAGTATTCCATCTGAGAGCTTCAGCAGTGGAACCTGTGTTAAGAACTCTCCATCGTCCTCGATGATTGTCTCACCAGCCACCCAAAGCGTAACTGAACCCAAAGACCAGCTCGAAAACCCCATGCAACCGGTCGAAAATTTCGCGAACGTCTAATCCTACGATCGTTACTCACGAGGAACCTCATGTTAGCCATGATCGACGATCTGATGCTTTTCTGCCTGTCGAACGGCTGGCGGTACACCTTATATAGTCGTGGAACAATACGGGCGCCCACTTAGAGCCTATGAAAACAAGCGGACAACGCCGGTGTACGCGCGCACACGCACGCGTTCCGCTTGATTTTCACATAATGAGGGGTGGGGAGAGGCGTTTCTGTTTGGCAACGCGAGAAAAGAGAGTCGATCGACGATCGGGGGATAACAATATCGGGATCGCGAGAAGAAACCAGGAACGATAGGCGAAGCCAGCGATCGTTGCGTCAGTTACTGACGCGAGAGGGATCGAACAGTGGCACCAGAAAAGGAGGCGAGAGGGTAGCTCGTTGGAATTTTCCTTTCAGTAAATTCACCCTCGACGAACAGATGAAGCTAACTGTACCAGTTTGTGAACTTGCAAAGAATTTGGTTTATCATTTCGATTTCGTTGTGCATTGGTCATAGTTCGAGACCATTTTTTTTGTTTTATCGTCGATGAGATTGGGCTCAGAATGGAATTGACGAAGGAGTCGTCGGTTATTAGAAATTTTATACTTAATTTCTTGGAAGGTTTTTTGTATGGCGTACGATGCAAATTCCACGAAGAATTCCATCGCGCACAGCTACGCCCGAGATCTTAATAAGCTTGCGAGCAATTAGACTTTGCGAAACGCAGAACAATGACACCCATCGCGTTGGACAATCATTTCTAACGAGCGTCCAGAGCCTAATTGGGACAAGTTCATTACGATAGGATCATTTTCCAGCAATTATTCGAACCCTTACATCAATGAGAGTGACGTAAGCCACCGATGGTGGGCGTGCAATTAGATTGTGATGCGGACAGGTAACATTTGGTGTTTCTTTTTCTTCTCTTGGCGTGCCGTGGCATTCGAGGGAGAAAGAATCTAGAAATCTCGAAAGACGCGTTAAAAATGGAATTGTTGCGAGCTGTTTGTTGAAATATCGTTATTGGGTAATTGATGCCGACATTCTGTGTAAACCGAGGATTTCACGCACGAATGGGCGAGGGACGAAAGAATTCGAGGAACCATGACGAAGAAATTTGCGTCCGTGTACGTAGCGATACCTTGCTTGGGTAATCGAGATTAGGGTGTGACTCGAGGTAATTAGAATTGACTTATCCCAAGCAGAGACTGTCCCAAGCGAAAATACTGGAATTCTCTAAAAGGAAGCAAACTTATTCGATATTCGAACGAAAACACTTTGCAGGGAACAAAAATTCTCAAATATTCCAAACGCTTCCTCATCTTTTATCTATCCGCGACAAAACTGCTCGCGACACATTTCCTTTCGCCGTTTTTTCTAACGAAATTCCACCGTGGTTCACAATGCAGCATGCATAAATTCCACGGTGCATATAGTTTCCCGTTAAATGCACGACGATGGGTGGGCCCATGGTGAAATTGATTCATCATCGCCATCAGCAAGAAAGCTGTCGCGTTGTTTCTTCGACTTCTTGCCCTGGCTGAATTCCGCTCGAAAGAAGTCTGGTGATATCCGCTACTGGGTGCACAGCGGCGTAAATAATGGAGTGAATGTCGATACATGCAACAGGCATTCCCTGTCGATAACCGTCCCTGGCCTCGTCCAGACCGATGCGTACCGGGTTAGTGACACGCCTAATCGTCCCATGGCGTTCGAGAATGATCCTGAATCAGGAAGACGGAAGTCACGTTCCTCGTGACTCCTGCTTGGCGAACGCCTCCTGGTGATTATCTCGCGTTTGTATTCAATGGTACACCGCGTGGCTCTCCAGGAAGTATAAGATCTTAATTTATTTAATGATCACTCTAGATTCTAGATTTTTCTTCGTGCAACATGTGGGATATTTTTACAGTGGCACCAGTCGAGTTATTCGCGCTCATATTATTCTTTGAGCAAGTCTGTCCTCTGTTTCAGCTTGGAGTTAAACAATTTTGTGTAACATTGGACAGATGTCGGAAAAATTTAGTCGATGAAAGTATCTCTACATGCGTGGTCGCGAGGCGAACGTGCGTGACGATTGAAAAATCCTTATTATGCAAAGTGGGATAGTGTGACAGACGAATTTCACGTAGATCGCGCAATCACGTTTTTCGATATCAGCGGCTAGTTTTAGGTAGACCAGTTCTTTCACACCACTTCGTTTGTCTCGTGCCTTACATGTTTCTTGACGATGCCTTTTTTCCTCGTGGAAGAGGCGGAGTCCTTCGAACGAAACTTATTATAACAGTTTTATGTAACTTTAATCGATTTTACGTAAGAACGTTCCAATCTCGAGAAAGAAGATTTCACGTTTCTATGTCACACCTAAATACCAAAAACGTATATAATAATTTCTAGAAATCATACAATTTTTAGTTTCTCCATACGATGTATTTTTCTATTTTTTCCAATAATTCTTCTGCACCTTCAGTTTGATTATCCGAAATAAATCAGCGATAAATTTCAGCGCACGTTCAGTTCGACGCGTCGAAATAAAAAAAACAGATGGTCGAGAAACGAGCTGGAATTGTAGCCGCGAGTTTTATCCCTCCCGCCCTGTCGCTCTCGTTTCCTCCGCTTTGCTTTTCTCGTTTCGACGGTAAACCGCGGGTAAAAAACGATTCGTTTCAGTCAATTACGTAGGATTGATTATTCCGAGGACGCGGGACGACCTTCGTACCGATCGATGTACCAGCGTTCTCTCCACCTCGCCAGTTTTTTCCCTTCCTCCCGTTTAATTGCGTTTCGACCCTGTTCTTTCCCAGGCTATCCGTGGCTGCCAGGCCTTCGAGGTCGCTCGCTCCCGTCTCCGGGAATAATCGACGAATTAGCCCAGCCTCCCGTGATCCTCCAACAATTTACAATTTTCACCGCGCGGCGAGAAACGCGTCTCGATTCTTATTACCGTGTTATCGGCGCGCAATTGAAATTTACGAACGAGCCGCCGATACGGTGACAATGATTGATTCGTTCCGCGACGATTTGTCATGTCGGTGGTGGTAATTGAATTATGCGCGAATCGTGTTTCTGTCCGCGTTTGTGCGCGCGAGTGTCATTAACAATGTAATCATAATTCATCTGATTGAGAAATTATGAATATTTACGATTTAATGGTACGACAATTTGACTTGCAACGCTAGATCTTCTAAAATATTCTAAACTGGATAGAATTTTTCGAAAAACGAATGGAAAGTTGTGTTAAAATTGTCAATTATTTTATAGAAAATGTTATTTGGGTATACGCATTCTTCCATGGTTTTTTTCACCTTGGTAAACGCGTTAATTGCACGCTATACGCGCATAAAATCTCAATTAGCCCCTCGGTCACGTTACAGCTGTCTCAACGCATACATCGAATTTATCTACACACGGACCTAGCTGCACCATCTGATAAAAACTCTAATAATTACCCTGCCATTAAATCACGCGAAAAGTCCACCATTTGTGCGCGGGTATAATAACGCGGTACAAAAAGGTGATAAATGGCCCTACCTTCGCGATACGAAATCGTATAAATTCCAATGACATTTCCTCCGGGTTGAGTTGAACGCGATTTCTACGGATATCAAATAATGAAACGCGGGCAAAAAGGTACCTCGAACGTGTCGAGCGTGTTTGGTATGTCAAGCAAAAGTCAGCGACGAGGGAAAGAGATTGCCTTTTGCAGCCCTTTTTTTTTGGTCGACGTTCGGTACGAGGAAGCTGCGGTTTGGTACCTGGCCTCGAGAGATCCTTTGAGAGACGAGCAGACGAGAAACAGACAGGGTAATGTCAATGTCACCACTTTAGTGCACCACTTGTTACCCAGGGTGTGGTCCCCTCCTACGGGTCGACGACTCCCTACCAGATTCACCTATATAAAAGCTGGCACCGTGCCTGGACAGGGCAGCACATCACAAGTTGGAACTTTAGGGCGAGTACTGGTTGGAAATTTTCTGTGGACCCAGCAGCGCTCCTTTACACAACGCTAACCATGAGAACGATAGTAAGTAAATGGGCTTCGAAGATTTCTGATAACGTCTCATTAACTGTTTTTTAATAATCAACAGACTCAATCGGGTAATTTAAATGATCAATTGATCGAGCTGCGAATTTGACGCTTGAATTGAAGGGTATCAAAAATGAATTTACGATTATTAAACGACTTACTACATAGTGAAATGAATCAATTCTTTTATAAAATAGAACAGTTAATTGCCATTTATGTTAATGTCTAATCGAGTTTTCTGTGCCACTAGTTTCCATCGTCATTGACACACTAACATCCCACATTCGTGCAGAGCGCATCCTTTCCACGACCACCCACACTTTCTCACCTACCAAATCAACCATAACAAATGCTTTCCATCTCTGACCTAATTACCTTCGTTGCACTTCATATTTCTAAACGCTTCATCCTACACGCAACCTTCTAATCGTAAATCGTACAAACTCTAACGAACATCAGGCATTCACCTTCCATCGTGGTGGCTCTTTCCAGACACACCACCCTGTAAATCCTGAACAATGCCAATACACTTACAAAACCCTCAAAACATCAAATTACTATTTCATTCAATTACAAATCAGGCAATCCTCGCAACGATCTGCACCCTGGCGATCGCGTCGCCGAGCTACCCTTCAGTGGTGTCCTACGGGTACCTTGGAGTCCCGTTGGCCTACGATGGCAGGGTTCAGGACACACCAGAGGTGGCGCAGGCGAAAGCGACGCACCTCGCAACCCAGGCGTACGAGGCGGCCAGGAACACGCTTGGCTATGCTCACGTGCCAGCTCTGGTCCGCGTGTTCGCACCTGCGCCTGGCGCGCCCATTGGCGCCGATGGGAATGTCGTCGACACGCCTGAGGTCGCGGAAGCGAAGGCTGCTCATCTAGCCGCTCACGTGCTGGTAATCGCGGGCAATTAGTCCTTGGCGTAATTCATCTCTCGTCGCTTGGAGTTATTCATTTCTCGTGGTTTCTCTGTCGAAGGAGGCTGCGAAGAAGGCGGGTCTGTACCCGTACGGGGCACTGGCGATCGGTTCCCTGCCTTACGGTTACGGATTCGCGAACGGCGCTCCTCTGGGCCCCGATGGCAGAGTGGTCGACACACCGGAAGTCCAGGAGGCGAAGGCGGCTCATCTCGCAGCGCATGCACAGGAAGCGGCCAAGGTCGCTGGAAAACTCTGATCACTTCCAAAATGACCGATGACGTACCAATAATTCTTGATTACTCTGCGGGATATTTGGATTGGTGTGAAGAACCACGGAGTGGACGGAGTAATCGGGAAAAATAATCGATTTGTTTCTCGTGTTTTATTGAGACTGTAAAAAATAAGTTCGAATGTCAGCGAAGATGTATGAACCGTGGGAAAATGTCGTGCCATTCTTGCATGGATTTGGTAAGGTGGATCTTACGAATAAATAATTCTTTTCTTTACATGATCGGGTACTTCCATCCACTTCCTTCATTTCCTACATTTTTTTCTTTTTTTTGTACAAAATACTGAAGGTTGCGTAGCAAATGTTTGATAAATATTTTTAAAGAGTACAGGGACATTAGAATCCCAGGAGAGAATTGCCATCCTAATCCGTATTTATTATCATATCGATTTTTCTAGCTCGAGAGTCTTGCGCGCCATCGCTATCGCTCCTTCGCGGGTTTCATTCCCGCCAATAAATCGCTCTGTGTGCACGAATATAACACCTTCGATTCCACAGCTCTCCGTGAGCTCCGAATTCCTCAGACCAGCCCAAGCTTTCGGTAAAAACAGCCTATAAAATCGTAATGCGGTTTAACGCGTCGATTCGTTGGGAATGTGTCTCGTCGTGCGTTCAACGTGTTAACTGTTTCTAGGAATAATGGTCCAATTTTCATTTGAATAAGTACCTGCACACGAAGCTACCGGGCTCCACTGGTATACATTGGATTCTGTAATTGTCGTCCTTATAAATGACAAGTTTTAACGGGGGTTGTATATTTTGCTCTTTTTCTACTTCGAAAAGATGCTCCACCCACGGCATTCCCTGCGGTAACTCGACAATTTCTCCGCTAGGATCGACCTGAAAGTATTTATCACATTTTGCTTTCGTCATTGACGCGAATGACGCGCGACAGCGTCGAAGCCAGCGCGATTTTGTTATATGTAATAAACGCGTGAAACTTTTTGAATGGTTAATCTTTTGCTCGACAATACGAAATAGGAGGAAAATTACTGTTGCATAATGTAGCACTAAGGTAAACGTCTATGATACATTTTTCTTTCGCGGCTAACAATGGCTACGTATGCAGTCTATTCAGACTGTTAGTCATTATATTCAAATCTATGCAAATACCACCTCGGAGGTGCACAACGCGGGCTAATCTGTTTCTTCTGGTACCCACAACAGTCCCATTATTAATTGCAAACTGGTAACGTTAAGGAAAGTAATAAACTCCCCGTCCTATTCACCTCGAAACGTTTCGCAATTGCATCCTGCACAATAGATCTGGCTGGCAACCAAACATCTATTGCATAATTCACGTGCTGCACGAAATCCTGGCCAGTTAATTCGACCGCTTTGAGAAATTGCCGGTCGGCGTCGACGTCCTTGCTGTTCCACGAGGGGTTTAGGAATTTTACGCGGGAAGATAAATCGGTTACGATACGATATCTAAAATTAACAGTACACTCCAGCTAGAGTAATCCTTGTGCACGCACACAAGTTATTTCAACTTGTATCAACATTCCAACAGTTGTGAATAAATAAAATAAAATAAGTTAGGGAGTACACATTCAGGAGTTAAGGCAACTAAAAAATGTATACACGAAAGAGTAAATGCAAATGCGGAACACTGGGGTTGGCTACTTACGCAGGCTTTCCACTGCACATGACAACTCCATTATCTATAGCATCAACTTCCTGCACAAAAGTATCGTAAATCTTTTTAAAAATTATTTCTACATCACTATCGCTCGCTCTAGGGATTATTTGTTTAATAACTTCGTGGCCAAAATGGCAATAAATTAATCCAGCACTGCTCAGTTTCACCTGCCCATCGTAGCCTGGTTTCTTTATCACTGTGCTCACCGATTCCTTGAAATCCCTGAATTACAAATTAAAAATAATTTTAATCCAGGCTGAGAAAGCATTTTAGATGCAACGCAAAGAAGAAAACCGAATGGTACCTCATATGATGATCGTAACGATGCCTGGAAGGATCATATTCACCACCAATATCAACTACAATGTCGCAAGTATCCAGAACAGTTTGATCTCGTGATCTTTAAATAAAAATGAAATTAATTGATCTAAGGATACAAAAGTTCTCCTTAAAATTCTATAAATGGATACTTTTCATTCATGAATATATTGCTCCAAAAATTTACGTACCTCACAATAGTCGCATCCTTGTATTTAGGTAAAGTTTTCAACATAAAACAAGCGAGAGCTTCGTCACAATGAAAAGCACCGCTGTGCGTACCAATTTTCACAGTTTCGTTCATTGTAAAACACCTCAACGATTTGTAGGTTATGTTATCTGGCGGAGTGAGTAACTTCGTGAAATGCCTTAGAATTCTAGCAGAGGATTCTCTAATCATATCCGTGCGTCAAGCACATTAATAATCAAACAGTTTCCTCACCGTATAGTAAAAGTAATTAACAAAAAGCAGCAAAAATCTCCTACCCACGTTCTCACTCAGCACGCAACGTGCTACTGCGTGCGCAACTGACCCACATTCCTCGACCAATCTGACGATACGCTATTATATCGACCAATCAGAAATTACGCAATGGATTCTGGACCAATCAGAAATTACGCAATGGATTCTGGACAAATCAGAAATTACGCAATGGATTCTCGACTAATCAAAAGCTACACACGTTACGTTCACGTACGCCCACGTGTACTACGTTACTATTAATAGTATACGCGGCTCTTTATGAATGGTACACGCATGGTTTTTAAATTTTTCTTGTATAATATCAATTCACACGTACACACGCGATATCGCGTGGTTACTACATGATCTTTTATGTACAATTACATGCATTTCGATGGATTTCTTTAAAAAGGTTTCTATTTTTCTAAGTAAGATAAATAATTACTCTCGTTGGTGGTACTGTAGACGAAGGGGAAGTAATTTCTCACGTGTTTTATTATTCTAGGCTACAGTAATGTTACTATATTGCGACGTGTGGTTTGAAAAAACGATAATATTTACAATCGTTAAGGGTACACCTACGAGGAGTTACATTAATCGAATTAAATTATTTCCGACGTTACATTTAGGAACGAAGATTACGCTAACGGTACTAAGATATGAGTGTTGCTCTTCTTTCCACGCACGGTGTAAACGTCGAAGGGAAAGAAAGAGAGAAAGAAGTAATTACGAGACGTTTCTAGATCGATGAAATAAATTAAAAAAAAAAAAAAAATAGAGGGATCGTCGTGCGGGTGAACGATCACGTGAACAAGAGATTGCACGTAGTATACAATTATTATTAACACAGTACAGGGCTCCTTACATCGATAACGTGTAACTCTCTACAGAGGGGCACAGATATTTACAGAAACCATCGAATGTACACGCTTGACATCTTCCGTTGAACGTCCTGACACGCTTATCGATCACTTCTACCTATTCGAAACTCGCCAGAGAAATGGAGCGGGATAAATTCACATGTAAAAATATATATGTATAATATATCCATACGTAAATGTAGATAGGGCCTATTTATACATTTAGCAAGAATTCCAGCGTCGACTAGGAATCCTCTTTCGCTAAGGACATGAAAACATTGGACAGGGATCTACGGATTCGGGTAAATTCGCAATAAGGCGTCGATCGTTTGGAGAAAAAGGAGTCAATCGATCGACGATCCGAGTATTCTTTCGAGAGCCTTCGCAGCTTTCCTTCTTAATCGTTACACACGCCCTTATGTACACGCATTCCCGTTAATCTATCCCGTACGAATTCGTTGAGCAACGTGCGACAGATTCCTTGTCGAAACGACAAGGGTGCTCCCTTCGTGATCGCGTCGTCCATGAAACCTACGAGTTTGCAGAGATTCTTATTTCGCTCGAGAGAAAGTCGACAACGATGTTGCTTGCCTGCCAGCATCGATGAATGTCGATCGAGCAGTTCCATCTTGTCCACCGCGTTACAGACTGTACTCGATTTAACTTAACGTTCAATGAAATCCCAGAGCGATCACCCTTGCGTCCACTGTTCCCTACTTTTTCACTCTGCGAAACTATTTCGAAGACGGGAACGTTGCGTTCTGACAGTCATACACTGCCTCTAGAGTATCTAAAGAGTCGAGAAACCAAAGGTAACTCGCGATCATCGCAGAGCAACGCCTATTGGTTCGAAAACGTCCAACACTGTCACTTAAGAGTCGTACGTGCTATTATAAACTGATCTCCGTGAGCTGCACAGTCGAACAACCTCTTCGAGCGTATTAATTTTAATAAGTGTGAATCCATCATCGTGGTATACGGGGATTTATGGCAAACGCTGAGGAAAAAAGTCGCCGCTCTCTTCCACGGGATCTTACCTATTAACAATATACATAAATATACACTAGGGGAGGCAGCGGATTCACCAATTACCAAAATCAACGTCGCCAGCAGACACGGAGGGAGAGCGGAAACGGAGAACCGTCCATCGACGAGCCTCGACCTTTACCACCGCCTGTTCATGCAACTCCTGTCGCGCGCGTCGTGGCTACAGCTCTGGCTCTCCTCGTCGAAAACGGTGCCCTCCTCGCACACGAACCGGAAATCGAGCACCTGCCTCGAGGTGAACCCGGGTGAACAGTAATGGAAAAGCCTGCAGTCCCTGTTATCCCCGTAGAAACGGTACATCTCCTTCTCTAAACAATTAAAACCATCTTGCTTCCTCAGAACCGATGACTTTCTACCCGCTGACTTCTTCGTCGTCGATTGCAGCTCCGCTGGTTCCTTGTTCGCGATCTCTGAGGCGATCGTCGTCTCGTAGGCTGGAGTCGTAACGAGAAACTCCGTTACGTCCTGATCTACGTACCTGGTGGGCGAAGGGATAGACGTTTCCTCGTTTGTGACTGCTGTGGTGACTGAGAAAGGTGTTTCAGAGTGTTCAGACTCAGCAGTCGTCAAAGTAATCGGTGAGACAGTAGTACTGACAACTTCCACATCTAATAGACTGAGTTTTTCAAATTGAGTGGTCGACTCGACGTATTTCAAGGTCTTCTCGATGATGGAGCCAAGGGTGGACATTCTGGACACAGGGTAGGGAGTGAAACCGTCCTCTTCGTCCTTCTTCACGTTAGTTGGAGTCTTCTGCTCGCTTGGGCTAGGCTCCTGGTCCCCGTTCTTCGTCGAGGCTTTATCCTTCTGTTCTGATGCGTTCACGGGTTCTAATTTCCCTTCCAACGCGTTCTCTTCGCTTCGACTGGCCTCGATGGTGGTCGTCACAGGTTCTGTAGTAGGTATTTCCGTGATTTCCGTCGAGTCCTCGTCCCTGTTCGTCGTAGTGGCCATGGTGGTCGCTTTACGAGCTAGCAAGGGGAACTTTCTGATCACTGGCTTGGGTGCTAGCTCGTTGTACGATTTGGGTGGCTTCGCAGGCTTGGGGTTTAGTAGACTCAGCCTTGGTTTGATGACTACTGGGTTTGGAGTCGTTGTTGGGGGTATGTAGTTGTAATTCTTCCTGGCTGAGATTGGTTTGAACAACTTTGGAGGCGTTGGACGAGGTGTAGTCGTTGTAGTGGTGGTTGTTGTTGTAGTTGTAGTCGTAGTGGTTGATGTCGTTGATAACGTGGTGGTTAATTCCGTTTCCTCTGTGATGGATTCCTTTGGGCTTTCAGTTTCCACGTCCTGAATTTCTTCCGACTCAGTGGTGGTTTCTGGCAGGTCCTCTTCCTCTTCTTTACGAGTGTCCTCCAGTTTACCATCAGAGAGCATTTCCGTATTGCTCTTCTCCTCGCTCAGACTGTTGGAGTCCGATATCTCGTGCTCTTTATAGTTCTCAGGCTCGTAATTGTCGTCCACGTAGTCGTGAGCAATGTTCTCCATGGATTCTGAGGGTTTACTGCTCTCTGACACGTCCTCTTTCTTGTCTTTTGGCAATTCATCGGTGAATTTGAGAACCCCCTCGGTACTTTCTTCCTGGTCAACTGAAGTAGATTTGTTCTCGTCGTGATCTTCTGTTTCAGCAGTCTCTTCTTCTTTAGAGGTTGGAATCTCTTCAGAATTGATGTACTCTGAAGAGACGGTGGCATCGTCAGAATTGCCAGGATCTCTGTATTCCTCGTCCAGACCTGTTTCGTCTGGAAGGTGAGATGGAGTCAATGCCTCAGTGGAGTCCTGATATTCCGTCGAGATTTCTTTATAATCCATTTCTTCGCTCTTGATCGTTGAATATTCTCGGGATTCTATTTCTTTTCCATCTCCTTTTTCTTCTTCTTCTTCTTCTATTTCTTCTTCTCCTCCTCCCTTCTCAGCCTCTTCTTCCTCATCCATTTTTCTGCTTTTATCTGTCCTGTAGGACGAAATCTCCTTCGAAGAGTCCTCGAACTTCATGCTTTTGTCTTTGCGCAAACTCTTAGTCACTCCGTGACCGTCTTCTTCAGAGTCCTCGTTGCTGAACACTATGGTCGACTTGTCTTCCACGATTTCGTGCTCGATGGAAGATTCTTCCTTATAATAGCTGCTTTCCTCCTTTGGAGCGTTGTCTTTTGGGACTTCAACGTGTTCTACATCGTCATAGAAATCTTCATCCACTTTCTTCTCTTCTTCGACGACTTCTGCTTTCTTCTCTTCCTCAGCTTCTTCGAGTTTTTCCTCATCTTCAACTTCTTCGACTTTCTCTTCTTCTTCAACTTCTTCGACTTTTTCTTCTTCTTCAGGTTCTTCGACCTTTCTTTCTTCTTCAGTTTCCTCTTTCTTCTCCTCTTCAGTTGTCTGAACTTCTTTCTCTTCTTCAACTTCTTCTTCATTCAACGTTGGAATTGTCGTATTCTCTTCGTCTTCCAAAATCTCCTCGATCTTCTTCGAGTCTTTCTCCAAGATTCTAGATTGCTTCTCCAACGTTTCGTATTCATTAGCCGCGCCCTTTCGATTCTTTTTCCCTGAATCCTGATCCTTGCCAGTTTGCAGACCTTTAGAGTACCCGTTCCTGTTGTTCACAGCCCTGATATCGACACCTTTCGAAGTCTGGGTCTCTGGTTCGTCGAATATGTGCTTGTCAATCTGTTCCGTCTGAGAGTTCACCGCTGTCGTAGTTGTTTCCACTTTGTTCTCCGGTAGTTTATCCTCAGGCAACTTGACAGGCTCGCGATTCTCATTCTTGGTCTCCTTTTTCCTGGAAGATATCTTCCCTCTGGAAAATCTGATCCTGGAACTCTTCCTTCGAACGCTTGGCTTCGGTTCCTTGGGCTTCTCTTGCTTACTTTCGTCGTCTGGCGTCTTCTCTTGATCGCTCTCGTTCTTTTTCAACTTCTTACGTTCATCGACCACGTCGTCCTGGTTTCTCGGATTTTTGACGTCCTGTTTATCCATGGAACCACTCTCTGTCGTTTCCTCGATAACTGACTCGGTCGTGGAAAGTATTGGAACCTCAGTGAAAACTTGAATTTGCTCAGTAGTAGTCGAGAAACGCTCCTCATCCGTGGATTTTAGCTTCATATATTCGTTTGGATTGAGAATGACGATGTCAAGGACTCTTCGTGGCTCCTTCGACTTCGATTCCGACTTCTTCTCTTTACCAGTCTTGGCAGGAGTCCGTTGTTCCTCTTCTTTTTTCTCGAGATCACTTCCAACATCCTCTGCTTCATCGTCCTTGGGATTTTCCTCAGTTTTCTCATCCTCATCGACGTCGATGTACTCCTCCGCATCAGACTCCTTGCTATCCAATCGCAGAGGAACATCAAGTCCCTTCGATTCCTCGTCAGCCTTGATTTCTTCACTTTGCACCTCTTCCTCAGCGTCGTCGTACTCCTTCGCCTTGAAGTTCTTGGAAGCCTTCGGTTCCAAATCTTCCAACAAATCCCTCTTCAAGTTCTTCGTCTTCCCATCAGAACCTTCTACTCGCGCCTTGCTTCCCTCGAAAACGCTACGGATGGTGTCCTCCGTGAAGTCACCACCGAACAGGATATCCCTGAACCTCATCAGGCTCTCCTTAATCGCTTTCAAATCCTTGTTACCACTTTGTATATCGATTATATCCCTGTTCTTCTCGTTCCTACCCACGCCTACCACCTGCACGTCCAGTTTGCTCTTCGAGTCCCCGCCATAGACGAAGGAAACCATCGAGCTCTTGGTCTGGCCAACCGACCGCTTCGATCTGCCTCTTCTCTCCCCGTTGAATCGCGTGGGCACACGTCTGTTGTTTCGTATCTTGGGCACGTCCCTGTAGAACGGATCGAACGACTCGTCGCCCTCCTTGTAGTCGTCGTAGCTGGCAGGAAACGTTGGCAGAGGAAGAGTGACCAACTGAGTGGTGTTCAGAGGTCTGCCAGACTCGTCGCTGACGCTTGCTTTGGCTGTCACGATCACTCTGGACTGAGAAGGCAGCAAGGACGAGGGGTTCTGGACTATTCTTTGCAGATCAGGAGGCGGTATGTTGATCGTGACTTGGTGAGGTTTCAGTTGAGGGATCTGCACAGGTGGCAGCACGTGTATGTGCTGGGTGACCTGTTCGCCGTTGGACTGAGAGGATTGGGGTGGTTTCGAGGAGCTCCTGGGGGTTGGATAGAAGGACCTCACTGTGGTCTCGTCGGTGGCTGGTGTTGGGAGGAAGCTGCCTGGAATTCGTTGCTGCTGCGAGCTGTGGCTTTGACTGGTCTTGGTTTGCACCGACCGCTGCGTTTCTGGCGTTGGCACTGGGGATATCGTCAACTTTGAGACCTGTAACGTACCGCACGTTTGCTAATCGCACATGTATCGACAACCAATAGAGAACTGCAGGATTCTAGAGAATTCTGTAGAGATCTGATTAGGTCGCGAGAGAAATGGCAGCGAACATCGATGTTTGGCAATGATCGGACAGAGTTACCTTTCCCTTGTTGGTCGATTGGATAGCCTCCAACGGCCTGATGCCCTGATCCCCGTTCTCACGATAGTCTGAGGTCTCCCTGGGATTGTTACTGTGAATCGAAAACTGTTCCGTGGTGCTGGCGATCCCGTGACTGTGGAAAAGTGGATTTATCAACGAGGGACTATTCCCATTGCTGTTCAGCAATGTTTGGATGGTGGAGGAGGTCGCGTGGAACAGTGGCGCCACTGTTGATGGCTCGTTATGGATGATCTGTGGGTTCGCTGTCGAGCTGAACCGAATCTGGTGCACCTGGGGCGGTTGGATGGTAGTAGAACCGACACCCTGGTTACTGAATAACTGATACGAGGTTGCCTGTTGGTTATTGTTCCTCTCCTCGTTGTGGAAGATGTACTGCTGATGATAGCCTCTATTTTTGTCGTCGTACAGCAACTTGGATTGGCTGGTGTGGAATGGTGGTTGGGGTTGGAATTGTTGGGGGTAGCCTGTGGGACGCGAGAAGGAATTGGAGGCTGGCGTGGTGGACGGTTTGTTCGGTTTCGTGGTCGTGGTGGTCGTGGTGGTCGTCGTGGGTCGCGCTGACGTGCTGCGTTGATGGTCGTCCTCAGAATCCGACGAGTCACCGTCATCCTCGCTGTTATCGTGTGAACTGGAAGGAATCGTTCGGACAATTAAAGAGACTCGTGATTTTCCACGCGAGAGCACTTGGACGAAAATGCTTCGACGCTCTTTCCTACTCCTGATGCATCTGTTCTAGCTTAAGCGCATAGCACGTGGCATAGGATATGGTAACAGGTGGCTGGTAAAAGGCGATCGATCAAAAATTGGCGACACGCGCAATCACCACACCTCTCAATCCTGTATCACGCGAACTACGAAAGTAAAGCGAACTGGTATGCAGCCTGGTGCACCTTTGGTCCTTACGAAACCGCTAACAGGTGAACGAGAAGTGAACCGAGTCGCGACAATAATTATTTTCACTGGCGCGACTGGGTGCCGGCTACGTGGTATCGAGGGGAGAAATGTTGCACAGTGGACCTGTTTTGATCCAGTAGAATTGATAGCGACAAGTTTTATGCGATAGGAAAAGTTTCAACGATGATTTTTCGAGAAGTTATCTTAATTTATTTCGTGATAACAATTCACGGATTTCCTCAGTCGGTTGTTCGATCTGAGCAACTTAAATTTGTCTTAAATTTGGACGAGACGATAATTTAATTAGTTCCTTTTACCTGAGAGTGACAGCATTGTTCCCATAGAGTTCCAGGTTCAGGATGTAGAATTGCTCGCTCTTGCTGCAATCGACCTCGTCCACCCTTTCGCACACCCTTGTTTCCTGATCGAAGACGGTTCCGTTCAGACAGAGGAACTTTATGTCCATAATCTCGTCTGAAATCAAGTCTTGTGGTGAAGGACGGGGTCATTATTCGGGGATGCTCTTCTGGGTCACGATTCTCGAGACGTTTAAACGTCTCCTAATAGTCGAAGCTGATTTCAAGCGTTAGAATAAGCGTAGCCTTTCCTTTCTACTTTCGTACATTTTTAAACAACCCTGATCTATTTTCCCCAAAATTGGATCTATACCAACGTTTTAAAAGCAGCTGAAATATCCAACTATTTTTCTTCGATAAAATCCCATTCTTATGAGAGAGAGTAAAGTTAAATAAAAATGTTGTGTACAGTGTCTGATAAAAATAAAAAAGAGGAAAACTTGTGGTATAAAAAGATATCAAATGACGTCTGACATTGCCGCTTGACCAAAGGTTAGACGATCGAGTCGATCCTTGCGACGAGACAAAGCCGGACGTTCTCGACTTAGGTCAGTAAACGTACCTCGGACGACCGTGACATTCTCTTCCGAGTGATCTCTCGATCGATTACAAAACTTCGATCGGCGCTAGGCAGCCCCCCGGGGCGGGCCTCTCGATCCTTCGATCGATCGATCGATTCGTCGATTTTATACGCCGTCCGTTCCACCCGACGTCCAGTTAATTATCGTCTCTAATTGTCACGACGCCCAGCTTCGTGGCAAGAGTCGATCGATCGACGGATCGCCTGGGGAGTCTGCGAGTCGAATTAATCGCGAGTCGAATGTTCGACGCTGACCGAGTTAAACGGGTCGGGAATCTAATTAGCGAGTCGATTAACTGATTATCTATTTTTTCTTTTCTTAAGCTAGATGTAAGTTAAGTTCGTCGTAACCTTTTTTTTTTTTTGTGTATTAAGAAATAGAATGCTGCCTCGCGAGGTTTAATTGAGCGTTTCGAGTGGCGAGTAGAAATGTCAGTGAATTACCTTTCTGACCGATGGTGCAAACGTGGAACATCTGACATCCGACCTCGACGTCCGCGTAGTATCCGCCCATCACCTTCCCGTTGCACGAGAAATTCGTCTCCGGCAGGTTGTCGAAGTCCAAATACTTGCGAGATCAGACACAGAGAGTGTATTATTTGTAATGAAAAATTGATCAGGTGAAATAAAAACGATTTCTCGATGAAATCTGTGAATAGAGAAAATGTCGATACTCACGCCAGGTTCCCCCGCGCTGCACAACAACGGGCCATGCTGGAGGTTGAGGATCGACAATAAAACTGCAACAGAAAACAGCCGAATTACACCAAAGATTAACAGCGCATTCCAATCGACTCGATACTTTCACGAAGAGAACGAAAAGGAGGAGAGATATTTTAATAACTTTTCCGCCAAGGAAAACGAGGGGAAAAGGTGCGTGTCCGGCGCTAGGGTAATTTACCGGGCTAATTTATGCGTTTGCGTAATGCATCTACCAAGAGAGACCCTGTTACACCAGTTGCAGTTATAATTACAAGCAACTATCGACACGCAGCGAGGTCGTTGCTCTCGAATATTCTGTACTTATTTCTCGAAACAGAATAATTCGTTTATTTTTACCAACCAATAATACCAAGATTGTTCGTGAAATGTTTGTCGTGTCACTAAGTTAAAATGCAAATCAACATACCTAGTATCTTCTATTCAAAGTGCCAAAAAATTGGGTGCATCTGGTATCGATAAAAGAAAAACCTGAGCCATTCATTTTTATTTATAAATGTGAGAACAGGTTCGAAAAATTCCTGGACTTTAATAAACTCTCCCACTCTCTGAGTGTGCTCGCAGAATTTTTGTTTCTTCCCACGCGAAATGTTTCATAGCGTCTCGACGATTCAAAGAAAGAGAAAAGAAAATACCGGACCAGTGTCCTGAGAGCCGATTTCAGGGCGACCTGTCACCAGATCTGGTCCGAAGCATCGATTTCAATCGGTGGTCGACGTTTATTAAATAAAATAGAATGGCTGGGCTGTTGTGGGCCGAGGTCGTCCGGTGTGCGCGCGGGCCATCCAATCAGAAACGTCCCCTGGTCCCGTCGGTCCCGTCGCGAATCTAATATTCGCGATCGAGGTCTCTCGCGCAGCCGCGATCAATGTCCACCACTGTGTGGCCGATTTCGATCGAAATCGATCGAGATCGTGCGAAAACGGAAGTCTCGCGAACGAACGTCGATCCTGCTTGAACGGATCGAGGAATATCTCGAGGATGCAACGACGATGAGCACTGGAGTATCCGCAGCGACGCGACTGCGAGGATCGAAAGCGTAGAAATGTTCAGATCGGCTAACTTAAGGTGCTTTCTATTGTTGCAAGAAGATTTATCGAATTTCGGTTTCTACGATGGAATTTCGCCACGTAGGATCGCGCTTTCCACTTCTTCCTCCTTTCCCTTTCTAACCTTCCTCGAGATGTATCTATTTAGCGCGTGATAATACACCCGTTTCGGTAAGGGGTTTTTACCATTTCGTTTTGTCAGACGAAAGTATGTCAGCGGAGCCAGATATTTAATTAATCCTCCTTTTGAAATGTAATTAATGAATGCTGGCTCGTTGCATTCGTACCCCTTTCAAATTTAACCCAGATTTTTGGAGGAACGTTAAAGGTAATGATGTCAAAGGTTTTAATGAACGTACGATTGTAACGCTCGCGTAATCCTTATAAAGGAATTTGAACAATTCGTTAGTAGAATTTGAACGAAAGTATGTCAGCGGCACGGATTTTTCAGACCTTCCGATTCTCCTCTTCCAACCATTTTATTTTTTAACGACACTACACTATTATAAGAATAATTAAAGTATTACCTGCGTATAGTATAAAGTCATAAAATATTATAATTCCTGTATTATAAATGGAAACATTGCTCTTTCGAATAAATCTCACATTTAACAGTAATTACGAGGCATTAGCATAGTGCGAAAAAGTAAATATTTTTCCAAGACTCTCGCCATCAAGCCCGTTGATCGCCTTTCATCTGTAGAAAGCTGCGCGGAGTTATTAATGACATTGCCTGCGGGTGAAATTGACGGAAACTGTGGTCACGTGACATAATCAGAAATGCCTAAGCGAAAGGTCAACGAAACCGCGAGGAGATTTTAGTCAGGCAATTGATTAATAAAAAATTACAAATTCTATTTCTAATTAGCCATCGATTTTCTTGCATTCGATCTGGTTCTTGCATTTCTTAAATTCGACCAGAATTCGTCAACTATCCGTCAGTCACGAATCGAAAAATGATCGTTTGATTAAAAAGCAGACGGCCAGCTCGACCAGCCAAACGAAGGCAACAACTGTCAAGACTCGCATCTGTCAAGACTCGCAACAGGTCGGCCAGTTGGCGGATCTAAATGTCACGAGATTCACACAGACGTTACGTCGATTATATCACTGCCACGTCGAGCGATGCTACTGCAACGAAAAAGAGGAGAACGAGGGGAGAAAGAAATTCGTAGAAGCGGCTGGAAAAAGGGAGGCAGGGGCGCGCGTTGGAAATATGCATCGCGGGTTCGATTAGATGAACCTAACGATCGGAATCTGAATGGCGGATGAATTACGCGAGCGTGGACGCAGGGAGAGTTATGAAAGAACCTGATGACGCTTCGAACGATTGCGTGATCCCCCAGGCTCTGTCTCTTCCTCGAAGTCGAATTATTTATGGACGAAGGAACGCTGCGTTTAGCGCGAGCCGTCCGATTTGGAAATTCGTTTAGCCAAGTGCTCGAGATCGAGATCGAAAAGTGGACCGTGTGATCTCGATGACTCCTCTTAGCGATGATCGATGAGCGGCTGACGACTTGCTCCTGAAGCGATTCTTGGACGTAGCCTCTGATGTTAACGCGCTCGCTAAATTGCATTCTCCATAAAAGGATCCGATGACGGAGGATTTATTACATTTTTTCATTCATTAGAGGATCGTCATTAAAAACGAGCAACCGGGATTAATTATGGCATTTATTATTTGTTATTTAATATCTCGCTTGATTTTCTATGCCTTTTTTTATCTGGCCGTCTTAAAAGTTCAAGGAAACGTGACGATCGTATTCGTCGATGACTGAGATCGACGATTTTTAAGTCGTTCCTTACACAAGACCGCAGAAGGCGCGCGATTATATTTTCGCCTATGGGAAATCCGTCCCGCGAGCGTTTCCAGCGTGTGGGTGTACAAACAGCTTCCGTCTGTTTAACGAGCCTCAGTTTATGAAAACGGGCCAGCTTGATCCGCTGGTGTAATTAAAACGACGCCGGGAGAGAAATATCGTTGCGCGCATGATAATCATGGGAATTCGCGAGAGCCGTGCAATCGTAGCCACTGCAGCACTTCAATCTGAATTTCATTATCCGTCAATAATTTCCACGAAATACTCGAACGTATTATCGTACGATTTATGGTATTTCGTTTGTCGATCGTTACACTTCTTCTAGACGGAAGCGACGAGGAGAGTAAAATTGGCGATAATTCGCGAAACGAACGATACGATCGATCGATTCGCGGGTCGTGACCAGTGGGAACAATCGAACCACCCGGGAATTATCAGACGAACGAAGCAATTAGTACCCGTGGCGATTCGCAGGCCGTGGATCAACAATGGGACAATTAAATCTTGGGAAACGAGGTTCGACGAAGCGGCGGAGAAAATTTATTGTAGGAGAAAAAAATTGCTCGAACGATGATGAAAATGTGCAGCGAAACTGAGGATAAACGAAGAAGCGCACGGATCCGATACGCGACAGTTTCCACGTAATCTCGAGGAGAAGAGAGGTATTCGCGAAACGGAGCAAGGTGAGCGAAGAAGGAGACCAAAGGCGAGGGAGAGACGGGAGGAAACCGTGGCTCGATTATCGCAACAGTTACAACCATTACCGTGATATTACCGTTACAGTAGCTTCTCTAAGACGTGACTACATCCACCGAGAAGATTGCACAACGCTGCTCATCTCTCGAACGCTCTTCTCGTCTGCTCGCGATTCCTCGAAGCTGTTGCGTTCTAACTTTCAAATAATTGCCATTTCCTTCTCTGCGTTTAGACCCATCCACGGCTACGATTGGTCATAAAATAATTCCACTAGACTCTTAAATATTTGCGACAATTATTCTCTTCTCTTTGCGATCAATTTTCTAATTTGTTAAAAATAATTAGAACGATAGCAAGTAATACGAGAGCTATACGTAAGAGCTCTAGAGAAACTCTCCTAGCAACTGTCCACTAACTCGTTACAGTCGACAATGGGTTTCGTAGACCGATCTGTCGCCCACGCACCAGGTCGAGCACTATCGATGCTTGTTCGGTAATCGCGGATACTCGTTCTAAAAGCGAGCTGTACGCGCGCTGGTGAAGGTGAAAGGTGCTCTTCTTACGTGATTTTACAATACACCCGCGTGCCAGGCTGCCCTTTCGGGATTTAATAAAACCAGCTGGCTTTCAGGCGGTTCGGTCGAGTCACTTCCTCCCGCGGATCGTCGTCCAGAAGTACCGCCTCTATGAGGCTATCTCGATTTTTCGATCTTCCAAATATCCTCCTCCACTTTCTACACTTCGAATCGCGATTGCCACGACGAACAGGGCAATTGTTTCAAGTAAATTTGCTTGTACATGTATGTATCTAATTACAAGATACTTTTAAACGCGAGTGGAATCTGTTCGCGATCGTTTCGAATCGATCTGCGGATCGATTGTCCGCGACGATCGTATGGGGCGACGGATCGTTCCCGATCGAGAAAGGACAAGACCAACGCGGGAAAAAGAACGAGATCCACGAGGATGAAAGTGAAGGTGAGCCAAGAGAGCCGTTGCAAAATCGGGCCACGACGATAAAAGGCTGGGATACCCGCGATTCCGCCGATACGTCACCGCTTTCTAGCAATTATGATATCGACGTTCGTCCAAATGAGCGAAACATCCAGACGTGACGTATAATCGTTGCGTAAAGCGTTTGATCCGCGTGATATTTATAGTTTCACTCTGTGGAGGTTAATCATTTACTATGATCGATACCTTCTGTTCTTGACCAAAGTTTTATGAAACACAAGAAATTAAAAAAAAAAAGCACAAGACAGGAATACAAAAATTCCGACAAATTTGAATCGTCTTCGAATGGATAGAAGCATTCGTTGTCGAAAAAGGAAAGACAGTTCAGGTACAAGGAGAGGATCCATCCGGGATCATCCTCTTACATATTTATGAGCACCATCCGAATTCTCGTCCTTTGTAAACTTTCACCCGGCTGTGCTCTCGCCTCTTTTTTTCTTTCTTTTTCTTTTTTCTCTTCTTCTCCTTCTTTCCTCGCTCCCGCTGAGAAATATTGATGTATTAGAAACCCGTCGCGGAGCGCGGCGAGCACTGGCGAACTTTCTACGGCGCCGAGAAGACGTCTTGGCCACCTGTTAAATATTTATCCGCGGCGGGGAAGGCGGCAGGTGCGAACAATGGGCATAATGGGAACGTTTCGACGGTGGAAAATACGTTAACCGGTTGGAAAATCGTTGAAATATGTTGTGCAGTCCTCGGTGAATGGGAGGATGTGAGGCACGGATGGAAAATGGTAGCAGATCACCGTCTGGATAGGAGATGAAACGATTGCGAGGTTTCTCGTGCCGAGAGAATGGAATGTACGTGGAATGAAAATCTGCTGGCTTCTGAAATATTGCTCCAATATAGAGGAGAACCTACCGAGAGTATTAATAATAATTGATACGCGTGGTATCATTGAAAAACGAAAGAATATTTTTGACAGCTAATATTTCACGTGTAATTGAGGCTTTGCGTAAAGGCTGTATTACGCTCAGTTCATTTAAGGTCGATCAATTCCGTTGGTTCAGTGAGTGGAATTATATTTCCAGGTTTATGCTAGGTTACGAATCATTGCCGCAATCAGCAGTAATTGCCTCAGAAACTCTATTTCAATACGAGCAACAGCGGCGATATGGGCGCAGCTAGTTCAAGTAGTCACGCGTGCTTTCGTACATCTCGTCACTTAAGAAAGAACTTTCCGCAGTACATCGTCTTCTATAAATAGAGCTTATTAGCATAATTATGTGTCCGGGACAATCAGACCGGCTTACTCGTTCGACAGTGTAGGCAGACAATGTCAATCCAGGTCAAATAGTAGGATCAAGCCTGAGCCACGAGTGTGTGGCAGTACAATTCACGCGTAATCTGCACTTCTAAACTATCCTCGTACCCTTAGTCATCAATATATCAAGTAATTAGAATCATAAACTCTAGGAAACAAGAAACAATCGCAATTTCTCGAGCACACTACAAAGCTGGATATAAAAAAAAATTCTTGCTCTTCGAATTATCCGAAGTGTAATACTTCGAATGCTCTCCACTCGAATAGAAACATCGATGATCATCGGAGAAACTTGGAAAAAAGTTTCGAATCGATCGATTCGAGTCGAACGATTTCGCTTAAACGAGAATTCCACGGGACAGACCACGCAAACAGGCCCGCGTGGCGCAAGAAAAAGATCAAAACTGCTCCGTGGCGGTTTCTAATGTCGAGGAAAACAGCGCTCGGGGGAATTAATGGAGGAAAGCTGCGGCCATCGAGCGGCTCGATTTATCTCGCCGGTGGAACGTGCCGATCCCGATTCGACCGATCTACCTGCACCTCCACCGGCGCGGACACGCGTACCCGGCTCGAGCTGGGCGGCGATCGACCGATCTCTGCACGCGTTCCACGCTGATACGTGAAAACCGCTCGAGCCAGCAGCAGCAGCCGTTTCGTAACGCGTGTTTCGCGCGATCGCCAGGTTTCCTGCTGCTTTTGCATACGTCGACGCGAAACACTCTCGCGATAGACGCGCGTGTATTCGCGCTTCTTTGCATACAACGATTTTTTGCGATCGAAATTGTCCTCTGCCAATATTTACATCGCTACTTAAGTATCGTGCGAATTATAGAAAAAAAAAAAGAAACTACCATCGACTGATGCTATTTTTCAAACAGTTATTACATTCGTGTATATACGCACAACCAGATTTTCACTTTCTAAAGCCAGTTACAAAAAGAAACACAGATCCATCGGCTGAGATAACAAAAACGATACAGTCGATTCGATGTAGAAATGACGAGGTGACGAAATAGATAGGAATTCGACTATTTCGCCATGTTATACTATTACATGGAAACACGGTGTACGGGTTAATCATTATACAATTATGCGAACTTTCATTTAAATGCCCGCGCGGATATGTGCCGCCGACCGCTTCTCTGGAAAGACGGACGCGGGCAGGTGTGGAGGAGCGTTCGAAGAGAGTACCAACCGGTGGCTGCGTCGGGGTAACCGGTGCCTCCGCTTCCGGTACGATCCGGACGCGGCGTTTCACGGGCCTCCTTTCCGTGGGTTTCTGGATTACGTGCCCAGCCGCGACGGTTGATTATGCCCCCAAGAAAGCAAGGAAGAAGGCGAGAAACCGAGTCATTGCTATTCGAGGGACCGCCGCAGGAAACGGAAGTTCCCGATTATCCACGAGACACGACAACTATTCTCGGATCGCCGGCTATTCCGTGTCGAGCTGTCAACGGGAATGCTGCCAGAAGAAACGAGATAATGGATCATCGAATTAACTTAAATATATAATGAAAAGTGTATTTAAATCTCGTAGAAATTTCATCTAAATGATTATTATACTTTCACCCGTGTATACTAAAAAAGTGGAGAAGCAACTCGATTAAGTGAAATCCTAAATCATTGGAAATTACATTTTACAAAACGGAAGATGGGATTGAAAGAAAGTTGAGGAAATTTGAGCGAATCACGGATCGCGATTATGATATTTCTGACGGACGTCGACGACGACGCGCGTGAGGAGGAGGACACGTGTCTACTCGCGTAAGCGCGTGCGAAGCTCGAGGGGGTCTCATTGAGGAGCAGAAAGATGAATGAGCCGAGGAAACGGACGTCGTTCACAATAAATGTCACTCTCGCAGACGCTATCGATAGTTCAGCGAAACCGATCTTCCATTGTGGCACGAATCCAACTTCTAAATATAAAAAAAATTATATATCTATACATCAACCAGATAAAATTGATTAAAAATACGTAACATGTGTTACATATGAAACATTCCCGCGCAACTTTCGACAAATTCTAAAATTGCTCGCTGCATTTATAGGCTAGTTATCACGTCATCGTTAAAGTCTTTCTTTATCATCGCCTCCGCATCGGTTATCTAACAGCTGGCCGCTGGATCGTATGAAATCGTGCGAGAACATCGTGCAAACCGGTTGGCCAGTTTTCCTCGCGAGTGGGAAAAGGCTATCGTCGGTAGCGCGATTCGGCTGGTTGCGCTCGGCGTGGAAAAACGCGCGTGAAAGGGTTACGAACGCCACGTGGGCGTTTTCGACGGCTCTCATTTTCGCTTAATGGCCGCCAGGTAATACAACAATAAGAAATCGACGTGTCGATCGCGTAACGAGCCTGGCCGCGCTCGTATTTCTCAGCTGCCACCGATCAACGACGTGGCTCGTCGCTCGTGATAAACGCGAGTTTGTTACAATCGCTCGGAATTAAAGGAAAATATCCGTCGATTCTCCTTTAGAGAGTTGAAACTTTCTCGCACGGGTATCGAGAGGGGCTCCGATATCTCCTCATTGTATACCCGGTTAATTGCTCGGCTGATTAATTGGAAACGGTCGCTCGATTTTCTTCCGCGGCCGACAACGCTGCCACGGCGAAACTCGCGTCGTGGAAACGACGAAAGGTCGCCAGGCGAACTTCAGCGATTTCAGGTGAAACGCCATTGTTCCTTGGGCGACGATTAATTAGAATTAATTAGCAGGCTGGCGCGCAGGAATTTCGTTTTACACCGTGGCATCCGTCGGTTTGTGAAAATGAAATCAGTCAACGCGCGATAGCCGAAGGTCGGAGACAGATCGTCTGAGAACAATGATTCAAGAGTTATTGTCGGGTTCTCCTTATTGAAAAAATTGGAAACGAGTGGGAAGAGGATCTCTCGTTGGAAAAATGTTCGAACATAGAGAACGAGAGAAGAAGAGAAACGTCGAACGTGAGAGCAATTTACTAAAGAGAGTACGGAAAAAAGCGTTAATCTGTTTTTAATTGAGTTCAATCTAAAACACGCGAATGGCGATGGTTATTCGGCAATGCGAGAGAGTGAAATTAAGATCGTGACTGACTAACGCGCGTCTTACGTGACATCGACCAGAGACACGCTTCGAAAGGTCTAACCGCATCCTTGCGCCGCAGTTACGCGGTTACGTAAGGTGAAAAGTCAGACAGCTAGGCAACGCGAACAGGGTGGCCAACTAAACGCGAGGTGGGGGATCGAGAAAAGTGGAGAAAAACGCGCGGAGCTGGTCGAGATTCCGGAAAATGCGGACTCGTCGACAAAGCTACGAGTGAGAAGTTGTTCGCGTTGCTTTCTGCTGGTTGTTTACTCGGGAATATCAGCTGAACCGATTTGGTATCGCTGACGAGACCTTTCAGGTTAGGTTTGCAAGCCTGCAGGAGTTAGCAAAGATGGCGGGACTAGGCTGCCACTTTTAAGTTCTACGATACCATTAACATTTTTCCTCTTTACACGATTCTGAAAATTATTTAAAACATGTAAGTACCTGGAATTAAGGTATGTTAAGTATCTGTTAAGTATCCAGTCTACCAGTGATTTCTCAAGTTACGAGGGATTAAAAAGTCTCAATGTCGAGTGTCTAAACCGCATCGATTAACATTTGTACGTGTCTAACGTAACGAACCAGCCATTATATTGTCTCCCGGCTAAACAGCGAGGGAGCGAGCCTGCTCGACTAAATGTACCGGTTAGATCAATTACAGGATCACATTTCGAGGCCAGCCAAGGCACCAAGAAAAGTATCGACGCGCTTTTAAGAATCCCTGTACCATTCCTCTTAATTAACCACTCATGCGCAAATACTTGTTTCTATTGCCGTTACCCAACTGTTCGAAGTTCGCGTCCATTAAATTCGAGAAATCCACGTAGAGCGGATTCGATCAGCTGTGCGGCCGGCTGGCGGAAAGAGAAACGCGAGCTGATTTTAATTGAAACGCGGAAAAGCAGGCTGCGCAGGCTATCTTTCCGATCGTTCGAAAACTTATTCTTCCGCATTGTTCACGCTTCTGCCTCGTGGCGGGCGGTGCACGCTCGCCGTTAAAACCCGCCTCGGACTTTCTTCTGCTGGACGAGAGACAGGCGAGCGGCCCTCGTTTCCATGCGTGGCGGCAACGCGGCGCACGCCCTCGCATCGTAAACGTAAATGATTCAACAGCCTCGCGAATGATTCACTCGCGACGTCCACGGATCCGTGCTGGCCATCGTCGTTCCTCTGCATCGACGCGGGGGATGTTTCTCGAGGGAGGTTACAGCTGGAACACGCTGTCAACGAAGTCGTCGACATCCATCCTCGTGTGGCTCTAGTCTTGGTTGAAATCACTGACTATCAAATTAATTTGGGCTAAATTGTATTTTTATGGTAAGAATTCGATAATGTCCACAAGGGTTGATTTCTGTCGCGTCACGAAGCCTCGCAAGGACCGCAGGTGGCGTCTCCATTGAGGGATGCGTGCGAAACGCCCTCGAAGCCGCAATACGAGTGCAATTATCAGTGAGTCACTCCTCGTCTACGGTGCAGTCGACTGGTTGCCTTTTATTGGCATCTGCTCGACCTCTTTTAAGGCCGTTCGTGTGCACGCTTTCTCGTTATGATCCGCGCCGTCGCTCTATGTAACGTTAATCCATCATCTTCGCGGCTTGACTTTTTTACATTCATTCACGTCGAACGTTATGTGTTCACTGTAACGCCTGTTTAATGCTCCTCGATACTCGATGCTAGATAACGGTTGCGTAATGTCTGAACATTTGTACAGTGTATCTGTGCGTGTCTCAGTGGTCTTTAAGTTTTCATTTTTACCTTCTAGTTTATGTAATTCGCGCGCTCAAAGAACGTGGCAACGTTCGACAGCGCTGCGATTCGGCGCAGCTCTATTTAAGCCGTTCTCCCCCGGAAATGATGAATCGAGACGCGCAAGCACACGTGGCCGCTAATTAAGCCGGAGCAGGCGGACACATAGACGAAAGTCACGGCTGCATAATGCGCTCGCTCGACTTTCTGCGGCTACGGCGTGCAACGCAACCAACCCGTAACGACTGCCAACCGGAGAAAGTGCAAAAAAGGCGCAAAAGAACCGGACCAGCTGCGCGGAGGGGTATGCGGAGGAGAAGAAAAAAAAAGATGGCGAGAAAATTCGAGCACTCGAGACACGGGAATGCGCTTCGATCGCGCGGAAAATTCGATCGTTCGCGCGTGGAGTATTATGGTCGAGTGGCAGTTCTCTGCCCAATCACGTTTAACTGGGTTGAAGTAGAAATTTGTTACACCGGGATTCGCGATGCGACGAAAACCTTCTCGAGACTGTGAGAAAGTATGGACGAAAGAGAATCTCAAACTATCCTAGCAATTCCCAAAGGGCCCTCTGTGCGCGTTCCAAGGAAGAAGAGTTAAAAAAAAAAATCCTGAAGATTGTTGCACGCTTCGCACCCCGTACAGATAGCAAGGCAGACCTAACGCAGCGTGAAATCGAGAACCAAGCTTCACAATAGCGAAATGGACGCGGTCCATGGTGGCAGAGGGTCCATAAACAGTGTCCCTGTCCAGGCGATAAGGATTTGCATCCGCAACGGGCGCCATTTCGCGCGCATCCCTGGACCACCGGGCGTGAAAACGTGCGAATCCACCTTTGCGAGAGCGTATTTACATTCACGTAGGAGCCGAATGGAAGTTGCATATCGCCGTAGGAATGCAGCCCCGTGGGACATCCGTCCGTGAAACGTGTATATGCATCGCGGTCGAGGCACGTGGGACGTCCGTACATCCACTTGTTCGAGAGTTTATTGCGGCGAGTACATCCTCCTGGCTTCCCAGAAGATCCTTTACGTCTGTCGGGACCGTCGGATGAATCGACTTTGTGTATCTTCTCCTTCTAGCGGCCGTACGGTGCGTCGCATATTTCTCCACGGAGAACGAAGGAACGAGTTAGGCGTGTTGGGTGCTTTTTTCGCTTTGGCGCGCATGGTGTGGGAATCTGACGTTTGGATGTACGGCGTGGCTGGTGAAAGCATCCGCTGTTTTTTTTTTTAACCGCGTCAAATAATGTACGGTGTCGTTGGAAAGTATTCGTCGAATACTTGTCAGGAAAAAAGTTTTGTTTAATGACATGTTCGATAAATAATTTATACTCGAGAGGAATGTTTCCTGAGCCTGCTAATGGACTTGTATAGTAATCAAAGGCGGAAACAAGGAGCCTACTACGAGAGATCACAAGTGTTGCTGTCCATTTAGTAGCAATTATCATAGAACACCTTCCAGTGCTTATTTCGCGCTTCTGTATAAGAATCACATGAAATTGTCTGCTGTTATCCATTACTCGACTCCCCGCATTCAAATGCCTCCAGCACGACTTCAATTGATACGTCTGACAGTAGATTGCGACAGCTGATTCCGTTGAGGTATTTCAAGGGAAAGAAATGAAGAAACTAATCGATCGTTCTTGAGCAATTAGCGATGGCCGACGGCGACTAGCGCCGAAACAATTCGCGATTCTCCGCAAGTACAAGCACTTTCCTCGCCTCTCGACCACGCGATTCATTCGCAATTCTCGCATCGTGGCCGACGTACGGGTCTCGTGTTTACGTTCGCGTAGGAAACACCTTGACTCGACACGAAAACCCAGTTAAGCACCGAGATGCGGCACCTATCGCGAGAATAGGCTGGATCTGTTACATCACTGGTAACCGTCGTCCCTTTCGATCGTTTTTTTTCAAGCTTCTCCACTTTTCGTAGAGATACTCTCGTCCTTCGACGAAACGTTTCACGAATCGTAGCCTTCCGCGAGGCGAGGCGCAGGAAGAAAGAAAGAAAAAAATGATCGAAGCCTGCAAAACGACGAAACGATGCAATGCAGCTAGTTGCATGCTCTCTGCACTTCCTCCGCGCATTGTTCGGTTCCCTCCGACTTTCGAGGGCCTCGTATGCAACGAGGCAAGTTGAGTTAGGTCAACCCTCGATCCTCTGGCGCATTGTTCCCGCGATGCACCATATTGCATTCCTTTATTTCGAGCACCTAAGTGCAACGAGGGTAATTACCAGGCCGCGAGGGGATCGAAGGTCTCTTTCTCAGAATTGTTTACAATGATCGTACAATTTTTTTACGGCTCTGACACGATTCTCGTCCCTCCGAATAGTTGTCAAGAATGGCGTAGGATAGCGAAGCTACGGTGAAGGGTTTAGAAGGGGGTTGGTAACACTCACCCTGCAACAAAAATCCATGCAGCGCGAGGTTCATGGCTACGATCAATTCCTTCAGCCTGAAACAGAAGAATTTTTCCACGTTAGAGCGAAACATTTTATTTATCCACAGTATTTTTTCTAGTTCTCTACAGGAAGGCAAGCTCTTTGCAAGCGGATAAGTGTTTTTCGGTGAGAAGAATTTCGTTTCTCATTAAGTCTGTCAACGTTAATTTACAATCAATTAGGTATTTTGCAATTCCATTGCCCAAGAGGACTGTAACCAACAATTTTCTGCGCTGTTCATTGGAAAGCGTCGTTTAACACGTATAATTACTCGTAATTGCTTAAACGGGTGCTACAGACTCCGGGCAGAATTGAAAGATCGAACGGAGAGCGCAGCAGCTTTTCAAGAATCACGGACGACGGACGGTAATAATGCAAAGCTAAGCGATGCTAATTGCGGTTAAATTGCACGGAGGCGTAAAGGATTCTCTGAGCCGAGTAAAATTGTTCCCGTCTGGCTAGGGACGTAATGCATTCCCTCTCGAAGCTAACCGGCGCAGCTTCTGGTTATCGAAGCCTCAGACGGATGATTCAAGATGCGATTTCACAGAAGCTGTGGCCATTAAAAAAGTCGTTTTAACGAAGATGTTATTTTTATTGTCCATGCCAATCGTTTGGAATTTTCCTCTCGTTTGACGCTCGTAATAGAGACTTCAGAATCGTATAGGACATTAATTTTAATGCGAATTGGCTGTAAAGCGCGCCTTCTACTTTAATAGCTGTAAAAATGTCCTTTTTACTATCCACAGAGATGCTACTGCGTGTAGATGATTCTGAATATCCCGATAGCGAATGAAACACCTCACTGAACCACCAAGAACCCCAACACCCACCGCGACAAACCCAGTCCAACACAAAAAAGTATCCACGAATTTGAAAAAAGAGAAAAACTTGACAGAGTTATGCGGACAGCTCGATCCGAATGATCGATAGAATCCTGGACATGTGCAGTCGATCGAGGCTGGCACACTCGAAAGTTCTCGTCGGGGCACAATGGCCGCGTTGCAGCGGAACTAATTCAGGTCGAGCACGTAGAAAACGCGAACGGGCATAACGGTGCCTCACCGCGGGCACAAAACGGCCAACGGAATTGTTTCTGGCACAGCGTTTTATCGCTACTTCTGCACGGTTCCGCGATCCCTGCCGCTAATTGTATTCTCGCCAAAGAACCACGATCGCTAAAATTAACCCATTGACACACATTTCGGTTACGCAAGGTCTTTCAGAAGTCATCCGGGGTACGACCATCGAGCGAAGCATCCCTCGAGCCCTTTCAAACATCGTCAAACCACATCCAACGTTACCAAAATGTCCATCAACCGGTGCAACAGTTCACGAATTCCATCTCAGCCGAATAACTAACTGGGAGTTCGTTCGAACAACGTCGAACACTGTCAAACACCGTCAAATCACCGTCAAACCCCATTGAAAATCGACGACTGCACCCACCAAATCGACCAGTCTGCCAACCAATCATCATAACGCCGAAGCAGGCAGTAAAATATCTGACGAGAGACGAGACTTCGTTAAATCTAAACGCTTGATCGTGGCGCAGGTGGACGAGGGGTGACGAATCCGGGAATCCGGCGAGGAACACGTCGAACAGTTTCGTCAGAGCTTGCAATAGCTACGAAGCCTCCGATTGTGGTATTCCGTTTCGCGTGGCGCGTCACGAAAACCGTCCATCGGCATTCCCTCTCTTGGCCGATCGCGGCGGCGCTCGTTGTGAATACGAAATCGAGGAACACGGTCGCTATTAACGTGCGTGCAATTCCTGATCAGCCCCGTGCTCTTTCGTCTTTTGTACCGTAACCACTCGTCGAGGACTCGGATTTCACGTGACGTTGCTTCGAAACGGTCGCCTTACAGAGGCACCACAAGTTTGGAAACTCTGTACATGCCTAAAGCTTCTTTTTTTCTCTCTCTCTCTTTCTATATGGTAATGAGAGGCTCCGAGTTAACGGCTCGTGAATGGTATTAGACGTTTGGCAATTTTTCAGGGACTTTCGGAATCTTTATCTTTTAATTTCGACGAGCGAAGAAATTTCTACGCCAATTTTACGATCTGTTAATATGATTTCATCTGCGTTTCTAATATGCGCGCGCGGAATGGAAGCAGCCAGCTATGCGAAAAATGTGATTCACGCAGAAAAGTGGCTCGCACGCGGCGCGTTTCTGTTTCTTTCTCCCCTTTGCATCCGCAGCGGTGCCTCTCTCGCCTTAAAGACGATTTTCACCTTACGTAAAACCGGCACATCGGCCGTGACTCGTTTCCATGGCGAACGACTTTCCCCGATTCTGTATCGCGTACGTTGTACGGTTTGAAAACGATCGACGCCACGCCCTTGGCCGGTTGCCAGAAAGCATACGGTTATTTTTAACATCGAAACGATTTTACTCTCAAACCAATCAATTTTTTCAATATTTTACAATCTTAAAAAGATCCATTATTTTCTCGAGAATATTTACCAGCGATAGTTGATCGACACACGAAGAAAAGATTGCTGAAACGACGAGCAGAGAAGAGACATTCCACGGATTCTTTTTTTTTCCTTTCTGCGATACGACGACCGACACGGAATAAAAATCAGTCGAAATTGCGCGGCGCTGGTTCGATCGATTGTGTTCGCCGATTTCCAACAAGGCCAAGCTCTAATCCCGCAGTTGAGAAGGAAAGTGAATTTCAAATAAGTGGAATCGCCGATTGTTCAACGCGCGTCACGTGTTTTACGCCCTCTCCTACGCTACTCCGTTCTTTTCTCACCGTTTCCGAAAGTAGACAATTTTCAAGGACGCCTGGGAGGATTGATGGACGAGCCACGGTCGTTTCACGTACGAGTAGGTCCGTGCGATGAACCTCTAAGCGGGTTCGTTTCGTAATTCGTTGTGGGCCTCGTTGATGACCGCCAACGAGTGGTTGCACGGATCGTTAGTAGCCTATAGTACTCGTCCGTACCTCGTGCATCTTGCTTCCTCGATGGACGAGCGTGAAATGGAATGACAGGCTAATAAAACGGTAGGTATTCGTCTTCGCAAGTCCCTCAAATTTCACGCGTTGCTGACAAATATTTGTGCGTTTAAACATTTTGTAATACTTTCAATTACGCACGCGGTGTTAAATGTTCGTAACGACACGCGAGTGTTGTCTAACGTTCAAATATTTTACCAACGCAGGTGGCATGAAAGTTATGCAAGCCAGTAGAGAGTTAATTCGAGGAGTACTCGAAAATCTGCATGCAAGATTGTAATTTAAAATTCTTATTAGAAAGCACAGAAAACACAATGCAGACGATCGCGGAGACAATGCCTGAACGTAACGGGAGATCTGGATCGCGGAGGACGAGGTTCGACACGCGAGGCCACCGGCGATATCCGGTCTATCGATCTTCAGCCGGAAACGAGTCGTTCTCCGTTCGAGGTGGGACCGCGAGGTCGATGGTAACGTAACTCGTTCGAGTTCTAGGAAAATCATTTTCCTCCAGACAGAGTGGCTCGTGATTCCTTGAAACAAAATCGATCGATTGTTTTAGAAAGGCTTTGATGCGCTCGAGGATCCAATCAAATCAGTTCTCAGTGCCGCCTTACCTCGACACCCGTCTAAATTTAAACAACTAACCATGGAATAACAAAAAATACTAGTATTAATTGAAATTATAGTTCTTTCTATCATAACATTTCCTTATTAAACGTATAAAATCATGCTCTGTGCGATGTATTGGATGCAATACAGGAAACGACATGGAATAGAAACAGTGATAAAAATGTTGGATTAATTCCTTCACAAATCACTTAATGACTTGGTTTAATTGACATCGATTCGTTCTCCATTCGAGGATACATAATTACGATCCGCGCGACGATCCATCCAACCTCCCTGCACCGTTGCGTAACCGGTTAATTATCGTTGCGTCCATCGACTCCTCGCTGCATTGGTTATTGCTCAATCGATCGCAATCGCGACGATCGCTGGCCGAAAACACCGAAAAACACCGGGCACGGAATTTTTCTAACAACCCTCGTGGAACACCTGTGCCTCTGGCTTCGAAGCGCAACCGAATAGCAGTGCTATCGACCGTGGAAATCTTCGCGGAGCTCGCAGAGGAACGGTGGTAAACGTGATCCAGCCAAGAGATCCATAAATCAGGCTGAGGCGCGCATCGAGATCGAGGATGGGTGAACGGAGGATTCTAAATCGTCGCATGAATGGATTGTCCGCTGTTTTAGATTCCCTTGAAGGAAAAATAATTCGCGTGACTTGAAAAAAGGAAAAAAAAAACAAACAAACAAACGAGACGAGATTAAAGTCGAAGAGGAAAGAAAAAAATTACAATATTCATAGACCTTTAAAAATTTTAATGTCCAATATGTAACGGAGTGTATTCTTCTGAGGATTCCTCGAAGATTCCTGAAAGTGGAGCTTGCTCTCCCGCATCGTGGGAATCGGACGATTCATACAAAGACTAATTGATCACTCGGAGCGATGTTGCGTTTGCTTTCACTTTCCATAAAATCGTCTCGAATTTAAGCATAATGCCCGAGGAAGATGAGATCAGCGGACGTAGTTCCAAGAAAGAGAATGGGAGATTCGCTCTGCGTTCAACCGGCTGAGTTAACTCGCATCGCCCATAATCCAACACGTACAACGAAACGAGACTTAATGAAAATTTCAAATGCTCCATTTCTCGCGCTGCTTTAATTCAAATCGACACGAACTTCGAGTATCCAAAGTATCTGAATTCCAAATATCCGGACTAACTAAATTCCCACGTACTCGAAGTACTGAAATCGCGACGTGCTCACCGTAAATTCCCATTTCCTACGGAGCAACTAGGCCTGGCTATGGTAAGCAGCGAAACCACCGAGAAGATAAAGAAATACGTCTTTCTCTGTACGAAACGGCAACGCGCAAGAACACGGGGCGCCTATTTATAGAGTCCATTACCATTTCAGTCGCGGATCCGAAAAACTCCAAGCGATGTCAATCGTAAAGGAACAATAAGGTATTATAAAACCCGCGGCGACGAGAGAAATTGCGGCACGATAATGGCAAAACCAATAACTATCGCCGTATACCAATCCAGCGCGTTATGGTCACACCATATACGCGAGGTAACCGAGAAAAAAACGAGTGGAAAAGGGGGAGAAAAATCGACGATCGCGGCTAGAACTTTCCGTCTGAAAGGCGAGCTCTGAATCGGCCGGGCCGGCGATTGTCGAACAGATTATGTAAATTGTTACATATACAAAACAAATCTCCGTTCTCTCCCCGTTCGATTGCGCTTAAATGGCCGATTTGTTTGATCGCCTGGCTCCGATACCCCCCTTTGTGCCCGGCTCGCGTGCCTTATTACACTTTCAAAATGCCCGCTCGCGGTGGCTGGAATTCAAGCGACAATATCCTCGACAAACGAAATATCCCTCGGTGCTCCGCTGGTTTATTAACATACAAAGAACGGCTAGAACCTTTCCCTGTTTCGAATGATAATTTCGTTTGTTTAGTCGGCTGCTGAGCCTGTTCCGAGACCGCATCGTTGGATGCTGCGGAACCAAATGGATTCGAACAGTTTTTGGTCACGTGAGATATCCTTCGAAGTGTTCTCCGTTTCGATTTCAACGTGAGATTTGAGGGGACGAAAAGGAAGAAGAGACGTTTTGACTTGGGTCTACTAGTGGTGTCATCGATAAGGCCAGCTGGCAGACCCTTTACGAGTCAGAATCCGGAATCCTGAGTCCATGACATTGACTCTGAATCCGTATCATTGAATTCAGAACTCTGAGACCATGAGACGGGCCAGAGCAGATCGCAATTTCTCTTATACGCTAACTGAAGGCGAACACGGGTACTTGCGAGAGATTATGAGAGCATTACTGTCCATCTAGCGGTGAGCGACCGTCACATATTCAATTATCAGGATTTATGAACCCAATACTGACTTTCAAAGCATTTGGTGTACAGAGATACCTGAATGCTGATAGTATCCACTTTCCAAAGTGTCTGAGTGTTGAGAGTCAGCGGCTCGAGCTGGCCGTGCTGTTGAATAATGGTCAGAGATGCGTCCACTTTCAGTCGGTGATCTTAAAGTCACCCGGTTGGATAATGTACAATGTAGACGACGGGAGAAATGAAGTTATGCCTACGCGGTGGTATTATAAGAACGACGCTAACCAATCGTTTTATACCTCGCCGCGTTTCCGTGTTACAATAAATTCGCTATCGCGCGATCGCGCGGCGTAACGTTATCCATATTTAATGCGCGTCTTTAATAAAACGGGCTAAAGCGTTACGAAACGGGTTACGAAAGCTAGAGCCGCCGTTAGACTCCGTGAAATGTCAATTTTCTGCTCGCAGCGTGGTAAATAAACTTATTTACACTTTCGATCTTGCAACATTTTTGTCCCCGCGGAACCCGATCGGGACGAACGTTATTATAATCCCGCGGTCCCCTCATCTTTCGCTAAATCGATCGGTTAACGCGTCTCCGGGGGGGATCGGCAATTTTATTCAACGACGCGATCGGAGCGCTGTCTTATTCTCGCTGTGCAACGCGTGAAAATCGAACGGACGATAAGTCAGCCGGCTGTCGTTTCGCCAACACTTTCGAGGAATTCATTAGAATTCGTTAGAAGTGTCGCTGCTCGGGTTTCCATCGTGTTTCTATGCACCTCGTTGCCGAAACAGACACGAGTGGAAACATATTTTCGCTGCAGATCAGCGTTTGCTAATCCAATTAATTCCTAATTGGTGGAATTTGCGGAAAAAATAAACGTCTGCGATCGCGTCTGCAACGCTCGCTAATTTATGGATTTATGGGGAAAGTATTGCGGGTTAGAGCAATTAGTGTGTACCCGAGTGGTGATACGAGTGTTTAAAATTATTACGGAGCCACTTTCTCCGTTTCGAAAACTGACTGAAGACCGCAAGACCACTCGAAGAGTACAGTGTCTATGGTTAAGAGTTTGCAGTTTGGAATTTGGGATCTGTGGTCTGCTGTCTAAGATCCTAAGTTCAATTACGAAAATTCTGAATTCCAAATCTGTAGTTCACAGTCTACGACATCGTACGCGTGGTTCAGAATCCTAAGTCCAAAGTCCTGAATTCGTACAAGATCAATGCCTGTAATCCAACTATTACACTACAGAATCTAAGATCCAAGGTCTCGTACGCTGGATCTCACGATTCCCGGCCATCTTATTTCAATCAATGTCTTCTTTATCGAGGAACCTTTCGAAATCGATGACAGGTCGAATGAAGTCCTCGTGCAGCATCGAATAGCCGAGATATCGAGGCATTGTACGTGGGCTGAATTCACGCAGCTATCATCGGATCGCGAACTTATTAACATCGAATGGGATACAGATGTCGTCATGAGAGAGACATTCAGTTAGAAACGCGACTAGGCAATCGAATCGAAAATCAGTTCGAGAGTCAGTCACCTCTGATCGATCCTACGGCGTCGACTAATCCTGCGCGACAAAACAGCTCGAAGCAGCTGAGCCCAAATCGCGAACGTCTCGACGTCTCTCGTGAGAGCGCAACGATACCAAAATGTTGACCGCAGGGTTACAGAATGTTGTAGAAAGTTCAGATTGGCAGTAACTCTGGTCTAATAACGCCATGGGCGCTTTAGAAATCGGTTTTCTTGGAAATGAAACAGTGGTGCCAGAAAATGGTTATCCCACACTTTTGACCTGATTACCGCGGAAGAGTTACACTTTGCGATTCGAAGCAATTTCGTTTTATCACCTCGAGAGAAAGTCCTGCCCGCTCTCGCGGTGGCATCTTCGAGGAATTGGAACGCTGCTGCGAAACAGTCTCCGGTCGACGCGATAAAAACAATAAAATAATTAGGATTCGAACGTTGCGAAACTGCACGTTAAACTTCAGCCGTTAAAACTCAATCTGCACGCGCGGCAAGGATACGGCCCCAAGGAAAGAAGCTTTCAGGTGAATCGAAATGAAAAGTAAATGTACGAGGTCGAACATTTGCTGTTGGTAATGCCTGATTTTCGCTTCGTGGTTCACCATGCTCGCCAAGCCTTAAGCCATGTTCACGCTTCCAAAATTCGATCAGAAACGAACGCTAAAATATCAGGTTCTGATCGTAGTCTCTATTCATCGATCAGCTGTCAATTTCTGGTGCGTATCTGGTTGCCGCTTTCTGAACAGAAATCGCAGACATTCCGATCGAAGGGAGCGGAAAAAATTCGAGCTTCTTTTTCTTCGAACTCGATCTCCGATTTGCATAAGCGAAGCAGGAAATCGGGATCTCGCTTCCGTGAGAGACTAGACGGCCTGCAGACCGAATTCTGTTTCAGCTCGTTTCGCAACGAAGATCTCGATGCCAGTCGCTTATTATTTCATTAAGCTGTGCATATTTATATAATTTCCAGCGGCGTAATGAAATTACCGTGGCAACGGGCGAATCGCCGTCGATTTCGAGCGTTTATATAATTGACGGCGGTGAGTGTCGTTGACGGCGCGTAAGAAATTTCTCAGTTGCGGTTTTTACGATGAAAAAGCCTGGGTGGAAAAAAAAAGCGGAACCGAGCGAACAGTGGGAACCGTTCTTTCCGTAATACGACACATTCGGAAAAGTCCTACAATGCATTTCGCGGCGTAAAAACCGGGCTTGCGTAACGCGGTATCGATGATCGTTAGAGAGTTATCGATCCGCCGCGGATGGAGCAAGAAACGAGGGGCTCGCTTCTTACCGCCATTCCCAATGCATTGTGGAAAGCCGTAGGGAGATTCGAGAGCTCGAATTCGTCTCCCTCTTCATGTACAGAGAGATTCTGTTTAGAAGCTGAGAGCTTGGAAGCGCGCAGAGAAGTAAGTCGTCGATGTTCGATAATCCACCGACGATGAAGATTCTTTAATTACTCGGAGAATTCGAAAACAATCTGAAACCGGTTTAAAGGCTGTTATTAAGGGCAGAAATGATGTTTGAAGCGTGGAAGATCGGTTCCACTTTCTCAACTTTCCTCTTCGCGTCCCGCGATTTTTCCAAAAGGGAGGTCACAGCGCTCCTCGCGAAGGGAAATGTGAAATCGATACGCGTCGATCGTCGCCACTGTGCAATCAATACCAGTCGATCGCTTCCGGTTCGCGGATAATATAGCGGGTGATAAAGTTGACGAGATATTTCCCGTGGTATTATCTAAGACTCGAGTATGGATTACAAGGAAAATGAAGGTTTTCGAATTGGCACGTTCGCGCGCCGTTTCTCCCAACGTGATTTCGCTCGATCGACCAAGAAACCTAATTTCGATGCGTCGCGCAATTTCCAACCAGGCGATGAACTCGAAAACATCTACATTCCTAATTTTCGACGATTCTTTATTTTCCTCTATCCAAGAACTTTCTACCCGTTGCACAGTTTTTCGTTCAAGAGGAAACGAATGATATACAACAACTTTGCACAACGTGCAATTTGAAGGAAAAAGGAAAAGCAACGAGCAGATCGTATCGAGAGAGCGGTTAATTATAAACGATACCGAAACCGCTCGAATATAGATAGGATTTATCAACTGGTTCCCGAGATTTTTCTCGTTCACGGCTGGCGGTCTTACGCGCGATTACCGACCTTTGCAAAGAATGCAGACATTTGTACAAGTGGTTATCGAAAACGAAAGCTAACTGGTTACCCGGTTGTCCGGCAACTATCGCTGCTGGCGGTTCTGGTCTTCTTGTTGCCGCGCGGCGCGTTGACCAGACGGCACATTCTACTCGATAGTCCAAGTTTCACTGTTTCGATTCGGAAACGACGCTTTACGTAACCGTGCCCTGTGAAATGTCGCCCGTTTTTTCTCGAATCTCACCTCGTGCGATCTTCTAATCTGTGAACTAGTCACGTGCCAATTGATCGTCAGAAGAATACCAACATTCGTTGATCGTGAAACATCCTTTCACGAATTCTGATTCGCACTGGCGCTGCATCCCGTATTCCAGAGAGCAGAAAAAATATTTACTTTATAATTTACTTCGAGAGTCAAAGAGAGCCTTAAACTGTCTTAAAGAGACCCTAATAAATCGTGAAATAATTTGTCGATATCCAGAAACAGTTTTCATTAATGAAAATCGTTACCCTGATGGCGGATCGTTCGATAATCCAACAGACGCTTCACGGTCTAAACCGGTTCCGCGAGTGTGGTCCGGCAGGAGAAAGGCGTTCATTCACGGGTTAAACAATAAATTATTATGCCGAATAGGATCGCATAAATTGAAACGGCGAACAATGGAATTTACGCTATTCCTTCGATTACGTGGCTCATTGTCTCCCACCAGGTAGAAAGAAGTCAAATATGTACAGGCGGGTAAGCGACCCGAGATACGAGCTGCGTAATCTCCGATGAATTGTCCTTATCCGGAAGCTGCTGCGATTAGGGTTATGAGTAATGTGTCTGAGCCTCTCTCAACCTCATCACGAGAAAATAACCGGAATTCTTTTCGAGAAAAAAATGAATCTCAAGCGCTGGTATCGGTATTTTATACACGCGATCGCACGCACAGAATAGAAGAATTAACGTGGCCCATCAATTAATCAGATTTATTACGGCTCCGAAGCGAATTTATACTGCACTTAAGGCTCGACACAGTTCCGCTAACTTGATTAGCTTTTCAATGCGTTTTACGAGGAAATAAAACGAATTACATCATCGAGAGGTTTATCAGATTTATTACATCCCGTGCAAAATTTACGCCGCGCTTAATGGTGAACGTTTCGATCGAATACCAATCACCATAACCAGCCCCATTTGTTATTGATTCGCCAGACTTATTACGGCCGATCCGCGATCGCGATCGCGTTGGCGCAAATAAGAAAGCATTCCCCGCGAGGTTATCTAACAACGAGAAATAGGAGTTCCGTTTCACTTCGTGGCGAGCGGTTCATAAATCAGAGCTGAGCCCGCGTATTATCGTCCCTATCGTGCCCACGTCGATGGCCAGCTCTAAATATGCTAATAAATCGACTCCCGGATGAGCGTAACGTGGACTCGCGCGACGACTATCGAGATCGATGCGGTCCTTCCTTGATTCTATCCTGCGAGAAGTCTTACTCCGCTACTTCCGAAGTAAATCACTCCTAATCAATTACACGTGCGCACACTGTTGTCGTTGGTGGTTTCGTTCGATGTTTGTTGCGTCTTGTTGTGGGTTAGATAAGAATTGTGTAACGTTCGCAATGAAGAGTGTGTACAGAAGGTGAGGCATAGAAAAATGTGGTCCAGAACTCGGGAAGGAAACAAGAAAGGACTAATTGCACCGTCGAAAATGATCGATTCTCAATTACCGATCATTTCACGGCTGTATCAGGTACGAAGCAAGGGGAATGCCCGTGTGATTGTCTTCGGTAAGCCATCAATCATTGACACGATGGAGACAGGTTTTCTTAATGGCACGCCATCGTCGTGGCTCGGTAAATAAAAATTAAGATTCCACATCGACGACCGGAGTTCCCTTATGTAACAGGTGGCTAATCTGACTAAAAGAACCTTTAGAAGGCGCCAACTTATCCCGCACCGTGTTAGAAGCCGTAGAAAATGCTGTGCAAAGTATCTGACTGTAGATAAATCAAAACGAAGAGAGTGATTCTAAACGGCGGAATAAGACGAAAGTTAAAGGAGTAGCAAAAGTACGTTTAAGTTTTGTCTCTGAGAAAAATGACGCTGAAAATCCACGCGTGCGATTATGGTAATAACCCATGAGCCATCGCAACCGCGCGCTTGGGGATTTTCGTTGCTCTGGCTTATGGAATTCCACCGTGGTTCCACGCGTGCATCAAGAATCTTTAAAGTTGTTTGTCTAAAAAACGGTGGGTCGAACACGATTTTGTTATTCTTGATCTTCGTCTCATTTTAGTCTCCAGAGTTATTCCTAAAAATTTCACTGAGAAATGCCATGTCGATAAGCGGAAACACTTCTTGTAACTGGTACATTTTCCAAAGTTAATTAATGGACATTCCTCTACGCTATTAGTACAAGTGGTCTGAAAAAAAGAGGCCAGGCGGAACTCGCGTCAGCCGAATACCGCACAGGCATCTCTAAATTGCCACGTTCGAATCTACTGGACCCTGTATTACCGCTGATTTTTCACGGGGAAGTACCGGGGCAATCAATTACACCGTGTTGCACCAGAAATGATCTCCGGCGAGACCGTGTTTGCATAAATCTTGTCTCGATTGGTAAAAGGGACACGTTGAATTAGCGTGGAACTGACTCGCGTTTCCTCCGCGATTGGTAGACGAGTAGGACCCCGGCGATTCGGTAACGGGGCTAATTTATGGACGTAGTTAGGAATCCAGCTGAATTTTTAACCGACTACTTCAATAATAGGAAAGACTTCGCATTCTAGGTATTTTACGTTAACCGATTTTTAAGAATCGTGAATGCGCAAATACTTCTCTGTGACCATTATATATTCAAAACGTCGGTCTAATGGTTAAATGCGAGGATTTATGGACTGTTTTGTAAGGAAACTTGTAGGAAAGTGAAGCAATAATAGATGGAAGTTCTGTATTTGATGTCTGTGGTTAGGCATGGGGATTTATGCGGCAATTTGGGTGTTCCTTTAAGCTATTAAGCGTTTGAGTCGCTCGATGGTATGGAGATTTGTGATGTGTTTTATAGAAAAGCTTGCGAGAAAGACAGTTAATGATAACTAGATGTCTGTGGGTATCTATCGAATCAATATGATAATTTAGGATGCCGTCTAAACGCTGCTGGATATTGAGTGCCGGTGTGGAGATAGTTTGCTAATATCTTTATCTGAAAGCTTGTGACGAAACAAGTGAGAATACTAGGTCTAGCGTATAATAAATTGGTAGTCCTTGTATCGGAATCCATTAATGGCAATTAAATATATTATCCTACCAGGAAATATCCTAGGAATTTCAATAATGCCGGTGTCAGAGCTACGTAACCAACCGTATACTGTTATCCTAGCAAAGTGACTTAACAGTATCCGCAGACTATTGTTGGTATACAGTAGACATTCTAATGTTTGAAGGTGTTATTCGGAAGTTATTTTGAATCTCCATAAATAGTAACTACTTTTTACGCTACGACTCGAATGTCCACAGCAACCGCAATACATATTAACACCAATTTCTATAATTATCGCAACATACAGGTACTGTTCAATCGATTTCTGCGCGGATGGTACCCAAAACAAATCCGTCCCAATACATCGCTCAAACCTGTTTCCGGGCTATTAGCATACCAGCTAGCATATGGGCAAATTCGCTGGCTAGATGTTCATGTATCCCAGCAATCATCCAAGGTCGAGAAAAACGGACAAACCTGAGGTGTCCCGCGCGGGCTCCTACAATCCTTCAGGATCTACCACCGTTCTCAGCCCCTGGGACCAGCTAGATCAACGACGTTGGCCTCGACTGGACGAACTATCTGTCCCTGGATGCACGCAGGATCTCGCGCATGTTAACGCACAGTGCTCCCTCACATCCGACACGAGTCATCCTGTACGGACACCCGCGGGCCCCTCATCATCTCGACCGATCCACGAAACACCATCGACCGCCGCCTGGCAGTATCTCGTCGCGCGTAAACACTTTCTCTCCTCCTCACCGGCGAATAGGCACGAAATAAACCGCGATTGCACAGAACACGCGGACGATTTCTTCGAGGCACGAATTCCTGGTTCCCGGGGCACGTGCCGCGAACAGCACCCAAGCGACCGCGACAGGAACGACTCTGGATCAACAAGACTCTAGGCGGCTAGAGTGACTTGCGAGCTTCAGTCGATCGGCGGCGATTTCTCGTTCGAACGGTACCACGGACCTGCGATTCTCACTTCGTCGGATCGGATGAGTATCACTGATTGGGTGTGCGTGAGGGTCTCGATGTTTTTTTTTTTTTGGAGGGAGGAGGGCGGGAGAAAAACGCGGGAGAGCTGGAATCTCACGAGGGAGGCACACGGGCCCAGAGCACACCTTGGGGTTTGTTAACCTCGCTCCGTGGAAGCGATCGTCGGACTAAAGTCGTCGTTCCACTGGAAACCGAGTACGTGCATGGCTTTCTTATCCCTCCTGTTGGCTCGAAATCCGTACCTTCTCGCTCGGTCCTGTTGGGGACGGTGACGACTCTCTGTCGCTCCAACTACCGTTTCGCTGGCTCTCCCTCTCTGCGTGGCTCTGTCGACGGGTATGGCGTGGAAGGGATGCCGAATCCAAGGATACAGTGGACGATGAAGGAAAAATAATTCGGAAACGTTCATTTTTGAATCGTGCTTTCTGTTCCAGAGTTTCTTTTTATTTCGAACACTAATCGTCCGACGATCTTCGAAGCTCTTCGAAGGCTTCTTTTGATCAGCTTCGAGGCGGTTCAACCCTTCGTGTTCAGCATGACGATGGATGCTCGATTTTCTACGCCACAAGAGAATAGAGATCCGACTATGGCGGATCGGGAAAGCGGTTATCACCTCATGAATATGGAGGGACATAAAAGTGACTTGTTATTCGATTCAAACGCACTGGAGTGCTTTTCCAACACCTCGAGTCGACGGGACACTAACCTTGGAATAAAAATAATGCATTAACCCGAAGGGAACGGTCTCCGCGTCCTCTGGAATGGAAAGTAATAATCGCTCGCCACTCAACGTGACCCGACAGAAAAAAAATCGGCACCACCTAAAAATAGAGATCCCAATAAATTGCAAGAGGAAGCTGAAATTTCCATTTCCCTCGAATTGTTCGTTCAGGAGGTATCGACGAAAATTGCGAGGTCATTTTTCACTGCCGTTAAACAACGGTTTCCCGATGCGTAACGAGGCGAAAGGAGAGAAGGATGAACGAAAAGATCCATACATCGCCTCTCGACACCCTCTAATTTGCAACACGCGCGAAAACAAGCTGCCAACGTCCGTCGAGCATAATTTCGCGACTGTAAATTCGCAGTTCAATCGATGCCTCCCGTCCCCGTCCCTCCTCGTGCTCCTATTTGGCAACTTTCTACATTCGACTGCCTCGGGAGATCGAGATCAATTGAGATACAGATTAATCAGCTCTAGAAACCATTAACGTAATCGTCGATTACGTTGCCGGATAATGCGTGGGCGTGATCAGCCGTCAAAGTGATCTTTTTATTCGTGGACAGGATACAGCTGCGGTAAGTCGAACCTTTGGACCTTGAAATTCAGATTTCGTGTCCTGGCAATGTTCAATGTGATTGCGAACACGGTTACGTGCTAATTTGAAGGCCTTTCTAAGCCCATTCACCAAATGATACGGTGGTTTCTCGATTAATCGCTCGTACAATTAGTATCCACTCGCGATAATTTGTAATTCGAATCGAAATCGTTCGATTCCTTGGTTCTACGCGATTTAATCGCACGCAGTTGCGTTTGATTGATCGATCGGCGAACAATGGTATATGGAGAGAAAAAGAAGCGAAAAAAATTCGATCGCACGGCATTGAGGTAGCGAGTTGGAATTCATACTTTTCCCTTGGCTAGATACAAGAGCGACGCGAAAATAGAACAGACAGGAAGGCGGAGAGAAAGAGAGTGCCGCCAACGAGAGCCGAGAATCAGCTGAGAAAAGTGCGAGGGAAAAGTGAGCTGGATGGCCTTCGCGACAATTCACTCGTTACCTCTTGTTTCGCCGCTCGAATTCAACTCTGCCGGCCGAACCGCTCGAGTTTTCATCAATTCTGATCGATCAGTTGGAAAGGCACCGCCTGTTGACCATTTTTGGTTAAAATGAAATCGTGGACTATATTTGTCACCCCAGAACGACGTCGACCAAGCTGTCAACCCTTTCGTATTTATACATCTCACATTTTTAAACAATTTCATCGAAAATAAAGTCTGTTAAATTCTGCTCCAGTTTCGAAAATGTTATCTACGTTAACACAGTTTCCCAATCTAAATACCAAGCCAGCTTTGAAATCGATTCTTCGGTAATCATTAACCAAATAATTAATATTCTCAACAAACATGAATTTGCCTGGAATGACGCAAACCTCGAAACAGCGGACCAGCCACTGTGAAAATAAAAAGGCAATTAAGACGAATATCCCGAATGCTTTTACGTCAAAAACAGTGCGGCTGTGTCACAAACGCGTGACACGAGAGAGAATAATTGCTTAAGAGCGACTACCACAATTTCTACGATTGTCCTGCAATTACTCAACGGGCAATTATTATGATTTATTTCGCAAGCTCGCGTTACATCTCATTCCCGTATTATTCCGTCTGGGGTTATCGACTTTCGTCGGTGTCTGTCGACACTGCGATCAAGCCCAATTAAGACCCCAGCGATGTAATTAAAATATCCCGTTGACGTGGCGTGGCCGTTCTAATTATTACAGAAAAGCCGATCCCCCGGCTAATGTCCCCGCGTAAAAAGAATCGGATCCCGTGGCAGCTGAAATCGGTGTTCTCGCATACGGAACGATCGCGTTGAAGCTGGCAACTGCAGAGAAAGGCGGCCACCCACCGGGTTACACAACACTTTGCTCCAGTTATTAGTATGTGACTCTTTTACGGGGCTGGCCGACCTGACGAACCGTGGCGCGACAGGATTGACGTTCGTCTTATGTCACGCGGGGCCAGACGTGGGCAAATTTTATTTCGAGTCGAGATTTAAAATGACAGCTCGTAATAGCAGACCATTTAAGCTAGTTTATAAAATTTCGTTGCAAGACATAAATTCTGAAATAAGTATTGAACTGAACGAACGATCGTTCGGTCGAAAATCAGAGAAATTTCAATGTCAGTCGGTTGATTAACGATCGTCAAACGTGGTCCGACGAAAGTGTTATCATTTCACAATGCTACATAACAGAGACTGCCATTGTCAGACCGACTATCTACGTGCTACCAGAACTGACTGGCACAACAATACCAGCCAGCCATGGTCTCCGCATAATATTAACGCCACTCTCTGTCGTAACTTTATTATTGGTCAGCGTGTGCCTGGAAATACGTTCAGCCGTAGAAAACCGATCACAATTACCAACGGCACCCGTAATTTCCTTCGAAATTCACAGAGGAATTAATTTGCGAGCAATAAAGGGTTTCACGTGGGTTGGAGAAGGTCCTCCGCCACCATTTCTAATACCAATTCAAGCTTTTAGATGGAACATCTCTTTACAGCGCCTGCTTTTTAAGAGATACACAAAAAATTGAGCAATTCTACAAAAAATATTTAAAATTACAGTTAATAGATGTGCGAACCAGTTATTCTTCTTTCTTCATCGCTAATTAGACCAGCGTGGATGAACTGATGCTCAGAGAAGAATGAACGCGTTTTGCATTACGCAAATACGTTTTGCAATTTGGTTATGGGCTAACATTAAGTACGTGCGGTGAATTAAATGGCGATAAAACGGCAGGCGTACTCGAAATATCGTACGCCGTAATCGCATCCACGAAAACGGTGGATAAAGCCGTGAAACGAGCTAATTACCGGTTTGTCTAAACGAAAGTGCGATCGAGCGACGAGTGCGACTTATCCTTCGGCGCACGCGAATCGCCGAGTAGTTAACCTTTGATAATTATCGAACTGAAACAGTTCTGGTTGGGAAAAAAATCGTCTAAATGTCGCTGACCACTCTCTCCGTCGTTATCGTGGCGTTGTATCGGTAATTGCAGAAATCAGGCGATTTTTGTCGCACGTAGAGCTAAATTTATTTGCAATCGTCAAAATGTTCAGCTGGTACTTAAAAGAAAATTATTGTAGTGGGAAGTATGTGCATTGTCGTGAACAGAAACCGGTAATTCCGACAAATACAAAGTAATCGTAGAACGCAGTGTCGTACGTGTGGCACGCAATGTCGTAAGGGCGAGTAAACCGATGAGTCCTGAAGGAAAAAGCGTTCCGAGTGTCTCCTGCACTTTTCTAATCATATTAGCATATCTCAGTGAACCGTGTTCTCTAGGAGTGATTGTACAGATATGCGATACCAGAGGCCGTTTCCTTTTATCGTTCTCGCAGACGGAACGACAAATGCCGCGTAACTGCCACGCGGATATGTGACTGTCGTAAGGCTCTCCCACTCGTTTCGCGCCACGTATTACGCGAGTGCGAACATTCTGTCGGCTTTAAGTAAATAAGAGCATTGCAACTATTCCCCCAGTATTTCTATTCATTTAAGAAATTAATATTCAATAATCGAATTCTGATTTAATATTTCTTTGAAGACATAAGAATTCCTATGTACGTCTGTGAATCTTTACTCATCGACATCAAAGACGCTCAGGTACAAAAGGAGATGCCCATAAGACACCCTGTACTATCTAGGTGAATGAGTGAGAAAATGAATGCATTACGTTAAGTTCATTAGTAGATTTTTGCGGTGTGATCGACAACATGAGCGAACCGAATGTGCCAATAAACGGGCCGAATTGCGTCAAGAATGGCGGCTACGGTGTCATTTTCGACACTCAATTTCGCCATTTCGTGATCTTTCGTTGGATAAGCGCGAAATTCAAGAGGGCGGGCACGCGTGTCGGGCAACAGGAGACGCGTTCTGGAGCGCGCGTTGACTCACACAGAAAAATGAAACAGGGGGAAGCGAAAGAAAAGCAAGCCGCGACGCGAAAGTACCGAGAAACCGTGACTTTTTGCGCTCCATGTGTTTTATTATGTAACCTGTCCTTTCGATCTACCCGAGGAACCTTTATTTCACCTCCGCCTCCGACATCTGGCAAGCAGATCGACCGCGGATTCTCTTTCCAGCGGCGGGTTAATTGAAAGATCGCGTATCTCGCTCGCCTGGACGTGGTGTTACGCGACAGAGCCAAGCAGGCATCGTTTTGCAGTTTCTTGATGAATTTTCAACCATACGCGATGAAATAATATTGTCGTTAACTTTGATATATAACGTACGATGTTACATTCATTTTTTGCACTTTGTAATACATTAAAACTGCTGCGAGAAATATTTAAGCGAGAAACGACCTTGCGCCATTCGAATGGATGAAATAAATGTGCAAGGACTTCGCCTGAGGGCTGGCCATGCCGGGTCACCTAGTTCATGCAATCTAGAGCACTCGATTCATGGTTGTAAATCATGATTGTCAAATAATCGTGACATTTGACGATACCATCATCGTCTTGACTCCCGTAGAGAACGGGATTCTAAAAGGGACAGTCCGTTCGAATCAAATATAATACTTAAATTTCTAAATAACTGACCTGTTACAAGAGCACAGTCACTTTTCTTTTGCTCCGCGAGGCTAGCCGGCAGAAAAACACAACAAAATTCTTCGCTTCCATTACGGGGAACATATTTATAATCGACGATTTCACGAAGGACCGTTCTCAGGACTTTTACTCTGGCGGTGGGTTTCGTTGGCAGCGCGGCAACAAAACGCTCCAGTTTCGATAAGGGGGGTGTTGGGCAACCGATAATGACCGCGACCGAGTTTTGTATGGCACGGCTACCTGGGAACAATCGTATGCGTGCAAGTTTCTGTTGTCACAATTAACCAGCTGAAATTTTGCTTCCAAACCAGTAACAAATTATTTATAAACTAGCTGAGATACTTAAAATTAACTTTAGTGAACGTGTATAACGTACAATGTACGGATAGAAGGATAACTCTTTTACTTTTCAATCATAACAAAATAGAAAATGTTTATTAAAAATGTAGTACATAGTAAATACACCTGATTTATTTGCATTATAACTTCTCTATATTTAATAAAAAGCTTAATCAAATTTTATGTGTAGCTTATTTTGTGGTATTACTTTCATTTTTTTAATTATGATAAATAATACTTTTACTTATTTTTAAATAAAAATTGACAATCTGTTATGGAGAAAATTTTTATAAATATTTTCAATATTTTTTTGAAATTAATCTACCTATCTTTTATATCAATAATGACCTGTGGAATTTATAATTTTTTATATCATTATTTATAAAAAAAAATGATAATTGTAATAGCTAACTAAGCTACTAGATGAATTTGACTTACTTTTCCTGGAGATTTATTGTTAAGAATAAATTCCAGTGCATCATTTACTTTCGGCAATCCAACAGTTAATGCAAAAGTTGGATTAATCAAACCCTCCTCAATAAACTGTAAAACATCATCCCCAGTTTGTCTAGTTAAATAAATATAGATATTAAAACAGAGTCAACAATTTATGGAATTTTTTTAATTAGAATCTATTATACCGATATTCTTCGGGCTTCTTCTTCCTGTAATCTTTCAAATCGAATCCGCTAATACTAAAGTCATTTTCTGAATCCTTAGAATCAATATCTTCCGTGATTGCTGATCCAGCAATTATTGCCCTACCTTTGCAATAGATCATTCTATCATTGAATAAATCATTCCATCTAATTAACAATACTTACTATTTCTACGATATTTATGTACCTTCCCGAGAAAGTTGATATACCACAACACCAAAATTATCATCACGCAACAGTTCTTTTACCGTCACATCGCTTTTGTAGATATTAGTAAAACTAAAAATACAATACAGCTACTGTCGAAAGTCGAAAAAATCGATTTTTCGTAAGACTTACCATTTCAACACTTTTTTAAAATATTCACCATCAGCATCCTTAAAAATTTCTTTAATATCTTTTTCCGCAGCTACTTCTTCGATTTGTTTCAATAATTTACGATCTTTGAATTTCAAAGACGCAAGTACGCCTTTTTCTCGAGCGAGAGCTGCTCCTTCTTCGGTTGCGCAAACGCTAATTACCTAAATTAATAATTATCGCACGCATTGTTCACTTTGTAATGAAAGCACAATTGTGGAAATATTTATTGCACTATATTGTTCATTTACATAGTAAAAATAGCGGCATAATCTTTTACAATTTGCATGAAATATTTCCAGCTGTGCATCTGTCCATATTTATCTACTGGAATCCTTACTCGCAAAACTTAATTGCTATCATCTAACCTGCGCTTTAAACACATTTGTAGCGAGATCAACAGCGGCCAAACCAATACCACTTATACCAACATTGATCAAAATAATATCTTCTTCCTGAAGGCTAACTTGCCTTTCTAGCGCAGCTAAAGCGATAACGTAATGCTCGAATACACCCAATGCAGTTACAGATTTTACATCGGGTGGTATTTTCCAGATGTCCTACAAGTTCGTCTTACAGTAGAATGCAAATGAACACGAAGAATTAATCAGATTACCAATGCAGTAGCTTACATTAACTTCCGCCACGCATTGTTCAGCTAAACCTCCATAACGCTCTTTGTTAATAGCAACAATTTTATCTCCCACTTTGTAACCCTGTTTCTCAGCCTCCTCCCCAAGTTGAACTAATTTTCCAGCAAATTCATAACCAAGAACCATGGGTAATGTTGGTTTGAACGAATACATGTTTTTTGTCAACAATGCATCTGATCCATTTAAAGCACAATAGTGAACGTCTACAAGAACCTGCCAATGCCAAAATGCTACAAGCATTTGTTTCTTTGACTAACTATTCTAATGTAACGTTTCACTAATTCCAAAGAAATAGTCCGACACATAAAGAAATACTCATATATCAATATTATATTACCACTATTGTATAAAACAAGAGTATGTCAATGTTGCTCGTTAGAAAATATATTGAAATATGAAGTAGAATAATTGAACGCATCAAATTGCAAGGTATACGAAGATCACTAAAAATGTTATATAGAATCAAACTTACTTCATTTGCTTGCAACATTTTAACAGGTTCAAGATTCTCCATAACGAGTGGTTCAGAGAACTTCTTCAATACAGCAGCAGAAATTTTGCCTGCTTCGCAAACCGGCATGCCATTTTTCGCATTCTCTTCTAGGTTAGACGACTTTTCATTCGCAATAGAACTAAACCTAACGATTCTAGCACGCATCGACAATTTTCTCCAATGAGCGCTAGAAAAGTACGTGAAAAATCGTCTGCCTACCGTCACTGACATCTTTCAGTCTCTATACCCTCCAGTTATTACTTGAAACGCGACAAGAACACACCTACACAGAAAACTATGGGCGCCATTTGCTTACGGACGAACGCGCATGCGCCGCGCGTCAATTCGACATCGAGCTTGAAACTTCAAATATCGATGAGAGATCGAAATCTATCTATATCGATATCGGACGTTTTTAGCAAGAAATTTCAAATTTATCGATAGTAATTGTCGGGCGTCGCGGTTGAAACTTCGTGTGCGTGAAAGTGGTGTTTAATATGAAAGAATAACGTGTGAAAAGTGTTTAGTGCCAATGGATTACGTGTGGATTATGGATTACCTATCGTGAGCTACAATATTCTGATGTTTTGCTGCCGGCAGTTGCTCCTAAACATCGATTTCAAACAGGTCAGTCGGAAGAAAATTTCGTTTCACCATATCGCCATTGTTGAAATACATTAACGAATCTAATGTCGAACAATTTGACTCTTATATTGATTATATTTCGCGAAAATCTCTCTTCAACTATGAGAAACTCATTTTCACTAAATTCTACTAGCGATATATTTCGAAAAATAATAAAGTTAGATCCTATTACGTGATTTATATGAGATAAAATGAATAAAGATATACAAGGCTGTAGAAGCATGAAGATGGTGGGTTGTAATAACTCACCTATCGCCGAATATATGAAATATCCGAGTCTCGACGAAATTTCCAATGCTGTTAAAGGATACGTAGACTGTTTCAATGAAAACGTCGTAGAATCCATAGTCAAAAATCTACTATGAAATAGAAAAGAACGCAAATCAATTGAAATAAATGATATGATAATTAATGTAACGATAATAGAAAATTTTTTTTATTGTATATTCTCATTGTTCTTTCGTATACGTTACGAAAAATGAGAATGAAAAATAATACTAGAACAGACAAAATAATTGAAAGGGGACATAAAATGTATATCTGACAGTAGAAAAATGTGCGCAGATCTGCATTTTAGACGAAATTTTTAAATTAACTGAACTCGAATCCTATGGGAAACAATGAAAAACGAGAATGAAAAGTTTCGCAATATGACGCAACCTCCATATCCATCGTAACGAAAAATTAATAAAATCATTATAAACGAACAAAATTAATTCTTAAGAGCACAATCACTTTTCAGAAGTATCTATATATCGTAATACCTCGACACTGCACCTATGGTAAATAAAAGTGGCACTTCGAAATATTCACTTATTTTTCTCACTTGTTTTATTCACTGAAATTACGAGCAGTTTCAATTGAGAATTCGAGTAAAAGTTCGAAAAAAACGACAACAACTTCAGCAGGATGTACTTAGAGTAGTAGAGAGTAGTCCGCGAGACTGTTTCCCCGACGATGTTCAAAAGGGGAGTGATTTGGTCGATTTTTGTTTCTTCTGATAATGTCGAGCCTCCCCACCAGGCTTCTAGAACATGTTTTGTTATTTCTTTTTTCGACCACCCACCCATTGGGCTGGTCGAGTTAATTATTAATATTCTTTCCCTCGAAAATTTGCTGTTACCTAGATTTTCGAATTAAAGTTCCATCGGTTACCGGAAATTGCCATTTCTTGATCGCAATAACACAAACACACATTAGTAAATCTCACTCGTAATAAATGTTATTAGAAACCAATCGAATTGAAAATTTCGTTTTCCATTTCAAAGTTTATTGTCTCTTTAAAAATCTTGTAACATAAACTGTTATATTAAGTTTCTTGTTGCAATCTATAGAAATGCAACAGATATGATCTTAGAGGAAGGAGGGATGTACTTGTTCTTGAGCATTTTATGTAATAATTGACGTAACGGTTGCAATACAGTTTTATTAACGTTAATTTATTATTGGACACTTAAAAAAAGGTTAAAATGATAAAGTAAAAAGCATTTGAACATTATTTATTGAGTTAATGCATCGTTGCAACTGACTCTTTTCTTTCTTTCGTTTTAATGATTTGTTACATGATTATATCTTATAACGGAGGGTTCGTAGTAATTAAAGGACTATCAAAATTAAGTACAACGTTTATGCAACGAACAAAAATTACCGCCGAAGTTTCGCCTTACGCTTAAAAATAAGGAGGGACGAAAACTGAAACTGGGAAGCATAACATTTCTGTAACTTTGTTCCGCGAATATGAACAATTATGGCCATTGAGGTTTTTGATTGACAGAAACGATGACACTGTAAATTCGATTAAATTTATTCGTTGATAAATATCAATTCATGCATTAAACAGTATGGCCAGCCGTACCCACTTTTTATCACAAAAATGTTAGTCCTACCTAAAAACAAACGCAATTAGGGATACTAAGTTCCATGACCAGATTTAAGAGTTAAGAAATAATAAGGCGATGACGAGTATGACTAGTATACAATTAATAATAACAGTGGCTAACTCACTTGAACGCGTCGTGTTAGTTTGTATGTAAATGATTAAATTAAAGTTTAAAATACGCTGAAGCTAGTTTGGAGTCTCACTAATTGCTCGCTAGCGAGATTGGGAAACGAAAGCAACGGAACGAAGCGAGTACATGAAACATAATACATCACGATGGATATCCTAATCTCGATAGAAATGTGAAAAGTCCCATAAAAACGTTCACAATGCTTATCGATAAACGCATGTTGCAATTATAATGATTGTAATGTCGAATCCGCAACAACAATTGATACCTCGAATCCAACACGCCTACGATGACTCTCGATCCACGTAGAATAATAGTTTAGTATAAAAACGTTCCTTATAACTTAAGGGCATACGCAAAATGCAAGTGCAATGCATCATTTAAATACAGTATTTTACCATAATACTTAATACTTGATGATCGCAAGTTTACATTGAAAGGAGAGGAAAAAAAAGGATATTCCGTGCATCGAACGCACAGAGAAGTTAGACTTACGCATAAATAAATATTAATACGAGAAGATTAGAAGAAAAATAAAGTAAAAAAAAAAAATCTGATGCTTCGTGTTTGCGTTTGCCATATTATACAATCATTATCGTCACAATCTGTGATATCACTTGATCAGAACCTTTCAGTACCAATCATTATCTTCAATTAAAAAATCTACCTACATTACATATAATAAACGATATACGAACACTTTTGTTTTCCCCCACCTCGAGAAAGTCATTCAAAATGCTAGATCTAAGCATCTCTCTCGTTGGTAGCATAGCTGGAGTATAGAACACATACGTCGACACGGCTTGTCTACAAATTTTCGTTTCCTTTCATTTTTTTTCTGTTTTTTTTCGTTTTCATTACTTCACTTTAAACATATCAAACAGTATACTGTGCATTCACGTTCATAATACTGTGAATGAGCCCCATCCTTAATCCTACGCAGAATATTTGAATATTACTGCACTGGTACTCTCTATGCGTTCCTGATGTTGTTCGGTGGTACAAATCTTTTTTTTTTCAGTACAAAAAGTTCGATTACAAACGTTAGAAAAAACTATTGTTACTCGTTCGTATTTCTCCTCTCGTCGCCGCTTAGAAACAGAAGTCTTAATTCTATGCTCTGGAATGTTGCGTTAATAATACTTCTAATTCGACATTGATGTACGTATATCAAAAAGTCGTCAAGTCCGGGTATTAATCATATAATCGGCGAAAACTTCCATTTTATGTCTTTGTTATTGTGCAAAAGTTCAGTTCGATGATTGGTAGAAATTAGAGGAAGATACAACGTGATTTGAAGAGTATCGAATAATTATGTTAATTGAATTCGTTTAAAGTAATTTCCATTAATTAGCACTATGTACTACAAATTCGTCAAATACCAATAAATTCGCGGGTCTGCAAATTACGTAATATTCCTTCTTTTTTTTTTTAATTTTCTTTTTATGAAATTCTTGCTAAAGTTAATTAGAGCTACTATTTTTATTCTCCGAAATATCATTGCTATAAGAGTTATAAAAAAATCGTATTTATCGGATACTTTCATCGTTATTATCAATATAAAAATTACTCGAGTTATACGAAATAAAAGAATTTATATCGATGGGTAAAATCGAAAGTTATCAAAATTACTTAAGTCTTCTATTTAAGATTCTTTCAATATTTCGCCCGGAAACAATGAGAATTGGTTTTGAATTTCATAAAAGAAACGATTTTAGTCGATATTTAAAATACTTGAACTATTATTTAGTGACTTATAAATATGCAAACCTTACAGATATAAAACTGCACCATTTTCTTCTCTTTCTATAAAATCTGCGAAGAATTGACCAAATACAAGGAAAAACCACAATAAAGAAGGTGAACTTCGTTCGATTCAATCAAACTTTAAACGCGATTAAAAATTAGGGACTAGTTTAACTTAAATTGTCTAGATTTTCAATTGCCTCACCATTTGCAGCTAATTTACACTTTTTTTGTGGTTGATTGTATATGGTCTGCAAAGGTACGTGAAGCAATTCCATCACTTCTATAAAATTAGGCTCTGTAACAAACGGGGGGGGAAAAAGAAAGGAATTTTAAATGTCTTCCCGTCTATTCTCTTAAATGTCTACTCGTATACTTACCATTTTCCGCAGTAATATATCCGTGTCTAATTAAAAAATCGAGAGCAACCGGCACTGACGTTGTTTTGAAATGTGAAGACAATATCCTCTCCAAGCATTCGTTGACTGGAAGCAATTCAAAAGTCTCTACTTCTCCGTCGTTGTTGCTGGGTACAAAATCTGGCGGTAGTTCAAGGTCATACACAAACTCTGTGTTGGGAAAGAGACCCCTTTCACTTTCGAAGAACAGGGATACACAACCGGCGCTCTTTAGTTTCGCAATAAGATTATTGGGAATACTGGCCTCTTCTCCAGCCTCTTTTATAGCTGTTTCATTAATCCCATAACCAACGCTCAACCCACCGCTCACCATGTTATCCCAGTATCCAGGCCAAGTCTGCTTATTTGGACTACGTTTTTGTAACCATATTGATAGACCTTTCACGGGATCCATTACATACCCGTTAATATCTACTCCGTATTTGCGAATACCGAACAAGCCTGTAAGAATGTACATTCTTTAAATGAAAATCTAAAGCGGAAAGATTTTCGCGCGATAACCGACTACCTCCACGCAGTATGAAAATTTAGGGTAACCGATCGGGTCGCTCCGAATCTATGTCACGAGTTTCGAAACGAAACGAATTCGAAGCAAGAAGTAGGTAAAAGTCTTGATGAGTTGTTAGGGATCCTGATGTGGCATTGACATTACAAGCCCGTATAATTTATGTATAATAAAAAATATATGACCGACGTACTAGCGAAAATCGATTTCCGTCAAATAGTGAAGCTAGCCAGTTTTTAAGCCACTTTTTTTATTACAACTATACATACATGTGGCGGATCTGTCCATTTTGAACAATGGCGGGGTATTGAATTCTGCACGTACTTCGTAACACTCTTCTCTCCATCCCCTCAATGTTACAAATTTTCCACCCGCACGCCATTCTCTCAGAACTTCTTCAACCCTGGCGCTTCTTTCTCCATAGTCTCTAAATGCTGGATTTAGTTGCACATACTCAGGGTGCACTTGAAATACCTTCAAAATACATTCAAATTAAATATACTAGTTTCCATTGGACTGTTAGATGTTCTCCAATGTTTAATTTGAAATTACTTGTGGATAATTTAACAGTTCTTTCATCACATCTGGACGCACAAGGCCAACTTGTTGCCCATCAACGACAAAGGCTCTGCATTCACCTGCATGAAAACCTAGGAAATTTTGTAAATTTCAGAGTATTACTTTTTATTCTGCTCACTAGACACAGACAATAATTAGGTCATTTCAATAAGAGAAGCTATTATAACAGCTTTCAATTATAATTTCAAATGTTTTATTAAGGTACATATAGATACAAATGAATGTACTGATGAACAGACTGTTGGTTTGTTAAATTCTTTTTTTCAATGTTACCAGCTGCTGGTACACAATGACACTAAAATTAATTTGATAAGTCTAAGGTTAATACAAAATCATGCCCCACTCATACAAGCCTGAAAAAAAGAGCACACACAGGAATTCCTCCAATTATTTATCTAAGTTACATTTCATTTTCGCACATGCTTTCAAATTCTACAAAAAAAAAACATATTGGCGTATAAATTATTTTCTACAGTAGCCCAAAACGAATTTTTGACATTTGCTTTGGTAAATATACATATAGCAATACACTACTCCAATTATTTCTTATAAGGAAAAACGCGTAGGATCGCGTACAAATTGCGGTGGAAAATTACTGAACAAATTTTTTTGAGCCACCGTACGTGTCTCTGGTGAAAGTGAATGTAATTTTTGTTAATTCTTCGAAAATACACGAAAGAATACACAACAGACTCGAAATCAATATCTCAGTAGACAGGACGGAATGCTATGCGTTTCTGTGCGCTAATCATGACAAAATCGATTAATCGGATTAAAAGGGGACGCGAGGCGCGGTAAAATCGAATGATCTCGCTTACCTGACAGGTAGAAGCAGTTGAATTTGTTGGCTAGCTTCAATAAGCGTGACATCGGTTTCTTATCACTATCCGTCATGATGTTTCGCTGTCGTTAGCCAGCTGTGACAAAAAATGCTGGCATAGAGTATAATGTACATTAGATATGAGTTCCATGGGATTTCTGCGCATAGTGGGGTACAGTCTGGACTATAATTACTACGGGATTAGTCTATAACAGATTTTAATTGTTTCAAAATTTATTCCTCACATCGATAAAAGAATTTATTTTTTACTATGGACCAACGATTCGGAAACGACACGCTCTAAAGTAATCCATTTTAAGAGTACTTTAAGGAGTTGTTTGGAAAAAATGTATTGCTCTCTTATCATTCAAGAACCATGCTTGAATTGTGCTCCTACATTCTCAACAGATGTCGCTAAATACACGTGGAATGTAGTGTTTACTGTACGAGTAGTGTGTTTGTGCAATTACTATAATTTAATTTAAAAATGAAAGTGAAAAAAGTAACAAAGCATGCTGCCGAAACGCCAACATCATCCGACTCTGATTCAGAATACCATTCATCGGACGAGGAAGTAAATACTGCGTATGTTGTGAAATACTTGAAGTAATTCAATTCTAACCTATTCCTTTTCACGTGTATAGCTGCAAGAAGCCTATGCGAAAGGTTTACTAAAACCAGGTCTGAATGTGGTAATCGAGGGGGATAAAAAGATACACAAAAATTGCGTTGTAAGTACAACATTTGGTTCAAATTTTTAGTCCATACGTAAGTGGATTCCTAGAACCCTCTCCTGTAGCTTTTTGCAAAATCTCCAGAGTTCTCCCTATGATCAATTTAATAAGCACAATGATATTCATTTTTCACGAAATCATGCTTATAAAAAATCTATATTTGAAACTGAAATCCTTTCTAGAATCTTATGAAAGAAAAGCTAAAGGAGATCAAACTGAATTTACCATGGATAGAAAGGCTAGACACGGTAAATCCTCCAGCACCATTAGCACCAGAATTGGCTTTGCAAATGCAGGAGCAGGAAGTGAGACGTGCAAAACAATTAAAGGGGAACAAAAAGTTACCTCAGTACGATCCATCGGAAGACCCTGTACTAAATGACTTTCGCAGGGAGACAATGTTTCACAGACAAGCTCAAAGCGCCGTTATGGATAGTATTGCCCGATTGAAAAAGCTTGGTATCCCAACAACCAGGCCAGATGACTACTTTGCTGAAATGGCAAAGTCGGATGCTCATATGCAGAAGGTCAGAGAGAATCTGATGAGGAAGCAAACAGTGGCACAGAGATCAGAAAAGATTAGGCAGCTCAGGCAACAGAAGAAAGTTGGGAAACAGATGCAAATAGAAGCAACCCTGAAGAAGCACGCGGAGAAAAGAAAAATGCTCGAGGAAGTGAAGAAGTATCGAAAGGGCGCAAGACGCGATCTGGATTTCTTGGATGACAAAAAGAAGCCCCAGAATAAGACCGTAGATCCAAAGGTGGCAGCAAGACGTAAAATGAGGGATGCTAAATATGGTTTTGGCGGCAAAAAACGGGGGGGTAAGAAGAACACCAGAGCAAGCTCCGCGGATGTCTCGGAATACAAGAGGCCTACGAAACCAGGAAAGGATTTGAAGAAGAAGGGAGGGAACGCGAAACAAAGGATAGGGAAAAGTCGTAGGATACAGATGAAAGCGAAAAAGAGACGACAGTAGCGATACCCAACGAATTTTCATCGAATTAATTAAGACGACCCGAGTTCACGCATTTGTAAAATAAATCGTTTCTATAATAAATTACCTGATATTTTCCGTTATTCCACTTTTCGTCGGAATAATTCTTTACTGTTATTTCTCCTCGAGAATATTGTTTGATAGACGGCGATGAACAATTGCGAGTTGCATTCGACAAAAGAATTTTGCCGCATACGTGGCCACGTTCAAACGCATTCAACGCGAAAGCATTGAAACGCGTGTAAAGATGGCTTACGTAAGGACGTATAAGGCGAGAGAAAATCTTTCGCCCCTTATCAGAGATCTTTCTCCGAGTTAGGTGGCACTGTTTCGTGTTCGATCAAACGCGAACAACCCCGAAGCGTCATCGATACCACTCTCTACAGTTTGCCATTGCGTTCTGTATGTGCAACGAAACTTTTATGCACGTTGGGAAAATATACGGTCGCTCAATAGACTATTGTACCTCTTATCGCTCACACCTCTCGCAAATACTTTTAAAGAAGAATTCTTTTCCACTGACGCTGGATGTAGTCGCGATATCTCGACTATTATATGCACGCAACGCAAAAATTCTCTACTTTAGGTCGTGATAATTTCTTTGCTTCGACTCCCAATTATAGAACTTTCGATTATTCCATGGCTCTTATGATTTTAAAGTTGCCACGATTAATTAAAAAAGAAACGAGTTACCGTTCAGAGTGTTCCACTCCTCACTCGAAAGTTGAACAATGTTAAATTAAATTAAAAAGGAGGAAATAAATTTAAACGAAGCAGACGTAGAATAAATATACGGTTGATTCGTTCGTAATTGAAATTCAGTTTTAGAATTTTCATATAACTTCAATTACTTACCGTGGGGAACGGTTAAACTTTTATCAGGCATTAGCGGGGAAGAAAAGTAGAGGCAGACAAAAGAGGCAAATGATACATAAAAGTATGGCAAGAGTGGCCGCGTGATGGATCACTTAATCTACGAAGTAACTCACTCAATATTTGTTGCTCGGACCGTTCGATACGTTAATGCTCCATTAAATTATGAAAAATCGCGAAGTGGCGCCTGGCGAATGATAATAGGGCGTACACGCGGATCAGGGTAATCCCCCTATGGTATCGATACCGGCTGAATACTTAACATCTGTCGTCCATTAGGCAATCCGCTGTATCAACAGGGCTTGTTACATGCATAGGAATGCGATTACACCGCATATTACATGCGCGGCCACGTTTGTACTCGCTCGGAGATACGTGTGTACACAGCATCCCTTCGGTTCGCCAATCGCTGTTCGATTCACCGTGGCGTGCATATAGTTAATGACGATTCAACCCCGTTTTCTTCAACAAATATTGCTACTTCTTTGTGCTTATGGAAACGATAGGAATTACCACTCCCAAAAGCAATGGTAATTAACATTAAACGTGAGGAAGAATTGGGAATTTCGAGATGGAAAATTATTTCGAAATCGATCGACCAGTTGCCTGGAATACATCATGCGAGCGTATACGGGTGACCATCGACACGATAGATCCTCGAGGGCGGCTGGGATGGTCGGCAGAATATGGGATAACACGCGTGATTGGGTATCGAGTGTATACTTGTTATTTGGCGAGTGGAAATACCAGCGATCGTGCCGCATGCATAAGGTACTGGCCATTCGTGTGCAGCCGCGTGCACGTGGCCGTGTATATTTTTTACAATATAGCCCCGGGTTATTGTATTTAAATTCAGGAGCACTCTCGCCGGCGTGTCCTCCGCCTCTGTCCGGCGCAGACACGAAAGAGCCCTGGGAACCTGCTCTCCAGGTAACAGCTGTTTTAGAGGGTACGCGATTTCCACTTTTTTTCCATCCCCCTACGCAGTGTTGCCAATTACGGGAATGACGGCGTTGCTCCGCGACTGTGGAATCGTATAAACACTTTTACTTACCATAAGTTCGATAGTAATTAAATTTCGTCGGTCCTCGAGTCTAGAGGGAAGGTTTTGGAATTACATTTTTGGAAAGCCTTCAATTCTCACTAGAGTTGTTACCAGATTACCAGCAACCATTTTTCCATCCGAAGTTCCATTTATCACGCAAAGAACTAAACCATCTTTTTCTGCAAGTTAATACCCCTAACAAGCGCCCCGTCAGACGTCTGCCACCCTCGTTAAAACTTCCTCTATTCATCTCCGCGTGGATGAAGAAGACTTGCAGAAACGCGAATTAATCGGAACGCTTGTACACGTGGACAAGTTCCTCTGTCAGCGTTGGGAAATCGTGTCCGGTTTTCGGACGTCCGGTTAACACGATCGAAGCTCGCGCTATTGATAGCGCGGGCAGGATGCTCGGCGAACGTGTACGAATTTCATCGAACAAATTTGAGGGCTTTTTCCCGTGTATGGGACCGTGCACCGCGAGCCCATGGATGGGGCATGGGAATATGGACAGATATCTCGCGCAGATATTTGTATTGATGACAACCGCCGCGTGACATGTATCCTATGTCGGTTGCTAATGGGTGAAATTTGTTTCGCCATTGCCTCCAGGCGATTTTGCCCGATTTCAAATTTCACCAAATTCGTGGAAACGTTACTCCTCCCTTAACCGCTCCGAGCAGACGCAGTGTTCCTATTCAGGGGAATCTGGCGTGGCAACTAATTGTTTAGACATTTTCAACGTGCAAAGTTGTTTCCAATTTTCTAAAACTCGAGAAGTCTCGAATTCTCTGCGTTGCGAGTCTCGAGCAACGAGACGAAACCCGTTCCCAACGCGGCAGGCGAACGTCGATAAGTTAGAAATGGCATAACGAAACTGAAATCCGTGGATTTTAGCATGGAAATGGTTGGACGGCCGATATATTCGGTGCGTTGAAGGATATAAAACATTTTCCAGATATCTCCGTTCAACATGATAGACTTTATCCGTCTGGTAACGAAAACCGCTTCGGAAATGGATTTGATAAAGCCTTTCGGGGTCTAGAATGAACTGGGAAAAGGGAATTCTCGACGACGGTTTCGTTAAATACAGATATTGCGTCAACGTTTTCGAGCAATTTCCTTGTTTCGCTTCACAATTTCTTTTCTCGTCTCTCTTCACAATTACGAAACGCGTTGCGGTGTACTTGAAATGGCTGAGACGAAAGTTGTCGCCGACTTACTTTGTGCCCTTATGGTCTTGTCAGTTCCCGAGCAACAAGGTTGATTAAAAGTTGGATTACATGGAATTATTTCATTTGTTGAACGTTGAACTCCATTTCGCAGTTCCGTTTCAAACATCGTTAACAGTTGACAGGGCCAGTTACCTTGGAATTCCAAAGACTAGTAAGTCCTATAAACGCAATCACATCTCTCGGAGTATCCGCAAAGACCTCTGCTCTAAAATTAACGATTGACCCAGGAAAGGATCAGTGATAACCCCCAAATCGTCGCCAGCAAATATCCCCTAGCCAATGCGGAAGCGGTCCCACTTTTCCACATCTTTTCCACCAGCGCCCCTACCCACCCCATACGCAGACGCCCATTCGCCAAACGACTTTCCAGGAAGCATAAAACGGTACTCGCACGTCGGCACGTGGCCGTGTTAGGGTGCAAGCATCGAATAATACAGTCGTCCATAGACGAGATAGTTAGCCGTTGGTTACTTCTGCGCCTGCCCCCCCGTGTGTTCCATAAAGCCCACGGTAAATCGACTGTGAGTCGTACGCGGAACAGCAACTCGTCGCTACACCTTTCTCTCTCTTTCGCCTCTTTCCCTTTCTGTCCATCGTGTTGCCACGTACACCTACGTACGTATGTACGTGGCCGTGGGGTGGGCCGCACAGTGGTCCCGGGTATAGGCTAGCAGGGTCAGAGGATGGGAAACCATTATTGAAATGCAGTAAATGGCCGTGAGTTTCAATTGCCTCTGGGTGCTTCGAGCGTGCCGTAGGAAAGAGAGGCGCCCGCCCACCCCCCTAAACGCGAAACCACCCTTCCACGGATGGGAGGGAATTACGAGAATTCGCAATGATTCCGCTTCGCTGTCGGCGCACGAAAACACACGGCGGGAACAGGGTTGACGGGGCGGAGGTTGGGGGATGATCGGCCTACGGGTTACTAGCCCTCGATGGCTAGGCTATTACCCGATCGAATGCTTTCTGAGACGGCGGAGAGGATTCTTCTAAATACAGCACATACCGTGCAAATGTCTCGGAGCCATGTATCGAATGGGCGCCCTGTTGGGCGCCCAGTAGCTGGGACGTATTCATTTTGTCCATAATCGTAAACAATTTATCTTCATTGCTTTTAGGACCAGATAGAATCATACTGTGTCCGGCGTAAACGTGAATCATTAGTGGAAGATTCTATTCCATCACTCGCGCGAGAAACATGTGACCAATTGCCCGGAATAATTGCTGTTTGCATTTATTATGCATCGCGTGGCGTGTTGCATAACACGCGGTATTATTTGAGCAACGTGAACGCTATAATAGATACAAACAAAGCGTGATACATGATCGTTTCAATGTTCCTCGGATAATATAAAGATCAACCATGTCCCTAATTGAGGATAATCGTTATTGGCTGTGGATAATACGTGTGCAGAACGAATTGGATAATCCGTAGCACGAGAAACTTATTTACCCAACTTATTCATGACCACCATGCTAAATGCGGGTATCGCAGTCATTTTAAATTTAATAAGAATGGTAATTTGAAAATTGGTCGAGCGTTCCGTCTTCTCTGACGTTTTTTGACATTGTTCCTCCCGGAGGAATAATAATATTCACGTAAATGCGAAAGTTGCTCGTATAGAAGCCCAGGCAATTTTTCATGGTAACAATTAAAGTTGCAGACATGAAGCATGAATCTAATTGGTTTAATCTATGTCGGCTAATTGGTCTACAGATTAAAACCGTGAATATCCAGGATCCCCAGAAGTAATTCCTCACCCTCAACCGTACCAATCTTAATTCAAAATCAACAAATTCTCTCGCTACGAATAAATACGAATATTAATTAGAACACTGGGAGCGGAATCTTGAACAACTGAAAAATTTATGTAAACGCTCGACTCGGTTATTCTTGTGCTACCATTTCTATGTAGAGGGACGCACTTTATATATTCTCAGTTTCTGGGAATGCTGCATGTTTTTCAATTCTTTGTGCGATTCTTTTATCCAATGTTCGTAACATTTAAAATAGATTCTGCAATTTACTGAGCCTCATTAATAAAGAATTGTAATTTCTTTTCATAGGAATTTTTTTCGTTCAAAAATCTCATTACACTTTTGAAAAGCGTTTGTAATTTAAAATCTCCAGGGCTTTGTAAAAAATTTCTGCAAGCTGAAAACCCAGCGATTCTCGATGTAATTCTCGTTACTTTTTTAAAAACTGGACTGCGCCCCGAAATCTAATTATGAATATTCAAAATTATTACTACAAAAATACCTGTAAAATTTAAATGCTTCTCGCCGCTCGTGAAAATTCATGTAACTCGTCCAACTCTAATTACCAACCACGCAATTAAATGTAACTAGTCCGACGGAATCATTCTAGGCAAAGTAAACGATGTCTACATGTAACCATAGCAAATGTAACTAGACAAACAAGACCATGTGGGTCCAACGAGGCCAGCTCGATCATAAAACAAAATGTAACCAGATTAACTAGCCCAGGCTGGACGACACAACTGAGTGTAACTAGACCAACATATCGCCAAATATAACCAGATACACCGAATCCCATAACTCGGTGTAACTGGGCCACCTAGATCACGAAACTAAATGTAACCGAAGAAATCGAGACACATTACCAACTCCAATCAGAGAAATTGGACCATATATTCAGACTTATGACTACATGCGACTGGACCAACGATCAATTACGGAGACTTCGAGACTTGATTTGACTGGAAAAACAGGATGTTCGTCGCCGATACGCGGTCACGTCCCCGCGAGCAGCCGGCGCAAGGGCCGTAGGCGTAAAACGCGATCGTTTAGGTAACTCAGTCAGGGAGACAAATGCGATATCGCGTCTCACGGCTATAGCGGAATTTCAATGGAGCAGATGATATTCAACGATTCGCAGACGTCGGTAACGAAATTGGACTGGCGTGTCAGTGGCATACCAATAAGCGATACGCGAGGCCCGCGCTTTATTTTCACCCTGAATATGACGCGACCTATTCGCGAGCACGTATTTGTCAGCGAGCCCCGCGGAATAGAGCCACTCGACTGTTTTCTGAGAGAGGCGTACTGACATTTTTATGCGGGTCATTTGTATGTATGCACAATGCCATACGTTTCGCAGAAGCTCGTCGCGACCCCTCGAAAGTATCGAGGGGTATGAAGAATCTTCTACGTGATTTCTAAGTAGACGCTGCCCTTTTTTTCCTCTTTAGGCTGTTAGGGGTTGTTGTCATTGTCGTAACGTTAAAAATTTTGTGTAAAGTCCCGATTTTTCTCCTCGTTTCTCTTTCTTTTTTTTTTTTACTAAAAGATTGAATTTGTCTTTGAAGAGTTTCCTATAGAAAAGAGCATACCTCGAAAAATGTTGGGCTTCTCGCAATGGAGACACGAATCGCGAGACATTCCTCACGTATAGTGGAGCGTGCAGCGGAAAATCCTTTTTCTAGGGACTTTCACACGCTTACGTGTTTTATGCCCCTCCCTATTATGACTGTTGCGTGCTCCACCGGCGTATCGAGGGCTTCCACGATGTGCTCGACGCGATCCGATGATCTCTGAATCGACCTGGGAAATCGATTTCCCAGACATGCTATGCCCGCTTTATACTTAATGGAACATAACGTTTAACATGGAAAAAAAGTATCTGTATGATCAGATCGTGCGAGTCGCGTGTTCACGGGTTGACACGATTCTAATGAAAATTTACGAACTTTTAATATCGCACGATTTTTCACCCTTGTTTTATTACTTGAAATGAAATTTTATTCGTTTTTTGCGGGATCGGCTCCGACGTCTTCCTTCGAATACTTCGTTTTTTTCTGGAGGAAAAACAAATCGGAACGAGTGCTATCGACGATATTGGCGTATTTTCAGATATTTCGAACAATATTCGGCCGCGCGTTCAAACGAAGTGAAAAGTGTTGAAGTGATTTCGAGATGAACGAGGAGGCAATATTCTACGAATATTGAAAGGTTTCGACGGAAAACACCACTCGATTTTTAATGTTTCGTGAATTCATCGCAAAACTCGACAATGTCCTTCGCAATTTGTTTGCGCGAGACCTATCGATCTCCTGGCCCCAATTCCCGTCACTTTTATCGCTTACAATAATCGGGGCGAACTTTTTATTTCCACCAGTCGCGGGACCCGCCGAATACTGAATTTTTCATCGCGATGAGCTTCTACCCTCAAGACCAGCAATTACTCGTACTTCGTACACCGACGTGAGGAAGAAGTAATTCATTCGGGCATAAATTCACAATCGTCAAGACGTTCATCCCCATTTCTACCGTTTTCCATTCCCTCGCGAAGCCAAGCATTCAACATTCATCTAGTTATCAATTAAACAAGTAAAAATGCAAAATCCTCGAAGCTTTCGCGTGGATTCGACCAGCCGGTTTTTATCGTTGCTTTCCAGAGGGGAATTATAAAGGATTTCCATCCTTTTTGCAAGAATACGACGGAAGGGAACGGTTAGCAGAGAGACGGAACTCAAGCGGTGGCTCGAACAATGTCCGCGTACGAGCCACTCGTCGCATCGATTCGATCCTCGGCGGGACCAGACGCTCGTACGATTGATCAACCCCCACGTCCGCTCGTTTCGCGCGGAATTACCAAACGTAATATGATGGCGGGCCGGCCGTTTTATTCTTGCGGCGTAATCAAGTCGCGAGCGTTTCGCCCACGCTCAAAGGACGCGCGCAATAAAAGAAGTCAAACATCAATACGGCCACGTCTCGGAAGAAATGAACGACGAGAACGCAGCGCGGACGGAGCCTCCTCCTCGTCGACGCTGCGTCGCGGACCCGGAAATTGTACGTTCGCCGCTGTAGTCACGTCCATGAAATGTTATCCACCCTGCTGCTCTTAATAAACTCGATATTAATCGCTGCCCTTTCTTCTTCCCCGTTTTTTCCTTACTCTTTCCCTACGTTTTCCACACGGAACCACCCCTTTGGCTCGTCTTATTAGCGCGCTAGGCAAATATTCGAAACGCATCCGTCCTCCTTTGCCTGGTTATTAAACGGACCCTAGACGAACCGGACGTGTTTCAGACGAAATCTCATTAAGGTGTCCCGGGCAACGCGATTGCTCTTCTTTTCATTTCTTAGCCAGTCGGGAATGATGCAAAAATCTTTCGAGTTCGCGGCGAAATCAAACAGCTCCGCCGCTGAGTGCCCGCAGTTTTAGTTGCAGAACTGTTTTCTCGCGTTGAGAACGCCCTCGCTGGTTCGCGCCTGGTCGTACGCATCCGAATGATGATTCCGGAGGAGTGGCACTTACCGGGTGCACCGCGCAGAAAACTTCAGAGCTTTGTCAGATGTTTCTCCGTTGTCTGACCGAGCTTATTTTTCGTATGAACGTAGCTCACTTCGAGTACATTTCTAACAGATAATGGCAAAATTATATTAGCGACATCCTTATTCAGGTGTTGACTGAGTCGTTTACGAAAATATCAGCCTTCTACTAGAGTCTGCAGACTAATTCATTAAATTATCTACCTTCTACTTCGGTCGCGCTGGATTATATATTTAGCACAACCTTTCACGTCGAGCTAGATATGGCAATAATAGACCAGTAAATGTCAAATCGATTGAAACGAGACTACTGTCGACTCCCCTTTCGTCGCTTGCTGATTCTTTAACCAGTCTGGGGATATTAAAAATTCATTAATGAACTTTAGCAGGGGTAGTTTGCGTTTGCTATCACGTCGGATCATTTTGGAATAGTAAGATATGTATGAGACGTCAATTTCGATTTAGTCCCCAATGAATATTTCCTACGGTAAATTATGTGGATTTTCGTTTCTGAAAGAGTAATATCGCAGACAGTCCTGTTTATTAGAATTATTCTTCAGTTTGAATTACAGCGTCGTACTTTAAGCCGAGCTGTATGTTTCTAAAGTTCATCCCGGGTATCTGTCTCTTTAATTTAGTCTCGAACTTCTGAAAGTTTTCCCGAAAAAGGGAAACACATTTCGCTCCTCTGAAACCACTCTGAAGTACGGTCTTTACATTAAGGTGGCTTCATCCTAAAGAATTCATGTTGCACCCAACGACTGAAACAATATTGGCTACCCCCAAACGCTGCTGACCACCGACAGGGAATGAGCGACGCGTCGTTCGCCGTTTCTCGATCTTCAGGAGTCGTAGGCGTTTCGATGTTTCACTTTTCGTCGCACGTAGCAGCGGGGAAAAAATTCACCCTCGCGCCTCGGGGGTGTATGGCCCTTGCGGGACCAGCGGTGGGACGCTAAGGGGTTTCGCGGGGTCGAAAGTGGACCTCCAGCCGAATAGATAAGGGCTGGAAGTTCTCACGACCCGGTAGAGGCCGGTTGATTTACGAAATTGTTCCTTTAAGGCGACGATCTCGTGGAACTTGTTCGAATACCTTGTATCTTGCATAAACCGTAGGGCGACCTTCTTCGGGCCACGAATTTGCCGAAAGTACGTTTTTATTTCACCCTGGTTATCGCCTCATGCAGAATTAACGCGCGTCGAACTTCCCTCCACGTATTTCTTGAATATTTCTATTTACACCGCGTGACGTGCCCCTAAAAGTTCCCGCAGAAATTCGACGCGAGAATCCTCGTCCCGTTTTTATGAATGTCCCTGTTACCTGCCGTTGGCTGGAAGATCCAATAAAGAACTGAAGAAAAAAATTGGAAATTTCGAACTAACAAGTAAGGGCCATCCGTAAATAGGTTTTTAGCACTTTCAATACGTCCTCTTAAAATTGGTAAAAATATCATATATCTTAATTTGCAATAATGTCTCTGGTAACATGAGGAGGTACTTTAAATTGCAAATTTGTCATATTTCGTCGAGAATTCATAAAATCCAGTAGCGCAACTTAAAAACAAGGGATGGAAGTATTAAAAATTCCATTTTGAAGCGTTCAGTTATCAAAAAAATTGCAAGCAAATCAACCCACGTTTTGTTTTAAATTAAACCTCCTGGTGCACCCTTAGGTCCTTGTCCGTGGACTTCCATAATTTACCAACTCTCGTAAAACTTTAATATACCCCAGGAATTTCTGATTTTTCCGGATCATCATAATGTTAGATAATTTATTTGCCTCTCGATATCCAATGCTGTAACGATGATAAATATTTAGGGAGGGGGGCAAGTAAGAAGGAGTGTGGGAAGCATGAAATGTGTTAGGTCAATAACCACTGGCACCCAGCAATTTCATCCCTTATGGAATTCTGGCCAACGTTCGTTTCTGCCACATATTTTCACCAAGACAGTTAAGAATGGAGACAAATAAAAATGTCTAATCGAAACGATCGCATCCACGGTTCCGTACAATGTCGGGGCATGTAGATGAAGAGACGATGTTATCTCTACACCCCCGTTGATAGCGCACACGTGCTTTCGTGACCGTTCGATAACACGATGGACTTTCTGTCGTAACACGGTGTTGAATCGCTTGAACGCATTGTGATTGCGACTGCTTATCGGTCCACTCGTCTACGCTGAAATTTTCTATCATTACGGGGCGTGTCTTCGAATGGAAATACAACCGTCGCGAACGGAACGGGCAGGGGTAGACTTTTACGCGGAAAAAATTCCCGTAGACATTCCAAAGCGACGCCATATTTCTCTTTCCTCGAAACAATCGAATATTAAGCTCGTCCGTTCTGCTCTGATGTTGGGGATGGAAGGGGGTGGGAGGGGAGAGGCGAGCGTACTTTATGGCTGAACAAACCTGAACGTCGCCAAGTCCTACCAATTTCCTGCTTTGTTTTGTTTAACAGCGGTGCTCCCGCGATCGAATTTAATATTTGAATAAACCCGCCGGCGGAATAGACCGCCATTCCAGTATATGATATGTAAATAATCAGTGTGCCGAGCTTTTAGTATTTCATGAACAGCTGTTGGGTGAAGGATCTGGGTCACGTTGAATTCTTGCCTGCGTGCTAAGTGCCCTAAACGAGGTCTACCACGGTTGCCAGCGGGACAAAACGTCATTGCTTCCGCTAAGAAGTTCCTTGGTGCACTTTGCGTTCGCAAAAAATGATCATCGCCTGGACGCTTCACAGTTTCATCGAAAATGAACTTAAGGAAACGATCGATAGACTCCCGCAACCCTATTTCGCTATAATCCCTTAGTATCTGGTGGGTTATCGCAACGTATAAGTATCCGCTGGCCGTTATTGTACCTCGAGGGTTTAATTAACGATTTCGCTGGATTTCTTCTTGAACCGGGTACACGAATCGTGTCCCGGATTCATGCATGAATAATAAACCCGTGTCCAGCGATCGGAGTGTGTACATGCGGGCTGGTAAACGAGCGTGTACTCGGTTCTTCCTCCGCGTTGGTGGCGCTCACCCCCTGGCAGAGGTGTGATTAAAAGGGCGAACACTTTGTTCGACGGTAGTCCAAAGCCGGAACGGCTAATGAAAGCAACTTTGCTGATTTTCAATCTAGCCAACTACGGCTGCCTCTCCCTTTTCCGATGGAAACGTTTTCGTTGCAAATTAAGCGACCGGGTCGCGCTTCTTCGCCCCGTTTCGGCTGATTACCACCGGCTACTGCAGCCAACTCCTCTAGGACTAGACTCCGCGCCATTGATGAATCCCTCGCGATTAAGGATGTCCTCTGATCCTGTCTTTCGCCCTAAATGAGATGTGCATTTGCGTTTGTTTTTTGGTATAATGAAGTTCCGTGCCTCGGATTGGGACGCTTAAGTATCCTGGAATGGATGCATTTTTCATTTCCCCTCGGATCGGGTGGAGTTGTATTTTTATTAATTTCGCCTGAATTAAAGTAAGAATTATAAAGAAGGAAGAAGATTCGAAGGAGCTACTCGTCCCAAACCTTCTATTAACGCGACAGCATGTCTGTCGTGACCGTATTCCCAAACGCAAATTCCGGCTGCATCGATAATTAGCCGCGCCGCCTCATCAATTAAACTCGATTCATTAAGCTAAAGACAGCCTGGCCAGAAAGGGTTTTCGAATCCTCTTAGAGACGGGCTATCGCGGAAATTTCTCGGATCACGCAACTGGGAGTATCTAAATTTCCAGACGCCCACCCACGACCGCCTCTCTATCCCTCGGAACTCTTCTCGCTGTCCGTGTAACTAACTTTCGTCTTTAAAGTCTGCGAGTGTGTACACTAAGGTCTTCGTACGTAAGACCCGGGCGGGCACCTGGCCCCTTACCCGTCTCGATCTCGGCTCTCGTGCATCTTGCATCAGTTCTCCTTCGAGAGGGAAGGTCGACCACGCCGGTTGATACCCGTGGTACTTCCTAATTAACTCTCTGAATTTCCTTGCACGCCACCCTCCCAGTAGCAGTGTCATTATCCTCGCGCCTAGCTGGAAACGGAGTATTGCCTAGAAATGAACCGATTGCTATACAGGATGGGCCAGTAACTATTAGCACCTCGAATACCTTCGAAACTATAAGTTACAACTTAAAACGAATTCAACGACTTGTAACAAGATGTCATCGAAGATCGTAGAAAGTAGAAGGAGACGATAATACTTACAAGTTTGGTAGTAAATAAAGTATACGTTTAGTAGGTGGTCGAAATGATGATCATCGCTGGCAATGCTCCAGTAAAATATGGTATCCAGATAATAGCAGGACGAATTTTTACGGTAAATAAATTCTTGTCGCTATATGCATAGCGTTATACGAAAAATTCCAATCGAAAGAAGTTCGAAGTCGAAGTTGCTCGGTTCATTTAAAGTAATACTTGACAAGTGCAGGAACTTTCTTATTTCTATCTTTTAAATTGATGCTTCCATTTCGAATCCCCCCCTCGTCCTTCCCTGAAAAATCGCCAAAAACCCATTCGAACTTCATTCCTGCTTAAACTCAGCTTCGAAAACCGAGGGCACCTTCCCTTTAGCACATTTTTGCGAAAATCCACTACTTCGCCCGTAAGTTGGAACTCGGATCGAATCAGCCCACACACCTTGCACTTTTTAACCCAACCTCAGCGACGTCCGTTCGACTTCCTCCGCCCGGCCGGGGGACACATTTTCCCGGCGTGAAATTACCGAAAGAAGCCCGCGGGCGGTCGATTCGCGAGAGCTTGATTTTCTACATGATCAAAAACGTCGGTTGCGATATCCGCCGTTTCGAACCCCGATCCCCGATATCCGAGCGGAAAAACGAAGTCGCCTGGGATGACCGTGGGCACCAGGATCCACGCGGTCCCATGGGCGTTTCACCTATCCAGGTGGTTTCATATCGGCCGATTTTAAAGTCACCGTCAGATGGAAAGTTTATGCCCGTCCTTCGCGACTCTCTTCCGTTCGCCCTTACAAGCCACTCGTTACTGGCTATCGTCCCGCGTTCAAGTATATTTCGCCCAAAACCGCTGGGAACGTCTATCAGGGAATCCCTGGAATTGGTTCAATCTCGAACACAACGATATGGTTAATGGAACAACCGTTTCGAGTGTTTTCTGGATGTTCGCGAGCAGAGTTTCCGTTGTCGATGTCGTAGACATTGCTGAGACAGACTGGTCCAAGGTACGCTTCAGACTTGAGGAATGGAATCAGCCAGGTTCTCGATTAATCCGCGGTAATCTGAAACAATCAAATTTTGTTCGTACGGTATGCAGAAATATTTAATAACTTTCACTGGCTGGTATAATCCGCGAATTGTTTTAAAAGCAGGTGGAAATAATCACTGTCCTCGTTCGTTCTTCTAATACTTTCGTCTGCGTCAGTTTCTCGTATTTGTTTCCGCGGTGAAACGAGTTCTATGTCCTTGGTTACATATTCGCGGGGACGCAGAATATTTCACCGTGCACGCGTGGGAATATTTTAAAGCGGCCGGGGGATGAAAACTTTTAATAAGGTGAAACGATACGCGCTCGTCCGAGGACGATGACAAATGTGAAATTTCAATGAGCTACACTTCTCGCTCTTCTAGTCCGGGAGATTATACGGTTTCCGCTGTGTTCCGCGCAAATTTCATCCGAGACGGAGACGTTGATGAGAACAATATTAAAAAATGGTCGAACACGTGCAGACGTTATGAAATCGTAACGATCAACCAGCAGAATGTCCGTTCTGATAACAGAAATGTTTCACTTCAATTTTCATGCGAAACATTAATTATCATATCGCGCTGCTCTTTCAAACGGAAAGCAACTTGGATTTATTGAAAATACTTTGAAATATTCCCTCGGTGTACAGGATCGGGAAGGTTCGCAGCGGTGTCGCGGGGACAAAATTTTTAAGGATAAAATATGCGCACTGCTTACCCGCTACATCTGTTGCGAATAATCCCGTGCAAAACAACGACGCATTAGCGCATTAAAATTTGCACATAATTTTTACTTTCATTTTGTTATCCTGAAATTATATCGCTGGGATATTCCGCGCAATTAGAACGATATGCGACGCTGGGAATAACGGGTAACCCAATTTACGCTCGAACCTGGCAAAAAACACCCGTGAACGACGATTAAACGTCACGCAAGAAAAAGTCAGCTCGCGAGGGGGATCTCGCTCGGATTTATGAATATGCGCGTGTCCACGGTGCGTGAAGATCGCAACGTGTTAATTCTGTGCTCCTTCGCGGAAGCGGAGCGCGCTGCGGCGGTGTAGGCATGGAATGCAAACGGATGGGGTCGCGGGGACCTACCGCGGGGGATGAAAATTCGTTCCGACGGTGCGATCGGTGAATTTCAGACGGTAAATTGCCGGCGATACGGAAATATCCGGTTGACGCATGAATTGCTCGCACGCGGACCCTGTCCCTGGCTCGATTATATATTTATACAGGCGGCATTCGATTACACGGCCACTCGGACCCGCCTCGACGTTATAATTTTAACGAATGTTAAATGGCCGATTTTCCCGCCCGCGTAGCCGACTAAATATTCATGCGAGCGACAGATTCGCGGGAATTACCAAACGGAAATTAAAAAGATTCTCTATACGACTGATATCGTCGCACTATCTTAACGCGAGCCAAGCTAAAAGACGAGCGTAGGCGTTAGTTGTAGGATAACCTACTAATTGCTTTTAGCGACCCCAGTGGAGCAGGCTAGCAGTCGTCGTAGCTACCTCGTACGCAGATACGTCGTTCGAACGAAACGCTCTCGCTTGGGTGACGACGCCACCCCGCCGCGATCATCCCCTTCCCGCACGACGGTGGCCGTTTTCTAAGCCCCGCATACGCTTAATGTCAGCGAGTTTGAAAATCGGGGACAAGGGCGTAATTACGCGTTAAGAACCTGCCGAAGAGCTTTCAAATTAAGCGAGCTGCTGCAATTTTCGGCGACCTTTGCGAAACCGTACACATCGCGGTTCTCCTACCGCTTATTCACCCTCTCTCGCTTTGCCCCGTGTTCTCGTTCGAGAAACGGGGCATCGTGTGGGTGATCGATACATCGGGACCGCATCCGTTTGTCTGTTCTGATTTTATGGAGAGTTTCGACGGCGGAACGGTTGGTGAGTACGAATTGCGGCTCCGAGTGGCGTTAGGTCGATTGACGGTCCACCGGAAGTGGTATCGAAAAGTGTCGCCGCGGAGGAACGTTCTTAATGAACGGTTTATTTGCGCGGGATTAATTCACGAGCAATTTCGAGGAAAAGCGAAGGCGGGCATACACGCGGCCAGGCTGGGCAAATATTTGTAAGCGATAGTGTGCAATTTGCATAATTTATTCGTCCATTGTCTGAACAACGAACAATAGCACCGCGACCCATTGGGAAGAATCGTCTGATTAGGTTCGATACCGTGGAAGGGCAGTTTGTGAACATATACGGGCCATTTAGGGGCAACCGCAAATGGTAATAGCCAAGTATACTAGGACACCGAGAATGCACTTGCATTATAATTACTTAGTCGTGTGTGCGGGGCCGCGGGTAAGTCGTTTAGCTGGTACAAATATTATGCCTGCAGTTGCGCCCGCGTTCCAAAGGCTAACTAACGATGTCTGCAATTGCACACGTGACCGTAAGCGTGCCGAGCTTGAAGAAATTAATACGTTACACGTATCGCGTGGTGGGAATTAATTATGCGGGAGTGGAATAGTTCAGCCACGTTCAGGATCCTAATTTCCGTGACGAGTTGTCGAAAACAATGGAACTTCTTAAAGACGCACGGGGCGCGAACCTCGACGGTCTCAACCTAGAAAACCGCGCCGCTCGATTCCAACCGCTGACGAGCTATTTTCGCGGTGTATGGCGCGAGGTTTCACGGGTTTGAGTTTTGACCGGTCTGAAGGAGGATATATCCCTTGCATCGTTTATGACGGCTTTCTGATTCGGAGATGAGTGTACGTGGGGCGCATAAGATAGGCTCTAGCCGCGGCAAATCTGCACGTGACCCTAATACGGGTTACCGCGTCGCCCGGATTCGCGCGTTCCCATGTGCATCCTAAAGTCTAAACACTTCTGTATGAGCCCAGGCTCAGCCTCGCTGCAACCTCGTCTCTCTCTCTCTCCCTTTCTCTCTCCCTCTGTCTCCACGTGTATGGACAGTGTGTACGTTCAAGCGTCTATCCATATGCATCGCGTGTGTAACCCGCGTTTACAGAAACAACTTGATCCACTTTTCAGTGTGTCGTTGGTCGAGCCGGCCATTTAAGCCACCCTTTCGATACCGACCTTTTCATTCCCCAGCCCGCCTCTGAAACTGGTTGGCGTACTTGTTTAGCGCCACCAATGTCTGCTTTTGTTCGTACGAGGAATCGAGTGATCGAGTCTAGCAGGTTTCAATGAGATACAGGGATCATCACGCTGGGTAATGGAATATTCTTTAAACAGTCAGGCATCGCAGATGCATTCGATACAATGCTATCTCACTTGGTATCCGAAAGTGCAAAGTATAAAGATAATTACGACAAGATGATCGCAGACTGGAGCCGGGTGTATCGTTGGTATACGGATCAGACAGTCGGTCAGTGGCTGTTGTTTTATTCAAGGAACTGAATATTGAAACGGAAGTCAATATCGACGGTCCGCTTCCAGGCGGAATGCGTCGATATCCGCGCGGTGCGCCGTGAACGTGTCCGGATACGTCTGGACGAATGGACACATCCGATCCGCGTTTCGCGTGGCAAACAAGCCAACAGAGTGCGGAACGAGGGGGAGGGGACCGTGGGACGCAGGCAACGGAGAGGAGGAGAACAGGAAGAGCCAGAGTGGCAAATTACTCGGGTGTCTAATTGATCGGTCGTCTATCGTTCGCGATTACCACGGCGTCACTCAGCTGGCGTCTAATGGCCGCGCGGCGACGCTATCGTTGGAAATTACCGCCGGCCAGAAACGCGTCTGGAACCGCCACGGTTTGTTCGACGGTGTTTGCGCCTGGCCGTTCCACGAACGACGCATTAGTTTGCCCTCCTGGAAATTCCTTTCAATATTGATTCCCGGGGTTGATACTGCGCGACGTGTGCACACGTTGTTTGACGAGATATTAATGTCCCCACGCCTGGACGACCGTCTTGATAAGGTTTAATGTCACTACGGGGCTATCGATTGCTTCGATGCGCGATACCAGTCGTTTTGGGCACCGAACCTACGGGTACCTGGTCCCAATTTCCGCGTTCAGATGCTCTCTCTGTGCAAGATGTCTACGTGCCAGGTACAATTTCATCGGGCCATGAGCGGGCTCATTAGGGGTGAAGTTCCTGGGGGACGTCGGGGTTAAATATTGGCCACGTAGAGGGAGGTAACAAAGGAAAACGTTTTAATCAAATATCGATGAAATCGCGAATCGAATGATTCCATTGATGCATCGACCTGTACAGCGTTGAGCAATGAATCATTAATGAATCACGGGACTCTCAATTAGTCGGCCACTTGATTGGACCGTGATGGTTGCCTAAAATGTCCCTGCTGACGTTATCAGGGTGCTTCGTTATTTTCTGATAACGTCCCTTTGTTCGGATTATCATCGTGGATTTGTCAAATGACGTTTAACATTGCGCGATACTCTGCCTCGTTGCGACAGGTCCGGAGATTTTTTTTTATCTAAGATTAACATGTACAGAATGATTCGTCGAACGTTTGAATCCCAATTTTCTATCGCCTTGATTCAAATTAGAAATAGACTTTGAAGTTAATTTATAGAGCTAAATTTAGATATTTAAACGTTCCTCCAAGTATTTCAGACGGACAAATGAGATTGACTTTCATGTGTCAGAAACGAATGTTCATAAAGGTCTAACAATATTTTTATTGCTCCTCAGATAATTGGGAAATATACATTATCAAGGATTATTTAAAACTGATCAATATTCACCTACATTTGACGTCTTTAGAATCCTGAATTATTCAAGCTAAGCCAAGACTATATGTCTAATTAGGAGCGTTCTATGATATTCGCGGACTTCCGTTTAACGCCAGTAAAATATCTAAAATCTCACATCTTGAAGGAAATTTATAGATATACCCTGAAAAGGGTTCCGCGATCTTTTCTTAGAGATCTTCCATCCGAAGAAGTTCCATCCGAGTCTGGGATGACCCGCGGGAGGCGCCTCCCATTCCCGTTTGGAACTTGTTAATTACTCAGCCCCTTGATTTGATAAAGCTGCTTGAAAAAACCTGGCGAGAATTCTGCCCATGGCCGCGAGTAATCGCGACGCTTCGTTAAATTCCAGCTAATTCCTTGAATGCCAGTAACCCTATTACACCCATCTCCTCGATGATGTTGTCAGATGGCACAGCCCCATTATTGTCCGCAGATGCAGCGCGATGCTCGTTCTCGTTTTGCTGAATTACGAGGTCGTCGGTGACAGTGAGTAGCTGTTTCGTTCGATCGATGATCTATCGTGGGATTGTCCGATTATGGGTGTCTACCAAGACCCAGCGTATCAATGCGAACCGATAACATCGTCGAACGGTCAGAATGCGTCCTTTGTCCGCGCAATCAGTTCCACTTTATACCCGTGGCCATCCCACGACGCGAGGAGTTCAAAAAATGACCCATTTATCAGGTTAAACACCTCGAAACGATCCTTTCACGTTGGAACGCCTTGTACAACCGATTGGTTCCGCGAAACGACGGAAGAAACGACTGGAACTGTTCCTGCGAACTTTCACAGAGTCGCTTTTCCGTTATTTCTCTTCTTTTTTTCTTTCTCCACCAACGATTTCGTCCAACTTCTCAACTCTCTCGACACTCTCCCCATCGTTATCCTGGCCCCTTTCTTCTCTCGACACCGAGATCGATGCAGATCGGTGGGCAACGCCGCCGCCTCGTCAAATTAACAAGAGCCCCGGAACTTGGAGCTCGCGAAACGAAGCAGCTGCAGTTCGCGGGATAGTTACACGGCGCGTGATATCCGGCCACTGAAACTTCGCAACTATGCGCCTAACTTTTTCCGTACACTTGCGGAACGGGGCATCTTGGAGAGGTCCACCGGAGCATTAATATCTCTCCGTGTCTGGCACTTCGTATTCTCGGGACTTCTCGCACCTGCACGCGCTGGGACCTAGTTTATTTCTCTGCTCCTCCTACTCCAGGGATGTTCCAGTGATTTTATTGTGGGGAGAGTTTAAGGATCGCGAAAACTGTTCGTACATTGTTCTCGTATAATTTAAGTGTGCCTCGGTTGGACTAAATGGTTTTAGATGACACGAAGATTGAGAGAATTAAGGATTCTGTGTTCTGTTTATTGGTAGTATAGGGAAATTGTTGTTGCAGTTTTCCTCTGGTCTAGTACTGTGGAAATTCTCTGAATTATAATTACAATTGAGAAGCTTGCGGAGCGGGGAGGTTTCGTTACAAGAACGAAGTTCCAAGTAAATTGAGTTTGAAGTTAATCTGCATGCATTTAAAACAGTGTGTCACGTACCACCTTCATCCCCTTTGTACTTCTTTATTGGGTGAAAGGACAAAGTGAGACGGCTTGCTTCATGACGGAACGGCTCGTATCAACTTTGACTATTACAATAACTCGACTTAAGAGGAAACAAAAAGTTTCATAACATTTTCGTCCATTCGTTCGATCCATGAATAATGTTCGTACCTTTGCTACGCGGCGACATTCCGCCTAGACAAGTTTTTTTAATCCTTTTTTTTGACTACACGCCCCATAATGAAAATATGAAATTTAAAATACCAAGTTTATTACTTTCCACCGTAGTTTGCTATGGAACAGTAAATTTATTTCAAGAGAATATAACTTCAAACGGCTGATCAATTTTCATGGAATTTTGAAGCTTTCATTAAACCTGATATGAAAATGTATGCGTGTGTATGTGTGCGTGCTTTTTTTCGTTTTAAATATCGGCCGTTTTAAAAGTTAAAGTGGAATATAGTAGCAAGGTATGACTGATATGTATGATTGGAGAGTAGGAGAAAAGTAATCATGGAAGCACTCGATCATATTTGAACCTGGACGTTGTCACGGCCACGTCGATATACGTCAGGAAAAATTGCTTTTATTTTAATTGAAATTTCAAAAAAAATAGCCACCGTGTCACGTGTCATGTAATCAGATTACACTGTACAAAGGGCTCTCTTCCATCAAATGCGTCTGTACGCAACATTTCGCAGAATGGCCGAAAACATTTCGCTGCGACTTGTGCAGTCAATATCCAGACTGACAGTGCCGCGAGACGTTTAAGTGGAAATGAATTGAACAAAAAAAAAATCCAAAACTGATCCCAGTCGTGGTTCAATCTGCCTTGATACATTTCGCGTGAACGTAGAAGCGCGTTCGTCCTCTCGCCAGCAGTCCAGCCAAGTCGTCGCAGAACTCCCTGGGATCCCTGGATGAACCTTTAGCGCCATGTGTCTCCTTCAGGATCGGTGGGTGCCAAGACGTTTCGAAAGTTTTGCAGGCAACTGTACGCGGCAGCGTGCAGAGACGTCGTGTCACGTATCGGTGTGCTGGAACTGTTGCGAAACGTTCCGCGTCTGAACACGGTAATGCAAGTTTGAGCGCGGGCCTACGCGAGGACGTGGAATGCGCGGCGGTGGATCTGTTTTGCGCGGCGGTAAGAACAATTATGATAATAATTGAATGGTTAACGGCAGCCTGGCAAGAAATTCCGACGAACTTCGCCGACTGTCGCCGCTGATACTTCGCTTATTAAATTGCATCCGCGCCGAGTTAGACGATGATACAACGCGTCGCGACCGCTAATGGAAAACGTGCAATCGAGTTGTTTCCGCGCTGATGGATATACGAACAGTCCCGTCTACGTTCCCCTACTTTCAATGGGGGATCTCCCGTCCTGTCTTTCGGAGCGGCACATTCGTAGGAAAGCGAAAACTTTCTGGTCTAGATGTTGTTTTTTCTCTAGGATTCTCGTGGATGGTTTATCAGTTTAAGTGGTGCGTGGATTTGTTTGAAGCTTACATTGTTTCTGGTTATATCCTGCCACCATCCAAGCGTTTGGAGCAGTCTCTAGTAATTTCTGGGGTGCTTTTATACTTGGATTCTTACTGAGAATAAGTCGAATGTAGCACGCGCGCGCACGTCTAATTAAAGCCCCTTTTCTCAAGAAATTGTTCCGTCGCGGTGGATGTCGTAGCTGCGTCTGCGAGTCAGCTGTTTGCGGAAATATCGTTCTCTGGTTATGAAAAGAGGCAGCCCCTTTGTGACGATCGCAGAATGCACGGATTACACAGGCGTATCGGCGCGACTGTGGCATGCGATTGAATGCTGTGCCACTGTGTACCATTCGATACGTGATCCGTGCCCTACAGCCGCGGATACGTGCGCGCGAGCACCGCATAATTGATAGACGTGCCTACAAACGCCGTACAGAGACGATCCGTACGGATGATCTTCAAGGGTTTCGACTTTCATCCCCCCATAACAGGAGAATTCGCAGCCTTTGAACCGCGCTGTTTCGAAGAAACATTCGATCAATCCATATGCTAATCTCGCATTTGCTCGCGGATTCGCGGTTATTCGCGAGATGCCTCGTGGAAGCCTTGTCGAGCATTTTTGAAATCCTCGACGATCCGCAGTTGGACGGGATCGAGGGAAATTTCACTGCATTAAAATACTGGGGTATCAGAATGTTTTCGATTACACGGGAGCAATCAAAATTTGTAACTGGTAACTTTTAACGAATCAGGTTTCCATCAATCGTGTAAGGTTGGAAGGCTTCTCCCTTCGATATTTGCAATCTTCGCCTTTGACAGTTCATGTAATTCGACTTGGTTGTACATATATATATAGTTATATATATAATGCACGGTTATATGGCAAAACAACTTTCCTGCGCCGTTGAACATAACAACTTGGAAACTCGTCGTCGCGGTCGCCGCGAACTTTATGGCGGTTCTCCTCAAAACGTGTGCCTCGAAACGTGTAGAAGCGCGAGGAAAGAGAATAAAAATATTGCCGAGGGAAACAAAACGTTGACGTCTCTCGAATAAGCAAAACCTTCTTGAGGACGTGGTAAAAAATGAAGTAGGAGGCGGTGAACGATCATTAAAACGGGGTAACGAGTTGCTCCTTTGTCCTCGCTAAAGTTTATGGTCCGTTTTAGAGAAATAACTGTTTTACGCGAGGCATTCCGTGGGTTTAAGTGCGCTTAAGTTATTGAAAACACGAGGGAGAGATGATTTTTAAATTCCGCTGCGGCAAGATTGTCGTTGACACAGATTTAACATTTTACATCAACGAAAATCTAACGTCCTACACGTATTATTTAAAAAAGAAAGTACTTCTCTTTCAAATCTGTTTGTGCAGTCAAATTCGTCACTCGAAACTACGAAATTCATAACTGTAATAGTATTTGAGATATCAATCCACATATTTTACCATACACCGCTTCACTCCAACGCATTTACCCCACGTAACTTTCAGGACTGTTTTCAATGCTCCAACTCGAGTGTTGGTTAATAAAAGAAAAAAGATACGCGTCGAATATTTTCTTCGAAACTACATTTTACGTATATTTCATAAAATTCGGAGATGTGCCCCAGCATATGCAAGTAACATCGAAGCACCCTTTACCTCTACGATTTTCAATAACTCGCGGAATAATCACGCGCGTACACGTTTGAACCAGATTCGAGAGCGTTAACGTAGCGGATTTACAACGCGCGGAATTTCTTTGCTGTTTCTATGCCCGTCGCAGACGAGGAAACTCTTTCGCGTCTTACCAGTCGCCGTGCTGGAAATCGTTCCACGGCCTGCATTATAGCCATAACGCAGATTTACGATGCGCACGACGTCCCCTGCAATATTTGCAGCGAATTTGTCATTTCCCCGTGCGGTTATTACTTTCTCGTTGTTGATGCTCGTGGTGCGCCGACGATACTGGCCCCCGCCTATGCTAAACGGAGAAAAACGAGTCGGTGAGAGCGGTTAGGACGTGTTGCTTGCCGGATGGTAGCCCTAAACGGGTCCTCCAGTTCGATCTGATTGGTCCGCGGTGTGGTTCTGGGGCGTCGAAATGCTTTACGGTGCTTTCTCGCGCACGAGGAATATTTTTCTGGTTACAATCTTTTGGAAAGTGACCATTCTGGTGGTTTCAATTAGAATTGATTAAAAACTGGATTTTAAAAATTCCAGGTATTGAATATTCATCGATTCCGAGAGTTAAAAATGTGGAGAGAATAGATAGAAGATCGAAAATACCGTAAAAATATGCGTTCAGTTTTAAGCTGATCGATATACGATCTCACCAATCGTTATCTAAATATTTTACAGGGGATTCCCAGTCCCCGGTGCATTTTTCTGCGATAGAAAATTGCATCGTTCCTGCTTGTTACCTAAAATTGTGATTCTACGGTTACACCGGTAGCAATAATTGTTTAAAAAAAATATTCCCCCGTCCACTCTCCGTCCAGCTAGCCGGCTTTTAATTGGATCAATTATTATCGAACGATTTTTCGAGAACGACCCGCGCGCTCAAAGGCGCGCAAAACGAGTTAAAACAGGGAACGCGCGCTCCTTCCGCCCCTCAAACCCAATAAAACGTAGCATCGAAGTTCCACGTTTAATTTAACTAACTTTTTGGTCTCCTCGATACAACCTACCCTTCTCTTTTGACAATTTTTCCTCCACGCTGGAGTATTTCTCTTTTATCTTTGCCCCCGCTGTATTATGCGTTCGACGTTTCCGAACGAGGATGCCCTTTGGTTTTATCGACCACCGGCACGCGGTATTTTCTGCGTCCACCGCGCTCACGGGTCTCGTCCAATCGACGGTTCTTTATTTGTAAAAATGAATTTATTAAACTTCGAAAAAAGTGCCGATACCACTCGTCGTTATCTAACTCGCCTGCGGCTGCTTCTTTCTGCGTACCGTGAACACGCAAAAACACCGTTACATACGTTTACATATGGAACTGGTAATTACTCACTTCTCCGTCCCTTTGTTTACTGGAATTTCAAATACGTCGCTAGAATTTTCTTCGTCAATTCTAACTGATAGATAAAGAACTAGATTTAATATTGTAAAACCACCCCGCTGCTCTCCCTCTCTCTCTCTTTTCTGTCTATACAAAATGCAGGAGGGGTGTGGATGCTGAACGTAGTCTTGTTCTCAGTCCTGGATAAAGGATACGGGTGTATTCGTCGTTCGTTGGCCGTTGTCCATTATACACGTTACACTGACAGTCTAATATCGTCCCTGCAGGTCGTGGGATTAACTTGAAATTTAATGGGTTTTCGAATTGCTGTGGGAAGAGAGTCATTTGCGAGGGAGGTTAGAGGGCGAAGGGATTTATGTAGGCAGGCGACCTTTGAAAAAAATACAAATAAATAGTATAAGCTATCAGGAGCTTAATGGGTTATTAATTAAAGCGTAGGTAGTAAAGCTTTTCAGGGAGCTACCACTAATTTGTGGGAATTTAAGTTACATTCATTTAAAAGGCTGCTCGGGAAGGAAAAAAGGAAGGTCGCAAGGCGTTGTGAGGGGTTAATTTCTATGGAGTTAGGTTTTGCACCTACTACTGGCGCGGGCATTAAAAATGGAAGGTTTAAAAATATTTAAGTAGAGTTTCCTGTGAAATGTTGCAATTTTAAAACGTGAAAACGGCCAGGCCAGCGGAAATCCGCGGGGAATACGGTACAGAGTTCGGCAAATATTTTACGAGCAGTCTAAAATCAAAATTCGTCACTCTGTAGCTATCTCTCTCGATCCTTCCATCGGTTGAAATTGAAATTTTCCATTCACTTTGGCAAAGAGATACAGAAATTTCGCTCCCCCTTTCCATCCGGAACCGAATCCGGTTAAAAAACAGATTTACTCTTGAAATTTGCAAGTTTGCTCCCATTCTTTGCCAACGTGGCGCTTCTTACTTTTCCGGTTTATCTTTTCATAATTTAAATATCCATCTCTGTTAAATCAGGATACACGGTGGAAAGTTTTTCGCGGCGTTTGAAAGTTTTCTTGAAGTGAAACGGATTTCTTTGTAGCGAGCGTGATTTCTCTCTTCGTGGGTAATGGGTCTGCTTCTCAGAGATGTATGTGTCCTTAATTTCCGACTATAACGGTCCTGGAAGGAATGAACATGCACATTCTCCGATACCCAAAGTATCGCGTTTAAAAATGATTCACGTTGACGATCAAAGCGACAAATGTAATACAGGCTGTTTGTGACACCAAACAATTTTAAGTTTTTATTCCACTTGTCGTTTCGATTGTCACTTAAGTTGAGTCGGGTTTCCGCAATTCTTGAAATTCGTTGATGCAAATATTCCGCTGTTCATATTTAATAGCTGGTCGACTTCTGGCGAGCTTTTAACATCGAAATAGAAACACCGATGTTCTTCGACGGGACAGCTGCCTCGTAAACGTGGGGGTGGCAGGAAATCAGGAAACACTAGGCAAAACTAGTTAAACAGAACCTCTTTGAGAACTTTCCGTTCGACGTGTCTGTAAATTAGCGAGCCCGCGCTTTGGAACGTGACTAATAAAAACTGGTAATCATAGCAGTTTGCCTGGCGTCCCTATAACTCGGAACCAGTAGCTACTCGCTTCACCAGGCAGTCAGACCCAGCTGGTGTTTCATTCTCCGCCTCTGAAACTGTGGTACACACCACGGAAACTTAGAAAAGAATTACCAGACCATTAGAAAACTGTGGAACGTGCATCCAGTTTGAAATAACGTGGCAATATTTCGGCGCACGCCACAGCGTTATGCGGGACCCACTTTTAGCTTGAATGGGCTAAGTTGTCGACGTGCAAAGCGTTGAAGTAGACGCGAGAAGGCGTAGCGATCGAAGAAATGACATCTGTTTTGGTGCTGATCTGACGTACAGCGACGAGGGATGGTCAAGTCTGTACAAATGAAGGACTTTCCAGCCTCGCGGAAGGCAGCACAGATAAAGCTGAAGGATCGATCCAAAAAGCTCTCCCACTACGGGGTACGGCAGACGCGTTGAACACACGCAAGCGCAACGACGCGGGAACCGTGTTTATTATACATGTTTTATGAACGGGCACACACGCTCGCGTTGCCCCACTCGCAAAAAGCAATTTGTTTCTACCTGCGTACATTTCGTTCGACCGTTACCGCTCCTCAGCCTCCTTCGAGCCAGCAATGCGGACACGGTTTACGAGCTTTTAATTGATTTTTCCGGCTGCCCGTTCGGGTCGATCGTAGTTTTATCTTGGACTTGCATTTCCGTACGTGGATCCTTTTGGGGTTAACTTGTCCCTTTTCTTCGAAGAATTGCCTTATAATAAATTACTCCGTCGTGTAACCACGCGAACGTAGTTTTCGTCACGGAGGATTGGTTCGATTAAAAATTCTTATTTCTAGAAAGTTGCTCAAGTGCCAGATACTTTGGAGAATGGACACTGTGTCTGTAAGAATTTAGTTTTATTTGTATTCGCATCTTCCATCCGAGGCTCCAAGAGAATGAGGGCAGGTTTTATAATGATCGCAGTTTCACGTCAGATTCGCATTCTTCCTGATGAAAATAGTTCAATTCTACCTTTTGCCCGCTACGCTCGTACGTGTACCGGTTCGAGAACGCGAAAGATTTGGAAATGGATATCACGTCAGATTTCGTAGCTGCCTCCGCGGGATCAATCGACATCGATCGCGAACTCCTGTTACAGGTCCTCGTAAAAATGCAAGGCGTTCGATTCGTGCCGTGTTACGTATTGTTTGACCGTATCTATCTATGTCCGAATGTTAACAAGATCCGGCCATAAAGTATTCCGGGGACGAAGCGAGGATTTTGCGCCGCATCCCCGCGAATTTCTCCATTTCACGGCCGATTTATCCAAGAGGCGAGGCGCCCGCTTGCGCTGGGTCAACGCGCGACGACTTTTTAAATCTCAGTTGACATTTTGCCCCTTCTCGCGGCTCCGCAGGACTCAACTGATCCTGGACGTTGACGTCGTAAATCGGTACCGTCAGGATGCATTTAGTATCCTGCGCACTCGCAATCCAACTTTAAGCAACTCCTAAAACGCGACTGCGAGAGAAAGGGGCGGGAAATTTTACGTCTACGTCGCAGCGAAATCTTCGCAATTTTTAATTCGACCGTCGCGCGATCTCGTTCGCGTGTGGCCGCGATATTCTCAAACGGAGAACGTTCCTCGCACCCAGGTCACGCGGTCAACGAAACCCAAGGTATTCGCTGAAGACCGTGCTCATCAGCTGGATCATCTTATCCGAAACGCGGTTGCGGGGTCCATTATCCTGGCGAAAAGTTAAATGAATTATCTTTTCAGACGGCGGTTGGCCTTTATAGGCTGTTGGAGGGCGCCCTTATAGCCGGTAGCGGCGGGTATAATTCGCGGAGGATGCGAAACGCGGAAAAGTTGGTAAAACTGACGTTCCGGTAATTAGATTCAACGGTGCAAAAGGGCAACCGGCGCTGCTTGACAGCGGAAAACTTGCCCCGATCCATTTCAATGAGCGATTATAAAATCCGTCTACGGGTTTACGTGTATATATATATATGTATATCCCACGATGAGAAACTTCCTCGATCCGTGCACCGTGGGCGTATTTTGCAATTATTATTTTCATTTACATAGTAACCGACCGTACGCCCAACCCCTCTATCGGGTCTGATAGAGTACCTCGGCCCCCCCCGTTCTGCCCCGTCGTCGAACAATCGGTCGATTACAAACGGAAGGACGATACGTCGCGAAGGAGACCAGCGTTTAATCGCTCGTTCAACGATACGGTCGGAGGAAGAAATAACGGGAATTAATTCCAGCTGACGTTTATGTAAATGGAAGAATATACCTCTGTCGATGCGAGCGGTTCAGCTAAGGATATATGGGCTACGGTTTTTGCTCGCGATCGTTCCCTGCGAGGACATTGTTCGTTGCAGGCGGAGATTAGGTCGAAGTGATTTTTAGAAATGTGTCAGAGAAATTTGGAGAAGTCTCTCTGGTGGCGCGTTCAGGCGAGAGGTCGACCAGTTGTTAATTGCAGGTTCGGAATGTCGAACGTTCAAAGGATCAATAGCGATCCTACCACCCCTTTATGCTCAGAGTATTCGAAGTAACTCAAAGAGTTAATAGCAATATTGCTGCACCTTCTTTTATCTTAAAAACATAACCTCTCACGTACCGCGGGAAAAAGCGTTACAGACCGAGGATCCCTTATGATTCGTTTGATCGCGACGGTTCGATATCGCGGGAAAATGATGGAAACGCCTTTGCAGTGGAACGGCTCCCGCTCTTTTCCACGCTACCCGGTACCGCGTCTCGCTTGTAAACCCGTAAAGCATTAAAAGTAATACGTAATTATTCGCGGTTCGTTTCGTTTTCCCATTTCCTACTCTGCACGCGCGCGGGGTCAGTCGGGAGCCGCCTCGCTCGGGAACGAAACCGAAGGAAATGATTTCGAAGTTTAACGGCACCAATTAGTTCGACGTTTCTGGGTTACTACAACGTCAATCTCCCGGTGGATTGTTAAGAACGATCCGCCTCGTAACGTTCGACAAGTTCCATGGAAATTACAGATCGACAGACGGTACAGTTTAATAAGATTATTCCTTTCCGCGAAGCGTCATCCGGTTTAAACATCGGGACAGAGAAACGCGGTGGAGAGAAACGAATGGAAGTCGGCGGGTAGGCAGAGGAGGCTTGACTGCGTTTGTCCGCAGGCTTGTTCCTGCACGCTTTGAGCGCGCGTTTTGTCGCGGCAGTGGAACCACTCGCAGGTTAACCAGCTCGCGACTATCGCGAAAATAACGCCGTGGAAATCCGGTTGAGCGGAAACGGGTCGTCATTCCATCGATCCAATCTGCCGCCCACCACCCTGCCCGTTTCTTGTTTTTCTCTTCCTCCTTCCCGTCTATTTTTTTCTTTTCCCCTTTTCTCTTTCATCTCGTCGCACCGCTCGACCTTCGCGTTTCGGGCGTGGAAAATCCGTAGCTACCAACCGGAGCTACTTGATTTATATCGCGATAGCTTGTTTGCGTATAAATATATTCCTGATGGAAATCGGCTGCTTTGACTCCCGCTCGGCCTCGCCACCCACCCCTGCCCACCGTCCCGAGTAATTTTATTAGCCTCGACGTTGGCCCGTGTTCCTCTGTTTGTTCTCTCTATCCCTGTTCCTTCTTTGTCCACGTGTATTTACCTACATTTTTTTTTTTTTTTTGTTTCGTCTCGAGAGTAATCGGAAGCAATTCGATCAGCGCCGCTGCACTGTTAACGCTCTCGTCGCGGGCAATTATTATCCGCCGCTATCGGGGTCAGTCGTACGCGCGCGAAACGTATTTGACTTCCCGTTCGGTTCGACTGTTTCCAGAGCCAACCGCCAAAAAGTGGAACGTTGTGTACCTTTACTTATAAAGCGGCAACCGCGATGGCCCCCCCTGGGTGATTTAACCGAAATCCAATCAGCCTAATAACCGCGCGTAGCGTTCGTAATTAGGGAAAATTCCGTCGGTGCCCCGCGCAAAGATGGTACCGTCGTCGAAGGTAAATTGCCAGTGATAAATTGGCGCTGGTAGGCGAGCGGGCCGCGAAATAATAGGAACGTATGCAGGCATTATCGGAGCAATTTTCCGTGCACGGTGCGTTGAAGTATCGCTTCTAGATGTCGTTAAGTCGAGTTATCTGTACACGAATAATTCCACGCAGGCACGTCGCCGGCTGCGCCGGCTCTCTGCACTACGTTTCCCTATCTCCCTCGTGCACACTGCGCCGTACAGAGGGATATAAGGGTGAACGCGAAAGGGTACGCGCACCCCCGTTATAGGTGTGTGCACACACGGACCGCATACGGGCTGGATGTATCTTATGCAACCGCTCCATGGCCCGCCCCCTATCTGGGATCGCTACTTATGGCTAGACACGATCTCACCACGTCCCACCATTTTTCTCTGATAACCTTTATACGCTGTGCTCTAATAAATTCCGATCTGGGTCACCGATGCGTCGATTGGGCGTGGTTAGGACGCCCTTCTTACAATCGGGACCCTGTTACCGCGGTATCTGGGCAAACAGCGATACGTTTTTTGGCGAGACGTCGTTCCTACATAAGATTCTACGGTTGTTAGACGAGGGCAGGAACTCGTCTTTTGGAACGAAGTGGATCGCGGAGTAGAAATTGTCATCTCTGGAATTCTACCGCGCGCAGAACTTTGGTAACACGTTTGACAAACTACGTGTAGTTGTGATTAACCTGTCCGAAATGGAATTGTTTCGAACGATGGGTTGGTCTCAAACTGGAAAACGGCAAGAGCTATTATCGAGATAGTACAAAGAATACCGTTCGGACAGTTTCCATGGGATTTCCGTGGTTCGAACTGTAGGCGGATCGGGACACTTCGCGCAGATCGAAAGTGATATTAATATACACGGCCTGTATTAGCGGCGTGCATGAAATTTGAGTTAGGTATTAATCACATCCCAAAGCTTCCATACCAATTTGCTGATACCAATGAAACGCATTAAACGTCCCTGGTACAATAAATTCCTAATACAATCGGCTACGTGTTACATGAGCCAGCGAACCGATTAAAGTTTCCTGTACATGTGCAATATTCGCGAATCAGAACGGTTAAATGAGTGCTTCGTCAGCCTTTGCGCGATTATTAACTGGTCTAGAATAAACCGATAGTGTAAACCCGTGCACCACCGTGATGCTATCGAAAAAAAAAGAAAAAGAAAGAGAAGAAAAGAACAGCCAACGCGAATACCTATCAAGACAATTATTATCTCAACGAAAGGGTATCGGTCGCAGGGATATCTGTGCATTTACGGAAAATAGAATACGGAATCGAGCGAAACGACCAAGATTAAAAATTAATAAACGATTCGCAGGGAGGAACCTCGATGAACTTTAATCGCTGGGAGGCATAAACCGTGGATACACCGTAAAGAAAATACGGACAATATGAAAAACATTTACGATAAACGGTCGAATATTAAAGGCCGTAAGTGCCACGCTCCTGATAGACTGCGAACAGAGAATGATCGGTCTGGTTCGTAACGGTAGCCCGGCGGTGGCTCGTAAAAGATGTTATAAAATTCCAGGAGGAAGTTATGCGTGTGTCTAAAAAGCGTTATTAGGTCGACTTTATAGCGGGAGCCTCGTCTGAGGAGCGGCGGGAAGTTCCCGGGCGTTTCTTTAAACTTACTTTCGGCGTGCTCGCCTGTGCAAACGTGTTCGCAAACTCGATCGGGAATTCTCAATGCACAGTAGACACCTTTAAGGAGAAATTGCCGTGCCGTTGAAGCCTCTTAGCACGTGTACGTGCCGCGATGAATCGGGGGTGCTCTCTTAAATATCGTCTCGGCTATGTCCGCGGAGCGTGAACGGTTTCGATTTGTGGGAAATCCGTGAGGTGGCACGCGAATGCTTAAGAACAGCGACGCAGTTACTTCGTCGAGGAAATTAGCTAAGCTCAGAGGCTCGTCTTGAAGCGACTGATCCTCGCCATCGTTGAAAAGATTCCATTAGAAATCAGATCTGAAGAAATTCCAAACAATTGGTCCGTTGATCCTGGAATTGGCCCGTTCCCACGTTCCCCAGCTCGCGGCTAACAGCGTGTCCCAAAAGCAACGCCGTAACACGGTGGCGCAACTTCAATGACGTAGCAATATTTTATGGGGGCCTTTTATCATGGCGAGCGAGGCCACCGCGGAAGAGTTACGACCGCGGGGCCGCCTCTTGTTCTAACATTTATATCGCTGCGCGGTAATTGTCTTTTTAACTTCCGCGGAGTTCACGAGGCGACACTGGCCATGAGAGGACGCCGCGCAATTTCGCAGCCGGTTTCCGAGAGGCTGCAGGACACGTTTAAACGCATTCCCTGTATAACCAACCGACGTAGCGCACGCTGGGAACCACTTAAGACCGATACCGCGTTTGACACGCGCATAAACGGCGCGTGTCAGTGCGTGCACGTACGTCGCTCGTACGTGGTCGACGCTAGTGACTCTACGAGTATCGAAAAAAAGCTGGTCCACGTGGAATTCTTCATTTCTTCAATCTGCTCGTTTATGTAAAGAGTGTCCCTTTCGCGAAAGTTCTTCTTCCAGTCTTCTATCCGATTTTTCAACAGCATTTCGATCGATATCGCATAAGAAATTCGTTAACAATTAAACGTTGGTATTATGGTTCATGTTTCTGTACTTACCAACCCTTCGAGTACTTAAACCATGCTGCACGGTAAGGGTAACAATGATATCCCGGTCCGAAGCGTCTCTCAGCATTCCAACCCAGCAACAAAACCTTCCAGTTTATCACATACATCCTGTGCCGCGTCGCTTTTCGAAAAACAGCGCCGGAAAACGCACTCCGCGTCCTTTGTGCCTCTCCCGAGGCATTGTGCGAGCGCCAATGGTGGGGCCAGGTTGGCGCGTCCCCAACAGCGCGCAGACGCGGCACACGGGGTTGGTCGCGTTGCCTCCCGGCGTCCTCGGCAGTTATCGGCGAACCGCGATCCGTACCTCGTCGTTATCGCGTCGCTCGCGAGATGTAACGCGAGCAAACGAGTTATCAGTCGAACACACAGTTTACGGAGAAACGTGCCGTTTGCCCCGCGGGTGTAAACGACCGCCAGTGTTTTCGCCACTCCCGCGGACCTATCGCGTGGTGAAAGCATCCTGGATTTCGGAGCGTACTCGACAGTACTCGCGGAGTGTTGGTGTGTGTTAACGACGTATCGTTCCTTGTTTCTTGTTACTGTTTTTCGTTTCCCTTTCTCTTTTCTTTTCCATCCCCTTGGAGTTCTTTTCGATTGTGATCAAGAGACATGTACGCTGCTCGTTGACGATCGTACGTGGGGACAGCGGTGCAGCTGAGTGGCGCCTGCAGGAGTCAGGTATGTTCACTGATCTTGATGTTCCTTTGTGACGCCGGTGATTCTTGCGAACGCATGACAGTCTTGCCAAATATTCGATCGCCTCTGCGAATGCGAGGAGTTTTTATACGTGCTCCAGCCTCGAATGGTTGAAGGTTTCAACGCTTTTTTTGGAGTGTTACATTAATAAGTTTTCACTAGTGGGTTTCTAATACACGTACGCGTAGCAGCTAGATACCCTTGCATCGGGCGAGCAAATATTTGCCTCGCAGTTAGTTGAGCAATTGTACAACGCAGTAAACCAGTACACGGAACGTAAACAATCCGAAGCGCAGAAATTGTCGCGGAATTCAATTGTTACGATCCTCCGTCGTCGCAGTTATAAAAACAAAACACTGGCGAATGAAAAATGAACGCCCGCGTCCGGATTGCTCATCAAGCCTAGCCTACAGATTGCGCAATCATTAGCCACGTTCCATTCGTAGAAGCAATTGCTACGAGTGTTCTTCGCGAGAACGTTTAATCCCGCCGGAATGGTCTCGACCTTCTCGTCGAATCCTCGAGCTCGACTGATCCGGGCATTGTTTACTCCCATCCAGTCTACGTAAGTCGAACGTCACCCATTGAATCGTAGGCTTCTCTCCCCTTGCCACGGTACACACGCGCTAGTGTCACAGAAGTTATTGTATACACGAACGTGCGTTTGGTAATACAAAACACAGCCTCCGCTCCAGCCTACGAATTCTATTCTCCTTTTCGTTCGAGCTTTGTTGTGACGTCACGTGTTGTTACACCGAAAAATCGTCGATGTTCAGCCAAAGTCCATTGAACGACGCGTCTGCTAATCCAACGGATTTCTATTCGAACGATGTCCCATTGAACGGTCCCCGCGCCAACTCGTGTCCCTCCGTGCCCCATCGAGTGCGCCAGGTTTCCTCCACCGGTCAGTTTATGAGGGAAGATCGAAACCGACCGCCAATTGGCACGTCTCGGACGATTCGTGGCTCGTAACACGCGAGCGTTATTGTTCCCACGGGGTGTGCTAATTACGAAGGGGCAATATTTGCCAACGGTGTTCCGTGGGCCGAGTCGATGAACGGGAACGGTTCGAGGCCTGTTCCCGGCTTGGCGGGGGGCGCGTGTGCAGTCGAACGGGCGCATAGTTGGCGAAATATAGGCGGGTTGTGGCATCGGTATGGCTGATATTACAGCCGGTAATGCACTGCCCGTCCCGTGCGCCGCGGCATTTCTCAAAACTTTGAAGCGGTTTGTGGTTACAGTTGAATTGCTTCATTAGATCTTACTTGTACGGAACTAAGGCCATCCGGTTCAATCCAACGATGCCACGCTCTCCCACCACTCTTCCCGTCTCTTTCGCCCCTGCCTGTTTCCCTCCCTTTGCGAGCCTCGCTCCGCGTTGGGCGTCGGGTTCGATCCTGGAACGGCAAAGGGCATCCTCGTTGCTGGTTAACGGCGAACGCGAGGTATCCTTTAACCCTCTCGCGCCCTGCGTGCAAATTTGAACAACGTTTGCGCGTTCGAGCTGTACGGCTCGGTTGCTCGGAAATGATATACGATTCGATGGTGAACTCGTACGGGACGCGGGGAAAAAGGTCGCTGGGAATGAACTTTCGTTACTGATTCGGAATTTCACCGGCAATTTTCACGCGAACGCCTTGGAAATGCCAATTTCCACGCTTCCTCTTCCTTCTTCGCTTGGCTCGCGGTGTAGCGTGAACGGTGATCGTACGGTTGCTATCCGAGGTGAAATTAGCTCGTGAAAAATATTAGCATTTATTAATATTCATCGCGAATTGTTCATTAGTCGTAATTCTTGGAATAGGAAAAAGTACGAGGATAGGAAAAAGTGTAGTTTGCTTTATCGACGTTTTCGAGATCGTATATTCCTCTAGCGTGTTCTGCACCGCGGTATCTCGATCTCTCTCGTTCCACTTGGCGTGTTCGAGGCGTTCCGAACGGTCGGATTGATACGACATTCTTAAGAAACCATCTCTGAAGGATGTTAAAGGGAATAACGCGGAGTTCATAGTTGCCACGGTGGAATTTACGCGCAATGTTAATCGGAGACAGCGGATAGGTGGGCTAATTGAAAATTAATTTGTTTCTCATTCCTGTGTCGCGATTCGCGACACAACGGCGTTTTAATTGGAACTGAAAAGTCGTCTCTGTTTCCGTCCCATTAATTACAGCGCTTCCTTTGATTTCCTGTCCCGTATCTTCGATATTAATTTCCAATAAAAATGTTTGCACCGGGACGCGCGCTCGCATGCTCCTCCGCTGTAAAGTGCTTCGTCGCGTAATAGATTAATTCCCGTTCAATAAACACATACGGGATTTTAGATTAAACGGGAACGACTCTCGGTCAATTATGAAACGGAATAATACACAGTCGTACCTTTCATGAAATGATAACGCAATTGCGTTAATTAAAACTTGATGTTCCCGCGGCGAATCGAATTTAAAAGTTGCTCGTGATTTTATTCTTATTCGAGGAGCATTACAGTAAATGAGGGCATAATATTATAACCGGAGATAATCGTGTCAAATATAATTGGCGAGCGAAAAATTAAAGAGGACAAAAAAAAAAAAGAAACTTCTTTCTCAACCTCTAATTGACATCTGAGTTCGTATCCGGCAAAAGTATGAAAATCGCAGTACCCGCGAGGTATTGCGAGGAATTCTCTGCCTCGACCACTGTCTCCTATCCTAAAATCGTATTCCAAGATCGAGGAGCTCGATGGTTCGACGAAGGGTGGGCGATTAGCGACGGTGGTCCGTTACTCTTGCTGATTTATCTCGTGCAACCTCTACATTAACGTTCAGTCTCTATTCGCCGGCACTTTTGAATAATAAATTCGTTAATAACAACGGGGCGGTATTAAATTCCGCGTAAACGAAGCAGCCATACCAGCGAATCGATACACCCCCACAAGTCCACGTAGACACGTATATCGGCTGCTAATTGAATACACCACCCGTCCGAACTTTAATAATATCAACAACGATGCATACATTAAGCGTCAGGCAAATTAACCAGTCGTCTACCTCTACGACTACGCGGGACTCGTAACCATCATTACCGTCCTTAATTAAAGAGAGGGCGAATCGCTAAATATGAATATTTAGCCGGGGCGGGTACGGGCGTACCGGTCGAAGCGGGAGGGGCAGCGAAAGGGGGTTTGAACGCGTGCAGTGAAAGAGGCTAGAAAAAGGCAGCGAGAAAGAGAGTCGTGGAGAGGAGCTAGCCCAACCTGGAGTGGTCTAGCGGCGGAAAAGAGGCTTGCAAGGGCAAAGAAAAGAAGAGGCGGAAGGGAAATTTCGCGTGGTGAAGAGAAAGCCTTGGATTCCACCTCCACCCACTCTTGCTCTCTGCCGAGCTTCATCCACCCTGTCCACCCTCTGCTCGACCTTCTCCAAAACACCAGCCTCCCTCTGGTCTCCGGGGGTCAATGTCTGCCGGCGCGACAACCTTGCGACGGTGGCGCCACGCAATTGGGATTCTGCGCGCGCTACCACGCAACTTGGACGGATAACTTTATCCAGGCTGATGGTTCCGGTTCGAGGAACAACAAAAAAAGCGAAATTTTTATTTCTTCCTGTCTCCTCCAAACGTTTAGCATCCCTGAACGCGATATCTCATGGATACCTTCGCCCACGAGGTTCGCCAGGCGTTTGGTTTTTAATATTCCCAATCATCTTTCAAATTTACCTCGCTCCGCTCGCTCGAGATTGGTTACGTCAAGATTTGATTTCGTATTTTCGCTAAAATCGAACAGGAAACCCAGAGTCTAGGGTGTTTCACTCTACCTTCCATATTCCGTCGCACGTGCCCAGCCAGGATTTGACTACATTATTCTGGTATCCGGATTTCGATCCCGCCTCGATCCCACTCCTCGTCTATCGCAAGATTTTCTTTCGTCGCCAATTTTCCGCATAACGTATCCCGACCCAGTCTGCCGGGGTCAACGTCTGGTTGCTCGGTTTCCGTTCCTCAGACACGGGACACCGGGTGTCTCCATGTACACCGTTGGATAGGTTACGTGGATCGCGACAGATACCCAGGGGTGTCCGGTTTCGCTGTAACGCTTCGTGCCAGACGACGATATGTACCCAGGCGCGCGCACTTACATGCCGTTGGTTCCGCGGGAAATGGAGAAACTTGGCTGAATCAAGTATCGCTGTCGGGACGGGTATCAATCATATTAACAACCGGGGCACGTTGATTTTTTTTTTTTGCCGTTTCTCGCGTCGCACGAAATTTCGCGACCAATCTCGACGTATCGAAACGAACGGTGACCTGAAAAGCAAGGCACGGTGGGAAACGAGCACAGGCGGCCGCCGTAATCCACCGATCGTAATACCGATCGTTGAGCATAAATCGCGATTACAAGCTGTTCGTGGCACGCGTACACAGGGGAGGCGGAATGGCGCGCGTATGAATGACGACGCGAAGAGCACTTAGCTATCGTTTTCGTTCCACGCGACCCGGAAAGTGTACGTCATTACCGTAATCCAAAAGGGTGGGCAACGCGAAGCGCAAATTGGCCCCGAATCGTAATCTCTCCCCGTCGTTAGGATCGATCACACTTGTACCTGAAACGTTTTTGGTATTTTGAGGATCAGTCGAAGCGCGTCCCGCCGTTGCTCGAACGGAAACGCTCGAGCCTGGCGATTTCCTTTCCGGATAATTCGACCGTGGCCAATTTTGGCTCCGGTGCACTTTTGGCCCTGTTGTCGGCCTGGACTCACCCCTCCTCCTCTCTCTTTCTCTCTCTCTCTCTCTCTCTTAACGCTTCCGTTGGCCCACTTTTGCCACAGAGCACTAGCTATATCGATCCTGCGGCCCGACGAAATGGAAAATCCTATAATTGGAGACATTTTATTCGAACTGTGAACACGTATCGGCTATAGGCGCTAGTTTGATTGCAGTGCATCTGCTGTCATTCACCGATCGCTGTTTTCGAGTTCAACTCGCGTAATTGCTTTCCAATTTCTCTGATTATCAACTGACGATTGCAGACTGCGACTGCGTCAAGTTTAACAATAAGGGTATGGCTGGAGTGGTTTTAATTTTGGTATACGTGATATTCACGGTCCATTTGGGATTTTTAAATGAACACACTGTTCTTTTGTCTCTCCTCGAGCATACGGTTTTCTTCTGGTTGCAAGGAACACCTTGCACACGGTGGAAAGGGATGGCAGACGTCTTTCACGGGGGTTGGAAATCTCAACTGTTGCGTCCGTTCGATGGAAAACGCGGACCCGCTGCGAGAACCCAATTACCAGGGACTGGTGCGCGGTCGAAACGGCTCTTTGAACTCGTGCACATCCGGTTGTCGATTAATTCCACGATTTTCTACCCCCGTAACCGTTCGATGGTTAATCGATCGCCAAGGAGATCGTGGAAAGTGAATTTTCCGCATTTGAGTCGCGGAAAAAATGAAAAAAAATGGTTCTTTCCGTTGATGGAGTTGGAGTAATTGACAGTACGATCGATCGTGATTTCGTGGTACACGTTTGTACGGAAATCTTCCAACCAGAGATAAATTTCTGCGTTTGGAGTCGAATTTTTGGACAGAATTTCAGGAGTGCCCTCGCGAATTAATTTCCTTGGCAAACGGTACGATCGAGGGATTGAAAAATCCTTAAAAGCCTCTAATTGGGCGAAATTAGAAAACTTCACGGGAGAATTTTAAGCACAGCAATGCTCGAAAACTGTTTTCCGGTTGGGTGGAATTCTTGGGACCGTATTGCAGCCCACCGATTTATTTCCGCCATTCAAAACTATCGGTGGATTTATTTTGACCACCGACTGTACGCTGCTCTCGTAAATTCTACGGATTCGATTCCATACGGCGGTGAAAAAAGCCAGAAATATTAAATTCGCTTGTACAACTGTTTGAAGTTGAGCTACGCTACGTTTTACAACAAAAGGGGCCCGTTTTTCGAATCCTTTCAGTCGATTTTAAACCGTTTTATCGAACAGTATTAATAAAAGCGTTGTAACGAAATTTTATAGAAACGTTACCAATCGTTGCCCGTAAAAAGCACCGTCGCGTTCTCTTTTCCAGTGCGTCACACTTAACAATTATTTTCGACTCTTCTCCTACGCGAAATCGGTTTCCCGCTACTAATTAAACGGAGCGTCGTGCGCGACGATGTATCGACGACGAATGGAACATTAGCTCGAATACTCGCTAAAGTCAATTTTACAAGCGAACTGCTCGATTCCCGGCTTGAAATAACACTTTTCCGCCACGGGTGTTATTTATCTTTCATGGTCCGATAACGCGCTGTCGTTCAGTTTGAACTAACATTTAGTTATTGGACAAGATAGCGAGATATCATCGGGGTTTTATTTCCGATCGGATGTGTTGATCGAACAGCGTATCGTTCCACCTTGGCTGTACTAATGAACAAAATTTTCACCAATAATTCGATTAATAATCCCATGCAAATATAAATTGTTCGCGCACTCAGAACGACGAAAGGTATCGATAACGTATCTAAACGAGATTCTCTCGAAGCTCTCCTCGAAATAGTTGGTCGTTGATCGTCCAAAAGAATCGATCATTCAGCAAAATTTCGTACAACGCCGCGTAGCTGTTATTTCTTTTTTTTGTTTCGAAATAAAAATAGAGCTCAGCCGGTCCCGTTGCGCTCGATTCTCAAATATAGCGCCGGCTGGAGCAGCCGCGGAATAATAGGCAGGGAACGGTCGCATCCGACGTCATCCCCCAATTAGGCGAGCGCGGTAACGATCATTTTTTCCCCGGGTGAAATCTCGACAGCACTTTATAAGCGGTCTGATCCTAGATTAGAGTTAATTTTGAAACGACGGACCGATCGACCGCCCCCGTAAGTGGATTCTTCTCGTGGCGTCGTCTCGTCGATGAGTAGGATTAACGTATCAGCCCGCCGGATGAAGTATAATCGAGTAACGACCGGTCTAAATGCTCCGTCGAATGCGTCGGCCGATCGCCTGGAAAATGACGGCCCGATCGAACGATGGAACGCAATTTTTATCATCTTTTTTCTCTCTCTCTCGTCTCTATTCTGATCCAAAATCCTGGCGAGAGGGACGAGTGGGACACGCGTGGAAAAAGAAAACCTGGCTGAGGGGGTTGAAAACGTATCGGCGTAGGGATTACCACGGGCGCAGACTTTGTTAGAGATTCTTTTCTACCGGGTAATAAGCTTCGTTGAGATTATTTCGCAAAGCAGGTTGAAATTTGCGAAAGCTTTCAAAGGACTGTAGTAGAAAATGGAGAATTTTCGAATCCGCGGCTGGTGGAAGAAACGTGTGCGTTTATAGGAACCAGAAATACGGGGGAACATGTTTTTAATTAGTAATTCCGTGTAGAACCGCTTGACAGGATGTCTTTGAACAATAACAAGTTCGTTGTTCGTCATATATTTAACGGCGGGTTGGACAACGCGATAAGAGCGATCCTGATTAGTCGCGTCCGTGGCTGGAACGGTCGCCCCGTCAAACGCCATAAATCCAGCCGGATCCGCCGGCAAATCTGTAAATTCGAAATGAGTTATCCTCTGGCGAACGGGTTGTGTGCCTTTCTGGAACGGCTGGTTGCACGCTGGCATCGAATCTCGCGCGGCTGGCGAACCGTGCGCGCGCGTAGGGCCAAAACCGGTTGACCTTTTGACCCAGAACCGGTCATCGAAATGCCAGTGTAATCGGCCATTGTTGGCAAACAGTCGAAGTGGCCCTAAATGGAGGAGCCGGTTGGAAATTGAATTCCAAGTCGCGATTATCGATCGGACTCTGTTGCGCCGCGCTTCCACCGCGAAGCATCGTTTTAAGTATAATTGATTAAGCCTCTGCGCGCGACGTGAAAAGGTCGAGCGATTAATCCTACTTTATCGCGTGGTTTTCAATTCGCCAAACGAAGATCGATTTCTGTATATTAATCAGGAACGACGGGCAGCGATGGTTCAAGGGTGAAGTTCGACGATTTCGACGATAAAATTCACGATGAAACGAAAGAACGGGGAGTCGAATTCGACAAACCGGTCTCTGGTAATTAAATCGAACACCGGTACACGCGGAGTCAAGCGGCTGGAACAGTTGGTAACTAATGCAAGCAATAACGTCGCTTTAAGCTGAACCTAATGACTATAACTATGGCCGGGATTAGTCGTTAACTTGGCCGTAAACGTTTCCTTCGGGACCTGCCTTTCGTGCGGACTCGCGGAATATCGCTGACCGAAAATGTCGCCGCCCTCGTTGGCCCAAAGTGTGAAATACGACCGCGATGGAATACCCGGCTCTCTGCGGGCTTTGCACGGCCCTCCGGCCATGGCTTCGAACGAGATGCCGGATTTATACCGCGGTCCCTCCGTTTGAATTCCATCTAAACAAATCACGATCTTCGCGGTGACTCGCTTCCTCCGCGCGGAGGAAACCAGCGGAGGAAGTCGTGTGAAAGTTGCCGCGAGTCTCGATACGTGGCGTCCAAAGGAACGCGGAAGTTGGGCAACCGAACAGTTTTTCCGGGATCTGACGTTTGTTCGTACTTTGGACGGTTCTGGAAGTTCGAAACGCTGGATATCTTGACCCATTAAGACGAGAGATCCGACCTAATCCAACTTATTTCGTGCGTCTTGCAAGAGTCGAGGAAATTCGTGGTAGCAAGAGGAGGAGGGGGCATTGAATATAGTTCCGGGAAGAATATCCGCTGTAAAACACGAAGGTCGGAATCCACGCCGCGAGTTCTGCCAATATTTCTTCGCAGCTCGGAAGTGTCAGCAGTATTGCGAAACACATTTCGCAGCATTCCTAGAGCAACGTCTGTATCAGCGAGCGGCGCGCGTGATCGTCGTAAATTTCGCGGATCTGTAACCGTTGTTTGATACACCTCCGACTTGATACACGGTTCCGTGGCTGAGACAGGAAAAAAAAAAAAGAAGTGAGCATCCGTAGGCGCGCGCTAAATTCCGACGGATCGGACGGCTTTCCATACGCCCCGTTGCCACGAACAAAAGGAATTCCAGCCAGAACGCGATTTATTCTGGCGGCGATATTTCGAAAATGCATCGTCTCGATAAATTTGTATTTTTTTTTTTGTTTGTTTTTTGACAGTTTAAAACAATATTTCTCTCTCGACATCGACTGCTACCCGAGGCTTTTAACAGCGAACCGAACCCAGTGTTCCACTTTACTATCAATTAAACATTTTCGCGAGACTCATCGGGTTGACTCAGGTTCAGAAAAGATCCGCGTAGCGAGGAAACGAGTGTATCTTCCGGTGGCACAACCGGTAGGGAACGATGCGACACTTCTATCCCAGAATTCTCAGGAACGCGGTGAATGTTTCAGTAATTTCGGTCGTGGCATTTTCATAAAACATCATTCTATTTCTAACATGCGCGTAGGAGAGAATTCGCGCGTCCATAGATGGGTGGCGGTGCGCGCAGACGCTTTACATAATATCTTTGCCATTGTAAAATGCAAAGTACCACGCGGCGAGTCTCGCTGAGCCAGCTTTTCCTTTCGCCGCGTTCGCACTCGGCGCGCAGAGAGTGTGTGCACGACAAGGGTGGCGGCTAGAAAGAAGAGGCGAAGGAGGGTAGCGCGAGCGAGCCGCGAGGCGGGGGGTGGTTAGCTGGTATGCCTCGAAAGCAAGTTTTTGTCTTCTCATGTAAATCGCTACGTAGACGGGCCCGATTGAGGGCTTAAGCACATATTTTTGTATTCCCTTCTTAAGGCGAGCCGATCGCGTTCAGCCTCGAGTGGAAATCGATAGCGCGGCTACGTAGACACGGCGAACGGGATAAAGGGGAGTTCCGTGGCTGGAGAAATTGTTTCTGAGCCGATTTTACGACGCGGCCACCGTAGGCGCGAACGATGAAACGATTCCAGGAAATTGCTATACCCAGACTATGGACTTTTTTAAGTTACGTCGACGTTAGGTCGTGTTAACTGTGTCCCTCTATACGAGGGAGCGAGAATATGGCCTGCTCTTTAATTCGAACCGAGCCGTATCATTGTTACGTCGACTCATAACAGAGGACAGTTTGATTTCCGTGAAATGTTTCGAGCACCATTTTGTCGCGTTAGCATTCTCGAGGTACGTGTACCAGTAACAGTGGAACAGACCTGAGGTAGATTCAGTTCACCGGTGACGTAGGAACGCGATATCTGACGTGGCTCTTCCTCGGTGCTTGTATCGATTGCCTTCATAATCATGTTCCAAGTATGCTGCAACTCTTTTTCATTTTAACATACGCTGCTTTCTATCTAGGGCATCGACTCTCCGCGCAGTCTGATTTCCCCTGTACACGTGTACCACTCGCTGGCCGAACATCTATAGATCGTTATTTAAACTTTATTTCCTGGCATGCATTGTGCACGACGACACGTACGCGCCGCTAACTGGATGCGAAAATAACGTGACTCCGTTTCGCGGAATCTCAATAGAAGTCCACCGAGAGGTACGTACTCTGGAAGAGTTGCCGGTTTAAAAGAATTCTAGCCGGATGTACCCACACACCTCGCCCCATAAACTTTTCAGGAGTGACTGAAGTGGTAAACGGAGGGAAATCCAGGAGAGGGCTAAAAATTCAGCCAGTCGCCAATTACACGAGCCCCGGAGAGGACCTCGTGAAGTTGTCTCAAACAATTTCCCGCGAACGCGGAGCGGTCGCATGCAACTGGCTGGATGACGCAGCTCCGTATCCGCGCACTTGAGCATTTAAAATGCTCCCTTTCCGCCGTTTTTCTTTTTTTTTTTTTTCTTCCCTTACCCGGCGTCACTTATCTGCCGTAACGCTTTTAGCCCTCACCCCCGTATCTGTGTACAAAGTATCTACACGCTGGCATTCTCCGTTGGCCACGCTGGCCGTCGCGCACGGAAATGCACACGCGCGACACGGGCTGACGCTTCTTACGTGCACCGAGCGTTTAAATTTATTTTTCCTCGCGTTCCTTTTGTCTCGTCCCGAGCCAACGTTTGCCCGAGTTCGGAACGGCTCAGCTCGGAGGCCGTTGTTCCCTCGCATCTCGCCATTTTTCACCCTGCCCTCCGCGAGGTTACAACGAATCAGGCAATTGTTTCCATCCGCGTGCCACCCTTGCGCGAAGGTTAAGAATCGAACCACCTCCTGGCTTAGTTTAGAACGGAATTTATAATCCGATCGTTCGACCGTTCAAACAAATCGTTCCCTCAAATAATGTATTCTTCGATGAGTTTGGATAGCCGAACTTCCGATGAAGTTCGGCTACATCGCGAGGGTGCGGCGAACTTCCCTTAACAAAGTCAAGTGTGTACCTTGCCCGGCATTCCGGCTCGATGAAACAAAAACAGACTCTAATTACTCCTCCATCCCCAGACGGTATCATTTTTTAACTAGCAGTCGGATCTTCTTCAAACTGGATCACCGCAGTTCACGGAGTCCGTTCCTTTTGTACTCCGATTCCACTTTCCACGTGGATCGTTATCGCGTTCCCTTCCTGAAAGATATCTCTTCCGAGGATCGTGGAGAAAAAAGGTCGCTGTCGAAATTTGTCTGGTCCCATCCGAGAGAGGTAGTCGAAGAGGGGGTGGTTTAACAGAGTCAAAACCGGGGCAGCTTTCAGCAGATGCGGAGTTAATGACAGGACACCGGTCGGCCAATTATTTAACCAATTATTTACCCGGGTCCGGGCGGGTAAACCGGTTTTATCAGCAGTTTCGCCGGCCACGGTTCGCAATCTGCAAACAAGCCGCAACGATACAGGGGGGCCCGTGTGTCTCGGGCATGCACTCTTCTATCGATTCCACCGAGCGTCGTTACGCGGTGCACGCGCGCGTACACGTCCACGTTGAACCGGGCCACGGGGTTATCTGTACGGGCTGTTTTAACGCGGGCCATTGTCCTTGCTGAATCGTATCCCCGTAGATAGCGTCAGCTGTCGCAGTCGTTGTTACCGCTGCTTCGGTATCGCCGGTTATATCGAGCGCATTATGCGACGTACACGTCATTGCGGCCCCGATACACGGTTTCCGCGACCGGTATCGAAGCGTCGCCCGCCTGACGAATCTTCCTGAAAGGGATGAAAGAAGCGGGCGCGAGCGGATGCGCTCTCGATCGATCCCACGTTACGTCCCACCTCCGATATTCGATGTCCACTGTCCACATCGACCATCCTGCTGGACCCAAAGTACCTCCCACAGTTTTAAAATCGTGGAACTTGAAGAGCTTCGAATCAGAACTCACTCGAGACCGCTCTGTTAACCGTGGTAATATAGATAGTTCCCAGGGTTGCACGAATCGTTTATTCATCCCGTATAAATAGTAGATGAGACTGATATTTCTTAGTCCCGGCGAACACTCGTACCGTCCAATAACCAACCTCATTCGTCCCACCAGAGTCCCTTTCACCGTGTAAAAGAAAAAAAAAAAAGAAAAAGACCATTTCTCCGGACGGAAAAACTACCCGGTCTTCTCGTCCATCAGCGAGGGGGAGGATCGCGAGCAGTCTCGCTCAAAGATGCATAGAATTTTCCCTGGCGTCAGCCGGATGATTCAATGGTTCCGTGAACATCCTCCAACGGATGGAGCTAGGATATGTGTGTCACTCGGTTCCTCGCGTCTCCATTGTGTCCGCGCACACGTACAGAGGAGGGCCCTAGAAACACTCGTCGCGGATTTGTCATCGTAAATCGTCGGCCAGGATAATCCTAAAGGGAGCCGGGTGGGGGGGCGGTCTGACGTTTTTCCGGCGGTGCCTTCGTCCGGGACACATTTCACAATTAGCCGGTATTACGTCGACAGGATTAAAGGCGGACACGAAAAGTTGCCTCGTGTCTCGTATTCCTTGACGCTCCCCCGCGTTATTTATGTCCACGGTCCTAATTAAGTTCTGTCTGTAATCGCGGTAATCCACTTTGGCCCGGGGAACGGGCCTCGGATTCTTAAGTGCGATTCCAGCTGACCCAGTGCCCGTACATGGTGCGCGTTCCGCTGTTCTGCGCGAGGATCCCATAAAAGGGGGACCGCGATATACTGACGAGCACTTTTTCGAAAGTGGAATCGCAAGGAGGAACGGATGTACTTTTTCTCAAACGTATCGATCGCCACTCGCGAGGCGCGGTTCCAGTTTCTTTTTTCCCCAGCCAGAACTACGGCTCCACCAACGTTCCACGATCTCTCGTTGTCACTTTTGTGGAATTCAATTTCTGCTGGCCTCGCGTGAAAGTTTCGCGCGCCAGATACGCAGCGCAACGAACGATAGTTATCTCCGCCGCGAAGTAATGCATTCACGCGGACGTACGCGCAACGAACTATAATGCTCCGAAAATAGGAGTATATAGCAATATTAGGAACTTGGGTAATCTGTTAGTTCGTTATCATCTTGTTGCAACCCCCTCCCCGCCCTGGATTCTCTAGTTTGTTCGAACTAGATCGCAACTCCCGTTTGCGTTGCGTTTTATTCGCTTCCGGTGTGAAGTAGTAACATACGCGAGGGGTAGTTACGTGGCAAAGGGTTTGTTCTTGCCGCGTCCGTTCGCTCGCCCCTAATTCAGAACTTTGCCTGGCCACAGAGTATCGTCGCGCCCCCCTAATTCCACCCTTACACAGGGGGTTGAATTTATTTTTCAAGGACGCGTTTCTCGTCGGATTTCCCTCGGTTACCGTTGCCTGTCGATCCTCCCGGCTCGTTTCCCACCGGAATCCGCTGGTCTCGAATATTCTTTCATTTCGCAGCCGCATCCGAAAGTTCGTTTCCGGTCGCAACTCCGACGTCTGCATAAACGGCAGCCCGCGTCCAGGAACCGTTTCAATATCGCGGCAAGTTGTAGAAACTAATATTCTCCGGTGTGTACGAACGGGGACGGGGCCCTCGCATGCCAGTCGTGACACAATTTTGGTAAATAGAAACGATGTAACGTGTAATCAGTGGATCGCGAGTTACCTCGGCCCTTGGATCGATTCTGGTTCCCCGTTTAAATCGCCCGGGGAACCGCCCATCCTTCCGTTACCTTCTTCCCACGAGTCTTGCTCGCGTACGCGCTTCTAATTGATGTTAAAAATTTGACGCGTCCTCCGCAGAGACGAGACGCGAGCGGACGTATAACTTTTGCAAATGGATTTCCGTTCGCTCGTGAGAGTTTATTTTCATCGCGAGCGAGGAGGGAGAGGAGGCTGTTGTAATCGTCGCGGATAAATTCTTTATTAGTAACGCGAAATGCGAAACAGCCGCGATATCCGTGGAAACGAACGCAGGGCTGGGCAAACGATGTACGAAACTGAGGGCGATTCGAAATATAATTCTTACGATCTCGAAATGAACGATCGCGCGCGTACGCGCACGATTTATAGATTAAATCGGCCCGTAATTTAACTGGATAAATATTGCAGCCAACTATTGTTCCCGTTAGATAAAACGATATTAATTGATACAAGAGTCCGGCGATACGGGGTACCGGGATCGTCGGATTGACGTTCAATTTTTAGAGGCCGACGCGAGCAGGCTCGATAATTAATTCGATCGGATCAGGCCATAAATCGGCGGGTAATTTCCTGTCGTAAATGTTCAATGCCCGTGGAAGTTTGCCGAGGGTAATTAAGTGTACACAGTCGTTTAATATAGGCGCCTGGTATGGTTTATTAATCTTTCATTCGAACTTCTCATTTTTTCCCCTCCCATTCCGTCTGCCTCTCGCGGACCTAATAATTGCAAAGAGCGTAATCGGATAAATTGCAGGGGGAGAGGGAAACAAAATTTAATTTGCGGCCCCACCGGCCTGTTAACTTAGAACGTAACCTGTGCCTCCTTCTCGACCTGAACTAACAATCGCAGGGACGCGCAATTTGCAATGGAACATTAATGCGATTCTTCTTTTTTTTTTTTACCGTACATCTTCGTTACATCGGCTGTTCGTCTAGCAAAACGGTAGAAAGAGGACCGTAATCGTTTTCTTCAGCCTTCGGTCGATGGCTGCGTCTGCTTTGAACGAAGACGGGAACATCCATGGGGGAGAGCATGCATAGGAGATAGCTCTGAAAGGTCGTTATAGGATTTACAGGCGCATTGTGCGCCATAAAGCTAATAGAAACTTGTCATGTGGATCAAAGAGAAGCTTGGGACCCTGGCTAAGATGAAACGTAAATTGGCCCCGTGTTAAAACAAGACCATCGCGGTCCCTCTTCAAAATTGGAAAATTAATGGAAACAATCTGAAACAATCTCTTTCTCTGCTTCACTTTAAGAATCGTCAGTTCGCAAAATGGAACTGCTACGATTGGGAAATGGAAGGAACGTTTTTACAATAGAGTGCTTCGCTCTTTCGATGTGCAGTCGTCTGTGGATCGAATCGCAATCGATTCAAATTCATTTTTGACAATGAATTAACAGAACACGACTGTTTTACCATTTCTTTAACGATCAATCGCGATCGATTTTATAGTGGATATTTACTGGCAGCAAAAATCATCCTACGACTCCCTCAACGGGAAAAGGCTACTTTCCTCGGCCATTATCCAGTCCTCCTGCTCCTTCTCGACAACTCGAGCCTGCCACACGCAGCCCTAACCTTCCCTTTATGCTGGCGTTTCCCTGAGAACGGGATGGTCTCGCTGCCCTCGACAAAGAATGTGTGCGGTTTATAACTAAAGGCTGGGATTGAAGACGCGTTCGCATGAAAGCTGCCATTTACTCCGCGACATCTCAGAAAACGCGTCACGGAGCGAATGCAGAATCTCGTCCCTTAGAAACCGCACGCGTGCGTCCACGTTCAATATCCACGAAACGAACGCGTAATGGCGCGTCGTTTCGCATTCCCACGGTTTTAATTATCCCTTAATTTCATCGTTCAAAAGGTCAACGTTGATTCAGAGATCCCAGAACTTTACGCATCTAAATGTGATTTGTTATCTGGATGAGTCATTTATGAACAGTGTAGTCGGAATTTAAGTATCAATGAGAAACGTCGATCGAACGCTGAGGCAGATTATACGGCGTGTGAGGCCTCCAGATGGCCATTGACGGGGATAAATAAGGGGCCACTCGAGTTAGCTTTCTATGGGGGATAATTCCAGAGGGGGATCGTAAAGGGGAACGCCAAAACAGGTTTCAACCGATCTTTTCCTACCTGGTCCAGACTGAACGCGTTCAGGGTTATCCAATCTCCGCTTCGTAACTGCACGCAACAAAATTCCATATACCTTCTCGACCGGACAATTGTCAGACCCGCACGGTCTGCCATTCCGCGTAGTTCGAGACCAGTTTCACTGGGGAAACGTTGCGTATTGATTCTGACGGCTATTTAATAGTCGAGGTGTTCTAACGTCGACAGGGGAGTTTTCCAGCCGCGTAACGAGATTCGAAACGTTTGTGTACCGCTGTAGCAGCCACCCTCTCGGCGTGGTACAGTCGCGCAATATTCCAGGCAACGTGCTAATGTATTTTTAATACGTTTCCTCGGCGATTAATCAGACGGCGGTGGCCGGCCGTGTGTTTTTAATGTTCGACGCAAACACTGGCCACCCTTTCACAGCCGCTGAAAATTTAAATAAGCCGCGCCGGCGAACGCGACCGGAGATAAGGAAAATTGCCAGGAAAAATGGGGAATCGTTAAAGGGTTAAAAGGGATCGTGTCTCGATCGCGAAACGTTTCAGTTACCCGCGAACCACGAGTTTCTCAGAATACACGAGTACTTGCATATTAATCGCGCCATTTAATCCTCTAACTGACATACCAGAACTTTCGATAATATTAAAACGCTTAATTAACCGTTCCAAATTCTAGAGAACTATCTCGTCTCAACCTATAACTAACCCAACCCACTCTCAACCCCCTCGTCTGCAATCTTTATACGCGAAAAGGGTGTCGCGCGAAGAAGAAGAACAAAAGACCGTGGTCCGCGCGAAACAATAATTCCCCGAACACCGTTTTTTCCTGTTCTTTTTTTCTTTTTTTCGGCGCGCAGAAGCCAGGGGTGGCCATTTAACCGCATAGTAACCGGTGGCTTTAATCTGCGCTGACGGGGTGCGGCTCATTAGATGCGATTAGTCTGCAAGCAGACACGCTCCTTTATGTCCACACGTACATGCTTACGCAGGTACACGTAGACGCGCGAATAACCAGCGCAAACTGCGCCGCTGTCCCCATCAGGATTCAACCGGCGTGTCCTCTGTTGCATACGGGAGGGACCCGTGTATTTGCCCGCCTGTAAATCTATAGACGTACACGTAGAACCGGGAATAGGGATGGCGGTGTGCGAGACGCGCGTGTATGCGCGGGGGGACAGTCATCTCGCGCGGGCACAGTCAGCGGGTTTTGGCGACAATGAGGATACGCTTTTAATAAATCGCCACCTTCCGCGGCGGACGATTTCCGACCCCCCGTGGCTCGCTCGTCCGTGAAGATCCCGAGTGTAGAGGTGCCGTTTAATGGCTGGGAATTAATGAGGTGCAGGTGCGTTGCAGAGACGCCGCGAATTGTTAGGGACTTTCCTGAAGGGGGATGGGGCTCTTGTTTGGCGAGAGCGATTAACGGGTCGCTCACGATTTCGTCGGACAGCGATTTCACTTTTTTTTTTTTCTACTTCCACGCGTTTGAAAATATCTACCCTCGAAGATCCGTCTATCGTGACTATAACCATCGTCTTCACTTTTTTTCTACTCCCACGCGTTTGAAAATATCCACCCTCGAAGATTCGTCTATGGTGGATGTACGTCTTGGTTGAAATTTACCAGCGAACTTGAAGGGGTTGATGTTATAGAACAGCGGTTATTAATCGAACCTCCTCGTGGCGGATGAATTTTTAGAACAGCCTCGTTGTACGTTAAATAAATAGCCTGATAATGTGGGTCGTTATAGAAATGATCGAGAGCACGGTCACGTGACGGCCTCCACGTTGGCGGACCGTTCCGGGTATCGATACTATTTATCCTATCCGGTATTCTTCCAAAGCCGGTGTTCACGGCAATTTGCATTTCATTAACGTCGTGCCTTGTCCCGTTTAACGACGCCGCGGGGCCTGTAGGAACAGCCCCGCGCACAATTAAAAGTTGAGACCGGCCGGCTACTTGCATATGGTGTAAAAACTCGTTGTTACACGGCGATGGCTCGCGTGACGCACGGAAGGATCGCGGAAAGTCCCTGCATTTCCGAGTTTTAATGTCATCGGTCCACGGAAATACTACTTTAACTAGTTTATACCGTGGATAGGCAGGCGGCGCGCGAATTCACCGCAGAGGGGGTGGCTCGCGACGCCGTCGGGACTGAAAATTCGTTTCTTCACGGCCAACTTGTTGGCCAGATCGATAGCGGGGGTGAGTGGCTCGTCGACCTCTCAGCGTCGCAGTCGGATTAGACGCTACTTTGCGTTACTTCGCGTCTGGGCGAAACTTGGGTGTCGTATTGAATAACCAACCCTAGCCCAGCGCTCGATTTCTGACTAAATAGCTGAAACTTCGAGACAGACGAGTCGTTCCTTCGTCCCTTCTTAAAATACCAACGAGTTACCGGGTAAAAGGTCGCGCGTACGGGTTTAAAGAATGGAACCGGAGACGGCGAAAGTCACGAATCAACTCTGTCTGGGACCATTTACGGGGCACGGTGAACGTTCGTGGCTGAGAGTGATTAATCTTCCTGAACGGTGCATTCCTGACGTGTATGCTAGTTACGAGGCCGTGAACGCACTCGAATCGCCGTGAAAAACCGTGTGCATAGGGGCGAGACGAAGGGCGAAGCGGAGAGAGAGAGAGAGAGAGAGGCGGTGGAGAAAAAAACGAGGGAACGGAAATGGGAGGGCGCGTCGAGGCGAGCATGGCTCTTTTCTGGCTTCGAATTCGTGTTCTTCGCGCGTCCACGGGAACGCGACAATCATAAAGGAAACGGAATGGCGCGAGAACACGTGTACAGCTGGTTTGATTTTAACCTGGCTGTTATGAATAGCCGTGATATTTCCTTGGTTCACAGATTGGAAACAGACCGTCGCATGCTAATCTCGGGGTACAAAGTCTTTTCTACTCTGATCGCACTTTTTCGAGGACTAGGTTCGCGGGAGCTCGGCGCATATTCGTGCGAGCGGATTAGTCTGATTTTATTTGCGCAGAGTTAATAGACGCGTCCAGGAGTACGTTACCACGGGCCTTCATTTGCATTTGCACCTATATTAGAGGTTATGCAAACTACGTTGTATCCGGTACACTCCTGTAATGCCGCGCATCGCGGATTAATTTATAAACAACCACTGTTGATGATCGCTGACGAACAGCCGACGGCGCACTCAAATCACCGCCGGAAGCCTGATGAATTTTCCAGAGCAACAGTGGATCTACGCGGTTTTCCGCAGCGGCCAACAACACCGCCGATAAATTCTCTCATTTCGCCCAGGCTTCTTGTTATCCTTTCGCTCTCTCACCACGCGCCCCGTTTCTCTGCCCCGCCTGTTCCCGCGGCCTCTCTCCCGTCACCAAAAAGGTTCATTATCCCGGGACAGATGACGAGTAAACGCTCGCTTAATGAAATCTTCCGCAGTGATTTCGCGCGAGGGAAGTCTCGTGAACCGGAAGAGAAGGGCGTCGCCTAGGAATACCAGCGACCGCCTCACGGGTCTCGAGCTGTTCTCGTGTGCACGCGCAACATTTCCGAGATTCCGGAAACTGGCGATCGGAGCGCCAGCCAGCCGGGCTAGGGGAATTAACGGGCGAAACACAGTTGGGGGACCATCGCGGCGAAAGTATGCGCGTTGATTACCACCCGCGTGACACTTTGAGATCGCGTCGCCGGAGCAATTAACGCGAGCGTTCTGTGCGCGCTTAAAATCGCTGACCTCGCCCGTCGTTGCCAGCGAGATATCGAAATGATCGACGCTGGTCAGTTCCTCCCGCCGCGACCCTGGCCTCGATCTTTCGTGCGGTCGATTTTAAATAATCGAGCTCAGATTACGTTCACGAGAGGAATCGAGTGCTTTAGTAAACCGTGTACCTTTCCCTCTCACGAATGTGGAATTTACGAGCGTAAAATCTCGCTGCTTAACGATACCTTCTCACCCTAACCGCAGAATTCGCCACTTCGGTCCCGAAATGGGGGTATCTGTCCCCGAAACATTTCTGCGGCACCGTAACGAGGGTAAACGCGATTTCGTCGAGCTCAGGGTTGGAAAGATCTCTCGAGGAACAGGCTCTCCGTGCCGTGCAGCTTCGAGACCTTCCCCTTATCTCGTCTCTAAGCCCTGGTCAACCCAAAGGAGAGAGCCAGCTCCGCTGACCCGTAGGGCAATTTTTTTTATTAAATTTCACCCCTTGGATACTCCTCTCGATGGATTTGATTCCTTTCCACGGGTTCCATTTAGTCGAGCCCCCGTTGTTTCCGTTCTGGTAACGGCGAATATCTGTTTGGGTTCCTCGCCGCTTCTTCCTCTCCGTGTATCGGTTCCAGAACGCGGCCGATATAGGGCGCAGTGTACTTAAAGAAAATCGCGGCGGTGGTCGTTCAATCTTAGCCGATGGAACCCTGGTTGGAATGCGAATTCAGGGCGAGAAGTTGGACGGTCCGGATAAATCGTCGAATAATTCGGAAGTTGTTTGAATAGCCGTCGATCCGAGGGCGAACTTTCCTTCCACCCGACGGCGGAAGCGGTCGATCTTAATTTTCCATCCGCTTGAACGGGGTGTTAAACAGCTCGGGACTCATTGCGCCGTCGGAGGTTTTAATTGAAGTAACCCGCTGTTTACGCAACGAGCGTAATCCCTGGCCTGCAGCGTGATTTCGTCCGCCTTCCGCGGGGTTACTACTTCCCGGGGGTTCCTTTCCGCGAGTATCTGTTCTCTGTTTTAGAGCGCGCAGGATTAGCGCGGGATTATCGCGAGATATCTTACTTCGCGTAGAACGCTGGAGAATCGCGGGATCCACGTTGACGCGCGATACTGGAGTCGTAGTTATCCCCATTCTTGCGAACGAAAGCCAAGAAAATCATTCGTCGATGGAAACAACAGCAGGGCACGCGAGATCGATTGTATAGGGGAGGTTAGATACCCGCACGACAATAGCCAAGGCACGTGGCCAGATCGTAAACGTGGGAGTCGTTTCTGGTATGATTCATCAGGAAACCAGTTCCAGATAACCGAGATCTTTGCCTCTCGATTGGTCTCCGGTGACCCATCCGAACCTAACTTTTCGAACGATCCTCCCCCAAATCTTTACATTCATACCGTTTATCAGAAACGCGAGGTAATTAACAAGTCTGCACTCTATATTAGATCTCTGGCGATTGTCAGGAACGTACGAGCGATACTTGGAACCGATCCGGAAAGAAAGACTTAATCGACACTTAATTGGTCCGCGTAAACAGGCAGGGATGAGGAGTCGCGAGGGAGGGCCGGGCATCAAGGGTGCTCGTGGAGGTAATTACTCGCTACTAATGAGCAGCGTTGCCGGGGTGCAATCGATAGCACGTCAAACAAGTCGAACTACGCCGGCATAAGCGGAAGTTAAGTCGAACGAATAGAGGGTGGAACCGTAGGGGGGATGGGGGGTAGGAGAGCGAACCGAGTGCGCCACGGAAGCAAATGAACCGAGTCTTCTCCGACGTTGTCCTTTCATCCCGACTGATTCTAGCCGGCATTGAACTGCACACGGGGAAGGCTGATCCCCAGAAGGGGTCCAGATTTAGATTGTCGCGCTGCACCGGCCCGTACCGGGCGTATTAGACGAGTTGTTTGATGATCCGGCAAATTCGACCGACGATATCCCTCTCGCAGGCTCGATCTCTTGTCTGGAACGAATGTCTGGGTTTCTTGGAGAGTGTGGCTACTTTGGGTTGGGCTCACGAGTATCGTTCCAAGGATTCTTCGACCAAGGGTCAGCTCGCGACAAGAGGTAAAGAGTGGAGAGACGTTACAGTCACGCGCGCTAATGAAAGAATCGCTTGTCTTCTTCGGTGACATCACTCGTAATAATCGCTGACCGTCGTTGCGAGATTGTTTCATAAACAACGCCGGATTCCGCGGCGATGCATCGTCGTTTCGATAATAAAAGCTGCGGAACTGCTGTCAGAACTCGATGCCAACTTGAACTGGCGTCACTGGCGATTAATAATTCTTAGCGACGGGCTCGCGACGAGTCGCTGACGAATTTATGCGATCGCCGTAACATCGCGATATCCGATGATACATTATCGGGCTTTTTAATTGCACAACTTGAACTCTGCCGGTGACGCATCGCGTTCCAAATCCGAGTGCACACGCAGGAGACACGCAAAGGGTGTGCGTCTGCGCGTAGATAGAACTAGGCACCCTTAATACCAAGATGGGAATCATTTTTTTAGATTTACTGATATAATCACTGGATTTAGTGTGCCTGGAATTTTCGATCTAGGGCTAACTGCCTCGCAAAAACGGATATTGACAATGGGATTAGGTACGTCGGATACTACGGAGGGCCAAATTTAACGTTCCATGGACCCGATCCAATTGATAAAAGTGCCCTGAATTATTATGTCACTCTAGAGAAGTGAATACAACGTCCAGACTTTTCTCTCGTACACGGATGATAAATCCTCTGAGCGAATCCTAAAGAAAGCAACCCTGACAGCTATAGAAAAGCCACCTTTTCTCCTACCAGAACTCGCGCTTTCAGTTATACTTATAAAATGCCTCGAGAAATCGTCTATAATAATCAATACTCGTCAGAATCCTCGTTTAATGATCAGAAATAAAAGTACGTTTCTTGTCGCGATACTCCACTCAGCTATCAAGAGTATTAATAAAATGGTAACACCGGCAGTCTCGTGCAGGCCCGTCGAGGCCTTTAATTTTCTCGATTTAGTTTCTAACGAAGGACCAGCGGAAGGGTGACACGAAGAAAACAAGGGCAACCAGCCTGGGAACCCCATCGAGGTCTGAGGTCTAGGTCGAGGCGCGGGGAGACGGTTCCCAGCTATTTCGCGCGATAGAACTTATCTAATATAGCCGGGTCCGCGTCACCAATAAACCGAGAACTAGTAGCGAGATCTCTGGTTCCTTTACACCACGCAGCCGCACTTTGCCGAAACTTCGTTCGCACTTAGGAGTCAGGACCCACGAAGACGAGGACCGTTTCGAATACCAAATAAGTCTCTGGGAAGTTCGTGGCGAGTCCAAAGCAGATCGACCCTCTAAATTTTTTAAAGCGACTCGCGGTTACAATTCCCTGCCTCGTGTATTCAATCCTCCAGACCTGTACCAAGAGGGATAATTGAGAAAAGACAGAAAAAATTTGGTCTCCTATCTAAAATTAATTCCTTCGTTCTATCATCGAGGAACTAGGGAGAAAGAGAGAGAGAGTGGAGAAAGGTACATTTATGTTAAGGGTTTTCTCGTTGCAACTTTCTGGTACGAGTCATCTCTTCATTAGAGGCTAAATGGAGAAAATTGAAAGGACCATATTCAAGGCGGTTCCATGCTGTAAGCAGCACGAGTGTCGCTCGAACGTATTTGCGGCTGGCTCGATTCGAGTCGAGATCGTGGAACGCCTCTGTTTGTCAATCGTTTTAATCGGCGTCCATTGGTTCTCGAGGGCTTTGTTTCGCGAATAGTTGGTTCGCGAGTGCCTCGAGTAGAGCAGCGGCTGAAGTGGGACGAGCAGACACTGCGGAGGACAAGAGGAAGGCATTGTTGAAAAAGAATTGATTCGAAGAGAATGGCGAAGATGGGTTCAACAATTTTTAAATACAAATCACAACAGTGCAATTCGTAAACAATCAGTCGAAAGGGAATAACCGTGAAGACGTTCAACGTGAGAGAAGTCTCATCGAGAAGGTAAGAGAGCAGTCTACGAAAGCTCGCCCTAAGAAGCACTCCTCATCGCCTGTCCGGCGGTGTAATTAGTTAATTAACGCGAGGAGGCGCGCGCCTCGAGGGCCATCTAAAAATCGTCCTCGTTCGACGGTACACCCCCGGTGAAACGCTGCTGAAAAGCGGCCTCTGCACCCGCGAAGTGCAACCTCTTCAACGCGCTTTGTTAATTCCTCATAGGTAGTGTCGTTTCACGCCGCTTAACACCCTACCTTCCGGAAGCCTATTAACACTTTCGAGACCAATGACGTTGCATCTACTAGATCTTTTTCCAAGGTAAACCTTGCGGCTGATGGCTGATCTGCAGTCAACTGCCTTCCCTCTATTTAATTAATTAATCTCTAGGCCAGAAGATGACTTGTTTTATTGGTTAGGCTGTGGTTTACTCTATTTTGTATAAGATTAGGGGTTAATTTTTCTTCTTTCCTTGGAGAAGAAGGACCAATTGATTCTACTTAAGCTTTTCACTCTTCTCGATGTCCGCTCGGTTAGGAATAATGGTACTTGGGAGAGAAATCGGATATACTTGAGGTGGTGATACTGAAACTTTTAATTATAAAGTCGTGAATTATTCTTCATCGGATAGTGGGATGATATTTCATTCTAACTCGCGGATTCATTAAACCGACTGCGCGCGGACACACTTGAAGGGCAATCCCCCAAGGATTTTATTAGCGATTGTGATGGATTATGATGAGATTGCCTTACCTACGAATTTAATAATCATTTTAGACCCAAATTGCTGTTCACCAGTAAATTGTCTTTATGGAATTTATGCAGCGGTTTTGGCGTTTGACGTTAAAGCAGTTCCTTTAGCCGTGGATTAGTGGTTATTCCTGCTAGTAAATTGTTATATTCATTGGGGAGTACGCTTTGAAGAATCTGTGCAGCGGTTTCGGTGCATTTTGCGCGGGGTCTCTTTGACCGTAGTTTAGCAGTCACGTGTGGAAATACTTCGCGTCGTGCCCGTTTCAGAATTAGTTTTCGGCGAACATCGTGCAACGCGATAGCGTCCGTCTTTGGGGAAACGCAATACCCCGCGTCCGTTGGACGTCTCTCAAAATTGAAAAGAATCTTCGCCGCAAACATAATTTGAACTAAAAAGCAAAAGCAAAAAAAAAGGGGGGGGGGGGAAAGAACGAAAAAAGGAAGAACTGTAACTCGTTACCTCGGCAGGAAAAGCAATTCCGTTGTAACAGCAAACCTTGCCGGGTTAAATTACCTCTTTCATCGCCCGCGAGAAAGACCAGTCGCGGTATTTTCCCCGTCGACTATCGCATGAAAAAATCTCCACCTCCGCGTTTCCCCGGCAAATAAAAAGATCGGCCAACGGTGTGTAACCGGCGGAGAGAGGGTTAAACGTTTCTGTCGTTCGAACAAGGGGTTGAAACGAGGCCCAGATTTCACGAAAATTTGCACGCGCGTGCTTGGTGCGGTGCACGAGGAATTCAGGAAGTTTGTTTCGCTGTTTAGAATATTCGTGGGTTCACGGGGAAATGGCGCGGGGCTGGTCGCGGGACACGGCGAAGGGGCGGGCGTCGGTTGCGGACCATGAACGCAAGAATTAAATGCGGCCAGCGTTTCGCGACCACCCTCGTTTTTCATCCCCCGCTACGGCCACCCTCTCCGTTCGCCTCCGTTGTCCCTTTCCGCCTTCTTTCTCCGCCCTTTTCTGGGCCGGCTCGTATTTAGGAAATTGCTAGCTCGACTGCTCGAGTAACCGAGTGTTATTTTAAGAGCGAGAGCAATTAACGCTCTCACCGGTTACCCATGCAGCCGGCGTAATTCTCCCTAGGGATCGCGAATATTTTTAACTGGCTGCACGGCACAGCTGCCAGGGAACGAGATACGAATTTTTCGAGAATCTTGTTGCAGAGATAGACGCGTGTTTTATTCTTCTTCTTTTCCATTCTTCCCTTTTGCCTCGCCGTTTCCTCTCCTCTCTTTCTATCTTTTTTTCTTCTCTTTTCGCTTCGCGCAGGAACAATTTCGCAGTGTTTACCCTCTCGTTGGAATTTACGACGCGTTTCGAACGGTCTCGTACGCTCGAAATGTGTACGCTGTTTTCGTTGACCATCGCCTCTACGCGCAGCGGGCGAGGATCCTTTTTTAAAAACCTCGATTCTGCGAAAGACGAAACCTGGCGATGAATATTCATATTGGATTTCTTTGTATCGCCTACCGCACATGTTGTCTCCCCTCCTCTCCTCGTGTTTGCGCAACGAATGTTCGCTCGGATATTTTTCCAGTGATGCCGCGAGTTTTAAATTGCCGCATCGGAGGACATTCGTTCAAGTCGAGGTTAGGTGTTCCTAACTTCCTCTCTTGCCATAACAATACTGTAACGTATCGCTTCCTTTTCTGACTCTGATTCATCGCCAACAATCATTCAATTATAATTCACAACTCTAACAGCGGTAAACCTGAGTTAACCTAACGCTGATCCACTCAGGTTCAACGAAAATCACTGCTATCCGAACCGTTGAAAGTTCAGCATTAACCCAATCCATACCTAATTTGATCCGGTACAGGTATGAACTTTGTCTCGATTCAAACTTAATCTGATTTAGCCTGACCTGAAATCAGCCATTAGTAATTTTGGTCCAGTTTAGAGTTAACTAGATCTAACCAGATTTAACATTTATTAACATCGCGTTCGTGTTTCAGTCCTGACAGTGACCTCGGCGTTAACCTGGTTCAATTTAAATCTGACCTAATTTTCTAACCGCTCCTCTTCTCGGTAGTCCCTAGTCTACAGGGTTGCCAGCTGAAAAGTACAGATAAAACGTATGTAATAACGTTAAGAACTAACGCTCCGCTGGTCTTTGAAGCCGACAAAGCAGTTATTAACATTGGATTTCCCGCTGAATGGAATTCGTTCACGTTAATTGGACCGCGAGACAACGAGGGTTGCGTCAGAAATAACATTCCGCTAATCTAAATTCTAATTTCCACGTAATTAGTATGTAGTTTCCGGAAGCTTTCACACCGTCTATCCTAGGCACGCATTATTGCATTAGTCACGCGTCTCGTGAATGTCATATTACCCGTCCGCGTGCCGTAAGATTACCCGATACCGCGACTCGAAAAGGAACAGGAACTCGAGGAGGAGTCTCGCGAACGTCGACGCCATCCGGGCTTCGTAGATCGTTCGAGGGTTCGCAGACAGGGCGAGACCCACGGAATTTCACGCGACGACGCAACAGTTTTTTTTTTTTTTTCTTCTTCTTTCCAATTCTACCCTCGCGCTTTCCGCTCGACACTTTGATCGCGCGACAACTCGTCTGCCAATGTTCATTCGATCCGGAAATTACTAACCCCGCTCGAGCCAAGGGACAATGCCTGCTCGGTGAAAGAACAAGCAGACAGACCTGTCCGCGGACTAAATTAATTAAAGCCCCGCGGGCTGCGCGCGCGTTTCAATTGACTGACGTCCGACTAATTTTCGATGAATTCCTCGTTGCGTGCGCGTTCCACGATGTTAATAACGCGCGCGCCTCCGAACATTCCCACCCCGGCCATAATGATAACCGTAACGGGCCAGAAAGAGTCGAACAGCCGTGGCACGGGAGCGGGACGGAACGCTGGCGAACAATTTGAATAATGAAAGTCGAAACGAGCGGGCCGCGCCTGCGAGCCACCACCCCACACCCGGTACCAAATAAAAACGCACTCGAGATTTCGAATTTACGAAATTACGCGAGCCGTTTTGCCGGAGTTTCAATCGCGACGCGTCCCCCGTCGCTCGAAATAATTTCATCGCTAATTTCACCGTTGCCCGGGGATTCGTCGCGATCCGTCGCGAAGGTGCGATCGCTGGCGTTTCGAGAACGCTCGCACTGGCGCCAGGAACACGCGACATTAAGCAGAAACGCGTGCGTCCACGTTTCGAGGATCGTTCGTTTAATTGTAGTCGACGAGGGCCTGCTCCGTCGACCGGAAACGCGCGATAGACCTTCCTCCCCGTCCACGGGACCGATCGTCGAGTAAAACGCCGCGCTGAACCTTTAAATCCGAATCAGTAATCGCGTACGAGGCTTTCGAGCTTTCAAACGGCTGTTGGACAAACAGTGGAGTCCTAATTATACGTATCAGGACCCTGGGAAAGTCCTGCGAAGGTATCCGCGGTGAATTCAATTCGTGGAACAACTAGAATGAACGCGTCGAGCGTGCATCGCGAGTCGAACTCGTCCAACGAGCGGAACTTTTTTATTACTCTTCTTCAGGAGGCCTGTAGGACGATGCGTGAAAAAGGAGCACGGAGATTGGGTCGTAATCGAGGAACCTGTCTGTTAGATAGCGTAGAGAAATTGTTGCGACACGATGTGCATTTCCATGCATTTTTAATTTAGAAATATCGAGACGAGGAGTGAAACTCGATTTCGATTCTAGCGACAATTTATACGAGAGAACGCTACAAGCATACTTAATCCTGAAAATGGCTGTTTTATCGGACAGTCGCGCGTCCGTTCGAATTTTTTCCCGCGCTCTATTTACGCAGCACGGTGGAGGATTATACGGTTACCCTTTCGGCTATGTTTATGCACTTTATCGAAGTAATAACGAACGGTTAGAGGCGGTTGGATCGCGACTGCACGGACCGCTGGATGGTGCACGCGATTTTTATTAGGGACGATCGCTGATACGGGACAGGAAAGCAGATTTTAATGCGCGCACGCGACCAGCCGTTTGCAGAGTTTGTTATTGAAAACACCCGCGTTTCGATCGCGCGTGCGAAAAGTACACCCGGTTGAACATCATCCAACGAGGCGCTGAGCGAGGAGACGTCGACTCGAAAAATCTACTTCCGTATTTAATTAGACGTCCATTTAGAGTCAGCGCGAGGCAGCCCGCCAGGCTTCACAGAGATACCCGGGTTCCATTCTTCAAAGGAGGAACACCATAAACGACTGTCCCCGGGGAATTCATATATTCCCGTCCGGCCATAACTGTAACAGCCATCTGCCGAGCTGTCAGCTCGTCGACCGCCGCGAAACGCGGCCGCACGCTTTCTGCACGGGATTCAAATTGCGCCGGGAGAGGCCGTAAAGTGAATCTTCGGTCCCTGGTCGCCGGATGTAGCGAGCTTTTCACTGTTCCCGGCGAAACTTAACGGGCTCCGCCCCCGCGCGTCACCGCCTCGTATCGACGGACGCGCCCCGGCCGTACACCCCCAAGTTTTGCGACGAAAGTTGCGGGAAACTCGGGCCAAAAGCTCCGGGCCACGTTCGACCGATCGCGAAAACGCCGTCGACGTCCGTGCCCAGGTAACTCTCGCGGGACTGGACCTCGGCTCCGACTGTCACCAGCCCTGCCTCGAAACGGATCGATGCATTATTTCTGAGACGCGGCGAAGCTGTTCCAGAGGACGATCCATCCCCGTGGGACTTCATTGTTCCCCGTGATTGTTTCAGGCTTACGGGCCACTTTTATAGCCGGTGTTTCCCGCTGTCTCGCGGAATTTATTTACCAATTTCTGACGGGACATCCGACCCCTTAGATTTTTCGATCCTTCCTCTAAGCGAACCGGTTTCAAGGGGGTTGAAAACGTTCTCGAGTTCCATTCGTCGGCGTTGCCTCGTGCGTTTCCAAAGGACTCGTTAAATTCAACGCGCGACCACACGTGAAACGGATAGGTTCGTTCCATTTTTCGTTGGTCCCGAGCAACGATCCGGTACGATGTAATGCAAATCAGCTGCAACCCTCGCTACCCTCGAGCAGAAGACGTTCACCTTTTATTCTCCGGCGGAAACTCGTGGAAAGGAGTTTTTACTTAAACCAGCCTCGTACCACTACACGCTAAACAACAAGGATAGCGGGACGGCTACGGCTACAGCCTGTTATCTGGTCCCTTCGCAGAATATTACCGGTATCGTTGCGGCGACTCGTCTTTTTCCTACCTCGCCACGCTGTTCCAATTACGTTCACCAGGTCTCTGCCTCTCTCCGTCCTTCCCCTTCAGACTCGTCGAGCAGCCATGTATCGAGACTCGAACTGATAAAACGAACAAATCACTGCACGTTACGAGGGCCGCGGGATCTAATCTCCGCGCCCTCGAATCACGTGACGGTAATTAAAATCCATAAAAAGGTGGCAGGAAAACAATGCTCGCGCGTACTGAAACATTCCCACACGTGAAGCAATCATCGCCATCGACCCTCGAACCAAACCGATCGGGGCCGCAGTCCACAAACACGTAGGCCGCAAACGTATTCCCTTTGACCTCGATCACGACCAAAACACTCGTCATCCCCTGCACGCGACCCTCGACCCGTCCGCCCTCCTCCCAGCGCAAACAAAAGAACAACAGCCAAGCATTCCGATCGCATTATTTATTACTCGAGATCGTCGAACGCGCGTCGCTCGCGGGTAAGCGCGATGGGGGTCGACGCGTCGCGCGTGCACGCGACCAGGTCTCGTGCATCACGCAGCCAACCGGCGTTCTCACCCCCGCGGCCTTTAAAAGGCCTCCGTCCGCGATGGGGGATGGAAAAAGAGCGGAAGAGGCCATTTAAGCTGAACGTGGCTCGGTACCCAACTGAATAACACAAAGGCGGCGTTTCGTTCCCCCCCTCTGGCTACCCCTCCGCTGTGGTTACAGGCTTAATGGCGTAAATAGTCACTCCGCTCGACCGTCTACCGCCAGCCATCCACCTTGGAATCCTCTCTCCTTTGCTTGCCAGGGAAACTCGATTGCGCCTCGAAAGATGTGTCCCGTTTGTCCAGAATTGTATGGAACGCGCGTAACCTGGACGAGTGTCCTCATTTTTTCTCTCTCAGTTGGGTTGGGAAGAGGGTTCGGATGCGATGATTTCTGTGGTGCAACGAGATCGCATTGGATTCGTTGGAGAGGCGAGGTACGATCTTGTTTGGGACGAAGGGCGAAGAAAATCCTACCGCGTCGTTTCCTAGGCGCACCAAGCTGCCAATTAATGTAGCTGGTTATTGTGCGGCACGTTTCGGATGATAATGAGCGCGGATGAAACACGCGGCGGTCGTCCATTAGCAGAAACGAGACTGTTGGCGCATCCACGGGGTGTTTGTGTCGAAATCGATAACAGTCGATGCCGGTGGTAGCGCGAATCAGCCGATTGAAACCCGACGTTGGCCCCAATAACAAGCAACTGGCGCAATATTATCGATGGAACATGATGGATGCACTTGCCGCTCCTTCCGCTCGCTGTATCTCGAAAACAGGGGCTCGCTTCGCCCCCTTTTTACCCGTCGCTACTCCCGAGAACGTTCACCGGGAGATACTCTATTTATGACGCCCGAAGGTTCGACAGTTCCGAGTGAATTCGAGCGCAATTCTTCGCGCGATGCGGAACACGCTCGCCGTACTTATCTCGTTAACGTGCTCGGGAACAGTGCCCTGAAATGTATTAGTAACTCGCGGCAAACACGGGACGCGGATCCTCGAAATCGTTGAGACGAGCGCGTCTGGCCCTCGACACCTGAGCCAACGCCTGGTGGAACTCGCCTCGGCTCAGACGGGATTTAATTGGACGTTTGTTCCCAGTCGCAGCTGAGTGAAATCGTTATTCGATCGGCAATCGACGGGACGCGCTGGTCCCAGCGACAAGTCGAACTGCCGATCGAAACTGGCGGGGTGGTTCGGCGAATTAAAAGCTCGAGGCGATGTTTTTCTCTCTGGGGCAAAGAAAACATCGTGGACCGAGGGGGAGTGGAATAGTTGGACGCGCGGGGGGGAACGGAAATCTGAAATTGGAGTGCGGGGTGGGAAACGAGGACAGGAAACGGCGAGAAAACATACGAAACACCGGGTATAACGCGGGAGGTTAAACATTAAAGGCTGAAAGTGGAGCAACAAAAATACCCGCGGATAGAGTCGGCGGGGAATAACGAAAGGTAAAGAGCGAAAGGGGGCGAGATTGAGAGAGAGAGAGAGAGAGAGAGAGAGGGTAGTAAAAAATTAGCGAGCGAGGAACGCGACCTGGCAAAAACGCAGCCTCGGTGAAGGGTGGAAGAAAAACAAACGGGAGAAAGAAAATGGCGGGAGGATGAAGACGAAAAGGCGGCGGAAAAACGGGGCTGCAAATGCGACCACTTTCGCGCTCGTGCAAGAGAGTAGTTTCAGGGTGAAAAAGAAGCTGAGCAGCGCGATAGAATGAAGAAGAGCCGTGACGGAACTCGACGGAGACAGCGAGACCGGCTACTATGCCCATTACGCGACATTCTCTCTCTCTCTCTCTCTCTCTCTCTCTCTCTCTCTCTCTCTCTCTCTCTCTCTCTGTTCCTAGCGTGCTAATAATAATGCACTCTGTGTTGTAAAGCTCCGGGACCAACGGATTTAATCCAGCCGCTACGTTGGCCCCGGTCAATTCTGCTTCGTCGAGGGTTGAAAGAAATTGGAAAAACGGCTGGAGGTGTGGAAAATTCGTTTCCACGTCGGAGACGGTCGTTGAAATTGCTTGTTTAAGGATCGAACAGTCTGTTAGTTTTCGAGTATCGACTTCCCACTGAAATGCTGCTACTGGAAACAATTAAGCGAGTTAGGTCAGTGCCGCCGACCCGGCTACACGCCATATGGTCCCTACTACATCCTTAACCTCGCTTAAAGGCACTCGAACGTCGTAACAGGAAGATACACCCATAGAAATCAATCTTTGGCCCGAATAAAGCCTTCTGCTGCCTACATCTGTTCGCGCAACCCTATTTCCACGTTAGCGTTCATCCCCATCTTGGCTCCTTTGGCCATCCCTCACCGTCCTCACCCCCAACACGCCCTCTGCATCCTCCACGGTCATCTTTCACCCACGGAAGTCTGGCTTCCAGCTGGCCTGGCGCCTGGGCCGTCGCTGAGAAATTTTATAGGAACGACCGCGCCCACTGCTCATTAAAGCAATTAGTACCTGTAGCTGGTACGGTTGTCCGGTTCATCTTTCCCGTCCGTTTCTGCCGTCGCGGCGTGTCGGTTTCCCTCCTTCTTTTATCCACCGTTCGCGCCTAGCCTGCATTTCTGCCCGCAGTGAACTAGGAAATTAAGCGGAATTCTTCCGCGAACAGGCGTGGCCAGCGTGGTATTAATCCTCCTGGAGGATCACCCTGCCGTCGTCATGCATCCGTCCCTTTACGCTTGAAACGGTCAAGAATCCTGGACGCTGGACAGACGTCGCCTCCGCTTCTCGATAAGCGTCCCACTAGCCGTTCCAGTTGAATTTTCGTGCAACTTTAAATATCCTCTAATGCGTCCCTGCGTGCACGTCGCTCTTTTCCGTGTTTTCTCTGGCGATGCGAGCGTAGAATGTTGTTCCTGATTACAGAGAAGGTTCGCATAATGCTAAACTCGCATTTCCGAATCTCAATCAGTCCGTATTGTCCCGTCGCACGATTCCCAGTCCTCCCATTCGAAGTCGCGCGGCGGTCATTTTTTAAAGGCCGTGAAAATTCCCGCAAGATCGCGCGGAAAAATTTGCACAATTTCGAAATCTGGACTTTAACGCGCTCGCGCTCGATAAAGGGGACGAAGCGGAGAACCCACGGTCTCCCGTGTCGGCCTGTCGCGCAATTAAAAATATGAATCCGACCGCACGGTGGCCGGGAACATGGCCGCAAGCAGGGCGAGGCACGTACGCGCAAAAATTACTAGGATTCGCAGCGGCACGGTTATGCACTCGACCAAAGTTACATATTTCCCAACGCAGACCGGTTGACCCGCTTTCGCGTCGTCCTGCTTCATCCCTCCGCCTGTCCCCGCTCTCACGTATCTTCCCTCTCTGTTATTGTCCGCGCCTCGTATGCACGTCCCGGAGAGCTCGCGTGATTTTCCATCGCGCGACTATTGATTACTCTCTTTTAGTCCCGCGGTTTCCTCTTTTTCCTCTTTTTCGCTCGCCGGCTCGTTTCGCCGGGACCGCGTTTGAAAAATGGCAGAGAAACCCGAGGGAGAGCCGGCAAAACTCCGTCGCATTCCTCCGTGGCATTTTTAATACGTTCCAAAGTGTCTCGATTAAAACGAAGTAAACGCGCCATTCTTCTCCCGCGTCCACGTCGCCGGGCGCGTCGAAGCCGTAAAAACGCAAAGCGGATGAGCTGACCCGCGGTTCGTTCAACTGCGAGACCCTGGAAGGGACGGTGGCTCGCTTAACCCCTTTAAAAACTGGGTGGGGCTTTGTGTGTCTTTCGTTTGTTCCCTTCCTGCACGCTTTTGTTTCCGCGATTCGTTTCGAGGCTGACACGCGTCCCCTTTGACGCTGGCTCGCTGCCTTTCCGAGACGTTTGATCGTCGACTGGCAGAGATCGCGACAGGACACGAAGCGCTCGAACCATGTGCTCGAACATCTTTCTCGGTTTGGTGGACTTCGTTCGCTGGACCAATAAACGAATCTTTTGCGAACGACGCGATACGGTTTTCTAGATGGTTGGCCCCACTGAAACGCGACTGTAGACTAACCGAGCTGTCGACGCAACACGTTCTAACATGTTCCACGATTTCGTTTGTTTCAGAAGTAGGGGGATAAAATGGTGTGTTATGGATGCTCGTGCACCGCAACTGCTGAATCTAGCTCGAGAACGGTTGAACGCAGGTAAGCGCGGTTCCATTCCGAAACGGAGTCCCTGAAAGTTCCTCCGCGCCTCCTCTCGACGCAACGAAACCCAATTCTTGTCTACGTTTCTAATAACTGGGGAGGATCTCCCGAAATTCCTTCGAAATTCATTCAGCGTACGAGCAGCGCAACGTTTCCGTGGCAAGCATACCGGGTTCAGGGGGTTGGGGGGGTTGAAATTTGCGAGCGTGCAGTTATTACCAGGGCGAAAGAACACGCTTTGTGTCGGCTGTCTCCCCTTGTCAGCCTCGTCCGGGGTACAAAAGGATCCTCCTTTGTGTCTGATCATTTTTGCCACGGCCTCGAGAACCGTGTCGGCCGGTTTTATCGGGCGTTATCCGATCGCTGCGCGTTTCGACGCGTCGCAAAAAGCCCGATTGATCGAGACCCGACTGGCTACACTCGTGCCATTGTCACCCAATTTGAACGGGATCGTCTTGCCAGGCAGGAGATCTCCTCTTTCTTTTGCATCCGTCCTAAGACGACTGACGTTCGCAGCCTCGATCGCGTCTCCACTGACCGAGTGGTCCTTTTCAGGTTAGCCATTCCGTCCTCCATATTGTCTCTTGGCCCGTTTCCGTTGTTATCTTTCAGAAACTCCATTGTTTTCGTTATTGATTCTGTCGATGCTGCCGTTCTGTTCGCCTCGACGGAAAGCAAACCGCGATTTAACATACCAACCAAGGCTAGGCTCCCTACACTCTCTCGAGTGTCTGTAAATTCGCTGAAAGTTACTTCAGCTTTTGCGAAAGGCTAAAATACGCTCGTGGAAACATCGCGCGGACTAATTCTCGTTCGTTTCAAGGCAAGGACTAAAGGCAAGGCTAAAAGTTGCTTGATTTTTACGGAAGGCTGAGATACGCTCGCAGAAACATCGCGCGGACTAATTCTCGTTCGTTTCAAGGCGAGGACGATAAGCCCGTGAGAAGGATCGGGAAACCGGCGCGGGGCACGATGGATACGTCTTTCCCGTCACGTAGCGGCCGATGGCATTATGATAATGCCGCGAATAAGAAGGATTCGGGGTAGGAAATGCGAACGATGAGTGAAGTGCCGCGGCAGGGACGTTAGCTCGACTCTGGCCGCCCTAATCGAGGCTCGATTTTTCATTTTCGTTTACGTGCCAGCCCAGTCAACACGATCGGCCTTTTCCGCCTCTCCCTTTCTGTTTGCCGTGGAATTGGAACACGTCGCGCGGCGGTGATGGCGTGCGCGCCTTGCGAACAATTGCGGCTTGTTTCTACCGTTCGCGAGAGTTTCTCGGTTATTTTTCCCGTCTCCGTTGCCAATTCATGGCTCCTCGAAACGTTTATTCGGTTAGGTCTCGAGCTGCCTCGAGGAACGGTTAGGGTGGGCAATCTTTTTCGGGGGATCGATGGTCAGCGAGGCTTTTACTTTTATATACGTTGTTCGCGAAACCGATCGTTGCGTTGGGTACAGTGAAAAGTTCCAAGTTTACTTCCGTTCGTATCGTTCACTTTCCACGTTCTTAAATTCGACCAGTTATTTAAGGAACGGATCCTCTATCTTCCCGCGGTCGCGCCACCATTCTCTCGCATTTCCACTTCGAACGACTCTGTCATTTCAGCTCTTTAGGGCCGCAGCTTTCTTTTTTCCATTTGATACCGTTTCTTAGCCATTTTTAACTTCTCTTACTCGGCGAAAGGCGAAATCTGGAAAATTTATGGAAACGCTGGAAGAGCTTAATTCGCGAACACGCTTAATGGAATACTCTGAATTTATGGCCGCTGAATAAAATATGATTGAGCCGTTCCAGGATATCACACATCTTGAATAATTCCCCGATTTCTTTACGCGCACGCGGAAGCTGAGCGCGCGGTTCGATTTTACCGTGGCCGTCGATACAGAAAATGAACGCGTTTAAATAGTTCTAACTAAAAATATATATCGCTCGCCATATACCGGATTACATTTTAATAACCCTCCGTCGATATTACCCTCGAATCGTCCATTAAACCTCAAGCCAGCCTTTCGCTCCGATAACGGATAAAATTCAGCCCCGAAATAGCGAAACCTTGATCCGGTGTAGTTAATCCTGATTTGAAACTCTGGGCCAAGTTAATCCAGTCGAATCGAACCTGTCCTTTAAAGGATTCAAATCCACCAGACGGTGCCCGGAACGCCTTTCATATCCCCCGCAAATTTGTCCGAGAACTATCTCAGAACATTTGGAACCGTCCATTAATAACGACAGGCGCGATGTAAAATTCTACCCAATAATGTATCGCGGTGGCAAAGTGTCAACCTGGTTTCTGCACTCCCGTGCGGATCGTTCAGGGCGCCTCTAATTGGACAGAAAGGTAATTAGAGGGTTCCGCGTCCGGTGAAGCAATCTAGGCTGAAAGTGAACCGCGAGATTTATGGCGAAGAAAAGGCCACGTAAGAAGAGGGTGAAGATCTATGGCTCCTCCTACCGGTGTACACGATACAAACTCGGATGCCTGAGCCTACACCCACGTTGGCGCCAAAAGGACTGTATGCTATAAGTTAAGTCGGCGATACTCGACTCTAAATTGATTTCTGATTTCGAGAAACGTCAGATTTGATGGTAACCGATACACCACGTGGTCCTCCTCGTCGTCGTCGTTGGGAAAGCGGTAATTGGACACCCGTTAGACGAAATTTAAACATCGAGCCAGGGATTGGTCCTGAAAAAGCTTCCGTGTAGCGGTCTATGACAAACGTTCGACGGATTTCCAGCAGCGTCTCCGTGGATTATATGAAACACCAGCGCGGAATCAATGGGCGGAGGAAGGGGCGCGGGGTCGTAGGAACGTTAATTCGAATTGTCAAATATTGAAGCTGCTGGCCGGTTGAATATCTAGTCGAAATCTGTCGCCCGACACGGTGTAATCCTATTACCAGGGCTTACTCTTTTTTCGCAGTGTACACCGGGTGTCGCTTGGTTTTTGGCGTCCATTTGTCTGGCCCGTGTTGTTGCCAAAATACTAGTCAAATTTATCGACTGACTGGCGGTCGCTGCTATCATTCATCCGCGACTGTTGGTCCAATTCGCAGCTGTCTCGACAATGAAATGTTCCTTTCGAATTGCTTTCAACTTAAATTCGGTCAGAATTTTGAATTCATCGCGGACCCCCCGTTCCTGTCCCTCGACCGCGCGTTTCGATCATTCCTCGAGATTATTTCGCTCGCATAAAGAACTTGTTACGAAAGCAGCACTTTCCACCCCCGGATTCAAGCCCAGCCAGGGCGACGTTCGGAAACGCTATAAATTAGCCGATACTGCGAGCCAAGTAGCGGACTTAAGAACGCCCGGCGAACTTGTAAAGTATTTCGCAAGTTCGGTTGGCCCCTTTTAAAGTCATTAAACATTTTTCCATCGGCACTCTGTCTCCTGCGCGCGGGGTTCGCTCATCTTCATCGAATGAAAAAAGACGTCGACTCGAGTCGAGTCGAATTTGCAGCCGGCGCCCGCCATTTTTCCCGGGTCGTTCTTCTCGCAACATGCCCGCGCTGCTTCCTCTCGTGAAATATTAATCTCCAAGCGGAAGACCGACGGAGCAGCACTAACAGGGGCTCATGTAATATTTAATTATGTCAGAGGGATCCTGGAGCGAGGGCAAACTGACGTCGACGACCGAGATTTCGCGAGGATGTCGCCCCTCTTCGAGACTTGCCACCTACCACGCCGGCTATCCACCTTTTTCTCCAACCGTCGACGTGTCGAACGTCTCGGGAAATCCATTTCTCGCCTATCCGCGATTCAGCCTCGAAGAGATTCCGCATTAATGGATTCCGTCCTGGCAACGGCGATTCGAAAGCCAGCGACGCGCGCACCCGAGGACTTAACCGAGAGCAGCATAGTCCGGCGGTTTTGGGAAAATTGGCAGCAGATTGGGTTTGCGGGCGAACGTTTGACTGTTCCTGGTCACGTGTACCTACCTTCTCTCATGGTAATCGCGGATAGCTACGGGTTAAGTAGCGAGCCCATGGAGCGACGCGCTCGAACCCAGGGACCTCCATTAGCCGCGATAGAGACTCCGCGTTAAGAGTGTTAATGCGACTCACGGGGCTCCTCGCCTCGCTGCTTCCGGTCGGGCTCGATTTCGGACGCAAACTGTTCTTACGATTAGCAAACTCGAGCTTCTTGCCTCCTTCGACGGACAACGTACACGCAGACCCCTAAGAAATACTCGCAACCAAGTTCACCATTCTTTTTTCTCACTCGTCTACTGGAATAATTACGAAGTAACGGTGTGAGAATGTTAGCGGAAGTAGTCTAGCGGTGGATGGAATTTTTGTGCATCGACGGAAGGTTAAATCTGTCTGGGAATCGCGTCGCAGAGGAAAAATGAATCCACTGGAAGGGATCGGATTGAACTCTCGTGCCTCTTCATAGTCGACGTTTAGAGAAAACACACCGCGAGGGCATTAAATTTCCCGATTGGAAAGATTAAACACTCGACGTCAAACACACAATCCTATTGATCGAGTCGCAAGGAACTTCTATTGCTGTCCGCGATTCCGAGCGGAATGGATCTCTTTCGCCGGATAGATGGAACAAATAGTTCCATTAATCTTCGATTGCTTACCCAGGCTGCATATAAAATTACCGATTGTCGGCTAGGTTTGACAAGCCTCGATACGCGTCTAAGTGCAGGTTCGTCCTCGATGTCTGACGGAAAACGAGTGCATACGAAGTATCGATTACGCAGCACGAAGGGTTACAGGAAAATGGGAAACGATCCTGGCATTTCGAGCGATCGAAGAATCGCAGGACGAGGCTGATCGATATTCGAAGGGCGGCGATATGTACGCCGATTATTTGGATTAGCAGAGCGTGTTCCGCGATTGGTTTCATCTCGAACTTCGTTTTCGTACGCGCGCAGGAAAAGTTGGCGAGCCCGCGGACGTCCAACGCGGTATGAAAGGAGAAAGTTAGTCTATACTTGGGAAATATCGCTTTTAACGCCGTCGTCCACCTTGCCACCCCATTTCTCCGCTAAAATGTCGAGGCGGAGTTGGCAACTTGCACGACGGAATCCGGTTCATACCGGTAAATTATTCAGCCTTTTCACTGGGCCCCTCCTGTCCCCCCTGCGCTCCGTTGACCGGTTCAGTCGCATTGTTTCAGCTTTTTCACCGACTCCCACGGGCAGAGATTTTCGTCCGTGGGGTTCGAGCGTCTTCGAACCGGTTCGAGAGACTTCTCGCCTCCTCTGAAGTTTCACCTTTCTTCGTTCGAGGCATCTGAAATTAATGTCGAAGCTGGATCCTTTTCCAACGAGCGATCACGAGGATTAGAATCATTTAGAACGGATGTAAGAGCGGGTAATTGGTTTACAAAAGCGCGCGCCATCCCTCGAAGAGTTCAATGGAACTAAGAAGAGACGCGTCGGGGTGGTTCCGAAGAAGCACGAGTTGAATATAAACAGCTCGGAAATTTAGTTCCTCTGCAACAGCTAAACCCTTACTTGTGTAGCGGGAATTAGATTATTGTAATGTAATTAGAATTCCAGGACACCCTTGAGGATTGCACGGTGAAATTAGAATTGTAGGATACCCTTGGGCGTTGTACTGATCTTGAACGTTCAGCGGTAGAGGATAGAGCGCGCGGGAGGATCGAGAATTTAGACCCGTTTGAATCGTTGCGATCGCAGTTACTCTGTTTCGTTCCTGATAACCCAGATTCCTGCGTGCAGGCTTCATCAAAAGTCTCGTCCTCGTACCGCTCGCCAATATCCATGCTTATCGTTATCATTTACCAAACGATCGGATCGCGAGTCGTAAAACATCGCGAGTAGCGTCGAACTCTCGACTTCTCTAATCCGTAACACGATTCTGCAATCCCTGCTCGATGCATCCCTTAGCGTTCGCGATCGAAGTGGTCGCCCAAGGGCAGCCAAGCTTCTAACGGGTTGCGCGCAGGATTTAATCGGACAAATTAAGAACGACAGCGAAAAGTGGAAGACGTTTCCGCGAGAGCAACTCAGACGGTTCCACTCTCTCCTCCTCGTCTCTCTTCCCATCGTCTATTTCTGGCTACTCGGTCAGCGTCAGATCCCGCGGGATCCCGGCTACTCGTGGCTCCCTGGCCGCTTTTGCCCTTCTTCTTTGCTCGCCGCTATCTGCATTTCCATCACGGGTATTTCCCGCTGCTATCTGCCGGCTCTATCGGTGTGTCCGCCGCGGCTTTCATCCCGCTCTCCTCTCATTTCTTTTCCTCGTCCCTCCCCCTATTTCGGTTCTTACACCCGCGGCTGGTCCACGGCTGAATCAAACGACGCGCCCCGGATTCCTTTCCCCGGGACGAGATTTGCATTCGACGCTAACGATGTTGCCTTTCTTGTCGGCCAGCCCAGGGTAATGTTTCCTCTGTAATCGATTCTAGGCCGCTCCGTTCACGTGGCTTAAATCAAGTTCCCAGGCGTGCATCGTTCCGTCAAAAGGACGCGAGTCATTGACGCTACTGTGATTCTTCTTACGTTCACCGAGCGTCTAGTTGTTCTTAACTCTTTAACGATTGCCAGGATCCTATTATTATTACAGTAAACACAATATTAATAGCAACGATATGGATGCAATAGTTATTCTAATAATATTGCCTGTTAATTGTTTCACTTTATTAGCCCCTAACCTCTAATACTTGAATTTAAACCCCAACGGATCCACTCGACTGCACTCTTGGAAAGCATCGTCGGTCCAAGAGTTACTCATCCACTCGATCGAGATCAAAATCGGCGATCTCCCAATAAAACTTTTCTTTTCGCTACGAGTTTCCATTTGCCATCAGAGCCGTCTCCGGGTCCTCCTCCACCCTCAGTAAGAAGCCCAGCCACGACTGCCTCCGTCGAACGGCTCCCGTCGATTACCATCGCCTCTATTTTTCACGTAGCCTCCTCGCCGTCTTCCGATACACGCGGCAAAGCGAGGAACGGCGAAGCCAACCCGTTGAAAACGGTCGACCGTCACGGAATTCCCCGGCTAGAGAGGAATAGCAACGAGCGACGTCGTTCCCGTCGAGGCCGGATCTCCGCCGCCGTCTCCTCATCCCCATTCCGCTTCTGGCCGGCTACTCCCGTATCGCTTTAGCCGTGGTGGCTCCCCTTTTCTCTTCCATTTCTGGCCGTTCGGTCAGCGTCAGATCCCGCGGGAGACCAGGTACTCGTGGTTCGTCGAAGGCACCTTTACTCCTTTTTCCACGGACTCAGTCGTCGTCCCCTTCGCTCGCTCGCTCGCTCCCTCAGCTGTCCTCGCGCTCGCCTACCGCCCACCCCCTTCGCTATACTTCACAGGATAACGTGCCACCGACGATGGCATTCCCGGCTCTCCTGGACCCGTTCGTTCGAGTTCGTCGAAATCCTTAAGGACGTCGTTGACCTCCTTTCCCCGGACGCTTCTGCAGCTCTCCCGTTTTCAGGCTACAACCTCTCCTACAAGCCCTCCTCCGCCTCGCTCTCTACCCCACGACACTTTAGCCCCCGGGGCTGGCTCCGCTCTCCTCTTAACCGGACTGTGCAGATTCAATCTCGGCTCGAGCGGATCCTGTCGTCCTGGTTGGTAAAGAGGAGAGAGAAAGAGAGAGAGAGAGAGAGGGAGTGAGGAGGAGACAGAGCAGGGAAGTCGACTCGATCTCGAGACTTCGTTTTCGTGCGGGGCCGGGAAGCCTCGTGTCGGGCCCCATCAACATAGCAGCGATGTTATCTCGTGAGTCTTCCAGGGAGATTCTTCCAGCTAGCTGCCGCGAGGAGGGAATCGAAGCCGGGGTTGTCGCTTCCCTTAACTCTTTCCTCTCCAGCCTTGTTCCCCCCGAGCTTTTAGGGGATGATCGTTATGGCGCTTGGCGTCCCGGCGATTGGGGCGAGCCCAGGGTTTTCTCTCTCGCCTCGTGGAGACACGGCGTCTCGCGATGGTATTCGGTTGATCGTCAGCAGGCTTTCGCGTGTTCCTCTCCTGGGCGTACCAGTGTTTCGTGGACCATCGACGATCGTGGAGAACAGTTTCGAATATCCGATAGCGCTCCTCGCGATGGACTATGGTAACGTTCTCGGTTACGAGACGGGGCGGTTCTTTTCGCGAACGCTACGTTAATATTTCACCGCGTCTGTCCATTGTGTCGGCGGTTAGAAGGGAATAGCAGTTAATTAGTTGCCAGTCATCGGTTAATTACTTGTCTGCCCTCGTGTCAGTTAGTAATTAATCAATCGAGTAACGAGAATTTATTCTCGTTTCCCCGCAAGACCATCCATCGGGTTCTTCGTGTTATTCGAAAAGTCTGGGCGAGTTCCACGCGGGTGGATAAAAAACACGTCCTCCTCGCCTCTCGCGCGGTACCCGCGGTTAAATTGGCTGTATGATGTTTTACATAATTTGAATGAGAGCTTAAACAGCGAGCGGGTATTGATCACAGGTTGCATTACAATATCAATCGAGCCTCTGGACACTGTTCTCAGGTTGATTGTATACAGCATTACAATATCAATCAAAGATCTACACGTTGTTGCTGTATTGATTGCACATTGTATTATAGTATCCATAGGGGGGGCACGGAATGTATGCGCATTAGGCGGGAATATCGATCGCGGTTCTAAACAGTATTTTCATACTTGTTGCGAGCCGTAGCGCGAAACAGTCGTCCACAATTAATTGCATTTCTATGGTATGGTACAGCATTAATCAGCGCTGCAAATTACGTCTCCGCGTTATCGATTGCGCTGCTCGTGTTATATCGTTCGAAACAATCGCTGGAGTTTTTCGATCGCTCGCAGAGAGAACGTTCTGAAATATGTGCGCCGCTTTTCATCCCCCTCGACCTCGGTTTGCAGAAAATATTTCGATACGTAAATCGTTTTATTTGACGATTCTCCGCGTAGTTTACCTCCGATTAATCGTTACGTTATTTGAACGTACGAAGTAAACGTTTACAGCTAAACTAAACACAAGTCACGAAGCTGCCGAGGGAAACTCAAATACGACTTTAAAAGCACCGAATTTTGACAAACAGAGCCGCGTATTTGCTTCGAATTGATCGGCGAAGGTATACGCGAACGGACGAATAAAGGGTCGAGTATCCGACGCTTCCAATTTTCCAAGATACACAATTTTACCTTTTATACAAAATCTTCCCAAGAAACGAATCAAATTTCGCATCTTCGCTGGCAGAAACTCGCATCGTCTTCGGTACACAACTACATTCATCCTAAAAAGAGAGCATTCCAAGCAGAAATCAGTTGCTACGACTTTCAAAACCGGCGCCAATCGATGGCTCAACCTGTAACCTGTTGTCGTCGCCAACCTGCGCGATGCGGCGATTTAAATATCGCTCAGCATCGAGGAACGGTTTAACAAAATTGAACATTTGCTAGGGTGGCGATTGCCGCCTAGGGACAAGCGTTGCGCACGGTTATCTTATCGAGTCGCAGCATCGTGGTGTTCATTTATCTTCCGCAGCCACTCCGTCATCGAGGACGTTATCGTGGGACGGGTAATTTAACTAAACAAGCCGATTCCGCAGCGAGCCCCGTAAACAGGGTTTCCAATTGGTTTCCAATAAATCCGCCTAATGAATAAGTTCCATAAGTCATCCGGTGCCCGCGATGCACGCTGAAACATCATTCGTTACGAGCGTTTCCGTTCTGGACGCTGCGTTGCCCCGGCTGAGTCGTATAAACACCGATGATCCCGGCCGTTCGATGGAAATACGATGATTTTGTCGTTCGACGAGATATTTACGCGCGTGCTCCGCGCTCGTTCGCTCTTCGTTAGCGTCCAGGGTAACGGCACGAATTACGCTTCATCGAGGGGGTGGTGGTTGGCTTCGTTTCGCGGCTCGAACATCATCCCGCCTCACGGATTTATTCAGACGCTGTATTGCGATCGATGGCGGACAAACGGCCGGGTTTTAAAATATACAATGCTAGGCCTCGAGGGTTGAGCGACGGGGCGAGGGCGAACCAGGGGTTGACGTTATTAAACTTTCAACGGAGGAACGAAGGCGCGAGCGTGGTTTGAATCCAACCGGGAGGATTTCGTGCGGAGCTGTGTCTTTTTCGGCTTACATCCGGTTGTAACGAGCGCCGCCTACGCGGAGGAATCCTCTTGGGGGGGCAGCCTGTAGCGCGAATTTTAATTAGAACGTCGCGAATAATAAGCGTATGAGAAATATACTCACTTTTCTGATCGTTCTTTTGATTCTCGCGTGGAGGATTTTAATTGACAACACCATCATTGGTGTCTAATCAAACTCCACTGTCGTTACGAGAAAATACAGAGCTGGAGCTACAAGATCTAGTTTATACTCGACGAGTTACGAGAAGACGATTACACGTGGACGAACCAACGTCGTGACGTAAAGTATCGCGAGGATTATTTTAAAACCGCCATCCTAATTTCCAACGGAGCGAGAGGAATCCTGTAGCGAGGAGCCCCGAGGAATCCCAATAACTTTTTGCCGCGAGTAGCGGTGCAGGCATGGCTGCGCGGAGACGAATAAGCAAAGCGTCGCAACCACTCGACCCCTGTAGCAAGACGAAACACGGCGATGCGACTCCGTCCTGGTCTCGTTCAGACCGGTTCCCAACCCTCCGCCAGCGAGACCCCAACCCCTTGGCTCGTCAAGTCGATGTCACTCCAATTTGTCACCGCCTTGAAACCGACGATTCACCGCGCGGCTCGGCTCCCACCTTCGCGACCAAACCGTGACAACGGTCTGTAGCCGAAATTTTTTCTTCCCCCGCGGTGAGCGTAATGAACCGCATTTTCACGGGTGTCGCGACGCCACGGAGTAACTAGAGGGAGGGTAGGGGCGGTGGAATTTCCGCGATCGTTGGCGGAAAAGTTCGACGGTGCCGCGCGACGAGTCGAGGCGCGCACTCTGGAATCAAGAACAACAGATTTCGCGACGTGTAGACGCGCACGAAGGTGTCGAACGACAATTTCGTTGGCAAAGGGAGCGGAATGGGTGCGATGGTTACCGCCGAGCTGGTCTCGTATCTGCCGCGTTTCTCGGTTTGGGACGCAAATCAGGATTAATGACCTTTATTCCCGAAACACGGTTAAAGCCACGCCGTAGTTCGGGAGCTACGGTTGGTACCCGACTTGACGCGTTGTTCAGAGATGTTAATTAATGCTCGCCTCAACATGGCGGCCTCTTTATCGGCTTTTCTATCCCAACTATTTCCGCGCGTGTTCGACCTGCACGCAGAGCCCATTCAACGGATTCTCGCGTCGCCAAGTAAATCGATTCGTCATAGGGTTGCGACATCGAGCCAGTCAATTGGAAGGTAAATTGAAAAGTTTATTTGCTGCGTCGTCGCGCTTGTACGTTCGTACCCTTCTATCGAGGTTCGAAGATCGCTTGGAAATCTCGACCAACGTACGATCGCGATACCGTTAATTAATCGAGCTGGTAAAAGTGAGTCTTAATTACGACGTCGTTGTCGCGCACTGTTCGCGTCGCTTGCCAATAGGCTCGATGATCCATAACTCCATCCTATCGCGATGCTCGAGCCTTGCTCTACGTCGCCACTATCCCCCGTACAATCGCGTCGTGCTCAAGGAACATAAATATCCTACTAATTTGCCAGGTCGAAATAAATCCTGGTCGCCTGCGTGGACACGCTGGCCCATATTTGTGGATCCCGTGGCTGTGTTTGTTCAGGCTGGTAAATTTCCCCGGAAATTTGTCGCGCGAATGCAAACGGACTGTCCTGCGGCCGCGCGCAAATCTCCGCGTCGGTTTCACTTAACGCTTTCTGAGTTACGATTTCCCATCGGGGAGGTTTCCGATTTAAAAGTTACGCTAATATCGCGGAAGGGTACGAGCGCTCGTTTCCCACGTGTCTCGTTCGCTGTACGCTGCGGTAGGCAAAAAAGCAAAAGTTTTTTTTTCCCCCGTAAATGATCGAAAAAGACTCTCCAATCCAGCGCACTTCAATATCTCTGGGCGTTTTCGAAATTGAAACAACTGCAATCTCGCCGCTCCGCTTTTCAGCAAAGCAGAGAGCGTTGCATATCAAAGCTCGCGTCTCGCGCGGCAGGAAAAACTGAAAAACCCCCACAGCCTGGAACACGAAATCCCTGCTGAACAGCGCCGCAGTTCCGCCGCGTGTTTCTAATAATAAAAAAAAAAAAAAAAGAATAACGTATGCATATACATGGTGGCGAGTAATTCGATGGAGAAGTGTGTGTGGGGTGTCTCGTCGCGAGTTTCGACCCGCGCGCGAGCCCATTCCGGGATTTTCGAGCGCAGCGCACGTGTCGCGGCACAATTCCTCGCGAAATGACGTTTCGACAATGAATGCTTGTAAACGAGCGCAACGCCAGCCCCGTAATTCGTGCGTGGGATAAAATTCCTCGGCCGCTCGTCGCCTAGCTTTGTTAAACGCAACTTTCAACCCCCTCTGCACGCGCGCGCACGTGCCCGCCGTTAGTTATCGATACTGTTGCGTTTCCTTGTCGACGTGGAAAGCCGTTTCGCATGAAAAACGCGTTTGTTCGTTGCTTAATGAAATGGAATTTTATGTACACCGTTTTGATAGTAGCTGGATGAAAATTCGACGGCTGATTCTGTAGAATAAAACAAGACGAATGTCAAGAATAACGAAATCTCGGTTGAAGCTTCCTTTTTGAGAAAAACGTTTCTAACGATGCGGTGGTGGTGGACACACACGCTGATGGCGGAGGCCATTTCGATGCGAGTAACCCTACGTGGTCAGATAGAATTTTTGTCGCACGTTTCCTCGAAAAGGAGGAATCAAACGCGGTTTTACTGTTCTTAACTTTTGTCTCATTTTAGTCTGTAGTGTCGCGTCTTAAATTTTATTGTACAGTTCTCTTTATTCGCATCGCGTATAATTTTATTTGTCGCCACATTTTCTATTCCTCGCTGGTGATGCGAGGGAATGGAAAGAGGGACGCGAGCCGCGCGCAATTTCGTGCAATCGGCAACAGTTTGACCGCGGGCGTGCAATAAAAATGACAAAATAAAGACAAGTTCGCAATATGAAAATCGGTGGGAACGAGGAAAGTTCCGAGCACGGAGAATAAACTATCGTGATGCATCGAGAAAAATAAAATTGTCGGCAGTTATCGAGGCGGACTGGCAGCTATAATAATCGATCTCCATGCAGCCAGCCCTCGAATCGAATTCGAGCGTTCCGCTCTCCGGACAGGCAGAAACAATGACAACGAATGTATTGTGCCTGTTGTATCGATGCTCATATTGTTGTAACTGTTTCCAACGGGAGGAATTCTTTGGATGTCCGCCCATATAGATTTCCGAAGGCTTCCGAAATAGAATGGAACCAATACTTCTCCATTTTCTGGACAAAAAAATAAATTGCAATTTACGTTATCAATTTTCCTAGCGCACTTAATACACGCATACACGTTATAAAAATTAAATAAATATCAAAGATATAAGAAATCTTTTTTTAAAAATAATTGTACGCTTTTCTTTGTGTTTCAGGTAAGCCATTTGGTCTGTCCATCAATTATTTCTTAAAAGTAAGTACAAGCGCAACTCGCCCATCGAACCTCGACCTATCACGATTCGAGGACACTGGAAATTGCTACGAAACCAGATTCCTGCCACGATCGATTGCCAGCCGAAATTCCGTGAGGGAATCGAAAGATCGAAAAAGAAAGGACGCTCGAGAAAAAGGGGGTGACTGGGGAGTCTTGGCTAGAAGTTGGGCTTCCAGCAGGGAGGTGGAACTAAGATCAACCTCTCGGCTGACGAAACGACAAAGAAGCCACAGGAACGCTTCGCTCGAGTGGCCTTTCACACGGCCAGGTAAATGGTGAACGCTGGCAGGGGGTTGGATCCGGCGTCGAAAGGGTTGACCCAAATGTACAATGGCGAAGAAAAAGGCGAGGGGACGCGAAAGAGAGCGAGGCAGAAGTCACGCGTTGGACGCGTCGATACACCTGGCTAGGTTGGTCTTTGGCTGATCTTCCCGTGGGATGAAGAGGGCGAAGGTGTAGGGCCCTCGAGAGAGAGAGAGAGCCGGTTTCGTTCGCCGGGGGGTCGCGGTAGGCTCACAAAAAGCTATTGTTACGTCGACTTTAAGTTTTCGCCCAGGCATCCCTCTTCTCCCTTGGTCGTGGCTCCTTTTTTTTCTCCTCTCTTCGAGCTGAGACGTGACGCGAATGCAGCCCTTTGTGTCGAAGTTTGACGGATCAATCCGTGGCCACGCTCGCGTCGACGTTTAGCCCCGCTTCCGGCTACGCGCGGACATGATAAGGAGGAACAAATTGCCGTCGACTCTGTCGTAGCCACGCTTACGGCTTTTAACAGCGCGCGTGATTGAAATAAACGTGCGACGTCCATCGTTCGTCATCGTCGTGAGAATCGAGCTACGATTGTTACTGCTGCTACGTCTCGAACAGTCCGACCCTAGAAACGGTCGAGTCTCGTGGTCAAAAGTTCATTCAATCGCTACACCTCGCAGCTGATGCACCTCTTTACGCATGCATACACGCGCTCACCATAATGGGCGCATATTGTATGCGCCTGGGCCAGCAGCGCGGTACGCTTCCTGAAACACAGACATCCTTCTCACGCGAGTACGCGAAAGTCCTGCGCCAGCTGATTTGCATGTACGCGTGAATGCATCTTGAATATCACGGCCGAAGAGGTATAAACATGCCGTTGAATAGCAGATGAGTCGCTCTAGGCAGGTCGTTGAACCACGAGCGCGTTTTTAGCACCGCGTCAAACTGTTTCCCCGCGAAAATTGCCGCTGGTTCGATTAATTCTGGGAACGAAAATTGCCCGGCTACAGCCACGGAACGATTAGATCCTCCATTTTTCAAACATCCGCAAATCCACCCTTTAAATCGATCTGATCGTGCTCAGCCAATATCCATCCGGGAGCTCCTATCGAAATGAAATTTCAATCGGTCGGCAGAGAGTGTCCAAACAGTCGGCACCCCGATACAACCAGGCTTCCGTCGTCCAGGGCGGACGTGTTCCCGCGTCTATTTCTGGCTTCCATTCCGGGAGGACGCGAGTACGCGTAATGGTTTTCCTTTTTCCCGCGCACTGCCCGCTTGAAATATGCTGGGACCGCGGGGAGATTCGAACATTTCCGTTTCCATCTCGTGTTCCACCCTCGGTCGATCTTCTTGGCCGTTGAAACGTGGCCAGAAAAAAAGGGGGTGGCTCGACTCTGGGGACGCGTGACTCCATAGAAATTATGATCGCGTGCTTTGACATCGTCAGTGGATCGATGGGCACCGTGGAGGGGGTTTTTCGGAGCGACCGGTTTTTACATTTTCCAATTTCACCTGGAGGAAAATGATGAAAAGTTTGCCGGCCATTTTAATTCCGTTTAAACGAGAGCAGCTGGAAGTTTTGAAAGGCGATTATTTGATAAAATTGATTTTGATTGACAAGTGTCCGCCGCTGGTTGCCAGACGCGATTATTTGGGACGCGAAATTTGACGCGAAGTAATCATTTCGAACGTAATATTTGGTTTTCCATTGGTACTGAGATATTTCTGTAATTGAACGTCGAGTAGTAATTCTTTCTTTATTTCGCTCGAACGAGATATCTGATCGCTCGGGACCGTTGCGCGAAGATAACATCGATGTTAATTTAATTTTACAGGAATTAAAACGGAATCGATGGACAGGCGTGTCGTTGATAATTTGCGCGATTAAAAATTAGATCGCGAACGCGTATCGCATCGACGATACGTCATAAATTATTGGCTTATTGTTGAACCGTCATTGGCGCGATTAATTAATTAATTATCACGCGAACGACGATCAATTAATCGATCTACTATTAAGGACCAACAATAACCGACAAAATATTACTTGTAAATTTGTCATTTAATCGGCCACTTGATAATTCCTTGCCCCGTTATCGTGGACGCAACAAAAAGTCCAGCAACTAAATCAAAGAGGAATCGGTATCACAAAGTTACTCGCGTACGACTCGCAAAATATACAATAATTGTCAAATACATTTACATATCTACTAAATTCGTACAATATTTGTTCCAACGCGCAAACCAACGACGTTAAATATATTATTATCGAGCATTAATTATTCGGTTAGAATAATAGCTCTCGTATAATTAATTTCCACGCGTGGCGATATAAACCGCCGTTCGATCGAGCGAGGAACCGCGATTCCTCTTCGAACCGGAAAGGCATTACTCTTGGAGCATCCACTCGAGTCGTGTAACGTCTCCGTCGAGATTCTCAGGTGGTGTCGTGACAACGCTCGTTGCCCTCTCATCTCCCGCAGGCGAAACGACCGCGATCGATTATATCGCGGCGGTTTCATCGCCGCTCGTACGCGGGGCGACGCGCGTACCTGCGAGCCCGCAAGGAGCAGCCCCTCGGCCCACGAGACTTCGTGACGAGCAGCCATTCCTGGAGTATTTTAGGGTTACAAGTTCCGGCGTAGATCGCGCGGATAGCAACCCGCGGGGCTTATTTATGGATCGAATCCGCGAGATTTCCCGTGGAAAACGAGTTTTCCACCGAACCCTCGCCCCTCTTCCGCGCTCTCCCCGTTCGACGTTCCGATGGAGACCCTTTGATGAAATATTATCGATAATCGGTAGCTCTCGGTCTCTGCGAGCCGAGAGGGTTGATGCGTTTCCACGCTGGTGGACACGCGATGCTTACTGTAATTCGACGCCACAGCGCGGGGCGTACGTACGCGCAAACGTCGCGCCGCGCGTTATGCGCAGGTGTTAACGGAAAGGACCGGTCCGGTGGTCCGGGGAATGCGGCTTGAAATTGGAGATTTCAGGCGAATTCGGACCGGTGGGTGCAGGGCGGTACGTTAACCGGGACGGGGGTGCGGCCGTTTGGAATTTTATTTCGAGCACGTTGGAATTTTTATGACGGGAGAAACAGAACGGGAGGCGAATGCCGACCTGAGCGGACGCTCGGCCAAGAGTTATTTACCGAAAACCCGTCCCAAAGTTCCGAGCGTCGGAGCTTCCGCTTCGAAGATGGCTGCCCTTCCGTCGTATTAACCTAGAAAACAGATGCTCGAACGGGGACTCATTAAAATTTAAACCCGCGGCATGCATGCACGGACCGAAATAGGGTAGTTGGGGGATAGAGAGCAATCGTGCCGGCGGATTCCGCCGGATTTTCGCTAACAATAAGTGTCGCTGGAAAGAGGCGGAGGGCTTATGACAACCCCAACGCGGTCAAGCCGCGCGCGACTATCCAAAAGTCTCTTCTAACGCGATTATTTATCGCGAATGCCACGGTAGAGCATCAAAAATGATACCGTCGTGCGATCGTAGTAGGGAAAATGAGAGAGGATCAACGACAGGATGGAGCAGAATTTTTTTGAACGTTGGAACGCTGTTACTCGACAAGAGACGGTGGCATCGATTTGCCATTTGTCTCAGACTTGTCGACCGGCATTATTTCCCGGCTAGCCCCTCTGTCTTACGTCCCAGAGCCATTCCCCGGGAATTCGAGGGACGCGTGCCGGTATGCGGCTGTTGGACGTCTCTACAAAGGTGGCCGACGCAAGTAGCGCCGTGGCAAACACGTTCCTGACACCTGACGACGAATGCGCGTCGTGTTTGCTTATGTTAACCACTCTATTGACCGGTGGGACACCTGGACCAGGGCCCCTCTGACGATCGCCTCGATTGGTCTAGCGCGAACCAAAGCACCGGGTTTTGTACCCGCTGCAGACTTAATCGAGCGGAATTCCATGGGGTTTTGTCAGCCCACGCAGCTGGTGCATCGATCAAGAACCGAATTCTACTCGCGTTAAGAACGATCGAGGAGAATCCGAAGAAACAAGAGCGCAGAGCGCCAAGAGTGCGCGACCTACGGATCGATGAGGGGTCGCCAGCATCGCAAGCGGGAAAAACTTGGGGCTCTCGTTATCACGGTCGTTACCACGATAATATCGCCTTGTTCCACGTACGGTTACACGGCCAGCGACGATATTCAACGCTGCATGCAACATACGTAGACGCTGACGGTTACGCGGTTACACAACCTGCGGCCAGTCCGCAAACCCGCTAACGAGAGAGAACCCACCCGGACACCCGAGACGAACTTCACTTTCGCCGCCTCTCCACCTTGGCCCCGGGAATAATGAAGGGTAACCGTTGCTCGCGTTCGGTTGTTCGGCTCGCGGGAAATCCACGGAGCTGCGCGCGGATTCCGCGGCAACTCCGACCCTCTCGCTGGGCGTCCGCCGCGTAATGAAACGCGGAATGCGAGTCCCGCGTAGCCGGATCGCTGGCCTTTGAAGGAACGATTTCGAGGATTGTTTCGAGGCCCCACCCTTTTCCGCGTCCGGATGCCCGCACTCGTTTATCCAGTTGGATTATTTTGCCGGAATGCTTCAACGTCTGCCGGGTCGACGGAATGCCGGCCCGTCTGCCCAGAACCGCTAGCCGCGTCTCGCAAAAATTGATTTTCCGCGCTCGAGACGCGTGCGATACCATTGCATCGTGTGGATTATTGCGTGGCGTGGATTATTTGGGGATTAATACTCTCGATCGTCGACGATGAGATCTCAGTGCTGAGTTTTCGCATGCCTCTTATCGTTCGAGGGTTTCGGGAGGCGCGTTGGTATCCCAGGATTAATCTAACCTAACATCGCGATTCTTCCCAGCGACCATCAACTATCCTATCTATTTGAAAATCCCACGATCCCATTTTTCTTCGCCGCATCCGCGTTTTATCATCGTTCCCGTCTTCCGCGCGCGGCGGGAGTGCCTGTCGGCGGTCTCTTTTCACCGGCGTTCATGAATAATAAATACGGTTTCAAAGGGACCACGCGTGATCCGGGCTTAATGACGAAGTTGCGGCCGCGGGGGCCGCCGCTGATAGAGATCGCGTATTAATCTGAGAACTTGCTGGTTGGTCACACTTTCCCGCGAACGTAAACAAAAGGAGAATTCCGGTTTGCGGCTTATCACGGCCCCGCCAGTGCCGGGATAAATATAAACAGCTTGTAATAATACCGAGCCCCCGGGCCGGGAGTGGCTGGATGAATTCGTCGATGCTCTTAAGCTTGTTGCAGCCGTGGGATTCGATTAAACCGTGGAGCCAATTTGAATCGAATAACAGATCGTATCGAAATTATTCCTTTTAATCTGGCCACCTTTGGATTAACGATCGCGTAACCGCGTCGACCAGAATCAAATATATAATCGTTCGAAGCGAGTAACGAACGTTAAAAAGCGTATCGAGAAACACTGGGCGAACAACGGACAGGTGTTCACATCAGACGCGATCGAAAGGAGCAGCTATGGAATCGAATCAGTAACGGGGATGTGGACCGGAAGCGTCCGAGGGCGGATAAAGCCGCGCGTCCGCGGCGCGTTTTGAGGGTTGCCCGTGTACAATTGCGGTTAATTACTAGCATATTCATGGACACGATACACGCTCCTTAGTCGCCGGGAACGGTACGCACGACGTGCCTACTAATCCGCCGCGCAGATGCGACCGTAATTCGTTAGTTGCCCGGGACACGTCCATCGAATTAGCGCCGAGCTTAATTTCATTATACAGATAAACAACTTCCGTTCGCGCTGGACCAGCCGGACGCGCGCGTAAACCGTATTACAATCATTTTTCTCATAGATAATCCCCAATTCCCGGTTACACGGGACCGCAAACTCGTGGGATGATCGTTAACTATTCGCGACGAGCCTTCGGAACATGCAAGAGTACGATTTCAGCGGGGTGTCTCTGAACTTTCCAGCTAATAGATTTACCGTACATCTATCGAAACCTCTCTCGTATCGAACAGAATTTTTAGTAAACGAATAATATTCCGCTGTAAGGGAAGGAAAAAGAGATGAAAACGCGACGGAACCGAACAGATTTTTCCTTCCACGTTTGTAGCAAAGTATCGTATTCATAAAAATCAGCAACCGGTCGAGGCAAAACCGACATTGGTGAAAAATATTTGCCAGTCTATCGGTTTGATCATCCCCCCCGGTATCGGGCCGCAGATTTCGCCTGGCCGTTGCCCGTCTGCATACGCGCGCGGGTCTTTTTTTTTTTTATATGCAAAATAACGCTGGCATATTCGCCGGGGCACGTTACACACCGTGTGTCTGTTCAATTGGCTCGGCTCGTGTAGCGAGCGTTTTAAAAAACGGTCGACGCTCCACCGACACCTGTCAGACAGAAAATAACTCTTGTCATCGCGATCGAGCCGGGCTCGCGGGCTAACTGCGAAATTGTCGCCGTTGGACGACATCAAAGCGCCGTCGATGAGTATTTCTTTGATCGCGGCTGGGGGAATTGAAATTGTCGATATTCCTTTTCCGGTGCGGGTTACAGGGAACGTTCTCGCGGCTGTCTCTTCGCTTTCCAGTGTTCTCTGGCTATCTTCGACTTCGCGAGAAGTCGAATTGAGACTGAATCGCTGTCTAATTACGGTTGAAGTCGAGATAAATAGAAAAGAAAGGTTATTGGAAGCTTTGGTTTCCGCTCGCGCAAGTTTTTAGCGGTGGAGTCGCGTTCGGGACAGTCGAGGGACGCCATCGATAGACGGCGTGACCGTCGCGTCGTCGCGATATTTCCGTAGGACTCGTAAAAGCGGCGCGAAGTTTTGTATCTGGCCATTATTCAATTATCTGATTTCCCTTTAAGACACCTACGGCGGGGCTCGTTCGCAGTTTAACGGCTCGCAATACCGATTTCGTCCTCCCTCGCTCGCTCATCGCCGGACACGGAATCGTAAAACCGGTCATATCGAGCGTCGTAAAAGCCATCGAGCTTCGGCTCTGAAAGGAGGCAATTACAGCCGCCGCGAGAATGAAAGTAAAAGGCAGCTGGGAACGACTCGGGATGGAATTCTTTCCCCCTTTCATCTTTGCCGTTCATTATCAGAGTGTCTTTATTACTATCCACACCTTTTTTTTCCCCCCGCGAAGGTGGAAATACAGGAATAACCGAGACGAAAGAGGCTGCTGGCTATTTTCGCCGCGCCGTTTCAATTTATTATAGAGCTAATTGAATTACTCTCGCAGGCATAAACAAACGCAAAGAAGTCGACGAACGAAAGAGATCGCAGCGAGCGAGCGAGCTTCCCAGCGCCTGGGAAACTGGCGAAGAATCCGAGCGATACGCGCAGAGAGACTCGCTCTCTCTGGGTCTAGGTTTCTTAATCACTGGCTCTAATCGTTGGTAGTCCGGGTTCATCAATCTCTTCGCGCCATCGTCAAAGAGACTGGAAGCTGTATAGTTAATGAGGCCGAAGCGCAACGCTCACGGCCAGCCCCTCCGCCCCGACAGGAATCCTCGCGGCGGCCTTTCAAAGCGATTCGGGTGTCTTGTTAATTATTCGACGTTTGCTTTAGTTTAAACCGCGTAATCCGTGCATTATTCAACAGAGAGCCGGTTATCAATAACATATGACGCGGAGCCCACGGACGATTTGAAATTACGCGTTTAACGAGGCTTAAATATTGCACGTGTACGTATGTCGTAACGCCACGCTCGCTAATCCGCCCGTTCGATTCACGTTTGACCGGTTCTACACGCGCCCCTGACGATCGATCGCATTATATCGAATAAACCAGTACTGTTCCATCTCTCCTGGGCTGCTACGCCGATTACATTACGCTCAACGAGGGCCGGATCTGTCCGCGGGCATTGTTATACCGCGTGTTATTCCCTGTCATCAACAAGTGCGGTCGAGTGTGCGCTAAAAAACACCGGCCTTCCGACGCGGACGGCGGCCATGTTGGTACTCGAGGGTGCTGCCCGATCTGGACGTACGGACCCCCTCGAATTGGTTCGCGATAAATGAAAAATCGTCTCGCATTTATTCTTGCGATCGTACCACCCTCGACTTCTGCGATCGCATGGACGCTGATTTTCGAATTTTCGAGATGTCCAGTTCGACGAACGATCGAGCGTAGCCTAGGAACTTAAATCTCACTCGTTCTTCTCGACTCGACCACTCGCGACGTACACAAAGCACCGCGTTTCGCTGTGTACTCGGGCGAAGTTCGCAACTGGTACAGAGAATTGGCGCAGGGAGCATGTTTTGGAAGATAGAGCATGCTACACGAAGCTTATGCCACGCTGCGTCATCGTGCATGCAGGCGGGCACCAGCTAAATTGCCGACCAGCCACCTCGCGTGTACACGCACGCTTGCACGGACACGGGTTAGTATAGTTTGCTTTTGGAAATTTGGATATCTGCCCGTTTTTGAACTGATTGCCGGGCTTAATCTAATTAGTCCCTTTGTGGATCGGCGAAGTTGAGCGATGGCTACGGGAACCCGACTAATTCCCGGGGAAAGACGGTGCCCCCGGCGTTCAATTAACGAGCCTTTCTTCGATGGAAGACACACCACTAATCAGAGGATCGAGAGGAACCCTTTTACCCGTCGGGCGTACACGTGTTCTAATTATTACCCCCGCGGTGTATCGATGTCCTGTTTTGTCCCGGGTTAATTCCAAGTCTCTCGTCGTGCATCGAGCGTTGTAGAAAATTCTCTCGTTAATCCGTGCATCTTGTGGAGAAGTTTCGCGCGACACGCACCACCCATCATTTCCGTGATTAATCTCGCGGAAAGAAGCGGAATATCTCTTTCTCGTTACGCGGTTCCAGAAACGTTGCTCTTCTTTCCGAGTTATCCCTGGGCAAATCACTTTGGGCGAGTTCAGCAATTGCCAGAGAACCACGCGGAGCGTGAAAAACGAGCGGGAATCAGCGGTTCCCGGCTGGCCACCAGCGTTATTCCTTAATTAAGCAGCGACGTTCTTGTTCCCGAGCAATAAGGTTGGAATTGCCGCGAACCCATCGGACGGTTCTTGTCGAATCTTGGATTTCACCGGCGGATTTCGCCGTCGGGTGTCGTTTTCGTCCCGCTTGCGCCGCTTTGAGGGATCGTTCCTCAGGCAAGAAACAATTTCCCGCGAACAAAGCGCGCGCCTGGTCCTCTCAGCCGCCATTACGGGCCGCAGACGCGCGCGTACCGCGCCATTTTGTTCGTCGAGGATTCACGGGGGCTCGCGTGTCGCGTTGCGTCCTTCCTCGTGCAGGACGGAATTTCGTTACAACTTCGCCTGGGACACGTTCCGATGTACCCGCGGATTTTATTAGTCGCAATTAAAATGGCCGACTGCCCGGTCTCGCGCGCACGGAAGCGAGTTTTGATGAGCGGATCGATTGATGAGCCGCGTCTCTGATGTTTGGACGTGCTGTTTGTCAAATCGTGCGCACGTTTCTCGAATCAGACCGACTTGTTCGCGGGCCCAAATACTGGGACGTGAAACGTGGCAAATTTTTGTGCTTCACATTTTAGAAAGCTGCTTTAAGTTCGAACGCTTGTAGCGGATATTCGAGATAACTTCCTGTGTAAATTATACGCGAACGAAGGTTAACGAAGCGATTTTCAACCGCTAATGACAGTCGCCGTTGTCTCTTAATCGCCTCGCGTTTCATTTGTTCCCCTACGACTGTGCAATATGTTCAATTTTATTTGATAAATACGCGTGTGTACGTCGAACGATCTAGATTTACTGTTCTCGTATCCGCGACACGACCGTCAATGACGTGTACACAGATACTCGCGTATCCTTCTAGTCGCGAACGTCCTCAGTCCTCATCGAACTTTCATGGGCGTCGCGTGTGTCTCGCGAGTGTCTCCGCGCTTCGCGAGTATCTGCGCGTTTTTGTTTGTGCCCTCAAACGCGACTGTGTGTGTGCGTGCGTGTGTGCAACTACGCAGTTTGCATGGAACAGCAAGAATATTGGAATACCTCGAACGAAGGTAAGGTAGTTGCATAATTTTTGTCTACAAAGCGTAAAAGCACAAAGTGTACCGGAAAGGATGGAAGTAATTCGAAATAATTATCATTTACCTCGGTTGGAATGAAATTTTCTTAGTCTCCGTTGTCGCGTACACCTAAAACCGGGCGAGTCACTGTTTATTATCAGTTTCTCTTTTTACGAACGCGAAAGGGAAATTTTTTCGTCGCTTAAGCACCTTCCAGCTGGGAGGAGTTCTCTTTCGGGTAGCTTCCGTTGAGCATTACCCCCCGCCGTGTCGGTGGAGGAGAATAAAATCAACCGCGTCCCGGAATTGGCCGAACCCTGGAGTTTCTTAAAATCTCGAGGTTTCCACGGGAATTAGTGTTTTTATGAAAATTACTCGCGTAAGAAGTTGAAACACCGGCTCACCTGGGGTATCCCCCGAATTAGAGCTCCCGCAGACGTTTCACTTCCCGCGGGAATTTTTATTTCCCGGCCATTTATATAATTAAATTGCGCGTTGTCGTCTCGAGTTGTTCCTTAGCGTTACTTACAGTTCTTCCACGTCCCAGTTACGTTCCGGTCGGAACGAGGACCGCCTTCGAAAAGTCCAGTAAAATATTTTCATTCGATTCGCTTGTAAATGTAATCCCGCAAAGTGTCCTCTCTCGCGTGAAATTGTCTCGTAATAATTTTATAATAATTTATCCGGCGTGCTTTCGATGTTAGGCGAACACAACGAGCTCACCTGGAAACCGGCACGAGCGTAGAAACGCGAGTGAAAAAGTACTTGATTCCCGTCGCGTTTCTCCACCGCGCAATTATCGTATTTTAATCCGCCATGAATCGTCGGCCATTGTTTAGGAATTGACCGCGAAACGCGACCTAACCCATAAAACGAGCGTCTCTTTTTCCCAACGCCACGCGTAGTTTACCCTATTTCCAGCGAGCCACGAAATTTCAAAGTGGAGAGAGGAATAAAAAATACAAAAGCGTCGCGTAATTGCTTACTCTATCGTTCGCCAGCCGTGAAATGGCGTGGCGTGCCCCATAATTGTTCAGCCTCATTTTTTACGTGTCACGAATCGCGATAAACAAAGAACGCGGAGGGAGAATTTCACGGACGGTACCAACGGTACGACGCTTAAACGGGACCTCTCGAACGAGGCGAGGTTCAAATAATTCGCTTGGCAAAGAATTTTTCCCCGCCAGTTTCTTAATTATTTATTTCAGTCCACGCGTAGAGCGTTGTCGAGCGTATATCAGATGAAGTTGGGTCAGGTGTTGACAGAGCACCCTGTACGCGACCCGCGGTAGGTTCAAAAACGCGACGCAGCCCTCGCAAATGTATTCCACGCCGCGATTTCGTTTTCGCCGGTCGTGTCTACAAAGTCGCGGCATCGCGGAACGTAAATTCTGTCGCGCGATTATCTCCATAATGGGCGAGCGTCGCGAGCGCGCTGGAAATTTATCGTCCGACTTCCCGATGAAAATTCATATCCTCCCCGGCTCGTGAAATTTTACCAACGACGAAAGGACAGCACCCCCACCCTTCTTCTTTCTCCCATTCCTAAATATTACAGTTCAGTCAGCGTTTCTGAAACATACTGCGCCTAGGTCTCATTGTTCCTGCCCTCTCTACCAATTTCCACGACCATTTCCCCTTGTCGCTTAACGTTTCCGTCTTGTTGCGCGCGTTATCGTTTCGAGAATTTACAAATCAATTTTCCAGACTGCAAACACCTTCTCAATTTTACTATTCCACTGCAAAATTAATTCGAGGGAGATCAAGGTCTACGATTGACAATCGATGGAAAGTATAGTTGATTCTGTGCGAAATGGATGATTAATAATGATAAATTTTATTATTCCACTGTAAAATTAATTCGAGTTAGATCAAGGACTACGATTGACAATCGATGGGAAGAATAGTTGATTCTGTGCGAAATGGTTGATTAAAAGGATAAGGTGGTGGGGTTTTCGAAGAAAAATGTTGGCGAAAATGATTAGCCGGGTTTGAAGCCGATGTCCTTTCATTCGGGGACACCCAGTACGGTGCTCGAAGGGACGTGTGCGCGCGCGCGCACGTATGCACACAGGAAACCCAAAGGAAATGTCTGGCAGACGCCGGGGAACGTGATATCCGAAGTCACTCACGAATTCATAGGATCCCTTTCTTCTTTGTTTTCCTCCGCGCGGCCGTGTAACTCGCACGCGACCACGCGTACCGATTCGGTAATGTTCCCGAGGATTTCCCGGCAATCTCGGCTCGCTTTCCTCCAAATCTCCCGGCAATGAGCCGCGTGATGTTTTTCTTCCCCTTCTATCCAGCCCCGCTGTCGTCTCCGCGTTCTTGGCTGACGGTCAGGAGCTGAATTTTCGATGTCACCCGGGAGCCTCGTATTTCTTTCGACCACCGGCTTTCGTTTTATCATTTACTCGACGAAGATTTTCCAGCTGAATCGTTCCGCGGAAAGAATTTCGGATCTCGCGCGAAAGTGCCGGGGAAATCCATCTTGAACGCGTGAATTAATGCTTTACGAGATTGGATTTTAAGTTTCCCTACCTCTAGCCAAGGTATAATTGATTTTTTTTCTATAGATTTCAAAAACAAAATCGTACGAAGAAATATCTTCTGATCTATAGAAACATTCCAGTCTGTTCTCATTAATGGACAATCTCAATTCTCAGCTTCGTCTTCTCGAAATGAAGACTTTTATAAAGAAGTGGGAATCAGATTGGCTCGCGGTTGTGTCCTCCAGCGCGGAAGTCGTGCAGAGGGTTCGCGCCGGTTCCACGGTGATCTGAAATTTCCAGGAGCACTTTACCGTCGGGCTTTATATCCGATCGGTGGAAAAAGAACCGTGGGTCGAGCGAAACTTGCGTACACACCGAGTAATCCACGTAAATTCCTGGTAACAGTCGCGTTCCCATCCGGCGGCGGATGCAGTCTATTCGAGGGGGCGAAGAAATTGGTAAGAAGGGAATCGAGGTCCGACCGGGCTTCCCGGTGCACGTATACCACGGGATTTGGGTCAACAATGTGGATCCTCGTAGAAATAGCGCCGGGGAATAGACTCGCGTAACCGATAGAAAGTATTCTACTCGATTTGGCCGCGATTCTTGGGGATCTCCCGAGCGTGGTAATGCGGCCACCTGCTTTACCGACGGTTACGTGTAACAGGATAATCGTCGACCCAGTTCAGGCGAGCGTAACGTGTTTCGCTCTGTGTTTCTAGCCGTTGATCTTGGACCGATGATTCCCCGTGTATCATTTCTGAATCGAGGCTAATCGAAACCGTACCGGAAGTGTTTTCGTACGTTCGAGTTGGTAATTCCTGGTCCGAGAGGATTTGCCAAGTTCCTCGAGTCTATACTGTAGACCAGAGGACCCAATATTCTGGGCTCCCAACTAAAATAAGCCGTCTAATTACTTTATACGCTCGCAGTAATACGCTAGTTATAAAAAATTTCAATCAACTAGCGCGGATAATCTTTTTTAACTTCAGCTTAGGATATTTATATATTCAGGCGTTAAGTTAAGGTGCAATAATCGGCAAATAAGAAATCACACTCGAAGTCGAGGGTGGCGCAGAAGTATCTCGTCAGATTTTCATTCGACCGCTTGGAGAGCAGTCGACGGCGTTGTCGACGCTCGCGAAAGCTTTGAAGTAGTCGTAAAACCGGCAAGTTCGCCTCGACGATAGCTCGAGAACGTTTCACCCGCCGAATTGCAAAGTGTCCAACCGTTATGCGTGCTTAATCTATGCTCGCGCAATAAAACAGGCTCGCGTTACGGTCTCTCCGCGCTTGGAGACACTTGCGACGCAGCCCTCTCTTCGGGAGGCGTCGCGAATCACCGGCGAACAATACCCTGAAAAATAAACCGAACGCGTTTCGACGGTGTCCGCGCTTAGCAATTCCGATGGGACGCCGGCTAAAGAGACACGGAGATTCGCCAACGCTCCAGCGGACGTTTAATTGGAATCTGCGGACCGGATACAGAGGGGCGCGGTTTTATTTTTTTGGAAATTGCCGCGAGGATCGGCAAGCACCGGGTAAATTTGCCCTGGTAATGGTGTTAGTTTGTTTTTGATCGCGCAGCTGCTTTTTTCGGCTAAAGTTTAATTTCACTGAACACCGCGTCGGCCACGGTTAATGCCGGGGGCTGGTGAAATTCACCCGCGATATTTACCTGATTTCTGCATTTTTACCGGGATTGGATTCCTCCGTGAAATCTGTTCGAGGCGATATAAAATGATTTAGCGTGGCGCGCAATTGGGCAAAAATCGTGCACCCTTGGCGATATCGAATTCATCCTCGTCGATCCCTGTTATTCATCTGATTTCCACCCTAATGGACAATTAAGCAGAAAAATTGTCCGTGTCAATTTCGTCGGGCCTCTCGAACGGTAAACACGTTTCCATCAATTACGAGTAGATTAAGGGGCACATAAATCAGCTGGAGGAGCACATTCAGACGGTAACTCAATTTCGAGGACGCTCCCGGTGTCCGAGGCGTAATAAAGCCAAGACGGTCGGGACTAGCTGATTGGCTGCCAGAAAGTGCGGTGACCCAGTTGAAATAAAAATACACGCGAGCATCCAGAGGCGATCCTCTCGAACTCTGTCGCGCTCCTATTTTTTCTTTTTTTTTTTTTTTCTCTCTCCTACCTCTTCTTTTTTCTTTTTCCACCCCGGCGTTCGTTTTTGCCCGCGTCTCGCTCCGCCGCCGCTCCCAGAAGTGGTTAGTTATGTCGCACGGTTTGCATTTTAAAGAAGCGACCAGAGAACTGCCGGCTAACGACGCGTACATCCTCAAATAGAAGCCTCGAATCCCCTTGGTTCCCCGACGAGGATTCCTCTAGCCGTTCTCCGTTTCTTTTTTTCCCCGTTTTTTCTTTTTCCTCCCGTCTGCACCGCGAACCAATCTTCATACTGTCATCATCACCAGTTAAAATGGTATTTTACGACGCTTTTCTTTTTTTTAAACGCAAGACTCGGTGTCCCGGTTGGTCGGAGGGCTTGTTTAAATATAACCTAAAACGAGTTCTAAACGATTAGCTAGAAGTTCGGCTAGTACGTGGCGAACTTCCACGACGCGAGTTAACCACGATAGAATTCAGCGAAGAATAGAGTCCCGTCTCTTCATTATATCCTCTGGAAATATTTGAAATATTAAAAAATACTTTCGGGGAGACGCTGAAATAATAGCCGGATCGAATTAAGCGCGCCGCAAGTCGGACGAAAGTAAAGGGGAAAGAATGTTGCTTAAAAGCAGCAGGCTTTTGAAATTCGTCAGGATATTGAATAAGTGGAATCTGTTTGGGGAGGTTAATTTTGATGATGTCCGAAGTTTTTATTGGAAAAGTTGCCAGCACGAGAATTTTGTTACGAACTAATATCTGAGGTATTCGTGTAAGCCCTCCGTCGGAATGAACCGCTGGATAACTTTGTTTCAGAAATGATTTAGCTTTCAATTGCCTCTCGCCACTCTGCATTCGCTGTAATTTTGCGAAAACATATCAGCGGGAACCTTTTTCATCCCTTTCAGGTAGCGCAACATTATTCGTCCGGAATTGCGCAGCGAAACATTTACATTCAACCACGAATAATTCGATCCACGCTGGAACTCAAATTTCCACCAAAGAAAGAAACGAAAAAAGAAAAAATACAATCTCTTGCATTCGTGCAATCGAACATCGAACAATAACCTCGTCGTTCGACATTTTTCAGGCCCAGAGCCTCTTCGAGCAGCTTTAATCTCTCCAGCCTCTAATCCATTAGAGGGCTCAAAAACTCTCATGGTTCACCGTCCAAGCACCAGCGATTTATCCAGCCTCGTTTCAGCGGCAGGTTCCCGAAATTAGCCTGGCGGGCGGCGAAATTCAAAAAGCACACCCGGCAATTCCAGCTGCAGTTGCGCGCGTACACGCTCGAGGATTACACGGCGAGGCGTCTGCAGCCGTGGAGCTCGCATTACCTAGCCCCTTTCTCCGCCCATTACTGGGGACATTAGCGCTGCCGGCGGTTGTAGCAGCCGGGGAAAAACAATAGGGTATTCCCAGGACACTTGTCCGCCTATGTCATACCTGTCCATTGTTCGCCAGCGCCGGCTGCGCGGCGCTGCTGTCGCGCGTAGAGGCTAAGAACCGAGGGGGATCTCGCCCTCTTCTTCCTCTTATTAGCGGGAACAATCGCGGACCCGTTCGTTCGGCCCGCGGAGTAGAAACGCGCCTTTTAAGTATAGTAAATAACGGAATCCGCGGGAATCGAATTCGGTCACGTTTTGTTTTTTTTTTGTTTTTTTTCTGTTTCTTCCTTCTTTTTTCCACGCTCCACGACTGGGCCGTGTTCGCCACCTTTGTCGAGGGGTGAATCCATTATGGCTGGCTTGTCCTCCTCCGGGGATGCCCGCTGGGCGAGAGTTTCTTTGAGGAGGCTTCGATTTCTTGCTTTGAAGCCGGAGTGGGTCGCTGGGATAAAGAGCGAGTGGGACTGGCGATGACAACGTGGCTGGGGAATAGTTGACCACGTGATTGAGTGCTACCTGGTAATGCGTTCTCGTTGGGAATAAAAATTGGTCGAATGGTAGGACGAATCGAACAGTGGCTGGTTAAATTCCGTGTGGAAAATTGTAGTTTCAAAGCTGTAACGGTAAATGTTTAACGCTTTCAGCGATGTTAGTCCTGTAAATTGAACGCTGCGAAACCACGGAGAGCATCGATACGAGATGTAACTTAATGCTTTTCAACGTCATCGATCATCTCCTTAATTAACGTTCCATTATTCGAGTGCACGGTGAACAGTTATCGCGTTACATAATTAGATCGCGACATCGTAATCAGATGCGTCTCTTATGTCATCCTAACTCCGTTGTGCAATGGATTCGCGTACGTATTTCGCGATCGCTACCACGTTCCGCTGCATCCAGCGTGCTAACAGGATTACTCGTCGTGCGTGTAAACGAAACTCGGCGGCGACGATCGTTTCGCGTGGCAATTCAACTTGGTACCGAGGGCAACGGAAAAATGTCGATCGCGCGGTTTGCTGGTGCGCCAAGTTTAGAATCGCGATGGCGTCCCCGGCGCGGGGAACTCGTAAGCATATCGCGAGCGTCATCCAATTAAACGATGCGCCCCGTTGAAATGCCAGAAGCGTCCGGATTCCGTTATTCCCGATTGAAAATCGAGCATCGAAATTCCACGGTACCATACTTCGGCTCGATCAGGCTAATTATTAACATTACAACAACCCTCGACAACGTCGTTCTATCTCATCCAGCATCGACCGGCTATTATCGTCGGCCCGTCCGACCATATAATTGCCGCCTAATGATCTCCTACGAATTATTGACTAACCCACTGTTAAGTAACAGCGTGTTGCGTACGCTTTAATAACGTTATGACGCACGAATGGATATCGGTTCGACGATATTCTATCCGCGTTTATTGTCCCGGCGCTCGTGACTCTCTTGTAACACCGGTTACATGCGTTTCGACGGCGATTTCGTGAAATTAGTGCCTCGATTCCCTATGGGCGGTCGCAGGAGACACCGCCAATATGGCGGCCATTCGGCTCGAGGAAACTGGGAAATCTCCATTGCGAAGATAATCGTGGCCTATTAACGAGGTAACGAGATTCCGACCAACGCTGGTTCCCCTTTATTCTTCCAATTTCGCTGCAGCCAACCCGCTTATTGGCGCACGGTAATGCCTGCGGTACGGTTTCGTTTCGTTGATGCACGCGACTCGCGATCTTCGACTGTGATGGAGATAGGTGTACTTCTCTGTAGATCTCCCTTTCCTCTCCTTTTTCGATCCTCGATGACAAGCCAGCTGATTACCAAACCTGTGGCGATGGTTAGTCGAATTCTTAAGTCTGCAAGGGTTTTCTCGAAGAACGTAATCGTTATTGTTCGAAGCAACGGTTTCCAGAGCGTCGATAGATCAACGGAACGAGCCATTAGCAGGCGAAATCTCGACGCTTTCGTCGTCAGGCTGATTCATCGCTGCCGGACGAAACAATCGCTTCGGATGACGTCAATCGGAGCGATCAGATCGGGGACAATAAGTATCGTTTCCAGCGGTACCCGCCGATAGGCGGCGTTCAGAGGACACGGTAACCGAGCCGCGGATCGACAGGGCTTAATTAGTGAATTAATTAAACGCCAATGAAACAGCGGGGCAATATCTTTCAACCGGGCAGCACGATGTTCCAAAAGCCGCATAATGCTCGCGCCCCTGTCTGCCGGTGACGTGGTAAACTGGGGCACGAATAATCGGCGACAATTAAATGGTAGAGCGGATCCCGATCAATTTTCCGGGTCCGCGAATCCGCCGGGGACCGCCTCAGATAGGGATCCTCGATGAAACACGTCACCAAATACGCCGCGTTAATCCGCGTTGTCCCCAGGTGATCGGTAATTGGCACCTGTTCCAACGTGCGCGCGGATATGTCTTCGCGTATCGTCTCTCGTCAAGGAAGGATCACAGCGTCTCCATAATTCGTTGCATTCTCATTAGATTTACGAGAATCACCAAGGAGTTCCCTTGCTGTCCGTCTCACTCGTTCTCCTGTAAAACGACTTCTATCCTTGTCTCTGCAAGCATCGCACGGTGGATCCATCCTGCGATTACTTACTCGCGAATTTTCGTAATCTTCGAGTTCAGATTTGAGAATTTACATTTTCGTCGTACGACTTTTGGCGATGTTAGATATTGGAGCAGCAAGTTTGTATTAGGTTTTGAAAATTGAGGTGTAAACGCTACAGGAATCCCATTTGTATAGTTTTAAAGGCAGTCGAAACGATCCTCTTCCAATGTTCATCGCTACCCACGTTCCGACTGGTTCCTCGCGAAATCTGATTACGAGCGGAATGACCGATCCTCGAAGGCGGCTCGCCTCGACGCCCTTCAACTCGCGCGCCATGGTCCTGGGCGTCCGCTATCAGCCGCGCATTTCTCACGCGGAACGCGTCAGCGTGGCGATAAAATCCGAAAATCGCGCAAATACATCGATCGTCCCACTTTCCATGGTACAGATGGGCACACAAGCAAGCGGGGACGGTGTCCGTGTGGCGTCGAGGCGATTGATGGGATCGCAGCTGTCGCGCGACACCCGGCCAACACGTAGCCGCCGCACACGTACACGCGTCTCTCTTCTTGGAGAGATTTATCGGGCTTTAGAGGCCGGTCGATTCAATTACGCCTGCGACTAGCCGCCCCCCGACCCATCGCCCCCGCTCTGGTACCAACCGTTTCGTCTTCCACCGCGCGCGAAAACAAAGATTTAAGCGGGCAACGTGGCCAACGTCCGGATGGTTTAATGGCATTACCGGGGAATTACAAGATAAACAGAGATTATCTGTTCTCGCGAGCACCCGGCGGCTTCTTTCCGGCTGTACCCGTGCCAACTATCCTTGGCCCTGGCGCTAATGGCGCGGCCATCGAGCGGCGGGTGCCACGGGATGGGACGACGGCACCCTCCAGTCGAACGAAATTTACTATTATTGTTGCCCCTAAAACGAGCGCCGTTGACGGTTCCGATTTAATGGCTGGTATGCTGTCTATTTAAGTGTTTCAGAGAAATTTCATTCCTCCCCCCCTCCTTGGATACTTGGATGGCTGTGCCGTGATAGAGTGGGCGATTGTTGACACTTGTTCGTTTCCCTAATAGAATTGGAATTTGTTGGGGGCTTTGGATCGAAGCTTTTCAATCAATCCGGTATATTCGTAGCCGCGCGCAGTTGCGCGGCACAAAGGAACTGTTCCGATATTATCGGGAAAGTTCTTCTCTCTTATTTTGCTTTTTTTTCTTCCTTTCTTTTTTTCTTTTCTTTTTTTTTCTTTCTCGCGTTCGATTCGAAAATTCCGCGCACAGGAACAATGACTCGCACCGTTTAATGACATCAAAGGCTTCCGTTAATCATCGCGGTCCGTCCCGCGTCGCGGAGAACGGTCGGGCTTTCATTTCGCCTCGTTTCAATTTATCTTTTGACACAAATGCGACCGTGATATTCATTACGGCGAAATTGTCTTAACGATAATCCGTCGACGCGGAGGAGCGCGGCTTCAATTTCTCGTCCGTTTCCTGTTTCGCGTTCCACCACCGCCCCCCAAACCCCGCCCCTGCATCCCCCTCGCCGCGTTTCCTCAGCGGTGGATTTTTTAAATACCCGAGCGACGCTCTGTTTCACGCCTCCTTCGTTCATTAAAGTCGATGGCGCGATCCAGCTGGATCAATGCGAGCGTGGGAGAACGTTTTTCACCCGTGGTGCTCCATTTTTAAGGGCACTCGGAATTTCTTTCTCTGGCTTTTTAAAATTCTCAATTATTATTTCCCTTTTCCACGTTTTTCGACCCTCCCCTTCCCGTCCTCCTCTTCCACGGTATCCCGTTATCGTGTGGGATTTATAGGTCTTAAGTGTTTCGAGGGGGAACTGAATTTTTCGAGCTGCTCCACTTCGCTGTTTAAACAAAAGGATACGCGTTACAGAGCTTTCCTGTGGACATCCTTTATTGCGAACGCCATCAGGTTATCAGCTATTCCGTATGTAAAAATTTCTCGGATATAAATGCGGCTCCTAAAACGGCATTATGTATAATAAATCTTTTTTAAGCATCGACCCAGTTAACCCGTTAAAGTCCACCTCTGCGATATCACGTTCTACGCACATATGATATTCCCTTTGTACCGTGTTCTCGCGTTATGTATTGATATCAAGGAGATTAAGCGCGGACGATCGTGCGATCGTACGATTTTAATCGAGCTTTTCGAAGATTTTCCCCGGAATTTGGCGCGTTCTCGTCGTAGTTGAAATTACTCGAGACAAGTGCAACGCGACGAGGCAATCGCCGAGACAAATGTAGTGACACGAGTACTCTGATTTCCCTGTGGATGGGTAATAAGTATCGGGGTAAGAGGATGTTTAACGGTTAAAGGTGGATCGTTCGGGGGTCGTGGAAATTTAGCTTGCAAAGTTACCGCGAAGATTTCCTTTTTCCCACCGCTGACCGATCGTCGAGAAGTTAAGGAACGTTTTAAAAAAGTTGCCACGAAAATAGAGGAACGCTCTCGAGGTTTGCCTGGTAGGTAAACTCGGTACTTTTCAAGTTTCATCTAGACGAGGCTCCTTCCTTCTCCCGACGGTGATAACGGCGGGGCGGGCAACTGCGGGGACGAATCAATCGATAAACAACGTTAATCGTATTATAATCAAAATATTTCCCCCGCATAATCAGCGATACGTATTCACGGTGCGTCCCGCGGCCATGAATTATGCAGAGGCTATTTCGTGGTATAATTTTTATTAACGACGCCGCCTCTCAAACTCTCCGGCTCGTGTCGTACGCTCTGACTCGAGCCAATCAGAGTAAAAGAGCCTCTGTTTTCTTCGTAGCTCGAGTATCGATCCCTTATTACCCTCTATTATTACGCGCAAGTAATTATGTAATGGCGCGACATAAAAACAGAAGAAACTTTAAAAGGAACCGAGGAAGGCGGAGAAAGTGAGAGCCGTATGGGAATACATTTTTTTTTTTTTCTAATTGCAGAGGAACGCGATCCGCCATAAGTGGGTATCCGGAATCAGCCCTCGAACCCACCGGATCTTCGTATCCTCCTCGACAGCCCCCGCCACGCGTCTCACCCTGTCCCAGCACTTTCCCTTTCTCCATCTAGCCGCGTCTTCCGCCCCCAATTTATCTCTTCCTCTTCTATATAGCGGCAGCGTGGCCCCGACAGCCGACAGCCACAACGTGCGTCGCCGAGCAAACTGTTCATCAACCCCTGACCCACCCCTTCGTGCACCCTGTCGCCGCGAAACTGGCTCGCCACTCGTACCAACTCCTCGTCCGCCAGCCAGCGACAGTATCACTGCAACTGCACTCAACTTTCTCCCTTTCCATTCGGTACCGAGTTCGAGCTGTTCTCCGTGGTTGACGCGTGGATTTCCCGAGTTTTCACCATTTTCTCGGGGTTCACGGTCCTCGATTCCGGCCACACCACCCGTTCTCGACCAACTTCTCGTCCAAGAATACATCCCCTCGCGCCGTTCTATTTTGTTTAGCTAATTCTCGACGACCGATCTGCGGTTAAAATTTGTTTCCTCGAACAAACGCGAAAGGAAACGTCACGATTCGGTGGGTTCGAGTGCCGCACGGACGAATCCAGCGAGCGGAGGGAAAAAAAGTTCTCGCATTAACATCGTAGGTTGTCAGAACGGAGCGTTGAATTTATCACAGGGAGCAAAAGGTTAATACGAGCCGGGGCTCAGCTATGCCGTTCAATTATCATGCCTGGCGCATCATGAAACATGCAAACCGTCGTGCTGCCGGGCGCCCAGCAGATTGCGACTGCCACGGAACCCTATAATTAATTCAGCCATCGCAACGGCCATCGAGAAAATGTCCCTGGCAATCTTTTTCCCGCCGTTAAACTGATTAGCGGCGCCCGTCCCGGCGACAATCGTCGATCATGAATCGCTTTACGATCGCAATTCCCGAAGAAATTAAAAGTAATTGGACGGCACCCCTGCTGGCGCGGGGGTTAAACGTCGCGCACGCATGTATAATTCCGTCTATTGGCGAACGAAAACGTCATTTGACGCTAATACACCGACCGTCCGACGTTGCGTCGACTGTTGACGAAATTATGGCGGCTGGGGGGTGGCGTCGGTTCGGAGACACCCGTCAGGAACGATTAGGTGATACCGCGTGCCGATGCTTCATCATCGATGCATCTGCTCGCTGTCTATCTGTTTTCAGTATAAAACAGTGGAACGCGCGATTATGAATTACTAATTGTTTGCTCGTATCGTCGTGCTGCGAGTGATTCTCGCGAATCGCGCGAGCTACGATAGATAAACGAGTTACAGACGATACGTAACCTAATGCCCGTTGCACGGCGCACGGAAATAACTGTCAAAGGAATAACATCGTATAATAACGCAATAACAGAAAACGATGTGTTGGAATATACCGACGTTGATTTACAGCGGTAGCAAAAAGTAGTCCACGTGGAATGGGTTAAAGGGTATCGTTCCGCAGCAGGAGCGGAAACAGAAGAAAAATACCCGTGTAGAGGAAAAGATGAATATTCCTGCTTCGACACTCGAGGCAATTTATCCTTGCCTGTCGAGACAGCATTATTCGTGTTCCAATGAATCGCGCGCGCGTGTGTGTGCGACTCTCCCGACGACGATGCGTCTTCCGCGGAGTGGAAATTCGAAATCATGAAGCCAGGCCAACGTATGCCAGTACGTTCCGGTCAATAATGCTAATCTCGCATCCACCGACCGTTCGATGGGCAGAAAAATCGTTTAAAGTCGATCGATGCAGCGGTTAATAATAGCCTTCGATGAGCCGATCGTCGAATAAAACATTTACCGTTAATCACCGCGTAATCCTCTATTTATATACTGAAAACAGCTTGAAATCAACGATCGCGAAGCTTGGCACGAATTTATGGAACGTGGCGTATATAACGTATACGCGAAGATCGAAATCTTGCTGTCGAACAGAAATTGAAAAAAAAGCGATTGCACGAGACGCGATAAAACGCCCGTGGACGTAAAATAGAAACGAGTCGAAAATACCATCGTGAGCCGTGACAAATAAACAGGGGCCATGAAAATTCAGACGAGCTCCACGCGACGGCGACGAGTGCTAACGTCGTTCGTGCATCAATTAAGTTATCGTTCCACCCGGGGTGGTAAGTAATATTGGCGTGACCGGGGCCTGGATTCTACCCCACGGAACGTCGTCCCCCTTTTCTACGCCGGGACGCCACTAGCGCTATTAAGACGCGGTGCTCTGCCACCTCTAACATCGACGCCCGCCCCTTTCCGCTTCTTCTCGCTAGGCATCCGAACCCGTCGTCCTTCTCTATCCAACCAAACCACCCACCCATCCACTCCCGTTCGACACCCTGTTCGTCTCCCGATCGATCTTCATCCGACCGGCTGCTCTACAAGTCGACAAGCTGCCGGTGCTCACGCTTCGACACCCCCGCAGCCAACTTTCTCGGCCCTCGAACAGGGTGTCTCCACTCGAATCGACGCTGTTGAATTTTCATACGCCACCACTGCTGCCAGCTTTTTTTTTTTTGCCTCCACCCACCCCTGTCGTCGAGTTAACACCGCGGGATTCAACGTCTCTCCTCGCGGTTTTCGAGGGTCGCGAACTGGGTGAACCGGGTGAATCGATGATTAAGGGATCCTCTCCTGTCTCGTCGACTTCTTGTCACGAAATATTTCTGGTCGACGGTTCGGCTGTTGCGAGCTCCCTCGTTCGTTTGATTAAACCCACGGGTGACATCGTTAGCTAGGAATTGCTGGGCGCTGGGACGCGTGTCGAATTTGAAAAGAGCTCTCTTTACCTAGAATCGAAGTTGGTTTTATTAGTACAGGTAGTATAATATTTCCCCAGTGTTTCGAGAGTCGTATTATCGAAAATCCAGTGACATGATCGATGGCTAGTTTCCTGGAACGTCTTCTGAAGTAGAGACAAGTTAGAACTGTTTGCTCGCGATTCCAACGCCATGGATACAGAACTCAAACCGTGCAGTCGATTCCACGTCGCATCGATCTTGATCGAGTATTCTTTAATAGCTCCAGAGATTGATATCCTCGAAACAATTTCCATCTAATGAAACGAGTACCTCGCAGTCTCGTTCCGACACTTCTGGAAGGACTCAATAATCACCATCCAGCGCTTGGGTGCATTCGACTGCCTGGCAATCTGCTCGCAATTCCCTGAGCAGGTTGTTCCTCAACTAATTCCCCAGGAAACCGAAGTGGAGCCGGCAGTTCCGTGTCATGCAGGTCGCGCGGCGGTGTCGTTCGACAGCGGTGCAATCGAAACGGCTGACTACTTTAAAACCGCCTACCCTCCAGAGCCCTCTGAGGCAGACAGTCCGTATCCTTGGACGAAGCGTTAGGTGCGCCAGGACAGCCGCACCTACGTTGCTCTCGTAAATCCTTCTCCCGCGGTCCCAGCGTAGCGAAGATGAGGTCTACGTCGACGCGTGACCACGTAGCCGAAGGTACGACCCACTACGGTCCGGTTTATCTTGCGAGGACTCGTAACGCCCGCGGTACGTTACGTCGAAGAAGATAAAAGGTTCTTGAGGGTGAGTCGCGCGGTACGTGCCGCTGCAAAGAGGTTACCTTTTACGGCCAGCGAATAGGCGACCTTTAATTCGTCTCGAAATGGTCGCGCGAGCCCAGTAGTCAGGTAGAATCCGACCATGGCTAGGATGGATGGTGTTTCGTATCATCGGTAGGTACGAATTTGGAATTCAGCTTTGGATGTTCGGTAAATTTCATCGCGAGGAATTTATTAGGTTGCGTTAGTTGCTTAGCTTGGGTTTATTCCGACGTCGAGTCGTGTCCTACATAATTTTCAGTCCCAGCGTCGCGTCGGCGGTCGAACAAACGGGATTCGATTAAATTTCATACAGCGCGACGATACGATCTTGGGTATCGAATTTTCATATTTCCTTTAATTGAAAGCCGGGTATCGGCGCGGCCATTTAAAATTCATGCCCAGTTGCCCGAAATACCGCGCTGTATAATTTTCACGGTGGCGAGTTAACGTTTCCCAGCGAAGCAGCGAGGTATCGCGAAATTTCCAGGGCGAACGTTTCCACGGGGCAGCGAAAAATCGTTTTCGAAAACTTCGTCGACCCTTCTCTCGGGGTCGTTATATGAATCGGAGGACGAAAGAGTCTCGCGTGGCAAGATCAAACGCGATTTGCGAGCTCCAGTCGCGGCGTTTAATTATACAGCTTGTTTTCCGTTATAATTCCATAATTTCCATCCGCCCCGAGGGAAAAATTTCCGTCCATTTCACGAATTTCCCAGGCAGCCACGAAAACGTGATAATTACTCGAACGGCGCGGACGGCGAACGCGTTAAATGAACCGAAATTATTTTATTTCAAACAAATATCTCAGCTCATTAAACGACACGATATATTTTACATAATGTCGTTACGCGTCAGACCGCGGTGAAACGTCCGCCAGGCGAATTTATTTCCCCGCGAAACAAGTCATCGCTAATTCTCCTGGCGGCCATGCGACCCCCGATTTCCCATAAGAATTACACGGAATTAAAACGTATTAATGCGCCTCGCGTGGGCACACGTGCCCCTGGAAACGAATACGTATCGTCCAGCTCTCCCAAAAAAAGACAATTATATTTCATACATATTTGATTTAAATATATGGAAACGAGGCTATCGACATTTCATTCACTCCGTTCCCCTGTTTCACGTCCACATAGAATCAACCACAAGTTCAGTCTGTTCTTTTTCGTACGAATATCGACGCGTACATTGTTCACGAGGAACCGAGTTACAGTAATTCAACGTGCAAGGGTTAACCATCCCCTATTCAAGATTCGTCGAGTATCAGAGAACGCGTTTTTCGATGATAGAATTTTCGAAGCTATCGACGAGTCTAATAGCCCGTATAATATCCGACAAATTCAGCCGTACCGAATAACATTTACGATGGCCTATAGAACGCTGGGGGAATTACCGATGTGTATTCACCGGTGGTCGGTTCCCCACGAACGTCTGTCCACATCGAGCTCGATTCTCGAGACGGCCGCCGCTTTCAAGGGCGATTTCATGCGACGGCGATTTAAGATCTCTCCTAGCCTAGCTGGAGAGTGGCGGTCTCCAGTTCCTCTTTTTGCACACGGACGCGAACACCCATAGACATTCAGGATTACCGTGAACAGAAAGGGAAGAGGGCAGAGTATTTCTCGATGACCGAGCATCGACCACGATTTTTCCTCCTCTTCTCGTTCCATCCTCCCCGTACAGGCTCCTCCAAATACCTCTGTCGCTTCGTGCGCCAAGTAAAATCATCGACAGAAACCACCCCCTGAGCACGGTTTGTACCTGCTCCTACGAGACACGGTAGACGACGCCAGCTCTCGTTCCTTTCGATCCTGCGGCTCGGTTACCAACGTTACAAGCCTCGAGACTCGAGGGTGCGACCTCTCCTGGAACGCTCCCCTATCCAGCAGCCTTTTTCCCGCCTCCTTGCTGGGAGATATATAGGCGGCCACTAAACTCCTCTGTCCTTGCCATCAATTTCAGCGCACGAGGCTCGCGGTGGTCGCGGCTCTCGTCCACGCAGGGCTCGTTTGCCAAACGCCTGCTGGCCCGATCTTTTTGCGAGAGCCGCTGCGTCCGGTCCCGCGCGACGGCGGCCATCGTTCACGGTGGCCTTGCCCGCGTGGGGACCGCTCCTAAGGCCTACTGATGGAGGACGAGACGGGCGACGGTGTGTCACGGTGACTGGCGAAATTGAATTGGAGATGGGGCTCTTTCGATCGTGGGCGTGAGTGGAATTTAGGTCCCTCGGGCTTAAGGACCGTCGCGCGATGGGTATTCCTGTTTTTCGCCGCGTTCGAGGAAACATTCGCCGGCGTTCCCACGTGTGCGCGAGATCGAGAGGCGTCTGAGCGTACCACCAGAGGGAACGAAATATTGTCGTCGATCGTTCACCAAGATTTTCCAATGCTATCTCTCTCTTATCGCGTGATTTTTAAACAGCGATCGTTCCACGGGACCTGGTCTCGTCTGCGGGGTCTGTTTTACACCGGTTCGGGTGTACTCCTCGTTTAAACGATCGCCCCCTGAGAGGGCGATTTCAGGCGCCTCAACTGGCTCCCTGGGACCAATCGCTCGCCCCCGTGAATCTTTTACGAACGCGCATTATATCTACTTTTATCTAGGGCCGGTCGAGCGAAGCGATAGGCAAACAATAATTCCCGCGGATGAGACATTCATGCGAGCCCTGTACCATAAATAACCCCAGTGAAATTGCATCGTCTGCGCGTTCAACTCGAGGAACGACTGTTGCCCCTGTCTGCTGTTTTATAGTCCCGGAAAGTTGTAGTCTGAACGGGCGTAAATAACGCGGCTCGGCTTCGAATCACTCGAGAAAACGACTGTTTCACTCGGTGGCGGGGTTTCTCTGTCGGGTCGATGACTTTCGCGGTTGGAATATTCAGCGACGCTTAGGAAGAAAGCGTAACTTTAACGTTCACGTCTGATTCAGATTTCAGCCAGACCGAGTCTCCCTGAACCGGCCGAACGTAATCCAACCACAATGTAATCTGGCTCAGGCCTAAACTAAATCTGGAATGGTACATATCAAACATAGTGCAAATCTAATCTGGGTATAACGTAACTTAATCTCCACCTAATCTAGCTCTAACGGTGTTTAACTCGACCTCGAACCAGACTGACAATGAGCACAGTCTACCGCGGACCGGTCTAGACGAAGTCTAAATTTCTGACACGCGTCGCGACGCGTCAGAGCCTTCTTCAACGTAACCACTGATCCATACGCGCGTCTTTCGAACGCGATTCGATTCGAATTAATACGAGTTACGAGAAGAAAAATCGTAACGCGCGCGAATCGCGCGGCGTCGAACGATCAGACAGCGGGGCTGTCAATTTCGCGATGACCCGGGACCCGGTGCTTTCGCGGTGTCGACGTTTTAATATTTCAAATTAATGTGGATCAGCGAACGCAAAATGAGAGGAACATATTTGACCGCGAAAGATTAAATGGTTTCCCGTTACATCGTTATGCTTTCAGTGGGATACAACGCGTTTATACGCCACCCCCTCTGGCTTCTAATATGACGAATTAATTTGGCAGTGAACGGATGCGAGACGGAGGGGGGAAAAACACGCTGGCTGAAAGAGATTGAACGGTCCATTGTCATTCTGTTGAATCATGATCATCTCGCATCAACATGACCGTATTTTCATTTGGAAATTTTCACCATTCGAGATTCGACGATACGTAACCCGTTTTAACCGCTCTAAATGATAGGATTTACTCGCGGCGGAATAAATTGTCTATTCGCGGCGTTTCGAGTTTAATGTTTATTTCAATTGTGCTTCTGAATGCTCTTTAATTGCGTCGGAATATTCCAAAGCCTAATCGACTTTAACAACTCTTGGCCATTTTTTATTTCATTAATCGATAATTGAAATCCTCGAATTCGCGGATATTTTCAGTAACCGACCGCGAACCAAAGTTTCGAGCTCTAACTACGAACTAAGTCGAAAGACAGCGGCGAAACAACCCTTGTATGGTCGATATTTCATCGAAACTAAACGATCCTCCGCCGCAATGTCGACACGAGTGTCACTAGCCGTAGCGGGGGAGCAGTTTTGCTCGAAGAAACAGAAGGCGAGTTTGTTTGCGGACCGTGCTGCAGATATTACGTCTAAGAATCAACCGGGGTACATGTTTCTCGCGCTCGATGCAACGTTTCCCACGAACACGTGTCGATCCCTCGGCCCTTGTGTACGAACGTCCACAAGATCTGCCCGTTTTCTCGAGGATATCGTGTCCTCGAGCCAGGATCCCTCTCCGCCGTGTAACCGTGCGTCCGTGCGCGTCTACTCGTATCGGGATTCCGGTGTGTCTCGTCCAATACCTGTTCGATTCAGACAGCCGTATATGATATAACGCCCACAGCAAACAATATATGTAGGGTGCTCGATAAAGTGTAGCCGTGGTATAGCCTCGTGAAAAGGAAGAGAGAGAGAGAGAGAGAGAGAGAAGCTTCCAGCGGATGGCGCGAGGTGTTATCTCTCGCAGAGGAGACTCGTGTGCTCGAGAGTACACCGTTTTGAATTTCGTAGGAAATTTTCGAGTATCGCGCGTGCTGTGTGTCGCGACAAAATACGAGCGCGGATGGGAAACGTTACGAAGCGTATTTATTCCCGGCGTCCCTTGGCGGAAATTGAAAGTGCTTAAACGCGGATGTCGTATCGTTGTAGCGAGCGTGCGCGACGAAACGTGCGTGCACGGTGTCGAAGCTACTTACAGGACCTCGAAGCAAGGGAAATACGAGCTGGATTTTCGCTTACCAGTCGAATTATTTTCCTGCGTCGCGAAATTCCGCAGGCCCTGTCCGATTGCCTGTCCTCCCGTTGTCGAGCGATTCGATGGCGACTTGGCTATATAGGGCGACGCAAAGGAGACGTCGCGCGATGCGCTACCGAACCATCGTGTACACTGTCGATAATTAAATCGTTATTTGTCAAGCGCGATGTGCGTTAATTTAATGATCGAAATCGAAACGTACCAGTTGATTGCAATTCGAAATTTGTTTCGTGTGTTGCAGAGTCCGCCATTTTGAATGTACGATGCGGTGATTTCAGAGAGGGTTGGATACCTGGGGACAATTAGAGTGCAGTGCTACAAGTGGTAAGTCGAACGTTGAAATAAAACCGAACGTACAGAGGACGGGGGAGTAGGGTGGGGGGAATCATATTTAACGAAGCGACGAATTAAAACTTGTCCCGCTCGAGGGTTGAATCCGACGGCCGCGGCTGGCTTGCAACTGTTGGCTGGCGAAAGTATTTCGAAATTAGAGATAAAAGCGATTTAGAGAGAGGGCGGCTCGATTCCCCGTGAAATGGGAAGCTCTGTCTGAATCCATCGCAGTTTTATTTACTTCCTGCGAAGAAACACTTTGACCTCGAAGCCTCTGGCCATCGCGCAAATTCGCCATTCCGCGCGCGCGCGCGCGCCCCCGCAGAAGAGAAAGAATATAATCCCCAGCGCGAAAGCGTAGAGGCGGGGCTGATTAAACGGCCGTTAACGGGAAATGAATTTTAAACACGATTCCCCATACGCGCCGCGAATGCCAGTCGGAAATGACCGCGAGCTCGACTCCTTTCCTTGTTGAAAGTTGCCCTTTACTTCTGCGCGGATTATTATTTGCACGGGCCGCCGTTTCCCTTGCGCAAGCGATTTTCAGGTCCAATTGCTACGAATGTCCATTTCGAACGAGATGTCTTAACGCGTTTATCGTATCGTTCGATGCACGATTAACGAACTTCAGGCTGCGCATAATCGCAGCTGAAAAATGTCGAACCTGATCGCTCAACGCGGCGTAATTCCTCTCTGAAACTCGAACGACTCTTCCTCGCGGCGCCACTTGAGCGGTCGCCGTGTTTCCTTGAGGAACGATTCATTTCCTGGCGGATGTTCCGTTCGACGACGAACTTGCGGCGGCGTTGCACCCGCGCGCGAAGATAAACGCGGCCGGATCGAGTCCCAGTTCGATCTCGAGTCGAGCTGGCTGGTCTGTCTGGCGAGGCCGATTAATCGATATGTCCCGTCATCTTGGCTGAAAGCGAGAGTGCTCCTTTGAGACGAACCGATCACCGAAAGGGAACGGGGAGGCGTATCGAGGCGTCCTTCCTTCCGGTCTCTTCTTCACCCGCTCCTGCATTCCTGTATCCAGCCAAATGCCTGCTCCGCGTTTGTGTGACGTCCTGTTTCTCCGTGAAACATTTAGTCGATACTCGAACGAAATATAAATGGAACGAAATTAATTGGGTTGACGAAATATTTCGACGACTGATATTTATTGTTAACCCTTGACTGTTAAACGTAGGGTCGAAAATAAAAATCAGAAGGTTTCCACAACGAGAGGAAGACCACTCCGTTCAGTGGGAGCAAACTTTCTCATTTCTCTTCCCAAAAGCTGTCCACCTAGCCAGACCGAAAGCTAGCAATCCCTACGTCTACCCTCCGGTCCTTCGTGCTCTCTTGTCTCCACTCTGGTCCTCGAGTTTTCCATATAAATATACATTCAGCCGTCGGACAGGGGCTGCAGACACTCGTCTGAGAACCCCTGAGATCCTTCCTTTTAGCTGCTCCATTCTCGCTTCGATGAGAAGAGGATGTCCGGAGGACCGGGGACCATTGTCTTAATTGAGAGAGGTTAATTCGAGACGGACGAGTTCTGAGAGTTATAGACATTCGGCCGTGTTTAGCCGGGGCTTAGACGACGGCTCCTCTTCATTGCCCGATAGCGCAGAGACGAGGACACGCAACCGACCCCTCCAAAGTGTCCGTCTGCCTCCGTTTTTGTCCACGTGGATTTATAGAAGCACGCCCAGATCGAGCTGCAGCCAGGGGACGTACGCGTCGTATCTCGCGCAGATTACGTGCCGGCCGCGAGATTTCGTTACGAGTTACGGCCCAGGTTTCATTCCGTGCCTTGCAATTTATCTCTTATCAGCCCCGTACCGAGCTTCCGGATGGGGTTTCGCTTTCTTTCGCCCGCTATCGCGCGCCTCTACAGCTGACCAGGCAATTTTCAGCGAAACGTTGACTTTCGAAATTGGCATCGCAGCGTCGTGGAACTAATCAGTTTCGAATGAACCACCCCCCGTTCTCTCCCACTGACGATGTTCGATTATGCACATCAAGATGTACAACAGTAAGCGGAGACCGCGGGTTGCGAAGTTTATCGAATTTTTCCGGCAACTAACCGAAACCATTCTCCTTTGAAACGTGGAACCGAGCCACCCTCGCTGAAAGCGGCCGCCGTCGAAACGTCAATTACACCGAAAACAGTGGCGACAATGGGCCATCGGGTGTACGCGAGCGCGCCCCCTCTACTAATTTCCACTCGGGAAAACGTTATTTCGCCCGTCGCCGTGGAAAACGCCCGGACAAAACCTCGTCTCGCGCGCAGGGGTTGTGACCCAAATCATGGCGAAAGAACTACTTAGCCCCGTTCCACCGTGCCCCACTCCAGCCGCCCTCGCCCCCGTTTTTCTCTTTGTCGTTTAGTCATTAGGGCTTTCAGGCTACTTAGACTAATCTAACTTTTAACGGAGCCGGAGCGTCGCCTCGACGGGCAAGAAATGTTTTTGAGCCGTCGCGCGACGGACGGGTGGGGTGGACGACCTCAGACACCCGTGGCGCGCGTCTTACCGGAGAGCACCCTTGCCCCGACGAGCACCCTCATTGCATAATGTACCCGCTGAAAGGCAGGCGGGGTACGAAACGGAGCTTCGTGGCCGTCGAGTCGCATCTCGATTCGAGGGCTTGTCGTTGATGAGAGTGACTCTCCTCGCGCGAGAGATAGAGATAGAGAGAGAGAGAGAGAGGGAGGGAGGAGGGGAGAGTCAAGACCCGTGACACGGCAAGGAAAGGGGTGAATCGAGACCAGGAGGACGGGAATCGTGGCAGTGTGTCTCTGAAACGTGACCGTGCATAACGTAAATTTCGTTGCGAGGAGCGAACGGGGTGGCACAGGAGAGGGTGGAATTATGTGGATCGAGCGGGATCGATAGCTCTATCGGTCGATGCGTGGACCGAACGAGAATTTTAGAAGCTCGTTCTTTTTGAGATTCAATCTTGGAGAGTGGACGAGGCGGTTTAATTTATTCCATGCACTTGCTCGGGGGTTTGATGCTGTTTGCGTGAAAAATGAGTCTCGAGGAAATTAAAGCGGCAACTAGGGAACAACGAGATCCCACTAATCAGTACTCAGATAAAAGGCGGTGGAAGGATGTTTCATTGGACCGAGGAATTTCAATCAATTTATTCCTGGCCAGTGCAGCTAGTAGTAAAAGGTATCCCGGAAGGTATCCAATAACACACGCACCAGGCGTCCATTTTCGTCGAACATTGCTGACATACTGGAGCCACCCCTACGGCAAAAGTGGCCAGGGAGAAAGAGGAAGAAGGCACGGTTGGACGAGGAAACGAGAATGAGGGGAAAAAATATCGAGAAAATGATAACGACGCAACGAAATCTGAGACGTGATCAAGCACGTGGGAAATTTCGCTGTGGAAGCAATGGAGGAGCCAAAGAACGACGAAGCCCCGGGTGAGAGACAAGGAGGACGCGAAGCTTTGCTTCCGTTTCACCCGGTCCGTGCTTCCGGAATTCTGGATATCCCTGTTATCGAGTGCTTTTTATTCGATTTTCACGGTTGCTACGCTGTCCATCGTCGAGCACACCCCTTCGTTTCATACGGGCGTTCTCCCTTCGAATGAAGTAATTCAAAAAATTCTCATCACTATTTTAATATAGGCACTGTACACGAAATTTCGCGAGACAAGTTTCCTCGTTGCCACGTGCAACAATAGCGGTGTCGAGTTCATTTGAAATTAATTATTATAAAACCTCGCCCCTAAAGCCAGCGGTGGGAAAAAAAAGCGCGGTATCGTTGGAAATTTCTTTCCACCGGCGTGGAAGAAGCCGTAGCTGGTGGACGCTCGGTTGAAACAAAATACATCGGCGAAAGTAATGAATCCGAACAAAAGGGAACCGCGCAGACGAGCCACCGAATTTGTATTTCGCCCGACTCGGCGCCAATTAAATTTTAATACCATCGGTATTCCTCCGCCTCCTTTAATCAAATACCATTGGTCCTGCATCAAAGTAGCTCGGAATCCCTCGGACCGAGGGGTGGCCTTACAATTAAAACTTTGCTCCCGGCGTCTTTCTCTTTCAGCGTCGTTCTTCGCCTCTCCGAGTGCAAATAAACTGTCTCCTGGCCCGTCCGCGCCCCTCGTCGCCGGAACTTTCGCCGCGTCGCTTGATGTATCGCGCGGCCAGAGGAAGAGGTTAGGGTGGTTACGCGAACGACGGAACCACCGCGTAACCATAGAAAACGTGACCTCGCGCGTTGTTACTCCGGCTAATGAACACCTCGTTGTTACCGGAAAATTGCAAACGTAGCGCAACATTTCGATTGCTCGCGTCGCGCGTTGGTTAGGGGATGTTTTAGGTTGTGTCGAGTTGCAGGTCGCGGTGACGCGCGTTCCGCCTGTTCCGATCGAGCACGCTTCTGGCGTGAAAACGTCTGGCGGTTAAAAATTCCGTGGAATTATCGAAATACGTTTTACGAGAGACACGAGGGGAAGTATATTTCTGAAACGAGCGGAGGAGAGAGTTTCGATTTGAGTAAATTCGATCGGAGTAAACCATGGAGGACGGATTTTCAATTTCTGGGGGAAGTAGTTCCCGAAGTAAAGCACCGGGCGAGGGTATTTCTTTCGGCGGGATTTCGCGCGAGCGTAGTTAGAGTCTCGATGAAAAACTGAATGGCTTGTAAGTTCGAGAGCAGGTGTCGGGGTGGAATAAAACTAGCGGACCGGCGGGCGCACAATATTCGTCAGCTGGCACGGTTTCAACCGGACCCGTCAACTTTTCATCGTCAACTAGAGATTTCATTTCGCTAAATTAACACGGTGCCAACCGTTCTCAGCGTCGCGCCCTAAACTCGAATTCGAACAGGAACACCGCTCCTCGCGCGTTCCATCCTGCAAACTTTCGAGGTCCTCCAGTGACGTAAAAAAGAAAAGCTAATCTCCGCGCAACTGCTAGTTTCCAAACCCCCTGTAGCAGACGCTCCGCAGGCTGCGCTCACCTCTCATAACCCGCCTCGCTCTTCACCAGCCACCCCCCGAGCCGTACACTTTTTCCGAGGCCAATTCAACGCACCGTTCAACCTCGATCCCTGGCATCCCTCGCAACATGGCCAGAGAGCCCAGCAGAGCCCAGCAGAGCCGCCCCACCTCGAAGATCGTCTCTAATTGCCCGGTGGCGGAATCGTCGGTTCCGCCATTACCACGGACAAAGAGTGGATCCGTTCGGGGTGGATCGTTGAAATATTGCCAGGTGGCGGATATCAGCCACGGCCTACCGAAATGGCTTCCATTCCTTTCCGGCAGCTGACTCCGGATTAACCGGCCCGCGAGGGTTCCTCTCGGATAGCTGACTGAGGGGTATTAAAGCCGGTCGCCGATATTGCTTTCTTCAATTTGCAACCGCTCGCAGCCACCGACGCGTCCTCGTGAGCACCTGAATCAGAAACGCCGTTTCGAGACGTCGCTGGACGCGGAGCTGGACAAAGAGGCTTTCTCTGATCCGGAACGGATATGACTGGGAGAGCCGAGTTTCGATCCGTCGCGTTTGCGGGGGTGAAAAAGTTGGATGGCGAAGAGAGCCGCGAGATATCTCACTGTTGGATTGGGTAATTGTAACGCGACACTTGTACCGTCGCAGTCAATTAGCTCGATAAGGGGGAACCAGGCGTTTCTCAATGAGAATACCATGTAGGAGCGGCAAAGTCGACGCATCATCCCCCCGTTTTCGCCTGCCTCGTTGAACACGCGTATGGAAGGCTCTGCTTTTTGCTGTTCTGACTATGCAGGCTGGTGGGACTCGATGAAAATTAGATCGTCTCGAGAAAAACCACGCTGGCGTTGGTCCCAATGTTACTTGTCCTGGTTGATTAAGTAAAAGCAGAATAATTATTAATTCTCCTCCGTTGGTGAAAATTCGCTGTTGCTGATAATCCATCGTTCGACTACTGTTCTTTTGGCTATGACTACCCATTTTCACCCCGGTTGGACAGTTCCTCGTTCGACCGTCGCAAGGCATCTATCGTCCCGCGAGGTATCCATCATTTTTGCTCCTGCGGAGTGGAAAAAAGTGCGCCGTTAAAGGCCGGTAACGATCTGCCGCGAGTAACGGTAACGATGCGTGGCTGATTCATAAGCTTAAAAGAAAACGAGAAGAAAAGCGAGATAACAACCGAAGAAACGGAACGCCCGTCGGAGGAGGACTCGTAAAAAACTTCCCCCTGAATCATCCTGGCCACAGTTCCGCAACAACTCTCGTTACGATGTCACCCCTGCGCCAAAGTGGTGGCCGTCTGCGCGAGCCAGCAGACGTCCCCCGTTGTTATTACCACGGGGAGGTAAAAATAACGCGGCTAACTTCTTCTTCGCCCGTGCCTCCGTACGCGCTCCACGAGTACTCGCCTCCCCTGAAGTGATGTTGCCACTCGTGGGGTTAATTTGGGGAAGCGTTAAGGGTGATTCGGAGTACCGATAAGTGGCAGGAGCGACGGTGTTTAACGCGGGAACCTCGTTGGGACGATATTTATAATCCCTTTGAATCTTGAAACAACGCGTTCGCGTCTTCCAGCAGTGGAATTTTTAATATCCACGGACAAATTTAAGTTGGCCCCTATCGATCCGACGAAATCTAACTGGGGAACACCACCACGATGGACACGCGATATCGATAACGAAATATCACAACTGCGACAATGGGCCGGGATATCGATCCCGCAGGGGACGAAACACGAGACGAGGGTGGACCATTCGAAACACAGGACTGCGACGGGGATGACGCGTCAGCGCGACGCGTCGACGTATGAGAAAAACGCGCGGACAGCGGCGAACGAAGATTTGCTTTTAAGCCTGACGCGTGTGGAACGCATCAGACGTTATATACCCCTTGGTGGTGGTGTATGGGGTTGCTCGTCGCGGTGGCGCCGCGTCGCGGCCTAAAATTAGATCCGCACGGGACAATGGACCCCTCCTGATGAAGAGACGTGTCCGTTGGCGGAAAACCAGGCTGTACCCCGACGACAACGACGATCTGAGACGATGATGCCTCGGAAACACGCTCGACGAGGAGCTGTTCTTGTAACCGGTTTTTAAGAACGATAATAAAGGGGAACGACGACGGGGCTGGCAGTCTGTTGCGCGGGGTAGAGCGATTCCAAGCTCGTGACGAGAGTCGCTCGAGCCTCGTCAACGTCGGTATTTGTGTAGTAATTTAGCAGCCGGCTGGTTCTTTTGGGACCACGTTAGGGAGAGACAAAAGGGGTTAGGTTACCAACAGGTTTTACACGAGACGTAATCACTTCTTAAATATCCTTTGTGCCCGCAAAAAGTCTTGTTTCGCGATGCGATACTGCACGGACACGTTACACCTGGTGTCGTTAATATTCGGCCAACGCAAATCTTCGATGTTTCGCTTGGCTCGCTATTTTTTTAGAGGAAATTAGTAATTCAACTCTGCGTTTCGGAACGTTCGAGAGCTCGAGTCTCTCCCAGCTCGCGTCGAACGCTCGGCTCGTATCGCGGGGGGGTTGCAATTCGAGGGCCTTCGAGATCGAATACGCTCGAAATTCGAGTCCGTAGGCGGACGGTTCGCCCGGTGATTTCGCGCCTTTAATATCCAGTTTAAATATTCATGAGGAGCCGTGCGAGATATCGCATCGCGGAGAACGAGGGATCCTCGACGCGCGTATTTTCGAGGCACCCTGCACCACCACTGTTCGGACTGCACAGCGAGCGAAAGGTGTTTTTTAAATTTCATAAGGGATCCGCTAGCTGAGAAACGACACGCAATTTTGTTTGAAACGCGGCTGCGGCGGCCTCGAACCCTCCCGCGTTGGGTTATTCGCTGTTTAACATCGAGAGGATGACAATGATTCTCGACCAGCGACGAGGAAGAGCCACTATATTTCCGCTATCGCCGAAATAAATATTCATAATGAGTGGAGTGTTCCAGCGGACTCTGCGGAATTTAAATATCTGCATGAAATATAAAGGTATCCTTTCTTCTGAGGCTTGCCTGGCCAGCGACTCACGTACACTACTTAAGCTTGCGCTCTGCAAAAATGTCACATTTTCAAACTTGGAATTTCGCGATTAAACAACGATCCTTCTCGTTTCGAAGTTAAATTGCTAACAAGATATTAAAGCGCTGAAGGGTTTGCAATAATTTATCGCTCGAACGTGAATTCGAGTTCTCGATCGTTCGTCCATCTCCTCGTGCGTGTTTAGAAATTCCACGGACCACCGAAATTGTCGAGCGGAAATAAAATTCTGGAAGAAGTCAATTCAGCGAAAGATGGCTAAAGATGGCAGGTGTTTACGAGTATCTTCGCAGACTTTATGAAAAATCGAACCCCCGTCCGTGCCCCGAAACAGAGAAGGAGACGGTCCCGTTTATTTCCTCGTGGCCCACTTCGCGCGCAAGAAACTCATTTTCGAAAGTGACTAATCCATAAAAATGCATTTCGCCCGGCTCAAAGGATAGATGCCCCGGTATTCATACTTGCATCAGCGACGTCAAAAAGATTAATGTCTCGCTCGCGGCTAGGAGAGCGTCGTTTTTTCTTTCTCCACCAACACCCCTCTATCTTTCTTCTACTTCTTCTTTCTCTTGCCTTTTTTCTCCATTTTTATCTTTTTTCTTTTCTCTTCCCTCTCTCTTTTTTTTTTTGTTGCAATGCGAAGGATGCTGGAAAACCAGTATCCGGAAAAAGCACTTTCCGCCGCGAAGAAATTACATTCTCGTCCCCCTCTCGCGGATTTCTTCGTTTGCATAAAAATCTTGATAACAAAATATTGTAACTCGTATTTTCCGTCGCACGTTCAACCACCGTGCGCGGTCCGGTGTTTTTAGCCAGCCAGAGGGAGAGGGGGGGGAGGCGGGGGGCTGGAAAAATGCTGGCTCTCCTCGCGTCGCGTCGCGCGGAAATTCCGCGACGGCCCTTGATGGATGTTGCGGGGGATATTTCCATGGCCGCGTTTAAATTTCTCGTCCCCAAAGGGACTAATGTCAGACCGCGTTTCGTCTGACGAAGGTGGAGCCTTTTCGTGGAGATTAAGATTGCCGTCGGTCTCCTTGGCAAATTATATTTTTTACTGCACCCTCGTCTCCCTTAATCTATTTTACGCAACGGATTATCGATATCGTTTAATCGTCTTTGCGAAATTAAAAATTTAACGCTCTCCACCGCGAACAGCGTTCAGGGTTCATGGAAAATGTACCGTAGCGTGCGAAGGAACCCCGAGGAGTCGCAACTTTCGTCCCCCAAACCTCGATACACCCCGCTGCGATCGTGCAGGGACGTCAAAAAGCATCGATGGCAATGACACGGACAAATTTCGCGCCCTTTGACAGCCAGAAACGAGGGGAGACACAACGGAGATGCGTCCAAGATGAAGGGGAAGCGTGGGGACGAGGATAGGATGAAGCGAGAAAGAAACAGACGGGTCCGTGGCCATAAATCACTATTAAATCTTGAAAGGATCGAGTCCGTGGTTTGTCGAGTAATCTATCAGGACAGTGTAGCTAATATAACGGTCGAGTAATTGCGGCGAGCGTGCACGTAGAGTGGCTCGATCGATCCGCACTCGTTGTGTGCCTAATGACCACGCAAACGACGCGTAACGTATGCTACCAGCCCGCCACTGAATTAGTAATCGCATTATTTGTGTTTACGCGGGAACGAAAGTAGCGTTCGTGACGTTGGCCAGCTGTCCGCCTCTACTTCTCTGGCCACCCTGTTTACCGTGGCGAAAGGTGCGGGACGACGTGGCTGCACAGTCGTTGTTTGAGCATTCAATCTTGGATCCTTAATTGGGAGACTACTTTAGGCCCTGCAAAGTGCAATTATGGGCCCCCGGGACTTAATGGACGGCGTAACGACGCAAAAATGACACTGGAGACGACGAATCTCGAGCCAGGCCGTACCCTATTTGAGCGTGGAAAGTGGATCCGCTTTCGGTGTTTAAAAGACAATATTCCACGGGTGGCGGCGAGCACGGTCATCGAGGAGGCCGGAGGGAGGATGATCAGGGGTGGTCGAAGATCCACAGCTGCAGTAAAACCTTCGGAATTTCTCGAGGCTTCGAACGAAGCACCGAACTCCGGGAACTTCTGTAATTTTCGAACTTGTACGATATTAGAGTTACTCGGACCAGGGGCTGCCGGTAACCTTTGGATTGTTCCGTTGGACTTTGAACTTGTTGACTCTGGAATTCATGGATTTCGGGGATTGCCTGCGTTCTTATCTACCGGGGACTGTTGCTTTCGATAAAGTTTATTTAACGCCGTTGTAATCGTCGCCACGATCGCTCGATACAGCTGTTTCCCCTATTCGAGGCGCGAATTCGAAAACCACGGCGCTCGAGAGTGAAATTCTAATCGAGACGGGAATCAAGTCGAAAGGGTTGCACGAGGGTACGCGCGCGGACAAGGACGCACACTTTTCCAGCGAACTTTCAGTGTCACCCACTTCTGGAAGTCTGTAACACTGCGTAGTGGAGTATTGTTTAGCGAAGATTCATCAGCCTCGCTCGTAACACATCCACTCCAACGCTGGAGGCTAACAAACGAGACCCAGTCACGGATGAGAAACGGGCACCGGTTAATCTCCTCTGGGAAACAATTGCAAAAGCGTGTTGAACCGGTTCGAGGGGCTGTACCCTCGTTTTGTAGCTTAACCCGCCGGCAAAAGAAGACCGTCGCTCTTCTTCGAGGCTATTTTTCAACATCGCCGTGGAGTTAATTAAGTTAATTCGAAACGTGCCAGCGGCCAGCCGGACGGTCGCGCGCGCGCGCATGGTCCGCGTAAACTTTCAATTTGAAATCTGCAGCCAGCTACCGGGGAGAAGATTAAGAACCTCTTTTTGCTTGGTCGTAACGCTTATTATCTTGAGCGTAAGACCTCGAAAAACAGGGAGACAGTAATTGCCGCCGAACCGAGAGGGGGCGAGAGGGACGAAAGGGAGACACGGGGTAGGCGGGGACGTCGAGCCGTGTCGCGGTTATGCAAAAGCAGACGACGGGGCTACGAGGCCACCCCAGGCTTTTAGCGGAATTGCTTTTACTAACTGATTACATAACGTAATAAAGGTTATTTTTACGCGCGAGCCTCCGAAAACGTTGCTACCGACGATACGTCACCGACGGGGACCGCTCGTTTTATTTAAACCACGTCAATTTGCATTTCCTTCGCGACGTTGCCCTGGAACGCGTCCCAGTAACGCGTTCCAACCTTGTCGCGGGGACGCAGCTTCGGAGTCGAGCGGACGCGCGATGCGTTTTTGGGGGCGGAGAGCGTCTCGAGTGGTAAAATGCGAGGCCACGCGTTGACGAACGACGGAACCGCAACGTCTTCGACGTTGAACGTAGCCAGTCAGAAGATTGAGATTCCGATCGAGCAATCGCGAGCACCCCCGTTGCATGACCAACGGAAACCACTCGCACGAAGATCGATTTTCAATTAGATTGATGTCACGCTCTCACGAGAGGGGATCTGAAACGTTCAGGCACGAAACAATTGCGTTCTCCAACGAAAACGAAGAGGACGGATAGAGCTATTCAGAGACTTGAGAGACTGGCGAACGTCATCCATATGTACCCGTTAAGTCCTGCGCCACCCCTAACAACGCGAAAGTGACGTTCAGACGGAAGGGTGGTTGCCAGGCAACTGGTCACATCGAAAGGACAGAAGTGATGGACTAGACAACACTTATCGAGTCCTTGTATCCATTGCCCTCGTTCCAGCCCTTCCGCGCGCCCCTCTCCTTGGGGATGATCCCTCGTAAGGGATACTTGCCACCTGACCTTGTACATAATCCTAATTTTTCTACCAGAACTCGCGCATCGATCTTCATCTTGCTGAGAGCCGCACGAAATAGCGTTGTCATCAGATTCGTCTCGACTTTACGCGCTCTTTACTTCGAGTCAATTACTATCAACAAGAGGGTAGAGGTTAGGTGGGATTAGTTGGACGGGTTTTCGTTGGGAATATTCGTTAGTAAAACATCGCACGAAGTAGCGCGAGGAGCCTATTCAATATTTGCCCCTGATCGAATTCTATCCGTCAGAATTCTCAATCAAGAGACCTACCACCGTAGACAATACAGTTGGGTGTCATCGGTTGGCGTTGCGCGAACGTGCACCGTGCAATTGACACCGGGTCGCGTTACGGACGCCATTTCCGTTCCCCTCTCGGTCTGGTTCGTCCAGGGGGTAGATTCCTCCGGACGTGACGGACGCGGATCCGAGAGCGTGGAATCGTTGCGCGAACGCGCCTACCACCCCTTTCTCTGTCTCTCTCTCTCTCTCTCTGTCTATTCCTCTCTGTCTGTCGCGGCCCTTTAGCGCGGCAGCCACTCGTGAGGCGCGCGGGTGGCTGCGTGAATAGGATCCCCGACGATAGTGGCTCTCGAATTACCCGACGCGTCTCGTGGCAATAAATACCTCGATCAATTATTCCCGGCTGGCAGCCAGAGCCGTGGAGGAGGCGTACAGCCGCGTGCAGCTGTTTGTTTCACCCGAAACGTTCCGCCGATGATGTATCACTGGCGCGCTCTTTTTCCCGGAGGGTGGGCCCTCCGCGCGAGTCAGATCGTTCGGATTAACGCGCCCTCTAGACCCCGTCGAGGGCGTTTCTCTTGAAGAGGATGGAAAAATGCCTGCCACCGTCGAAGGGGATGCTCGTAAGAAGGGTTAAAGAGGAAACTACCCGAGGAGTTTAGGGCTGTCTGCAGGGGCGACGAGGCGGCGGTGGTGCGAAATAGCAGGGAACCGTAATGGAGATGTCTTACAGGCTCGAGTTAACCGCGTCCGTGGCGTCGAATAGCCGGTGGTCGCTGCGCGTGGAGCGTATTATTGGTCGAGCTGCGATTAGGGGTGGGTCTGGTGGAGAGAAAAGAATAGCCGGTTCGGAGTTTCGATGGTCCGCGATCGGGATCGTGGGTCCGTGGCTATAACGACGGGGGCACAATGGGAATAGTATGGAATGGAAACAATGATCGTTATAATGGACACGTGACAGTGATGTTAACAATGCTGGCTCAGGATAATACACCGGTTCCTGAACTGCTCGCGCTGCTCATTGTCGGGAAATATCATTATGTCAACTGTGGAAAGTTTATGGCAATCAGTGGCATTCTGCGGCCTTCCGTTCAACCTGCTCTCGTTCGCTCGCTCATCGACCGATAGAAGAACTAATTCTCCTAGGTTTTTATCAACGCTGTGTCTCTCGTAGCATATGAATACATCGATTTATTTCGTTCGTTTGCTTAATAGAAAATTATGGACCATACATTTGGGACGAATTTTTCATCCACTTTGTCCAATCGCGCAAGGGTCGCATTGTACATACGTAACGTGTACAGAATTGTACACGGCGTTGTTGTACACGGTATTAGAATTGAATTAGCACATTGTTACAGCCGCTGGATTACTATTAGCACCGACACAATTACAGGAACTCATTGTTCCCGATCGGAACAATGATAGTGTCTAAACAAAGCCCGGGGATCATCATCGCTGCACAAAAGCCATTACTGGAACTGCGCCCAATCATTAAAACCTCTGCTGTCACTTACCAGTTAACTGTTCCCAATTACTTGGAGGAGGGAAATAATAACGGTAATAGAAAAACAATCGAACGCGAAGAGGGGGTGGGGGGCGCAATTGGAAACGTCGGATTGTCGAATCCCAGACGCGAAATATTTTCCAGCGCCACGGATAGGTCACCCAGCGAACATAAGGCTTCCCCGCAAAGTTTCCATTGCACTTCAGCCGAAGTTACTTATCCTTAATCCAGGTATTACTCGTAGACGGAATGGAGCCAGACTCTCGGATCTGTCACGTCGAGGAGGAGCCACGGTGGAGGGTTAGAGAAAGGGACAGAGAGACTCGAAGAGAAGAGAAGAGAGAGAGAGAGAGAGAAACGGCAAATTAGTTCGCATCGACCAGAACGCGCGCGCGCTTCTGCGAAGACGACGAAGATGTATCGCGAACGACACTTATCAGCTCGAGATGTGCTCCATTAATTTGTTTAATTGATCTTGATCTACGCTCGAAGAATCCCTCGGTTCTGGTCCAATATCAGCCGCGCTACGGTACCACTCGTACGGCTTAATCGATGCCGAAGTCGAGGAGGAAGTGATTCCCCTGGTCGAGTGGTGAATAAGTCCGCAGCGTTCGAGGGTGCTGGCTTTGAATATCGATTAGACGGCTGCTCTCGCGTTTCGATCAATTAAAAAGGGTTGCTACTTCGGTTTACGTCTTTCGTTGCTGTTCCAGCGTTTCAGTTTTTTTTTTTTTTTCACTCGTGTATTTCGAACGAGAACAAAATGCTGAATGCACGTGCAATTATCGAGGCTTCGAGGAAGGTTTTCGTTACATTGCGACGGGATTGAAAAAAATTGGGGGGTAGTTTAACGTGCATCCGCCACGGTGGTACACGCGAAAGTCAGAGAGGGAGCAGAAAGGTGCTTTAATTTTCCAAGGCGCAGAGACAAAGGGACGGCTGCATTATCGTGCGCGTTTTAATTAATTTCAGTTAATTAATCGAGCTGCGCGCACGATACAAGGAGCGCTTTGTTGGGGTTTTAAATGCGAAATACTCGTTGCCTCGAGCACGGTGTAATGGATAAAAATAGGAAAAGGTTGCATGAAAAATAGTGGCGACGCGAGCGTGTCTTTCAGGGCAGAGGAGGAGGAGGAGGAGCAGGAGGAGGAGGGCGGTTTTAATTTCAGCCGGGTACAATTGCGCGGAGGGGAGAGGGTTAAAACGCGTATCTTTCGCGCTCGATTGCGACAATTGTCTTTAAAGTGGCTTAAGTAAGTCACGTTTAGAAGAAAATTGAGCTCGCCGCCGTAATGAATTCCGCGCGTTACGTTTACCCTCTGTCTTGAGCGCGCCCGTGCATTTATTGCGGCTGCCGCAGTTTAAGAACAGCTCCTCTGCAAGTATACCATAAAATACTCGAAGATATAAGCGAAGTATATACCGTTGCGATGCACTTAAACAAGTGTTCGTCGCGCAAGACAAACGGCCACTCTAACCACGGCCATCAGATCGTGACAGTAATCATCCCATCAAAGCTACGCACACGTTCATTCCCAACGTGATCGAGTGCTCGAGCCTAATCTCGATATCACCGCACGCTATCGTTGCTACTCGTTCCTGAATATTTCAGAGTACGCCATCGAACGCACTGATCTCGATCAACAGGAATCGCTGTCAACCCTGCGAACGTCCGCCGCTCTACACCCTCGTTTACGATCGAATCGCGCCGTCTGCCGTTCGCCAAACGTTCGCCGCAACTGTCCACGGCAATCGCGCGGGGTGCAAAGTCAAGCGTCGATTTTCTATCGCCCCGTTAGCCGAACAAAAGCATCGCGTCTAAATAATTCCTCGTAGCAGGTGAGCCAGCGTGGGTAACGTCGCGATGACAAGCGGCGATACATCGTCCTGGTAGATAGGCTCTGCTCTACGAGACCGATCTGTTATCAGCGTCACCGGCGCAATAAAGCAAATTGTCATTGATGTAGAAGCGCGACGATACCTTCGCCACGTGCTCGCGCTGTCCAGTCTGAAAACAATTTGTACGATAACACTTTTCTATGCTCCTCTATCGATACGATGGACATCAGACGAATCGTGTCTTGTAGGAGAAGAGAAATAGTCCAAAGTCTCCTTTGAAACTTAGCGAAACGGAATCCTCGTGGCGTATCGATTAAGCTTGCCAGCTAATAATTCAGTACACCAAGCATTGATATCCCAGGCGAGCCACAGCGGAATTAACAATTAAGTGGGCAAGAACGAACTCGCGTGATTTATCGCAAGGAAATATTGCAACAGGCGAACTTGGATCCCAGCCTGTGGACCCCCTCCGTAACAATGTCTAGATTAGAAGTTCATTATGACGAGGAACGCTGTTGAACGTCTCGATGGGATCAGCGAATCCAGGTGACCGATTTTGCGGCACGCGTGCCACCCACGGGAGCCGCTGAACTTTTCGTACTGCGAACGCGAGCTTAATTATCGTTCTAATGTTGCGTGTCCCGGTGAATCTGTAATACGAGCGCGGAATTCGGGCGCGTGATTACGTGGTTTCTTGCGTCGAATACGTGAGAAGCATCCTCCTTTTTGTTCCACCGTTGCACGGCTGCTACCAACGGGAAGCCTGGGATCCCGTGCGTAATTATTGCTGCGAAGCACGTCACGCCGCCACTGGCGGAGTTCTGTTACACGCACGCCGCTTGATTCGCTCGACGGTGTCTTAATGGAGTCGGACAGGGGATGAGGGTTGGTGGCGAGGGTGGTTAAGATGGAAAATTCAGACGCGAAAGTCTCTGAGCGGAGTTCGAAACGAAGCTGCGCGCCCCCGTTCAGACGCGCGATATCCCAAACAGTTTCTTATCGGACAGTCGAGTAATTAAATTCCGCACGGTCGAGCTAATCTCTGTCGGTCGGCAAATATTGGCTTCAATCGCAGCGCGGATTGTTCACTTTTGTCGAGAGGAACTGTTTCGCCCGAGTGTACCTACTCAAAGGTGGTTAACTATGCAGCCAGAGCGAGGGGGAGAGGCTGCACGGGGCACGGTACAAGTATTCCCCTAACAATCACATAAAAGATTAAAGTATCCGGCATATACGTTCGCGCTGACCCAGTTGCGGTTAAGAGTCGTACAATACGCCTGAAAGCAAGTATTCACGTGCTGCGAGCGTTTTACAGAAATGAAGGCGGAACTTAACGAAAACATCTCCGACAGGAATACCAACTACCCCGACATTTTTTACCACCGCGTTAACTCCCTTCTTCTGCGCTACCCTCTTGTTTCCACCTTTTACAATGCACCGCGACGACTCTCAGCGTCCGACTTGCCTCGATCTTCGAATTAAACAATTCTGAACAAGCCTCGACTCTGACTCGATGTCACGTCGAGTGTGTCAAACTTGTAGCGACAAAAAAAAAGCATGTTTCCACGTTCGTCGATTAGTCGAGCGAACAGTTGCCACGATCATCCACGAAATCGCCCCGTCCCATGCCACGCTCTTTATTCCATTTGGCGAGCATTAGTTGCGACGACTCTCAGCGTTCGACTTGCCTCGATCTTCGAATTAAACAATTCTGAACAAGCCTCGACTCTGACTCGATGTCACGTCGAGTGTGTCAAACTTGTAGCGACAAAAAAAAAGCATGTTTCCACGTTCGTCGATTAGTCGAGCGAACAGTTGCCACGATCATCCACGAAATCGCCCCGTCCCATGCCACGCTCTTTATTCCATTTGGCGGGCACTGGCTGCGCCGTCTACGTCGGTTTACAACAGTCTGGTTGCCGCGAAAAGTTCACCGGTCCCGCGGCAGGCTTTAATATCGCTCGCACGGTGGATCGCGTCAATATTTCCCGTTCGTTGTTGCACGCGCTCTGGGACTCTCCCGCCTCTGGGCGGATGAGGATTATCGATTATCAGTTAACGAGTCTGCACGGTTTTCCCCGTTTCCTACGCCCGCGCCGGGACTTTTTTCTACAACCAGGCCGGGATTACATCTGTACGGTCTATTATGGGCTATTCTGTTTAATCAGGAACGCCGGCTCACGATAAATACGGCGCCGCGAGTGGTAGAGACGGGTGCACGTCTCTCAGCCTTTTTAGGGATCGTTTGGATCCCGCTTAATCATTCTCGATGCTGTTGTTCGAGCTGTTCTCATCAAAATTGTAGGATGCGTGGGTGGGTTAACGATTCGATGAACGATTTTAGAGTCTGCGCATCGATTACTTTAGATATCGCTATCCTTTTCTGTCTTTGAAAATCTTTATTTTTATTCAGACATTTTCCAAAGTACGATTTCAACGCGTCTCTAGAAAGCACGGAAGAAACCGTGTACGATATTTTCAGCGAGCGTCCACTTCGCCTCTCCCAGTCCACGAGAATTTTACCCACGGGTTCAGCATGGAAACGTGTCCCGTTCGAGCGTCCATTATTGGAGGGCTACGATGAGCCCGTGAAATGCAGAACTCACCACCGTTGTTTGTCGACTATTGTTTATCCGCACGGTTATGCGGCTCGTTGTTATCGCCTCCGGATACCACCGCCCACGAGCACAATGAAAATTCGCGTTTCCGGAAATTTCCGGCCCCGTGGAGGATAACCGGACCAGGCTCTCTCCTCTTTAATTGCGCCCTCTTTTTCCTCCGATGATTTTTCGGAAGTCGTCCACGCACACCTCGTTCTGTCGTGACGTTAAATTTATGACGTCCTCGATGAAGGTTTTTGAAGTTTTCAGCCCGTTTGAAGTCTGAAATGGTCAACCTTCGATCGTCTATGTAATATAGTTTGGTGTTTTTTTTTTATTGTAGTAGGAATTTGTTTTACGAAATCGATCGTGCGAATGAACTTCCTCCTAAACAATTTATTTACACGGATTGTCCGTCCCGCAGCGGCGAATATTATTCGGCACACCGCGCTGGATTGGAATGCGAACGTGGCTACGCATTGGTTCATTTGAAAGCCATTGAACAATATTTGACTAAGCTGCAGTTTGGCCGTAAGCGCAAATCGAGCCACGTGTCTAGCGCTTTGCTTTTCTGCTTGCCCTGAACTATATCAATTTGCGTAGCCGTTGTTTCGTATAATGCTGGGGAATTTTCGATTGTAATACGCTTAATTAAAATCGAGCGGACGGCAAGGAATTCGCGAAAGAAATTTTGAGACACCGTTGCTCGTTCGAAGAAATCAAATGGTGGGTGCTACGAACTGTTCGCGCACGTGAAATGCCGCCATTTAGAAATATGACAATGGCAATATCGCATTCCATGCTTTCCGGTCGTCGTTTGACTTCCTATTGATGGAGTCACGTTTGCTTTCACCGCGTTTCACGTAACGGCAGCCCGTGCAATTACACTCGGTCGGTCTTCGTATTTACAGGTTTCTTGTGGTCGATTGTAATAGAAAGGCGAACCGACGATGGAACAAAACGCTCGAGGGAACGTAACCGGAAATATTGTTCGAGAGTGGAGTCGAGAACGAACCAACGAGGCATCCGTTTCCGTTCAATTTCCACTTATCCCGTATCGTACGGACAGTATTATTTTACTTCCCCTTTAATATGCATCGCAACGTCAATCAAATCTCAACGATAGCATCGAGTTACGGTTACGATGCGTTATTTACGAACGCAGCGTGCTCCCAGCGTACGCTATAAGACGCCATTTTGGTGCACAAATCACGTTGTTCTAACCTAGAAACGTCGCTCGTTACACGGGAGAGAAATGCCTGGCCCTGTAAAAGAACATAGGCGATATCGATTCCACCAAGTGAAGATTAATCGAATAACCGTCGTCGTCCCATATCGGACGAGAAAAAATGCCGGATCCCACCGTGGTCGTATCATGGAATTTTCGTCGAGTCTCGCGATCGATGCTCGCCCGCGATTTCAATCGCGGCGCATGTGGACGAGGCTTCGAAAAATAAGCCGGCTTGTTTCCGCAGCGACAACGCCAGCGTTCTCGTCGCGATTTTTCCAATTTTTCAAAAGCAGGATGTTCTCTAACGGCGAGCGTCGAAGTTTAGAAGAAACGACGAGGGCAGAGGGCGAGCGCGAGGCATCGAAACGGTTCGACGAGAGCGAACGCTCGACTTTGGCCGCCGATATTCGGCTGAAAGACACGCCTCGCTGATACTCTCGCTTGATTTTGCTCGATTTTTCCATTTTTTTCTCACGGGAAACAGCAGCGCGCGAATTTCTCGAACGACACCCGCACAGTCGACGCCACCGTGGAATCATTACGGGCAGCGATCGTTAAAATTAATGGAACGGCCCGCGTCGCGCGTGAACGGTGTATTTCGATCGTTAATGAGATGTAGCCGTGACGGCAAATAGACGATCGAATGTACACGCGGTCCGGAATGTTATTAATTTCGGTTCAGTCGTTTTTCACGCGAGACCGCCACTCGAATCGTAATTTATGGCCATCGCAGTCTAAATGTCCCGTGGACGTTTAAATGAGATATCGGAAATCTTGTTCCGCGATTTTTTTCCGCTACGAACGAGACTCGTCGCGGTCTTTTTAGGCTGCGAACATCGAAATTGCGATCGAAAATGAATTCCTTCGAACCACGATCGTGGAGTCTCGAAATTCCCGTTCCTGTCGTCGATCGAAGTCGAACCACGTATTCTTTAAGCCCAGCTTCCCGCCAGAAACGCTCGATGCAGTAACGCCAACTACCGGTTAAACGTAGCGCGAAAATTGCCTGTAAACAGCGCGCTTTATTCGATTGGCAGAAGCGAGATGGGGGCGGCGGAGAAGTTTCGCGTTCTGGTATTAGACGATAGATAGAATTAGTCGTTCGCAGAGCGTGGAACGAGTGCTGCCGGTTTAATCGACCGCTCGATATCGTTCCGCTCCCAGGCTGATCGCGGAGCTCTGCTAATGATGCATCAGCCGGCTGGCTATCGTCGAATTTATGAACCATTGAAACTGGGCTTTACCGAGGATTGTGCTCGCCCTTAAGTGGATTTATGACGTGGATGAGATTTCTTAGCTATTCCTGGGATTAACAGCTCGCGTGTATTGGTACTTCGCGTCAGCCATGATGAGAAGAGATCTAAGCCAGGTTTAGATTGGCTCCACCGAAATCAATAACTCTGCCGGTATTGTTAGTAATGCTTCCAGATCCCGCGGACTTAGTCGTGAAATTGGGATGCCCGCTGGATTCCGCTAATGGGCTACGCGAGCGAAGTTCGCGCGTCTCGTAACCGATTCATTCGCGACTGGCGCGAGCCTCGTTTCTGCTCTTGTATTCCACTTTTATTGAGATCGAGGGAAGTCCAACGAAATTTATCAGAGGATCCTTAGGGCTTTAGGAGCGAAGGATCCGACTCGATACGTCGGTTTAATTAACTAAACCGAGTGGAAAAATAAAGTGATTCGGATCTCGGCTGGGAATCGTTCTTAATTGGATTTTATTCGCGAATTAACATCGATGGTGCACACGCTTACACACAGAGAGGGAGAGAGAGTGAGAGAGTTATTTAGAATTATGAACTGGTGTTTACGCGGAATCTACTTTGCTTTAAATTACAAATTCCTCGAGTACGCCATCGCACTCCAGCCCCACCCTCTACGCCAGACATTCTCGACTAGTGTAATAAATTTTAAATGTGCAGGTTCGCCAGACTGAATTTTACCCCTTCCATCGCGAAAATATAACTCCAACCACGCGATGAACGTTATATTAAATCCGCGAGAAACGCGAGACGTTCTTGTCGAATTCGCGAGCGAGCAACTGCACTCTTTATCGTCACCAACGACGTACAATAGCGACGATCGCGAGCACTTAACTAGCCTTCGGCATTTTCTTTGGAACGTCCCGCGATTGCAGGCGTCGCGGCTGCGGAATCGTCGCGACGATAGACCGTGTCAGCGTGGGTATTAAGTCGCGTGCATAATCCGACGCGTGTCATAACGCGGCGGCATGCACAATGTATCGCTGGATTATAGGGGCTGCCGACACGAGGGACCGTGTTATTCGATATCACGTACCTTGGTACGCGGTACAAATGGATTCGTATCCCAGCGCACTTCTTTCTGTGCGTATGCATACAAATGCGCTCGCGACATTTTAAACCCCGCGCGGACCCTGTGAATTAAACCAGGCAACGATGATGTCGCCAGTTATCTGTACCAACGGTTGATTTGGCCATCGAACGCTCCAAGAAATTTCAACTATCCTCCACTCGTTTCTCATTTGTCTTCCAGATATTATGCGCTGTGTCGGATGTATGAAGAAAAACCGTGACAGTTCGCGACGCGATTAAGTTAAACGACGCGAATCCACCGCGTTTACGTATTAATTATTAATCTCTCCCTCGAAAACCGTCAACTCGAACTCCCAAAAGACCCGCTGTCATCCGAACTATTCGCGTTCGCTCACGGATGGAACGCCTCTTACGCCCCGTGGCTGCACGACGAACACCGTGGCAGCGCGTACGGAATGTAATACGGTGGCTGGCAGCGTCACATGGCTATTTAGAGGAGCCAACACGCAGAGTTCGTGACGAGGGGAACACTGGGAAGAGTTCTGGAAAGGCGGCGTGGAAAGGGCGGTTACCTACCCATCGGGAGCAGACGGGAGGCGCATGAAGAGACGCTCGAGGCGATGTTCCTTCCTACCCTCGGTCTGTTTCAGTTCCAACCGACATCGTCCGGTTTCTTTTTCTTCTCTTCGTCGCTTGCCATCCCTTCCCGCTGTTCTCTCCTTTTTTCCTCCTTTTTTTCTCATACCTACATTCGGCGTCGCGTTCTCCCCGTTTTTCTTCCAGCCCTGTTCTCCGCCACGACGACGACCGCGTCCTCCTCGCGCCTGCGACCCCCAGGTACGATTTCGTGTCTCGCGTACACGCTGGCGTTTTCCATTTCCCTTCGAGAACTCTGTAGAAGGTATCGATTACGTATAACACTTGCGAGAATTGCGTTGACCGTAAGAATTCCACGAGCCAATCATCTTACATCGATCTGCCAGCCTGAACCGTCGAACGTTTTTTCAACACGCAGACACGTGTCGTAATTTCATTTGCCACGTAGCATCGTGGACAAAAATGTTGTTTCGAGCCAGCGACAAATGTCTCGTTGGCAATTTCGAGCACCTCAGGATTCCAGCGCTAAGAATACCCAAACATTAGCCCAACCATCTAGCGTCGGCTATTCAAACACAAAGAGGACCCGAGTGCACCCGAGTTCAATCCATCTCAGCCAGGTGTCCTTACCGCAACATTAATTCGAAGGGTGAGACGCGGTATGCACGCGGGCAACGCGATCCCCTACCCCCGCCCACGGTCTCTTTTTTTAATATCATCCCACTTTGTCTTCCGACCGTGCCATAACTCTTTCCAACGCGTGTCCCCCGTCCGTGGGCTTCCCAGACAACGGCGGATCCGCAGATGCGACCCCGTCCCACCCCCAAGTCTCGCCAGTGGGGCTGGTTGGTGCCCGCGGAAAGCCAGACCATTGACACTGGCGCGGGGCTCGCCATTGTTGCCAAGGCTAATAAAGAAAAATAAAGGCTCCTCTGCCTGCAGGATATTAACTCTTTCCTAGCCTCCTGGATACGGCCGTGGCCCTTCTTACCGACCGCGCGGTGGCTGGAGCCGCTCGACGTCCGGTTTCCGCGTTGCTGCTCCGCTCCTTCGAAAATCCGCGCGTTGTTTAATCCGGCCACCGATCGCCTGGCTCTCTACCACCCCTCTTTTTTTTTTCTCATTCTTCTCCCCGTGCACGGTGAAAGCAAATTACCGGGCTCTCTTCCACTTAGCTGGGTTCCTTTGTTGCTCGTCTCGGTGTTGCTTCTCTTTTCCCGTTCGGCTGGACTACGGGGCCGTCTTGTCGGGGATGATTGTCCGCATTGTTCTACGGAGGGATGGACAGAGTTCTTTTTCTCTTTTCTTTTTTTTTTTGTCGTTGCACGAGAGATCGATTTTCGTGGCAGCGTGAAAGAAACAAGCATTGACCCGCGCGCGCGGGGCATTGTTAAAGTGTCAGGCTCGTCGTCGGGTAATTGCCATTCCCTGTTCCATATCCGTGTAAAACGCGCTGCATCGAATGCTACGGAATATCGCGGGATTCGTTCGAAACTGCGGGCCAGCAACGCACTGAATTTCCTTGCACGCGCAACCTAACCCCATATTTCTCGAACCCGCGAGGGGATGCGGCTGGAAACAGCCAGGAGGTCGAAACGGAGCTAGCTGGAAGCCAGACCATCGACACTGCCCTTCCGTCGTTATAGCATCCGGCTAATAAAGAAAAATAAAAGCTCGCTCCGTGGGTATTAGCTCCGCGTTTCTTCTATCCTCGATGGTGCGCTTTTTTTTCTTCGTCCCTCTGCTCCTCGGTTCTCGTTCCAGCGGTGGCAGGAAGAAGAAAGATCAGGGGGACGATGCGCCACGGACGCGACGAAACTGTTCGTTCGTGACGCGGTTCCCAAGGATCCCGAGGAGATGGCGAATTTATGGCCGTCTTCTCGTTCGATCCTCCAGAAGCATCGATCTTCCCTCCGTCCCGCCGCGAATTGTTTCGCGTCGCTCCTGCTCGATTGCATCGAATCGGAATCCCGCGGACGAGGGGGACCCACACCCCTCCCGGCTTGTCTCTCGCCTCTGGGATTTTGAAATTGGGCCGAGAGTTTGGCCGGATCCATTTTGCGAGCGCCTCGACGGGGAAATTGGCAACGAGCTGGCTTCGTACGCGCGTCCTGCTGAATTTTGCGGCCGTTCCTATTCGAATGCTAACCGGTAATTAGCATACTGCAGGGCTCTGCCCTGGAAAATAATATTTCGATAGCGAAATAAAAGTGCGCGGCTCGTTTTGAATGCGAATTCAGCACACGAGTCCCATTGTTACCGCATCGGATCGGCTCTCTGACCTGGTTCTCTCTATTTTTACAGATTCGAAGATGAAGTGGCCATTAGTGCTGGCTTGCTTTCTGCTGCATTCGTGCATCCTCGTCGCATCGCATGTCGGTAAGTGGTTACTCTTGCCTGTTTCTTATCCCGTTTACCGTCGAATAAATTATATCGTCCGTCGCGATCGTCTCGTTATTCCGCGTATCGACCGTGTGACAGGACGATGAATACCTTTCTTGCCGCATCGGGGAATAAATTAACGAGTCCTCTCTCAAGCTCGACTCCATTATCCCCGGCATAAACTCGTTTTTGCCCTACGAGATTAGCAACCCCTTTTACTCGGGATTAAAAATGCATTCGGGGTTTAAAGAATAATTAGAAATTTAAGAAACTTTCCCTGCCGGGGAATCTTCATTAAAATTAACGGAAGAAACGTCGGATCCCCGACCGAACTGAATCTGATCCCTCGATAACCGAAGCTCGAATAAAAAGTCGCATCGTCCCAGAGAAAAAAAAAAGAAAAAGAAAAAAAGAAACACGTTCCATTCGCGCGGAATTCACTTTCCTCTCGATCCATAAATCTCTCCATCCGCGGGGCCCTCGATGGAAAAACTCGAACAAGACATTCACGAGCGAACAGCTACTCGTTAATAAATGTTCCCCGCCGCAACACCGATCCTCAAAGGGTTGAACCGGCCGATAAAACCAGCGGCACGATTTCCCGCGCTATTATCGCGTCATAAATCATCCCCGCGATCGACAGCTAGCCAAGCTGCGAGGGGGGTGAAGTGGGGTGGGCCGCGCGTACGGATAGGCGAAAACAGGGGCGGGCGCCCTCCGTTTCGTGCAACGAGCCGTGAAAACGGGCATCGAGGCCAGAAAAACAGTCGAATTGGATCCACTTTCCTCTTTCTATTAGCCGGGGCGCAAGAGGCCGTCCACCCTCCGCTACACGGAATCTGGCGCGAATAACATCGCGGCGAGGGTGGGCCACGATCATCGCGGAAATATGGCCAGGCGGTGGGACGTTTCCCCGGAACCTAATGCACAGCCAACCGTAACCCATAACCGTGGAGACCTTTAGGCCCACACTCCACGTGTACGTTGCACGTGGCCAGATAAATCGCCCTTCTTTCTTCTTCCCTTTTCCTGGAGGAAACGGAGCCAGTCGAACATGCTACTCTTATTGTTCCGATTTCTGCCGCGATTAATCACGGGATGGTAACTTTTCGGGGCCGCGTGACGTGGGTTAGGCGCGGAGACCCCCGTGGAAGGGCGTCCAGTCGAGTGAACTTGGGACTCGCTCGAGGATTAATGGCGGCGCGCGTACCCAGGGAATAGAATTTTGATCGGCGGTCGGTTGACTGGTTTTTTATGAGTTACCGCGGAGGAACGGCTGTGATAATAAGCCAAGGGGGTGTAAATAGTTGCCAGGCGTTGTTAACTTCGGTGATAAACCGTTTAAACGATCGTGAGAGTGTGTAGGGTGAAATTGTTGCGAATGGTCGAAATGGTAATCTTCTTCTCGTCTCGATTACGATCTCGCTCTGGGACATTATGTACCGTTAGGAATACCGCTGTATCTTCTGGACCAGGTTGTAATAACTTCCTTGGCGTAGCTTATTACTATCGTTAAAAGTGAGTTGTTCTAGCACCGGCGCTTGTAGCGCAGTTTCCTGTGCCATCGAAACCTGCCAGTCACGTCGAATGGCACTTAATTGCCCATCAGAAGATTAACGATTTTTAATGTCGGACGCTTGCTCCAATTGTTCGTAATTAACCTTGGTCGTTCTAAATTGAAAAAGGGCAGTGAAATTTTCATTTTTCCCCGATCTATCGATTTTATTAACAGCGTGGAAAGTTGGTAAGATGAAAGTTTCCAAGCGCGCACGCGAGCCTACCATTTTATAACAGAAACTTCACTTTGTCCGTGTACTGAAGTCTCCTAACCAAGCCTCGTGTAAATTCTGAAGCCCTAGTTCAACCCTTAAATTCTCTGTTCTCTTAATTTAACCTTCCCTAAACCTTTAAACCCTAAAGTCCTACTTTATCTAGACTCTTGTACCTAATCCACGAAATAACTTTCTAGCAATATTTCCGCGCTGCCAGTTTTTAAGCCAAGGTATTCAATTTTTAGCGCTCGCGAAGCACCGCCTAAAACCTAATTCCCAGGCGCCCATATATACCCGCCCATATAATTACCGCGAGAGCATGAAGCCTGGCTCGCGAAGTCTTGCAACAACTAGGTTGTACACGTTTCATCGTTCCCGTGCGCACGTCGTGCCAGCCTCGAATTCTTAAAGACTCGCTCGCAGAGACGCGCAGCTCTGATTCGGAATAATTACAGCCACCGCGGCCTGGCGAAGGGGTCGATGCCCTTTTCGTTCCACGCGTTCCATGTCGCGTCCACCCCCTGAATCTACCCCGAAGTTGCCACTTGTCCAGCGGTATGCGACTCGTTTGACGCCGTCCGGGCAAATCTTCGTGACAATTCCGTGTTCACCGGGCTGGCAACTCGCAACACGCTCTCCAGACACGCGGACACTGTTCAGGGGCAAAGTGCAGTCACCCTGCTCTCTGTGTCCAGAAGGGGCAAAGGAACCGCATCGGAGAACTCGACGAGACTTTCCCCTTTCGACTTAATTGGCGGCTTCGAGACTAACGGCGACCCAAGTGGCGCTTTGGCCACCGTCGCGAACTAAGAAGCTGGAAACTCGTTAACTCCAAACAATCGATCGCCTTCGAGATTTTACTTCTTCCTCGTTTTTCGTTGAGGGGGTGGGCTCGCAACCCCCGCTCGGACTGGTTTCGCGAACGCTTCGCGCCACGGCGGTACGCGAATCTTTAACGCGGAATTGAAGCGGTGCATTTCAACTCGCTCTTCCTCCTCGAAATTTCGCAAACGCGGTAATTACGGTCGAGGCACGAAAAATATGTACGAGGCTCCAAGTGGCTGCGACAATGGTCCGCGAGGAGAGCCAATGAGTCCCCGCGTCATTGTTCTCCGGCGGCCATTAACAAGTTCGTAGCTTCTTAGCTAGTTTGCAAAGCGATGGGTGCTTCAATCGGGGACAGGGAGCGTCTGGGTTCTCTCGATGTCGCCAATTAACTCAAAAGTCCCGGGAACGTCAAAAAGTAAATCATTAACGGCGCGCCACGTTCCGTGGAACGCCTGGCTACCCGGACTTCTCCCAATGGAAACTGCGCTCTCCGGTTCTTACTTCGAGTTCGAGGTCTCTGATATTGGTCTTAATTTCAAGAAATTCCCTCTCTTAACGCGTTGCTGATCAAAACGGTTACGTTCGCAGGACCAGTCGAAATCGACGAAGAACGCCAACGGACCGTGGATAACTGACAGAGTCGAACGAAGGCGAGTACGTCCGCGA